>NC_059338.1:19897000-20522750 GCF_018350155.1 Leopardus geoffroyi | reverse complement strand
GTAGGCTTGTATTTTTATAAACTTCCCTCTTAGAACAGCTTTTGCTGTATCCCAAAGATTTTGGACCATGGTGTTTTCATTTTCATTTGTCTCCATATGTTTTTTGATTTCCTCTTTGATTTCTTGATTGACCCATTCATTGTTTAGTAGAATGATATTTAACCTCCAGGTATTTGTGTTCTTTCCAGATTTTTTCTTATGGTTAATTTCTAGTTTCACAGCGTTGTGGTTGGAAAAGATGCATGGAATGACCTGTCTTTTTGAATTTGTTGAGACTTGTTTTATGGCCTAATATGTGATCTATTCTGAAGAATGATCTGTGTGCACTTGAAAAGAATGTATATTCTGCTGTTTTAGGATGGAATGTTCTAAATATATCTGTTAGATCCATCTGGTCCTGGTAGAAATACTTATATCAGATAAAATAAATTAAAACATGGGCACCTTGGTGACTCATTTGGTTAAGTGTCTTGATTTTGGCTCAGGTCAGGATCTCACAGTTTCTTGAGTTTGAGCCCCGCGTGAGCTCTGTGCTGACAGCGCGGAGCCTGCTTGAGATTCTCCCTCTTTCTCTACCCCTCCCCTGCTCACACTCTCTCTGTCTCTCTAAAAATAAATAAATAAATTTAAAAAAATTAAAAACTGTAAGAGACACAGAAGAACATTATGTAGTCATAAAGGGTACGCTCCAAGATTATACAATTGTATTGAAAAGAAAAGTATTTATTTTCACTCTATTTGCATAATAAATGCTCTTCCATCTCCTGGCTTTCAATCTGCACCTTTAGGTCTGAAATGAACCTCTTGTAGATACAATATAGATGGGTTTTGCTTTTTTATCCATTCCGTCACCCTATGTCTTTTGATTGAGCCTTTAAGTCCATTTACATTCAAAATACATTAAAACCTTGGATTGCAAGTAACTTGTTCTGCGAGTGTTCTGTAAGAGAGGCAAACATTTCTAATAAATTTTAACTTGATAAATGAGTGAGATCTTGCATTATGAGTAGTACGTAATCCCGAACGTCCCATGATCACAACTGAGCTAATGTTTCCTCTCTCTCTCTCTTTCTCTCTGTCTCTGTCTCTGTCTCTCTCTTGCTGGTTGTGGGATTGTGGGTGATCATCTCCCATGCTCAGATGCTCAGTTTCAGGCTGTGGTGTTACGAGGAAATCAGTGATTTTGCAGAACATTGGAACGTGTCCAAAACTTGCACTAGTGTATTTTTTGTCACTTCAGAACACCTATGGACAGTCCTTTGCTTTTCCATACAAGAGTAAGCTTAGGAATGCTTTGCTTCATTCTAGGTCATTGGATAGATTCCTTATTAAAGTTGCATGAAAAGAAAAAGATTCCATTGGCCAATAGATAGCAGTGATTCTGTTAGTGATAGTGAAATTCATCCTACAAAATAACCCTTCCCCCTTTTGTCTCCCTCATACCAGCCACAAAGGTTTTCAAAGGTAAGTGCAGGTTAATTTGTTTATTTTTCTTTATATTTTGTATTTTCTTTATTGTATTATATTACAGTATTGTAATAATTTTTATATGAATATTTTGGCATTGTGGAACGAATCATCTGAGTTTCCATTACTTTTTATGGGGAAATTCACTTTGATATACAAGTGCTTTGGATTACAATCATGTTTCTGGAATGAATTATGCTTGCAAACCAAGGTTTTACTGTAAGTACTGATAGGTATGTACTTACTGCCATTTTGTTACTTGGTTTATGGTTGTTCTTGTAGTTCTTGTCTGTTCCTTTCCTCTCTTGCTATCTTCTCTCATGATTTGCTGGCTTTATTTAGTGATATACATGGATTCTTTTCTCTTTATTTTTAACATATCTATTTGCTTGCCAGTTTTTGATTTGTTATTACCATTAGGTTTGTATATAATATTGTATGCATATAGCAGTCTAGATAAACCAATTTTTAATTGACATTGTGTCATGCTTGACTTAAGGAGCAAAGGTATATTGAAAAGTAGAATGAAATTTTATTATGTTTGTTGGAGGAGGTCATTGAGGAGACGTGAAGGCAGATTGACCATGAGTTGGGCAATCAGAGGCTCCTCATCCTTATCCTTGTCCTTGGAATTTATATTCCACTCACCTTTCCCTCACTAGGAGACATTTAAGGGCAAATCCTTAAGAGAGTAAGGTTCTATTGAGACCTACTGGATGGTGTACATTACTAAAACCAGTTAAGACCTTTATACAAGCTTTTAAGATTTTGGCAGGCACATGTGGAGATCTACTCTTCTTGCCTCCAGCCAGACAAGCTTCATACGTTAGTTTCCCTGGTTGTGAACCAGAGGTGTTTTATAACATCAAACACAGACTGATTTCATTCTCAAATATTTGTAATTTCATTTTCATTTAAAAGTCAAATCACTTATGTTAATATTTTGTATTTTGAGAAAATAAAAAAGTTCTAGTTTTTATGATATTTAAAATGCTGAATTGATTTTAATCATTATGTTGACTCTTAAACATTTGCTTATTGTAGTATTAGAAACATTGAAGTTCTTTTGAAAGTCAACTTTCAATAGATGGAAGTATCTCAAGGTTATCTGGAAGAGAGGTTACAGATTTATTATTATATTTTCCTCAAGTGTTATTATATTTCAGTAATGGAATTTCTTATGCGTCCTATTTTTTAATCAATCATGATAATGAACAGTATTTTTTGAGAATAAATGCAGTTAAAGGTTTTTTTCAAAGCCTTTAAGTTTATTTTACAATTAGAAAAGCAAAATGATCATAAGCATACATCTTAATACATTTTTAAAAATCAGGCAAACTCCTATAGCCAACATCTGGAGCAAAACAGAACATGTTAGGAATACACAAATTGCCCTTGTGCTCCTCCTTTAGTTTTGCTAGTGTTAAACCAACTTTGCTCTTCTAGAGTAAATGCAATTTAGTTACGGTGTTTGTTGTCATTTTGTATATACTGCTGGCTGTTTCCTTAACTCCTGCTTAAAATTATTGTATCTTGTATTCACGAGTGAGATTGGCTTTGATATTTCCTTTTCTCATACTTTTTCTTTTTGTTCAATTCCTGGGTTGTTTTCTGTCTTCATAAACTAGTTAGGGAACAGATCTCCTTCTTCTAACCTCCGGAATTGTTTGTATAAGAATAGGATTACATGTCCTCTCATTTTATTCTAATTTGGTAGTGAAACATCTAGTATTTTCTTTCACTTCCCCCCATTGTCTTGTATTGAATTTAAAATACTTACAAAAGTAATGTGTGTGCAAACACAAACAACCAATTTTCAGGTGAGTGCAGTTGACCTGCAATGGGTAGGAAACAGTGTGGATCAGAACCGCCTGAAGGGCTTGTTGAGTCACTTACTAATGGGCCCACGTGTAGTCTTGAGACAAGGGATATGGGTTGAGGCTGAGCTTTTGCTCTCCTCTCAGGTGCTGCTGTTGGTGCAAGGACCACACTGTGAAAGCCACGGAACAAGCGAAGTTAGTATAAAAAACTATTTCCATTTCTCAGCTTCAACTGTTATTAATCCACTACCAGTGTTGCTTTATATGTCTCTCTCCCATCCTCCTCACCAAATTATTTTGAAAGGAATATCAGAAACCGTACTTTATTTCAAAATATAACAATATTTATCTCTAAAATGTAAGGACCCTATTTTCTTCATTTTTCTATATCAGTATGTTGAAGTGCAGTTGTTTTGTGTGTGTTCATGTTGTATTCTGTCAATTTGCTAAGCTCACTTATTCTAGGAGGCATTTTTTTTTTCTTTTGCCAGTTACTTGGGATGTTGGGATGTTTTGTGTAGATAATCATCGACACCCACAAAAGGAGTTTTATATCTTCCTGTGCACTCAGTATGCCTCTTCTTTTTTTTTTTTTTTTTTTTTTGCCTGTTCTTGTAGCTAGCATTTCAGCGCTGTGGTCAATGAGTGGTGAAGACACATCTTGCCTTATTTCCAATCTTGGAATGCTCTTCATCTTTCACCATTAAGTGATATGTAAGCTTTCGGGCTGTTTTTTGTTTGTTTTGGGTAGATGTTCTTTATCAAGTTGAAACAATTCCTCTCTATTTCTAAACTTTCTGAACATTTTTCTCATGAGTGGGTGTTGGATTTTCTCAAATATTTTTTTTAGTCTGCTGGAGTTGGGGACTACTTTGATGGATTTTCAAATGTAAACCTTGCATAGTGCTTTCTCTGTTAGGATTTTGTTTCTTTATACGGATTCCAGCTCCTTAATGGAAACATTAGCGTGGATCACAATCACCTGAAGGGCTTGTTAAGTTCACAGACTAATGGGCCTCACGTGCAGTCTTGATTCAAAGTATGTGGGTTGGGCCCAGTGTTGCTCTTCTTATAAGTTTTTTTGTGCTGCTGCTGCTGTTGTGTGAGAACGATGCTCTGGGAGCCATGGAACGAACAAGGTTAGTACTAAAAACTATAAACAATTTTCAGCTTCAACTATCATGAACTGATGACCAATCTTGCTTTATACAGTTTACCCTTGAACGATATGGGTTTGAATTGCATGGGTCCACTTATAAGTGGGAATTTTTACGGTACTGTAAATGTGTTTTCTTTTATGATTTTCTTAATATTTTCTTTAACTTTATTGTAAGAACATGCGATATAATGCACATACAAAATGTTAATTGTTTCTGTTATCGGTAAGGCAACAGGTCAACAGGTTATTCGTAAAGATTTTGGGAAGTCAAATTATATGTGCATTTTTGACCATGGGATCTGGGGGCTCCACTGTATATATTCCAATCCCTTCCTCACCAAATTATTTTGAAATGCAGATAAGAAATTCAACTTGTAAGTATGTCAGTATTTACGTCAAACATAAAGACTCTTTTTCTCATTGTTTTATGTTAGCATATAAAAATGCAGTTGTGTGTGTGCTTGTATTCTATTTTGCAACTTTGATAAATTCATTCTAGGAGGTTTTTTGTTTTTGTCAATTACTTGGAATGGTCTATATTGATAATTATGGACACCTGCAAAGAGTTTCTTCCTGAGCACTCTGTTGTATTCCTGTTGTACCTAGACTTTCCAGTGCTGTGGGGAAGGAGAGTGATCAGGGCACATTTTTGCCTTGTTTCCAATTTTAGAGGGGAAGCTTTCCATCTTTCACTATTGAGTGCTATGTTTTAGGGGTTTTTAGTAGATGCTCTTGATCAAGTTGAGGTGATTATCCTCTAACTTACTGAGAGTTATTATAAGTGAGTGTTGGATTTTCTCAAATGCTCTTCTGTAGTATATTAGAATTGCGGTCTATTTTGACTTTTCAGATGTCAAATCACCATTGTATAGTGTTTGTTTTGTGCATTGCCCTTGGTTTTAGTATCAGGATCAGACCAGCCTCATAAAATAAGTTAGGATAGACTCTGAAAAGTAACTTTCAGGTTTAACAATAGCATATTAATGTCCTGAAAGCAGTGTAAATAACATTATTACAACAAACCTTTCATGGAATTTTGGAATTAGTATGAGAATGGATATTGGAAATGTCAATATTAGAACTATTTTAATTGGAATGAGCCAAGACTAGCAATGAGTGAGAGATTTTAGTAGCTATTAGTGAGTTTATACTGAAGGAAAGGAGCCAATGAAGATGGAGACAGGGAAATAAAAAGGATTAAAGACCACCTGGAGTGGGACCCAGGAGAGAAGGGAATCTGTAAGTAGAAAGACACTTGTGGTCTTTTGTTGGTGTATTGGAGTTGCCTCACACTGGCTCAGGAGAGCCTATTATTCAAATTTCAAGTTTGTTTAGGACCATTTAAAATTGATTGGTAGCTTAAAATTGACCAAAGTAGAGGTATTTACACTATAGAAATTGGAAAACAGTACGGATCAAGATTTGTTCTTACACTCACTGCCAGAGTGCCAGTTTAAGGGTTTCCTAGCACACTACGAAATAGAAGACTCAGCTCATGGAAACATCATAAAATCTAGGACATATTTAATATGAATTTCATGGTTCTCATTTATTCGTGGGTATAACTACTTTACAATGGTATTTGCTTCTTTTATTGTAATGAAGCCTCTAAAATTTCACCTGTTTTTAAAGAAGTTTTATTTATTTTTTTAAAGCGAGAGTAAGGCAAGGACAGAGAGAGAGAGAGAGAGGGAGAGACAGAATCCTAAGCAGACACTGCACTGTGAGCACAGAGCCTGACACAGAGCTTGATCTCACAAACTGGTATCATGACCCGAGCTGATATCAAAAGTCAGATGCTTAACCAACTGAGCCATCCAGGCGCCTGTAAAATTTCACCTTTAAAAGCAACCTACTGATTTGTGCGTATCAAACCAATATAAGTCCTCCCTGCTACATGCACACAACACACACTCACACACACACACACACACACACACACTTACCTTAAAATTACTTACGTGTTTTTATGAAAGCATCCTAAGGAAACAGCTATAGAAATAACTATAATGCAAATGACATGATCTCACAGTTTGTGAATTCAAGCCCCATGTTGCGCTCTGTGTAGAGTGTAGAGCCTGGTTGGATCATCTGTCTTCTCTCTGCCCCTCCCCCACTCACATTTCTCTCTCTCTCTCTCTCTCTCTCTCTCTCAAAAATAAATAAAGATTAAATGCATGCTACATTTTGCTAACAAGATCAAGAATAAATTATATTTTTACAACTGATTATTTCCATTTTGCAAAAAAAAGGATCTTTGCCAATTAAAGCATGAAGTTAGATTCTCACACTGCTGTTAGATATTACAGACTGATAAGAAATATCATTCAAAATATTTATTTTATTTGGAAATTTGGTTATTTGATAGAATATTTGGGTGAAGCAAAGTGTAAAAGATGGAGAGCTACTGTCTAGTTAACATTTATGTTTGTACTTTTGGATACTGGAAGAACGAATACGTAAATGTACTTATAAGCACGTCACTCCATGTGGCTGTTGAAATGGTCTGCATGTAGCACTCAATGGATGTTGGCTTAACAAGGTGTATATTTTCTGTAAACTGAATCATGAAGCATTTAAGGTAAAATAACGTTTTGGGTTAGCTTGATTCAGTCTGTATTGATAATATCAAATCTGTGGGGCAATATAATGAATTTAGCTAGTCAGTAGTTAGTGTTTCCTAAATAAATGATGTAAATTTCTTTCTGACAGTGCGATGACCTGAGTTGAGTATGTCATTCTGTATTTTTTCTTTTAAATCGTATAAACTGCCATTTAAAATAGACTGAGATACAATCAATCAGACCTAAAAAAGCTGTTTCTTCAGCTTCAAACTCTTAATCCTCCAGGCAGTGTGCAAATATGCAGCTGGCCAAAGGTGGGTGTTTTATCAGTAACAGTAGTTTTCAGTATTTCAACCACTCCAGAGATGATTGAAAAATTACACTTCAGCTGGAATCTTTTTTTAGCTAACATTAAAAACATTATGCCACAGGAGGACCAAATTTAGTAAAAGCAAGCAGAAGTAAGGGTAATTAATGCATTTTCTTAAATAGTTGGTAATTTATATGGATTAACAGAATTCCTCATCCATCTGCAATGGATTTTGTTAGGCTCAGGCTCCTTGTAGGTTAACTCAAGTCTGCTAGAGCCAAAAAATTTTTTTTTCCATACCTGTCAATAAACTGATCAAAATCTGAAAAATTGTTTCTCTTTAACCCTATTAATCCTAAATATCTATTTTTTTTTTTAAATATCTCTACCTTGGTCAAACTTGTTCTTTAGAGGCAAAGGTGCTTCTACAGGACAATCCATCTTTTAGTGTTAAGAAAAATCTCTCTAACCAAGTTAGTTAAGAACCCAAAATACTTAACCCATTATATTTAATAAATGAAAATCTTCAAACTAAACTGTTGGTATTCAATCCCACACATCAACCAGAAACCTTACAAAGAATGGCCAACCACCACCTAAAAGGTCCCACAGCTATCTTCAAACTTCACATCTGCAAATCTTTGAATCATGTAGCCTTTTGAATTGTCTGCCCAGTGTTACCCTTGACACTTTGTTGGCTTAAGATGTGTGTTCTTAGGAAAGGGGATTTTTAGTTTTCCTTTCTGGGTCCAAAGTGAAATAGGGTTCATTTGTCTTTATGTTTTGTTCCAATTTAGTTTTCTATTTTCCTCATTGTTCAAACTGAAGGTTTGAATTTCTGTGACCTCCTGCCCCTCCTGTCCTTTCATCTTGCTGCTCCATCCTCATATATACTTTTCATAAAAAATATTAATTACAACACATTTAAAATGGGAAAAAACAGATAAGCAAAGTTTACTTGAAATCACTGTAGTTTCCTGAAATATATGTTCTATTTCTTAGAAGGGGAATTCCTGGACCAAAGGATATGGTTAGTGTTAAAAGTATATTGCAAACAAACTCAGGAAAGCATATGCAATTCCAGACTTTCATTCTTAGTATATGAGAAAGTACGCTACTTTACTTTTTATATATTAAATTATACGTTGTAAAACCATGTTTACTATTTGTTTTAACTCATGTGTCTATAGTAATCCCCTGTCAGAGATGTCTGCATCCTCACCCCTGGAACATATTAACATTACTTCATATTGTAAAGGGAACTTGTGGTGATTTTATTAGGGTTCTTGGTGGGGTAGGGTGGTACTGGGTGGAACAATGTCCTGCGGATTATTCTGGCAGGTCTAATATAATCACAACAGGCTCTTATAAGAGGTAGTCAGGAGGGTCACAGGGAAAGCAATATGCTGATGGAAGCAGAGACAAGATGCAAGGATTTATAGGAAAGGAAAGATTCTTTTACCCTTTAAGGTCTTCTTGCTGGACTAAGACTTGAATTTACATGAGCCAGATGAACAGGCGAAAATCTTGACATTTCATTACATGTGCATGGATCCCAATAATGAAATTGAGGCCTAAAGAAAAGACCAAGGCAAGCAATTTTTAAATGTTACAGACAAAGACAAATGCAGGGAGGAATTGGCGGGATAAGGAAAACAGGTGTTTGGGAGCCTTAGTTAGTAGGGAATTCTAAGCAGAATTTAGACTGAGGTAGTAGATTAGAAAAAGTAACAGTTTCTACATCTTTCTCAGCTTTAAAGTCTTTATCTCTGGGAATAAGGATGTCTTTCTACTAGTTAGAAGGGGAGGGTATTTTTCATATGAGATATTTGCTTCCTGCTTTCGGGGGGAGGGGGGAGGAGGGGCTGAGTGTCCTTTCATCAACTATTGAAGTTGATTATTTGAAGTTCTTATTTAAAAAAAATGTGCCAAAGGGCAGCGTTTTAGGGCAGCCTGTCCTTGGCCCCTACAGGTAGAAGTAGAGGTCAGAGAAGATACTCCAATGTTGGCTTTGAAGTTGAAGAGTATACAAGTCAAGGAATATGGGCCACTTAGAGATGAAAAAGTCAAGGAAATGGACTCTCCCTAGAGCTTCTAAAAAGGAAAGCAGCCCTGCTGACACATGGATTTTTTTTTTTTTTTTTTAGCCCAGTAATACTGATTTTGGGATTTAGACCTCCTGAACTCTAAGATAAATTTGCTTTGCTGTAAGCCATTAAGTTTGTAGTAACTGGCTCTGACAGCAATAGTAGAGTGATACAGTATCACATGCAAATATTTATAAACAGTTTGAGAGAAAACAACACTGTTTACCCATCACCTGACTAAGGAATAGTACATTACCAATATTCTATTTGAAATCCTCATTAGCCCTCTCCACCTAGAAATTAACATTTTCCTGAATTAACATTTTATTCATTTCTCTTATTTTTGCACATATATACTATTGTTTAGTTGTACATTTTTTGATATACTGTTTCCATTTACATAAATATTAATCTAAATTCCTCCTATCCCCCATGTTCTATGTAAGAGTTACCCAAATGGATTTGTAAGAAGTATTTTTTATTATGTTGTTTCATCTAATCTGATGCATCATAATTTTGACAATTCTAGTGTTAATGTTTTTTTAAGGATTTTTACATGTTTCTAGGTTTTTTTTTAACGTAAATAATGCTGCTGTGAGCATTCTTAATGTGTCTCTTTGTGCACATATTCAGGAGTTTCTGTAGAATATATCTGAAAGTAGAATTGTTGTGCCACAGGGTATATTAAACTGTTTACTAAAGTAGCTATTCAAATTTACACACTATACCAGTGATGTATGGGTGTATTGTTAGCCTTTAAATTATGCCAATCTGGGGGCTGTAAAATGCTACTGCAATTTGCATTTGACTAATCAGTATATTTAAAATTTTTTTCATATGCTTAACTATTTAGCTTGTTCTATCAAATGGCTAATCTATTGTTCATTCATAATTTTTCCCTATGGGTTTGATTTTTTTTTTTTTTTTTTAGTTTGCTTAATAAACAAAGTAAGCTAGGGGCGCCTGGGTGGCGCAGTCGGTTGGGCGTCCGACTTCAGCCAGGTCACGATCTCGCGGTCCGTGAGTTCGAGCCCCGCGTCGGGCTCTGGGCTGATGGCTCAGAGCCTGGAGCCTGTTTCCGATTCTGTCTCCCTCTCTCTCTGCCCCTCCCCCGTTCATGCTCTGTCTCTCTCTGTCCCAAAAATAAATAAACGTTGAAAAAAAAAAGAAATTTAATAAACAAAGTAAGCTATGAATATACATGTATACATCTACATATATTATGCATATATTTCAATTTGTGGCTGGTTTTTTGTTCTTTTCATTCCTTAAGGCTTTTGAACAAAATTTCTTGTTTTTTTTTTTTTTTTTAATGTTTGTTTTTAGAGAGTGTGTGCAAAGGACAGAGAGAGGGAGAGAGAGAATCCCAAGCAGGCTCCCCCCTGTAAGTGCAAAGCCTGATGAAGGGCTCAATCCCACAAACCATGAGATCATGAACTGAGCTAAAATCAAGAATTGGATGTTTAACTGACCGAGCCATCCAGGTGCCCCCAAAATTTCTTACTTTTAACCAAAGTTTTAAGTCTTCATGCTTATCCTGGAGTAAATTCTCAAATACTGTATGACAAAGGGATCCAATTTGATTTCTTTCATGTGACAAACCATGTAAACCATTAAGCTAATTGTTAGAGTGTCATTTTTGTTTTTACCCAAATATCTAAAAAGAAACTCAAGATTCAAAGTATGTTCTGAACATCTTCTTGGCTCCTTATTCTAATTCATTTGTCTGTTTATGCCTATACCAACTTCTTCACTGTTTTAAATACTAGGGCTTTAGCCTTCATTTCTGGTAGGGTAATTCAGAACTGCCTTGGCTCTTATTTCTGGTCCATTCACGTACAAGTAACATTAGGACTAGGTTGTCAACTGATACACATCTATGAACACGTTCACACATTGGAATTATATTTCAAATATTTTGGGGAGATGTGAAAATTTTAACTTCAAGTTTTACCCATGAGTCTGTATATGTTTTGATTGTAATTCTTCAACTAAACATAAAATTAATTTATTTTGCCTTAGATTTATTTCGTACATTATTTTGGCTATTAATGCATCTTAAACTTTCTGAATTACTATCACAAGTGTATACAAGTTAATAAAGTATTAATCATACAAAACAACCTTGATAAAATTACTCTATTTTTTACTTATGTCACTTGACCTCCTAGTGGTAATATTATATTTAAAGTACTCATGTGAAAAATTTGTTTCTACCTTTACATTGACAAGTGTTCTGTTACATTTTTAGGAGAGAAGTTTTTTATTTCTCTGGCAAGTTTCTCCATAAATTGATAGCAGTAAACATTCTGTACTTCATCTTGATTGTAAAGGGAATGCTTCCAGTGTCTCCCATCTACAATAATTTTTTTAAATACATTTTTGACAACATACTTTTCCATGTAAACTGTACAGTCTCCTCTGTTACTGAAGTATTTTTATAATCCATATTCCTGCAATGAGATCATAAGATTTTTTTCATTAAGCTGTTTTGTGGTAAATTTAGATTTTCTAATATTATTCATGAATTCTTCAAAGAAACTAAATGTATAGAAGGACTCACCTTACTAAATCTTAAGAAATTTTGTATCTACTTTGATATGTGAGATCAGCCTCCCCACCCTACCCCCACCCCTTGAATGATTATTGTCTGGTTTTAGAGATAAGAGTATTTTAGCTTCATACAATGGGTTGCTATCTGTTCCTTCTTTCCTCTTTCTTGACTACAATTCTTGATACATGGGAATTTTTATCAAATATCTCATACATGCTAAAATTATCTCGGGTTTCTGTTTGTGAAAAATGTCAAATATTGAAACAAATGATCTTTTTGTTTTGCAGCAGTTGTTTTAAATTTTATTGTGAAACACACATAACCATTTTTAAATATACAGCTCAATGATATATATATATATATATATACATATATATATATATATATATATATATATATATATATATATATTGTGCAGCCATTACCATCATCCATTCACAGTGAGTGACCTTTCATTACAGGGTGAAGTGTTCCCTAAAGCCGCCAGATCATGTTTATCTTATCATAAACTTCTGTTTGTTTTTTAATTTTTATTTTAACACTGCTTCTATCTCTACCTATAATTCTGTATATTTGCATGTTTATATAGAGAGAAGTTAATATTAGGTGAATGCATTTAGAATCTTTATTTTCCTCCTAAATTACATTTTCAATACATAGTGACTTTTTGACTATTAAAGTTTTTTTTTCCCCCCTTACCTTAACTTCTATTTGGGAGTAAAGGTTTTTAGTCTCCATCTAACTTTAAATAATGAAATTGAATGAACTTCATTTTTTATTTTCAATATCATTTTCATATACTCTTTTCATAAAAAAATATTTTATCAGTTACAAAACATTTAAAATGGGAAAAAACAGAACAGGAAATAAGCAAAGTTTACTTTAATTTTTTTTTTTTTCAACGTTTATTTATTTTTGGGACAGAGAGAGACAGAGCATGAACGGGGGAGGGGCAGAGAGAGAGGGAGACACAGAATCGGAAACAGGCTCCAGGCTCTGAGCCATCAGCCCAGAGCCTGATGCGGGGCTCGAACTCACGCACCGCGAGATCGTGACCTGGCTGAAGTCGGACGCTTAACCGACTGCGCCACCCAGGCGCCCCTAAGCAAAGTTTACTTTAAATCACTGCATTATTATTTTTGAGTCCAAACATTTTCATCATTATATTTCTAAACATCTCAAACTAAGAAGCATCATCTAAAGAGATGGGATTACTGTCTCAATAGAGATGACCTGAACGTTCCTTGAGGAAGGCATAAAAGCCAGATGAATCTTGTGGCACCACATTAGACTCCTTAGTTGCTCTCAGAAGTCCATACCTTTCAAATGAGGTTGGTTTCTTCTATGTTGAAGTTGAGACACCCAGGTAGTGTTTTGTAAACACCTGTCATTTTTGATTGAGCTGATCCTGCCTCTTGCAGTCACACCTAGGTTAGAGCTAACTTCCTTCAGTATTTGCATTATCACCCAAATGAAATATTTTTTTCTTGTGGGACATAATTATTGCTCATTGAAATAAAATCATATTTTGTATTTCTATGATAGCTTTTTGTTTTGTACTTAACAACATTAAAGTCATGCAAATGAAATATGATATTTGGTTATACTATGTTTTAAATGTTAATTTTTTCAGAATTTATTTTGGTGTATGAAAATATTTCAATATAGTTAATCATCCTAATAGAATCCTTTAGCCACCAATAAGAGTGTTAGTTATTTTTGCTTCTCTATTTGTAAGCTCCACCCATTTTTTCATTTCAGATTTAGTTCTGTTCATATTCATTTAAAAGTAACTTTCATTTATTAAGGCAGCATTTACAAAACTATTTTTGGAAAAACTATTTCCAGTGGAAGTTATTAGGAACTCCTAGAAGAAATTTATTCGACTGGGGTTTGGACACTTCTAATTCTCTGGGGAGGCAACAAAAACATTTTAACAAACTACTATTGATATTTTTTAACATAGGCCATTATCTTGGGAACCCTAGCATTAAAAAATTTTCTCCTTTTTGCTTGTCATGTTTAACAAATTTATAAATGTTAAATACACACAAAAGTGTAGTGCTATTTACATGGGAGTTCATTCTTTCAGAAAATCACATGCCTATTCATGTGTACTGTAGCATTGTAATTGTGAGTTTAAAACATCAACTTTTCAGTAATTACAGACTCAAAGGAATTTTCAAAAATATGAATTTCTGTGTATTTTTTTTTTTACCTCGGTGGTGAGATCTGACTGAAGTACAGCGAAATATCAAAACATTTTTTAGCCAATATTTCTTCAAATATATATCTGTATATTTTAACTCTTGCACTTTTCACCCCTACTGAGACTCAGAATACATAAAGTTACATTTTTGTTGTGACAGATGACTGAATTCATTGTTACTCAATTTTCTATTCTGTTCAGATTGGGTAATATCTGTCAATTTGTCTTGAAATTGAGTAATTCTCTTCTCAGTCATCTCCAAATATCCAATGAGTTTTTTTTTTTTAAATTTTTACTTTAGTTCTAAAAGTCCCCTTTGATTCTTTATCATATCTTAATTGCTTTAAATTTTAATCAGATAATTCCATGTGAATTATATAAGTATTGGCATCTTTTCGATTGTGTTTTCTCATTCAAGTCATTGTCCAGATTCTTAATCTGATGTGTTTTTTTAATTATTATTATTATTATTATTATTATAAAGCATTTAGAGTATTAAGTTGTTAGATTCAGAATACTATTTTTTTTTAATTTTCTTATTTGAGCCACTAGTCACTATGTTTAGTTGAGGCACAAAGATCTGTTTATTCTGTCCAGTTCTGGTTAGATATTGACATTTAGCTCACCTTTGGGCCTCACTCACACCATCCAATGGAAACAAACTGCTGCATCCCCCCAAAATGTTGTCCCTAAGAAGAAGTAGGTGTTGGCTTGCAGCGTATTATGTGGACTAAATATATATCCAAATAATTATTCATCTCAGTTCAAGATCTCCAACCTTGATTTTGCTTTACTTTATCAAATGTCTTCCATTAATTTGGTCATAATCTCTGAGATATTAAAAAAGTTACTTTAAAATACATAAAAGGGAGTTAGTTAGCTTGTCAGTTTGGCCATATAGGAGCTTTACTTGGTTCTTTTAACATTTTAACTTTTTTCTAAAACACCATACTATTCTCACTTATAATTTGGGCAGCTATAATCTCTGGTTCTAATAAAAAGAGAGCTAGTTAAGTTTTAAAAAATCACATATATCGGGGCGCCTGGGTGGCGCAGTCGGTTAAGCATCCGACTTCAGCCAGGTCACGATCTCGCGGTGCGTGAGTTCCAGCCCCGCGTCAGGCTCTGGGCTGATGGCTCAGAGCCTGGAGCCTGTTTCCGATTCTGTGTCTCCCTCTCTCTCTGCCCCTCCCCCGTTCATGCTCTGTCTCTCTCTGTCCCAAAATAAATAAACGTTGAAAAAAAAAATTAAAAAAAAAAAATCACATGTATCTAAATTCATTTAATTTTGTATAGCCTATTAAACCAAATCTGAAAGATAGAAATTATTAAGTTCTGGGGCACCTGGGTGGCTCGTTGGTTAAGTGTCTGACTTCAGCTCAGGTCATGATCTCCTGGTTCCTGGGTTTGAACCCCATGTCGGGCTCTGTGCTGACAGCTCAGAGCCTGGAACCTGCTTTGGATTCTGTGTCTACCTCTCTCTCTGCCCCTCCCCTGCTCACGCTCTGTCTCTCTCTAAAAATAAACATTAAAAATAATTAAAAGGAGATGGTTGAGTTCCTATTATGTTTTATGCATTTGATACTCATTATATCTAATCCTTAAGAACAACAATTAAACATACATGTCCTACTTATTGACTTTTTACCTATTTTAACTGAGCAAATTCATGCTCAGAAAATTCAAGTAATTTGTCCTAAACCATAGAATTAACAATTGATGGGCTCTAAGTGTGTTCCACTTCAAGCCAATACAGTAATCCCTCAGAAGTTCTAATTTTTATTTTTATTTTATATATTTATTATTTTTTGAGAGAGAGAGAGAGAGACAGTGTGAGTGGGGGAGGGGCAGAGAGAGGGAGACACAGAATCCAAAGCAGGCTCCAGGCTCCAAGCTGCCAGCACAGAGCCCGATGTGGGGCTCGAACTCACGAGCTGTGAGATCATGACCTGAGCCGAAGTCAGATGCTTAACCGCTTGAGCCACCCAGACGCCCCTTCCATTTTTAAATGTTTATTTTTGAGAGAGAGAGAGAGAGAGAGAGAGAGAGAGAGAGAGAGAGAGGGAGAATGAGAATATGCAGGCGAGGGAGGGAGGGACAGCAAGAGGGAGACAGAGGGTTCAAAGCAGGCTCCACGCTGAGAGTGCAGAGATGGGAGAGCATGACCTGAGCCAAAGTCAGACGCTTAACTGACTGAGGCACCCAGGCCCCAAAGTGTTGTAATTTTTAAGGAAGTGAGTAACCATAGACAAAACCTTTTTGCAGTAGAACATATTTGAAATTTTGAAAGAAAAATGACCACATTAAGTGTTCCTAATGACTGTGGAAATTTGTATTTATGTTTTAAAATAAACAAACTGTAATTTCCATTTGGAAAATATACTCAGTAAAATGAACTTAAATATTTTAGTTTGTCTTCATATAAATACCTAAGAAATCAGATCCACTTGCCATTGAGCATTATGTGCATTCAGCATTTAAAAAATTAAAATCCTTCATGTTCTGGAAGGAGCGCTATTCCATTAAATTACTGTAAACAGATTCCTAGCTTATAATTGCTTAATCACCAATGCAGCAGATATTTGAAGAGCTACGTTGCTAAATTTACTTTGTAATTTTAATTAACTTATTTTGCCTTTCTAATTAAATTTGCTCTTGTTATTTTTGATGGGTTAACACTGGTAGAGAACTAGCTTTGTTGGCAAGACATATTTTCATCAGAAATGGTCAAGTTCAACATAAAAGAGATTGAGTGCTTTAAACATCATGAGTAGACTAAAAATAGGGGTATTTTTTAAAGTCGGGTTCATGTTATAAAAATCTTGAAAAGGAGCTAAAGATATCTGCCACCTAAATATGTCAGTTTTGCATGTTTTTGTAAGATTATATACCGTGAAATTTAAGTAGTTCAATGTGATATTTGGTACAAAATAGATTATATAAATACAGGCACCTGTTCATTGTCAAAAAGTAAATTGATAATAGAATGGAGTTCTTAAAAACTAAGTTTTATTGACTACTGAAAATATAAATTCATGTAATTTTCCATTTCCTTTCCTTTAACCCAGTATTCTTTGGCTATTTCTTCGCCTGTCGTCTTTTGTGTGAAAAATATCCTCAGGATTAAGTTTATTATTTACTTATATTTTCTACTTAATATCAGACTCATAACCACTGTTCAGTCAGGTATAGGTATTTTTATGTTTACCAGCTCAATTACTCTAGATATCTCCTTGATCCAGAGTCATTTGAACTTCTCTATGGTGCTGAAGGCATTTAAGTCAATCATTTTTCTAAAGTCAAATTTACTTTCTTTTTAGCACAGTTTCCATATGTATTCGAACAATTTGGGGCTTAAACCGGAATCCCGTTTTCTCCTCTTGAAGATAATCATTTATATGAGCCTGGTTTTCTTTTAATTCTATCAATAGACCTGTAAATCTTTTGTTATACCAAATAGCTGTGGTGGAAAGATTAATGTTTGTTATAACATACTTTGGCTAAAATCATACTCTTTCTCTCCTCATGTACCACATTCCCAGTAACTGAGGTATTGGCTTGAGACCATTTTTCAATAAACTCTGAATTTGATCTGCTTTGTAGACATAATCGTATCCCAGGTATTATAGAATAACTTTTAGAGACATTTGGCTTCCAGGTGCCATTATGTAACACTACCCATCTATCCTACCGCCCCCTCCCCATAGGGATGATGTTGTCGTGTTTCTTTTTCTGTCTGATACTGACCATTTGCAACACAGGAAAGATAACTCCATTTTCTTAAGCTATGGTACTAGATTCATTAGAGGATAATAAAAGTGGTACTGTTCAATAATGTTTTGCCATTATTTAAGGTTACCATTGCTTTCCTACAAACACCTTTTAATGGTGCATATCCAATAACCCTTCCTGGGTGAGGGTGCTACCTCCTTGTACCGTTGCTGGTAGATAGGGTTCTCTGTTAGTAGCATTATTAAATTCCCCTCCTCATTTAGAGTTGTATTGTCTCTCCAGTCTGGCTTTCACTTGCAGCTTGTCTTCTGGAAGATAGCGCCCTCTAGTGTTCCTTTTTGAGTTAATAAGTGTTTTTTGCAATATGTAATATGAAAAATGCATAATATTGGAAAAGGATATGAACCTCGAAGTATTGAATGGTCCATGAGTCTACTTACTGTTGGTACATGAGACTACCAGTGGTACCAAATATAGTTCCATCTGGGAGTACCATAATGCTTCTCACAGTATACCTAACTTTGTGTACCTCTGAAGGAGAATGACCTGTAATAGCCAGAATCAAACATCAGCAAACCAGAGTGACAGCTTTGCCTTAGCTAGGGGAGAATTTTAATGGCTGGAACACATAGTGGTCCATGTGAAAAAGATACTATAAATGCCCCCATAGGGAGTAGAGCAGCTTCCTTATATGTACTGTGGATTTCTCCCCTTCGTGTATTCTTAAAATTACTATTTACTCTTTATTAGTAAGCTTTGCTGTACTATCCCATCCCCAGTTAGATGTCTGTCTGGCATCACCCAAGGGATAATTGGTAAGTTAGTCATCAGAATATTATATGATAATCCATGTTGGTAGGACAGTCCTAACCCAAGTCCAGTAATGTACCACTGATTGTTTTTCAACTAGGCTATAACACATGTAAGACTGTTTTCCATTTGGTGTTTTCTGAAGATCTGTACTGAAGATATTAAGTGGTAATATTAAAATGCGGTTTGAGGGGCACCTGGGTGGCTCAGTAGGTTAAGCATCTAACTTCAGTTCAGGTCATGATCTCACGGCTTATGAGTTCAAGCCTGATCTCAGGCTCTGTGCTGACAGCTCGGACCCTGGAGCCTGCTTTAGATTCTGTGTCTCCATCTCTCTCTGCCTCTCTCCTGCTTGTGCTCTGTCTCTCTCAAAAATAAACATGAAAAAAATTAAAATTAAATGTGGTTTGATATTAAATAAGGAAATATGGCAACATGTGGAAAATGTGCATAACTGAGTAAACTAATATTTTCCAATATATGACCAATGTGTGTTTTTCTGGGAGTTCTACAGTTTCAGATCTTGTGTTTAAGTTTTTAATTAATTTTGAGTTGAGTTTTGTGCATGGTAGAAGATAATAGTCTGATTTCATTCTTTTGAATGTGAAAATAGTTTTCCTAACACCATTTGCTGAAGTGTTATTCCCTACTGTGTATTCTTAGAGCCCTTGTCAAAGATCAGTTGGCTATATATAGGCATGGGATTTAATTCTAGGTGCTCCATTCTGTTCCCATTAGTCTGTGTTCTGTCTTCTTCAGTTTTTCAGAAGAATTTAAGAATTTGGGTTAATTTTTATTTATATGTTTGGTAGAATTCACTAGTGAAACCATCTGCTTCTGGGCTTTTTTTGGAGTGGGGGTGGGGGGGCGGTGTTGAGAACTGATTCAGTCTCCATACTAGTTACAGGTCAGTTTAGGCTTTATTTCTTCATAATTGTTCTTTGCAAGTTGTAGGTTTCTAGGAATTTATTAATTTATTCTAGGTTATCCAGTTTGTTGGTATAGAATTTGTTCATGGTAAATTTATGATCATTTTTATTTCTGTGACATAAACTATAATGTCTTTCATTTCTGATTTTGAGGTTTTTTTCTTTCATCAAAGGGTTGTCAGTATGTCTTTTCAACATAACTCCTTTTCATTTCCCTGCTTTTACATTTCTACTCTCATCTTTCCTTCCTTCTACAAACTTTGTGTTTAGTTGTTTCTTTTTCTAGTTTGTGATGTGTGAAGTTGTTTGAGATCTTTTTATAGGTAAGTTATTTTTATTACCACCATGTACAGTCCTTGAAGAATCCTGGGGCTTTAATGTTAGATAAACCCTCATTTGATTTTTGGGCCTTGACATTTAATGTTGTCTGATGAGCCAAAATAAATGATTTGTCTGAGTTTCAGTCATCCCCTGTGTAGAATAAGGAAAATAGCTTCTTTATATTATTGTGGGGGATTAAATAATTACACAATGTAAGTAAGTGAGGGTGGAACATGGTAGGGTGGCTCAATCTTTTTTTAATCTAGGTGTTTATCCTTTTGAAATTCCTTCTTATAAGATGATGAAAAACCGGTACAAACTTAGGGTATATTGTGTTTTTTCATTTGGAGATTTTTTTTTAAGTTCCTATTGGATTTCCTCCTTGAGCCAGTGATCAAAAACGTGTTTTAATTTCCATTTATTTGTGAGTCTTCCAGTTTTCTTTTATTGATATATATTTTCATTCTATTGTCATCAAAGATACTTGGTATGATTTCAGTTTTCTCAAATTTAAATCTTGTTTTGTGACTTAATATGATTTGTGCTGGAGAAAGATCTACTTGCTTGACAAGAAAGTGTATTCTTTTGGTGAAATGTTCTATTCTGTTAAGTTCATTTGGTCCGTAGTGTTAGTCAAGTCCTATGTCCTTATTGATCTGTCCGAATGGTCTATTGAAAGTGAGGTAGGATGTCTCCCAGCCATTATCATATTGTGGTCTATTGCTTTCTTTGGTTCCGTCAGTGTTTGCTTTACATATTTATATGTTGTGATGATTATAAACCTTATATCTTCCTGATTGAGACCTTATCATAATATAATGCCCCTATTTGTCTCTTGTGACAGATTTTTCTTAGTGTATGTTGTTTTTTAAGTATAGTCACACCTCTCTTTTGGTTACCTCTTATATAGATTGTTTTTCCATTCCTCTCAGTGTGTATGTGTCCTTAAGTCTAAACTGAGTTTTTTGTAAACCACGTATAGTAGGGTCTTGTTTTGTTTTGTTTTTTTAATTCTAAATGGCTCTGTCTTTGGGGAATTCAATTCCCTTAAATCTCAAGTAATTGATAGAAAAAAAAGGCAATAGCAAAGCCTTCCCATTCTTTTTAGTTGTTGTTGTTGTAAGTCTTATAGTTCTTTTGGTCATCTTCTCTTGCTCTGTGTGTGTGTGTGTGTGTGTGTGTGTGTGTGTGTGTGTGTGTGTATACATCTACTTTGATTCCTTTCTCTGTAACTTCTGTAAAATTTTTTTATATGGTTACCTTGAGGGTTACATTAAAGTATCTTACAGTTAAAACCTATTTTAAACTGATAATAACTTAAAATGTAGAGTTTTTCTATATGACTGAATGAACTTCTTCCCTCCACTCTTTTTTATTGTCACAATTTACATCTATTTGTATTGTGTATCTTTTAACATATTTTTAGTTGCTAGTACTTCTGTTTTAACTTAACTATAATTAAAAGTGACTTACCAGCACCATTACAGATTTGCCCATGTTATGTTGGTGAATTGATGTGTGTGTTGGGAAGGAAGATCCAGTGTTTCCTACTTTACTGTCTTCATGTCACTCCTGAAAAATATTTAACCCCAGAGTGGGATAGTTAAAAGTTTAAGTGTTCTTTAATTAGTCAGTTTTAATTTCTAATAAGGTATATATCAATAAATCCACATAAGCAAAAGTTCTTTGGTGTCCTCAACTTTAAGAAAACAAAGGAAACCAAGGCAAAAATGGTTGAAATCCATTGGTCTCCAAGAACATTCTTCTTTATACCATGACCATATCAGACTACTGAAAAGGAAGTTAGTGAGAATCAAAATTCCTACCCCAACCAAATGTTTAATAAGTATAATATCTCTTGGTAGCTTCTGGACTTTAGTTTTGCTTAATGCTTAATAAAAGGTGGTCTGGGAAAATTCTGAAGGTTTGCATTTATCATAGCCAATTAAACAAGAGGAACTCAATATATACATGAAAATCACAAAAGCAACATGATCTAGTTACACATAATATCTAATAACTGTACCAATTATAAAATCTGGTAAAAACTACTTGACCATCAAATCACTCCAGTCACACTTCCAATTTTTTTTCTTTTCAAATTTTTATTTAAATTCTAGTTAACAGACAGTGCAGTATTGGGTTCAGAAGTATAATTCAGTGATTCATCACTTACATACAACACCCAGTGTTCATGATAACAAGTGTCCTCCTTAATACTGATCACCCATCTAGCCCATCCCCCACCCTCCTCCCTCCATCAACCCTCAATTTGTTTTCTATCTTTAAGCATCTGTTCTGGTCTGTTTGCCTGTCTCTTTTTTCTCCCCTCCCATATGTTCATCTGTTTTGTCTCCTAAGTTCAACATGTGGCACTTCCATTTTTTTAACATCACCTTACTGTTTTTCCTTCCACCATAGCATCTCTTTATTTAAACAAGTTCATCTTAGGGCATTTTCAGAACTTATTTTTATTTGTCCTTCATATAAATTACTGTACATTGAGACTGTTTTTAATAGCCACTTAAACAAAAATTAGTTACTTTTATGTTCTTGGCTTCTTAAGAGCAAGATTGGTTAAGGCATCCCAACACTGGGGACCACTCCCATCAGGGCACCTACCATTTCTTTGTCAGTGACCTTATAGTTAGTATTTCTTGCTAATATTTGTAAAGCCAGATTAAAGTAACTTGTATTCTAACTACATTCTCACTATAGAATTCAGTATTCTGTTTGTGAGTAGGGAAGGGGTAGGGCAGTTGGCCCTCTCAGGATAAGTTTGATAAAGCCATGACTTTACCTACTATAGCAAGTTTTCCATTATACTATCTTGAAGTATATGCTCACAGATATTTAAAGCCAGATGGGAAATAGTTGTCTACACAAATAATCACTACATTTTGTGATACATAAAATACATGTCTTAGCCCCTGATAATTAAGAACCCATTTCAATAATGATTTACCAGGCTTCCGCTGAAATTCTTAAATGTCCAAATTCTTTACCCTCATGTAACTATTGAATACTTGCAGCACTTGGTAGTTAGTTCATCTGGTCAGTAGCTCTCTGTATAGCCTTTCGGTAATCAGTAGCCTCAATTATAGTTATAAGTGAATATAATAGGTTTTTAGGTAGTATGGATAAGAAGGCCTCCAAGTAACAGGAAAAATGTCTACAATTTTTCTCCTGCTACTATCTTTTTAAGGTCTGTCTTTTACTAGTACTAGTAGAAATAGGAAAGGGAAGTTTTCACTCTCTTCTCCTGACTTTGACCTATTAATATACTTAGCCAGTCCTCCCAGATCCTAAATCTCTCCTTCATCCTCTATTCATAAGACTTATCTGTCATTAACCTCAAGTTTCACCATTTTATAACAAGTGTGAGTAGGCAGCCATCCTGGCATCAACTTCTTTTTCCATCTCCCACTTTAACTTGCTAAAAAGTGTCTTCGTCATTAATATTTGTGCACATAAAGATAAGACTTACTACTACACCAATCTAAATTAACAGAAAAGACTGGATTACCAAGTCAGACTCACATAAAACAAATTGCACCTTTCCATTTGCTTGAGCCAAAAACTTTTATGTCATTTTTAATTTTGCTTTTCTTAAACCCTGTCAGTTTTATATTCAAAACATCTAAAGCAGAATTTGAACAGAGTCTCTTACAATGTCTGCTATTAACATGCCAATGCAAGACTTCTTTTTTATTGCAATAGCATCCTGGCTTATCTTTCAGCTATTCTTTGCCCACTCCCACTCCATCTATTTTGAACACAGCAGCCAACGGTGTGTAAGTCTGCTTACGTTAATTCTCTGCTCAAACTTTCCAACTCCCTTAGAGTAAGAGCCAAAGTTCTTATTATAACCCTCCTTGCCCTCCATGAATTGGCTTCACATTACTTCCTCTTTTTATCTCATCTCCTCTGACCACTTATGTCCACTGCACTCCAACCTTGCTGACTTCTTTGCAACTATTAAGAACCTCTCTCCAACATGCACATACACATGCATACTGCATTCAGAGCCTTTGTACTTAATCTGGCCTCTTCTGGAATGGTCTTTTCTCAAATATATGATGCCTTTCTTTACCTTCATGTCTCTATTTATTGGTCTATTAGAAAATCTTATCTGAAAGTAGCTACTTCCTCAGCTCTACTTTTGCTTTAATATTCTCCATGGCATTTTCATCATCAACTATTGTATAATTATGGGTTCATTTGTTTATTGCTTATTTTGCCTTTCCAAAATGCAAAATAGGAGGCTAGAGATTTTCTTTTGGCTCTAGTACTCTGTTGTAGATATGTGACACTAAAATATTAACAGATTAAATATTTGTTGAATAAATGAATGAATGCTTGGATTAATGTATGGATAAATGAATAGATGATCTTTAGAAGTAGATAGAGATAATATTCTCAAACATTTTCCCACATAATTAACTGAAATACAAATAATGTAATTCTGACTAATTTAAATGTGTTTTCTCAGGCACACAGAGAATGAATAATTTCAAACCTCTTTGTATAATATTTAATGCTGTGCTGGTATAGAGAAGTTTGGGCCTGCCAATCTAGATTAAAAAATATATATGTATATATACATATATATATGTGTGTGTGTATATACACACACACACACACACACACACACACACACACACACATTAGCCTTTTAGTGAGTTAACTTGGATTCTTCAAGATAAGCTTTTCTCAAAATTCGTTTCACTTTTTATTCTGAAGTACCTATAAAAATGTATGAGCATACAAGATGTTTTTAAAAAGGAGAAACCATTAAAAATGGATTGACAAATGTGCCAATATTAAAATTAAAACCTGTATGTCAGATATTTTAATAAGAGGAATATGCAAGCCACGCCCTAGGAGAAGATATTTTTAAATTTTATATAATGCTGTGACAATGTTTATAATAGTGGGAAAAATCAAAGCAACCTGTTTCTCAGTAGGGAAACAGATAAAATGGGGCTTATACAACCCTACTGTTAAAAATGAAATTTAGGAAGATGTACAGAAGTGCATAAATCTCAAAATAACATTAGCTAAAACAAGTTACAAAAGTATATGCATGTATGCTACCAGTTATGGAGTTTAAAATACGGAACAACAGCATATATTATATAAGCTTGTAGGGATGATACGTAATACAGTAGTTATCTCTAGAGGGGAAAAATAATACAGAATGAGACTTTAAAAGTATCTTATCTTAAAAAACCAACCAGCAGAGACTTTAGCAAATTTTATCTTGAGTATATGGGTCTCTTTCTGTCTTTGTACCTTACCCCCTCAACTTTGGAACAACTTCAGACTTAGAGAAGTTCAGTTCAAATAACTTTAAAAAAATTTTTTTTTTTCAACGTTTATTTATTTTTGGGACAGAGAGAGACAGAGCATGAACGGGGGAGGGGCAGAGAGAGAGGGAGACACAGAATCAGAAACAGGCTCCAGGCTCTGAGCCATCAGCCCAGAGCCTGACGCAGGGCTCGAACTCACGGACCGCGAGATCGTGACCTGGCTGAAGTCGGACGCTTAACTGACTGCGCCACCCAGGCGCCCCTCAAATAACTTTTTAAACCGTTTCAAATAATGATTTACCATAAATACTATGTCATCCACTCTTTTCAATATAACTATCAGAATAAAAAAATAGCAATTCTTTAATGTTTAGGCTCTATTGAAGTTTTAACAATTCCCAGTATTTGCTTTCATTTGGAAGAATCCAGTCTAAAAAAATAAAAGAATCCAGTCTGTAATATCACATTGCATTTAATTGTCATCTTTTTCGTTTTCTTTGATTTAGATAATTTATTTACCCTTTACTTTGACCTTGACACTTTCAAGGATTATAGGACAGCTATTTAGCAGAGTATGTTGGGGAAATAAAATTAAAAATAAAACTTTCAGGGACACTTGGGTGGCTCAGTCTGTTGTGCTAAGCACCTGACTCTTGATTTCGGCTCAGGTCATGATCTCATGGTTCATGAGTTTGAGCCCTGTATTGGGCTCTGTGCTCACAGTGCAGAGCCTGTTGGAGAGACTCTCTCTCTGTCCCTATCCTGCTCATGCTCTCTCTATATGTCAAAATAAATAAATAAAACCTAAAAAAATAAAAATAAAATTTTCTTCCAATCCAGCCAACTTCTCTATAAATCTAGAAGAGAAAGAAATGGTTTGAGTTTTATTATTGAACATGCATTAAATAAGGATGCTATGAGAATCACAGGCAATGCACTAAGATTGCAAAATCATAAATCTCACCCTTTGACATAATATAGTAGATAGAACCTATTGTACACATGTTCTCAATAAACTATCACTAGTCCTCAAGGAAGATAATTTGACAGCACCATTTGTCACACATAGTTCATCCCAAATTCAGTTGGTAGTTGGGATGACCATCTGTGTTGGCTAATAGATTTTTTCCAAAGGAAGATAGAGTTCTCATTTTGGCGGACCGGTATTGGTATTGCAATTGGAAACAAAGTTGGCCCAGAAGTTAGGCCACCTTCCCATAGTGACCAGAAGAAAGGCCTTTATCTTTCTTGATTACCTTCCAAAGAATTATTTTTTGAGAAAGATTTTTGAGGTTTTTGAGAAAGATCATCTTGGGTCTAAGAAGCTGACAACAGGCTTATTTAGCTTTTTAAAAGACTTACCTTTGAAAGAGAAAGGATGTGTAATTAAGTTTCTCAAGTAATTGCTCTCAGAAAAGGAAGGTGAGAGAAATCTTATTTTCAACATGGGGACTTTTCTTTTTTCCTTTTAGATTTGTACTTAGACTTACAATCCCCCTTTTGTTATTATAAAATAGTAATACTACAGTCTTCCAATGAACTTTATTCCTGTTTTCATCTTTCTGTGGGTGAGTTGCATCCTTCTAAATATCCTTCAATTCCAAAGTAAAATAGACAGCAAAACAATGATCAAAATAACAGAATTGCTAGATTTTTAGACAGTGTTATTTGACTTGGAGGAATGAACCTTGAATACATCATACCGGTTGTGAATGGTTAAATCAGATTCTTGATTAGCAATGCACACAAACTTTGCTTAGTGATTCATTAATTTTACAAATTGATGTGATGTCTTTATTGCTTGCATTTTCCAATGATTTACTAAGCATTATTGTTAGTTACTTATGATTTACTTAATCCAAGTAGTTTAACTCTGGTGTCTGATAATCTAAATTTTAATGCAGAGCTTTTCTTGTAAGGCCCAAAAATTTGTCCTGAATTTTAGTCCATGACACAAGTATCATCACATTTGTATGGGAATTTAGACTCTTCAAGAATTGTTCTGTCTTCACAAATAACTTTTCCCAGATGTGAAATGCAAAGCTATCCTTGGACATCATCTAGTCTCAAAGTCCTAATGTGAGGTGCCAATTTGAAAGGTACAGATTGAAATTCCAGTGTTTAGTGTATATGGATCTAATGTCTTGAGGACAAATCCACCCCATGGACTTTATACTGTTTTTTCCTTAGGTCTAGGTTCATCCTAATAGTCAACTAAATCTTCATGTGTTGATTTCCTTTGGGATGCTAAAAATGTTCATCCCAAAGTTAATTGGGTGCCAATAGACTGATCTTGTGCATTTATCTATATGTAAATGCCAGATTTTTTGTGTCTGTTATTTAAATATTTCTCTTATCAATATCGTTTTCTTAATCTAACTAGTTAACAAAAACCTTTTATGTTAAATTTAGGGCTTGAGTACCTGGAGGCATACCAGTTGCAGTTATACAAAGTTTGACTTTGTTAATATAAAAAAATTATTAGTGATGATGGTCCCATTTTATTGTCAGATTGTTGAACTTAAGTCCAGAATCTGTTTATATTATGGTTTCAATATTTATGGGTACAATTCTAGTACCATTGTGATTATTAAAATAGTTGAAATAACCCTACTGTGAATACAACAGCAAGATCTTCTGTAAGGGAAGTAACAAGTTTCCTAGAATACCTCCTTTCAGTGGAGTTCAGCACTGGCATCAGTTATTGTAGAAAACTTAAGTTTTAGGCTTTTTGTGGGGAGTACAGTCCTTGAGGAGCTGGCTTCCCACAGGAAGGACAAATCCAGCTATATGTTTGTCTGTTGCTTTGATAGCCACATGGATTGTCAGCAGTACCTGAATGGTCTCTCTGTGTAGTGATGACTCATCTTTCTTGCAGAACATTTATGTAGACAGAATATCCTGGTCAGTAGGGGTAGAAGACTTCTTCCAGTGGGTCTTTCCAGATCCTTTTTGACTTTGTCTTTGGGTCTCTAGGGAAGAGAGAAACGTTTTTTTTTTTTAAGTTTATTTATTTATTTTTGAGAGATAGGATGAGCATGATCAGGGGAGGGGCAGAAAGGGAGAGAGGGAGGGAGAGAGGGGGAGAGGGAGGGAGAGAGAGAGAGAATTCCAAGCAGGCTCTGCACTGTCTGTGCAGAGCCCGATGTGGGGCTCAAACTCACGAACTGCAAGATCATGACCTGAGCTGAAACCAGGAGTTGGAGGCTTAACTGACTGAGCCACCCAGGTGCCCCCAAACTCTTTTAAAGTATTGGCCATTATTAGGAGCGGATTCAGCTAAATTAGTTCCAAGATGTTGCTTCAGACCCAAATTCATAGGCTTGTCAAATGTAAGTTCAAAGAAAGATTCAAAACTTGCTCATAGAGATGATCGTAATTTTTAAACAAAACTAGTGGTAAATTTCTAAGCTATTTTATCCTGGTAGATTACTGAATTGTAGTCAATGAGGTTTTCTTAGAGTTTGGCTAATTTGCTATACATGTCCAGAGGACTGAAGATGATAGGGTATATGACAGCTTATAGAAATTCGTGAACATTTGCATATTCCCTGAACAGCAGAGATAGAGCTTTGTCTGTGCTGGTCAGTGTGCTGTGGTATCCCCAAAGTGGGCATTGTGTTTATTGAGTGTCATTACCATTGCCTGAATATTTTTTTTATTGTTCTTGAAGGAAAGTTTTCAGGTAACCCAGGCATGAAACACACAGTGACTAGCCCAAATCACTTAACTTTACAGGCATTATTTTTATGATCCCCAGCTGCCACCAGGTTCCTGGTAAAGTTGCCAAAGAGGATTTCCTGTGCTTACCTCAGGAGTGGCCTATACATATTTCTACTGAAATACAGTGCATCTTTTTAATGTTTTGAACAATTTTATCTCCTTGGCAGGTGTAGTGTCTTTAAAATCCCTCTTTTATTAAATAATTTTGTTAATGGGATGACAATGCTAGCCAAAGAAATAAGGACTATGGTATAGGAATTCTTTTTTTAGGCTAAAAGAAATTTGATTAGAACATGGGAATTACTTATTTTATAATCCATTTGTCTATTTTCTTGTGAAGCATGTTTTTGCAATTTGAGAGCTATCATTGTATTAAAAGTAGAGCTTCTAATTTTGGGTTCTGCCATGTTTTGAGGGATTTTGGAGCTCTGTCAATAAAATATTCCTATCTGGGCAGGCAGTTTTAAGGCCTCTGATGAATCAGATATTTTTCCGTTAGGTATTTTGGTTACTATTGAAATAAAAAATTCTCTATTTAAAAAAGAAATTGTTCCATTGCATGGCATACCAAACATATATAATCATTTTTAAGCCTGTTGCCAAAATTTGCAGCTCTGGTGGCTGCTGTTAACCTGTCTCCTTGTACAGACTTAATTCCAGGCGAAAATGGTGATACTGGTGTAATACAAGACACAGAATGTCTTCTTGTATATTAAACCAATATTATTGTTTCCAAGAGCCCAGAGCAATGCACCAGTCTGTTTCAGTTAGGGGTGCTTTTCTAGAATGGTATGAAAATGCAAATGCTGCCATACTTTTTTTTTTTTTTTTTTTGCAGAAAGCAAATACTAACTGAATTAGGTCCCCATTTTTCCAAGGAAATCCACAAATTTATATATATATATGTGTATATATATATATATATATATATATATATATATATAGTTTTTGTTTTTGGAGTGCCAAATATGGTAGCTTTTAAATTGCACTACAGGTCTTTCCCTCAGTGGGTTAACAAAAGAATGAGGAGAAAGTAAGAAAGTATGTCCCTCAGTCAGAGGACCATTTGGGATCCTGGAGGAAAAGGAAGTAGAAGGATGACCCCAAACACTGTAAATTTGTATTGATCTATCACCAAATGGAAATTGAGAAATTCCAGAGGAAACCACAAAATAAGGAGCACCAATGTCCTTAGTTCCAACCTCTGAGATTCCCTAAATTTGTCCATTTTTAAGCCAGTTAGCCATTATACCCTACCTAGCCTTCTGGGCTGTTGTGATTCTTTTTCTCCTATAATTCTTGCATTCCTCTGTCTTTTTACGGTCCCTCCTGGCTTCTTGCAATAATGTCATAGTTTTCTTCCTTCTTGTGTTCTCTTCACAGGTTGTCCAAAGCAGGTGTTACTCTCTTTAATAAAGTGTTCTGACTAAGCACCTAACACAGAAGTTTGGAATTTTTTTCTTCCTTATCTTTGTCTAGATTGTCCCCAACCTGAGTAGACCTTCCTATCATTTGAGACTATTTTATCACCCTTTCCTTAACTTGGGTTTGCATAATCAACAAGAGAGCCCAGGAAAAGTTTGATAAGAATAGAGTGTGATTTTGATATACTTCTGGGTCCATGCCAGTGAATTTTGAGAAAGTCTTAAGAAAATGCTCATGGAAATCAACAGGGGATTCACCTGTTGGTGACTTCTCCCAGATCACCATTATTGAAAAGGTCTCAAATTTGGTTCTCTTTTGATGGGTCTTTAATGCACTTTGATCTTCCAAAGTAGTATATGTGGGGAGAGAGAGGAAGTAGATAGCTACTTCCTTGGCCACTGTAGTCCTTTCTATGGTGATCTTCTGGATTCTGATGTACCTGGTGGATAAGAGGAACAAAGTCTGCAATTGGAAAATTCTACAAGGTAGCCAGTGCACATCCCCATGTTCGGGGCTAAAAACTAAAAACACAATGAAGTACTTCAAACTTCTGGAGGAACAAAGTAAAGAAAACTTAAAATGAGTAATCAGCTGGTGACAAATGCATGTGATTTCCTGGGATCTCAGTTGCCTCAACTATGCTGGTGTTCCAAATAGGAAGGCTGTTTGGCTTTTCTTGCATGAAAACATGAAGCCTGTAAATTATGTAGCACTTTGGTTTCCCTTCCCATGTTGACATTCATGAGCTTAACACCTTGTTTGCCTTTTTCCAGGGCACAGTCTTTTATCCAAGTTCTCAATTGTTCCCAGATCAGGTCTCTTTATCACTTCTGTTTTCCTAGCTATGTAGTATGGCCAATCCCTATTGGCCAATTCACTCTTGGGAGTGAAATCTGGACTGAGACAGTAAGTGGACTCAGAATTAGGCCAGGAGGTATACAAACCTGTGTCTTTAGAGCAGGAAATTATCACTAACTCCAGCTGTGCCTCATCCTTTTCAGAGAAATCTGCTCAATGAAGGAAACCACTCATCTAAAAGTTCGTTGCCTCCCTCTTGCTGTCAGATAGTCTGAAACAGGATGGGATAAACAGTTGCAGGGGAAGCAGAGGGAGAAGGCAAGGCAGAAAGGTGGAAAAGGGTTTTAGGAAAGGGTATGTGCCCTTCATTTTCTCAATCCCCTTTCCATGGTTTTCATTTTTTTTTTTTTTTTTGGCTTATAATTTTTCCCTTAGAATGATATTTATCTCCTAAATACCAGTAGTTTGTCTGGTTGGAATGAGCCTGTATAAAAACCTCAGCAAATATGTTGATGTATCCACATCAGAAGAACCATCCCTGGGTCATCACAAGACTGGATTCTCATTTACCCATTCCAAATAGGACAGAAATATTAACCCGTTAAGAGAAAGACCTGCCGGCAACATAACTGGTTTACCTTATTTTCTAATCATACAGTGATCCTGACAGGACTTTAGAGGCCATATTATCTCTGCTTATTCAATAGTAAAATACTGAATTTGAAGAGGATGTCTTTTTCTGATTTCTATTCCAAGAGTAGAGAGCTATAAGGGAAACTGGAACTGAGGTTCTTTCACCTGCCTAGGTTTGGCCATAGACCTTCAGCTGGTCAACTGCCATTTATCCTTTCTTCATTTCACATTTGTTGGGGAAATAAAATTAAAAACAGTCTCTTGACACAGAAAACCTCTCCATAAAGGTGTAAAAGAAAGAAAACAGTTGTATTATTGAGTACACATTAATATAGATTGTGAGGTGTATCCCAGGCAATCCACTAGGAGATTATGAAGACAAATATATGTATTTTATATAGCTAAGCAGATACAACCCATCACATCTGTGTTCTCAAGATAAACAACTAGTCCTCAAGAGGACTTGACAGCACTATTTTTCACACATAGTTCATCCCAAATTTACTTGGTAGTTGGGTGACCATCTGTGTTTGCTAATTGGCTTTATCTAAAAGAAAAAAAAATATCAGCTTCTTATGTCCTTATGACAAGGGGTGGTTTTACAACTTGGAGTGAGATGCCTGCCCACCAAAGTTAAGCTGTTATCCTCCCACAGAAACTGAGAGATGGGGATGCTCTCTTGGATTTTTTTTCCTTGATTACATTTCAAAGAAATACTTCCCAGGTCCTTGAGATGTTCGAGTCTCTAAAGCTGGAAAGAGCTTATTTAGCTTTTAAAAAGATTTACATATATCTCAAAGAGGGGACAAAACTTAATACAAGTTTTCTAAAGTAAATGCTCTAAGGGGATGGGGGGAGTCTATTTTCAACATGAAGACATTTTATTTTTCATTTGCAGTTACCCTTAAAGTGTCACTCAGTTTGGATTTATTTAATATATCCTTATGACTAGATTTAGATTCTATATCTTTGGCAGGAATAAAAGTTATTTATTTATTTTTATTCTGTCAGTTGGTACCTGCTTTCATTGTATCTCATTACTGGTGGTGTTAATTTTGATCACTAGATTAGGCTGTTGTGTGTCAGACACCTCCATTTTAAAGTCACTTCCCCACCCTCATGAAAATAACAATTTATGGCTAGGTGTCTTAAGAGCTTGGATACTCCTGGGTGCCTGGGTGGCTCAATAGGCTAAGCATCTGATTTTGGTTCAGGTCACGATCTCATGGTTCCTGAGCTTAAGTCCCATGTCAGAATTTGAGTCCCTCCTCTCTCTCTTTCCATCTCTCTCTCTCTCTCTCTCTCTCTCTCTCTGTCTTTCTCCTTCGTGGGATTCTCTCTCCCTCCCTTGATCACTTGTGCCCACCCCTCTCAAAAAAAAAAAAAAAAGAGCTTGGATACTCCTTATCACACTTTCAGTTGTATTCACATTTTTTTTTAAATTTTTTTTTTTCAACGTTTATTTATTTTTGGGACAGAGAGAGACAGAGCATGAATGGGGGAGGGGCAGAGAGAGAGGGAGACACAGAATCGGAAACAGGCTCCAGGCTCTGAGCCATCAGCCCAGAGCCTGGCGCGGGGCTCGAACTCACCGACCGCGAGATCGTGACCTGGCTGAAGTCGGACGCTTAACCAACTGCGCCACCCAGGCGCCCCCACATTTTTTTAAGTCCATAGGGGCTTCTAGTTCTCACCCCCCCAACCCCACACACACCATGGAATAAAGTCTGTTAACTGTTTTTATGCTCTAATTATTTCCAGTTAGACCAGTGGAAGTCCCTTCAAACTGTTTATATTTTCTTTTAACACATTCCTATATAAAAAGACTTTTTCTTTCCAGCAACAAATAATTTTCTAACGTCATGTTTTACTTTCTCTGCCTGAACCCTGGACTCAGCCATTTCTCCAAGGAGGTCTGGTTCCTTTCAGTAGAGAATTGTTCATAGAAACCCATGTCTGGGAGCTAAATGTGTTTGATACCATTGGTCTGTCATTGTTCTTTCGCCGATTCAGTAGACACACCTAGGAGAAGTGTGTGTATGTAGCTATATTTCTATATTTATATTGAAGATAATTCACACTGTCCTCTCCAATCCCAGTGCAGTAACATACAGTATTCTTCCCTAGTCCATATTTATAATCTTATTTTTACTTAATTTTTAAAAATTGAGATATAATTGACCTATAACACTATATTTGTGTACAACATGACATTTACAATATGTATTGCAAAATGATAACAACAATAAGTTAACTTCCATCACCGTACATTGTTACACATTTTGTGTGTGCTGAGAACTTTTTAAGGTCTACTTCCTTAGCAGCTGTAATGTATCTGGTAGTGAGAAATGTATATCCCTTTATCCTTCATGTACTAGTGATGTGATGAGCAAATCTATCACCACTGCCATGAACACAGACCCCTACCCCTTCACTGTGTAGAATCTTTCCATACATTGGGAGGCCACTATTTGTTTTTTTTTTTTTTAACGTTTTTTTAATTTATTTTTGAGACAGAGAGAGACAGAGCATGAACGGGGGAGTGGCAGAGAGGGGGAGACACAGAATGGAAGCAGGCTCCAGGCTCCGAGCCATCAGCCCAGAGCCCGACGCGGGGCTCGAACTCACGGACCACGAGATCGTGACCTGAGCTGAAGTCGGACGCTCAACCGACTGAGCCACCCAGGCGCCCCGGGAGGCCACTATTTGGATATCCTCATACTTCTTTCAAGTTGAAAACCATGTGTTGGGCTGTGCCCTTGCATGGGCCCTCCTAACCCAGCTAAGGCTGCTAGACCCCATCCTGGAATGCCTTACATATGGGGCATCCTCTGATTTAACTCAGGTTCTTACTTTCCAAGGGAGGGGAGTGAAATTCAAATAGGAAGAGAAATATTAAAATTCAACTGCATCCAACAAAAACAAAAAAACCTAGTTTCCTGTCTTTATCCTAATGCTAACAGTCTCCAAACACACCCAGATTCAGTCATTTTGCTAGGACTTGAAACTCAACATATAATTATATTCATGCTACAAAATATTACTGGGAAATATTGCCTATCAGGGAAGCTCATTACACACTCAACACTCAGGGTGTTTATTGGGAGCTGGTCACATAGGCAGCTTCTGTTTGGCACATAGAAAAATTCCAGACTCCCAGAAGGAGAGCAGGTGTTCAACATAAACCATATTGCTTATAAAAACAGTCTAAGCACACTAAGCCACTTTTTTTAAGTTTTTCTTTAATTCAAGTTAGTCAACATGCAGTGTTATATTAGTTTCAGGTGTACAATATAGTGATTCAATAATTCTGTACATCACCCAGTGCTCATCACAAGCGCACTCCTTAATCCTCTATTTCACTCATTCCTTCACACCCTTCCCCTCTGGTAACTGTCGGTTCTCTATAATCGAGTGTGTTTCTTTTTCCCTTTGCTCATTTGTTTAAGTTCCACGTATGACTGAAATCATATGGTGCTTGTCTTTCTCTGATTTATTTCACTTAGCATTATACTCTGTAGTTTCATCCACATCATTGCAAAAGACAAGATTTCATTCTTTTTTATAGCTGAATAAGATTCCATTGTGTGTGTGTGTGTGTGTGTGTGTGTGTGTGTGTGTGTGATATATATAACATATATATCATACACCTCATCTTTTTTATCCATTCATCAACTGATGGATACATGGGCTGTTTCCATAGTTTGTATATTGAGGAGAATGCTGTTATAGACACTGGGGTGCATGTATCCATTTGAATTAGTGTTTTTGTATTCTTTGGGTAGTGCAGTAGTGTACTTAATGGTAGTTCTATTTTTAACTTTTTGAGGGACCTCGATACTGTTTTTGAGTGGCTGTACCAGTTTGCATTCCCATCACCAGTGCAGGGGTGTTTCTTTTTCTCCACACCATTGCCAAGACCTGTTGTTTCTTGTGTTGTTGATTTTAGCCATTCTGACAAGTTTGAGGCATTATCTCTTTATAGGTTTGATTTGTAGCTCTCTGATGATGAATGATGTTAAGCATCTTTTTATGTGTTTGTTGGCCATGTAAATGTCATCTTTGGAAATATGTCCATTCATGTCTTATGACCATTTTTTAATTGGGTAATTTGTTTTTTGGGTGTCGGGTTTTAGAAGTTCTTTATATATTTTGGATACACTTTGTCAGATATATCATTTGCAAATATGTTCTCCCGTTCTGTAGGTTGTCTTAGTTTTGTTGACTATTTCCTTTGCTATGCAGAAGTTTTTTTTTATTTTGATGAAGTCCCAATAATTTATTTTTGCTTTGTTTCTTTCACCTCTGGAGACATATCTAGAAAAAAAGTTGCTATGGCCAGTGTCAAAGAGGTTACTGCCTGTGTTCTTCCCTAGGATTAATGGTTTTTGAATTTGTTTTTCTGTATGATATAAGAAAGTGGTACAGTTCATTCTTTTTCATGTTGTCCAGTTTTCCCAACACCATTTGTCATTTTTCATTGAGTATCCTTTTCTGTTTTGTCAAAGATTAGTTGACCATATAGTTTTGGGTTCATTTCTGAATTTTCTATTCTGTTCTATCAATCTGTGTGTCTGTTTTTCTGCCAGTATCATACTGTCCTGATCACTACAGCTTTGTAATATAATTTGAAGTCTGGAATTGTGATGCATCCAGCTTAGCTTTTCTTTTTCAAGGTCACTTTGGCTATTGAGGTCTTTTGTGGTTCCATACAAATTTAGAATTGTGTTCTAGTTCTGTAAAAAAAAAAAAAAAATGCTGGTGGTGTTTGATAGGGATTGCATTAAGTGCATAAATTGCTTTGGGTAGTATGGACATTTTCACAATATTCTTCCCATCCATGAACATGGAATGTCTTTCTGTTTCTTTGTGTCAGCTTCAATGTCTTTCTTCAGTGTTTTATAGTTTTCAGAGTACAGGTCTTTCACTTCTTTGGTTAGGTTTATTCCCAGGTTTTTTTAGTCCAATTGTGAATGGGAGTGTTTTCTTAATTTCTCTGTCTGCTGCTTAATTATTGGTACATTGAAATGCAACAGATTTTCATACATTGATTTTTGTATACTGTAACTTTACTGAATTTATCAGTTCTGGCATTTTGGTGTCTTTCAGGTTTTCTATATAGAGTATCATGTCATCTGCAAATAGTGAAAGTTTTATTTCTTCCTTACTGATTTGGATGTCTTTTATTTTTGTTGTCCAAAAATAGGCTAGGACTTCCAGTACTATGTTGAATAAAAGTGGCAAGAGTAGACAACCTTCTCTTCTTCCTGACCTTAGGGGAAAGGCTCTGTTTTTCTACATTGAGGATGATGTTAGCTGTGGATTTTTCACATATGGACTTTATTATGTTGAGGTATGTTCCCTCTAAACCTACTTTGTTGAGGGTTTTTTATCATGGATGGATGCTGTACTTTGTCAAATGCATTTTCTGTATTGAAAGGATCATGTGTTTCTTACGCTTTCTCTAATTGATGTGATATATCACATTGATTTGCAAATATTGAACCATGCTTGCAACCCAGGAATAAATCCCATTTGATCGTGGTGAATGATTTCTTTAATGTGCTGTTGGATTCAGTTTGTTAGTATTTTGTAGAGGATTTTTGCATCCATGTTCATCAGGAATATTGGCCTGTAGTTCTCTTTTTTTCTGTGGTGTCTTTGTCTAGATTTGTTATCAGGGTAATGCTGGCCTCCTAGAATGAATTTGGAAGTTTTCCTTTTTTTTTCTTTTTTTGGAATAGTTTGAAAAGAACCAGTATTAACTCTTTAAATAATTGGTAGCATTTGCCTGTGAAGCCATCTGGTCCTGGACTTTTGTTTGTTGGGAGTTTTTTGATTATTGATTCAATTTTTTTACTAGCTATTGGTCTGTTCAAATTTTGTATTACTGTTTCAGTTTTGATATGTTGTATATTTCAAGGAATCTATCCATTTCTTCTAAGTTGTCCAATTTGTTTAGCTTTTCATAATATTCTCATAATTGCTTTTCTGTGATGTTGGTTGTTATTTCTCCTTGTTTATGATTTTATTTGAGCCCTTTCTCTTTTATTGAGTCTGGCTAGAGGTTTATCAATTTTGTTGCTCTTTTCAAAGAAACTGCTCCTGATTTCACTGATCTGTTATTTTATTATTTTTATTTATTGTCTTTAGTTTTTGTATCATTATTTATTTCTGCTCTGGTTTTGTTTGTTCTTGTTCCAGCTCCTTTATGTGTAAGGTTAGGTTATTTGAGATTTTTGAGATTTTTCTTGTGTTTTGATGTAGGCATGTATTTCTATAACCTTCCCACTTAGAACCACTTATATTGCATTCCAAAGGTTTTAGACCATTTTGTTTTCATTTTCATTTGTTTCTATGTACTTTTTTTATTTCTTCTTTGGTTTTCTAGTTGGCCCATTCATTGCTTAGTAGCATATTATTTAACCTCTATGCATTTGTGGTTTTCCCAGATTCTTTCTTATGGTTGACTTAGTTTCATATCATTGTGGTCAGAAAAGCTACAAGGTATTACTTCCATCTTCTTGACTTTGTTGAAGCTTGTTTTGTGGCCTAATATGTGATCTATTCTGGAGATTGTTCCATGTGCTTTTGAAAAGAGTATGTATTTTGCTGTTTGGGGATGGAATGTTCTGAATATATCTGTTAGATCTATCTATTCCAGTGTGTCATTCAAAGTCACTGTTTTCTTGTTTATTTTATGTTTAGATGAGCTGTCCATTGATGTAAGTGGAGTGTTAAAATTCCCTACTGTTATTGTATCATTACTGATTAGTTTCCTTATGTTTGTTACTATTTTATATATTTGGGTGCTCTCATGATGGTGCATCAATATTTTTAATTGTTACATCTTCTTGTTGGATTGTCGACTTTATTATGATAGTGCAGTGCCCTTCTTTTATCTCTTGTTACAGTCTTTGTTTTAAAGTCTACTTTGTCCAGTATAACTATTACTACTCTGGCTTTCTTTTGGCATCCATTTACCTGATTAATAGTTCTTAATTCCCTCACTTTCAATCAGCAAGTGTCTTTAGGTCTAAAATGAGGCTCTTGTAAGTAGCATATAGATGGGTCTTGTTTTTTTTTATCCATCCTGTCACCCTGTGTCTTTTGATTGGAATGTTTAGTTCATTTAAATTCAAAGTCATTATTGATATTAATTGTAATTTTATTATTTTGTAGTTGTTTCAAAAGACTTTTTCTGATCTTTATCTTTCTCATGGTTTGCTGATTTTCTTTAGTGATATATTTGGATTTCTTTCTTGTAATTCTGTGCATATTTATTAGTAGTTTTTGATATATGATTACCATTGTTTGCATATAACCTCTTCTGCATAGAGCAGTCTATATTAAGTTGTTGGTCTTTTAAGTTTGAACCCATTCTTCTCTTTTCCCCATATTTTAGGTATATGTTGTCATATTTTATATCCTTTTATTTAGTGAGTTTTTTTTTTTACAGAGATAATATTTTTACTGTTTTTATGTTTCCTCCCTTCATACTATCACTTTTGGCTCCCTCTTTCCACTCTGTCCCCTTGTATATTTCTTACAGGGCTGGTTTAATGATCACAAACTCCTTTAGTTTTTATTTTTCAGGGAAACTCCTCTGTTTTTCTGAATGGTAGGTGTGCTGGATAGAATAGTCTTGGCTGCGTATTTTTCCCATTCAGTACTTTGAATGTATCACACCACTCCCTTTTAACTTGGAAAGTTTCTGCTGAAAAATCCTGATAGTCTTATGGGATTCCCTTGTATGTTACTGCCATCTTTTGTCTTGCTGCTTAAAAATTTTTTTATCACTATATTTTGTCAACTTAATTGCAATATGCCTTGGTATGGATCTGCTTTTGCTGATTTTGTTGGGGATTCTCTGTGCCTCCTGGATCTGGATATCTGTTTTCTTCCGCAGATTAGGGAAGTGTTCAGCTATCATTTCTTCAAAATTTGTGGCACCTTTTTCTCTTTCCTCCTTCTGGGATTCCCGTAATATGAATGTTACTATGTTTTATGGAGTCACCGAGTTCCCCGAGTCTTCTCATTTTGCATAATTGTTCTCTTTTGTTCAGCTTGATTAATTTTCATTACTCTGTCTTCTAGGTCACTAATTCATTCCTCTGATTCTTCCACCCTGCTATTCATTCCATCATACATGTTCCTCATTTTGTTTATTGAGTTTTTTTTATCCTCTGCTATGTTGTTTCTATCCTATTCTATTCTATTTATTTTAGTTCACATCCAAATTAGTTAGCATATAGTGCAACAGCAATTTCAGGAGTAGATTCCTTAATGCTCCTTACTCATTTAGCCCATCCCCCCTCCCACAACCCTTTCAGTAACCCTCTGTTTGTTTTCCATATTTAATTCTCTTATGTTTTGTCCCCCTCCCTGTTTTTATGTTATTTTTTCTTCTCTTCCCTTATGTTCATCTGTTCTGTGTCTTCATATGAGTGGAGTCATGTGATATTTGTCTTTCTCTAATTTCACTTAGCATGATACCCTCTAGTTCCATCCACATAGTTGCAAATGGCAAGATTTCATTCTTTTTGATTGCCAAGTAATACTCCATTGTATATACATAGGACGTCTTTATCCATTTGTCCATCGATGGACATTTGGGCTCCTTCCATACTTTGGCTATTGTTGATAGTGCTGCTATAAAATTGGGGTGCATGTGTCCCTTCGAAACAGCATACCTGTATCCCTTGGATAAATACCTAGTAGTGCAATTGCTGGGTCAGAGGGTAGTTCTATTTTTAGTTTTTGAGGAATCTCCATACTGTTTTCCAGAGTGGCTGCACCAGTTTGCATTCCCACCAGCAGTGCTTTTTAAAAGAGATCCTCTTTCTCCACATCGTCACCAACATCTGTTGTTGCCTGAGTTCTTAACGTTAGCCATTCTGACAGGTGTAAGGTGGTATCTCATTGTGGTTTTGATTTGTATTTCCCTGATGATGAGTGATGTGGAGCATTTTTCATGTGTTGGTTGGCCATCTGGATGTCTTCTTTGGAGAAGTGTCTATTTATGGCTTTTGCCCATTCACTGGATTATTTGGTTTTTTTGGGTGTTGAGTTTGATAAGTTCTTTATAGATTTTGGATACTAATCCTTTGCCTCATATGTCATTTGCAAATATCTTCTCCCATACTGTCGGTTGCCTTTTAGTTTTGCTGATTGTTTTTTTCGCTGTGCAGAAGCTTTTTATTTTGATGAGGTCCCAATAGTTCATTTCTGCTTTTGTTTCCCTTGCCTCCGGAGACATGTTGAGTAAGAAGTTGCTGCGGCCAAGATCAGAGAGGTTTTTGCCTGCTTTCTCCTCGAGGATTTTGATGGCTTCCTGTCTTATGTTGAGGTCTTTCATCCATTTTGAGTTTATTTTTGTGTCTGGTGAAAGAAAGTGGTCCAGGTTCATTCTTCTGCGTGTCGCTGTCCAGTTTTCCCAGCACCACTTGCTGAAGAGACTGTCTTTATTCCACTGGATATTCTTTCCTGCTTTGTCAAAGATTAGTTGGCCATACGTTTGTGGGTCCATTTCTGGGTTCTCTATTCTGTTCCATTGATCGGAGTGTCTGTTTTTGTGCCAAGCTATGTTATTTCTTATGTCTGTTAAGGGTCTCACTCATTTCTTCCATTCTTTTCTCAAGTCCAGGGGATATCCTTATTGTCATTGCTTTAAATACTCCATCAGGCATGTTACTTATGTCTGTTTCACTTAGATCTCTGGCTGTGGCCTTGTGCTGTTCTTTCATTTGGGTCAGAATTCTCTGCTCATTTTGTCTCTCTGTCCCTGTTTTTGTGTGTTAAGCAAGTCCGTTGAGTTTTCTGTTCTTGAGGGTAATGACCTCACGAAGAAGAGGTCCCTGACATGTAGTGTCTCCACTTCCCCAGAGCCTCCGAATTCGGAGTGTCTTGAATGTGTGCAGAGTGTGCTCTCATATTGGGTCCTGGCTGTTTAATCCTTCATGCCAGTCATCTGCAGAGGCTCTTTACCTGTTGTGGGCAGTGTTTGGTCCCTGGTCTGAATGAGGTACATTTTAACTAGGTATGCTCTGGTCTGCTTTTAAATGAGACTTGTTTCTGCTGCTGCCCTGAGGCCTCACAAAACTCCATGTTAGGAGATGCAGTGTGAGCAGGAGTGTGGGACTGAGGCAAATGTGACAAGGAAGAGCAATTCCGCTGGAGCATGGGGGATGGGGTTTGGTGTAAGCAGATTAGGTAGCCAGTGTTGGCGCTGCACCCTTCCCCGACGGCAACTCTGTGCTTATGCTGAGGGGCAGGGGAGGGCAATGGCATATGTCAATTCCTTTGTTCCCAGAGGGGTTACATTCATGAAGGAGGCTTCACGAATGCCACCTTTCTAGGACAGTCTTTGAAATGAGCAGATAACCTCCCCACTATCTGCCTCAGGCACTCTTCAGGTTGCTGTTTCCACACAGATGTCCCTGGTTGTTTGCCTGCCTTCTCTCCAAAAGCAGTACAGTGCCCTCCAGGTTCTATCCCAATCATGCCTGATGCCCTTTAAAGCTTCAGGTTTTAAACCCCACTGGTTGCAAGAACTAACAAAATTTGGCCTCTTTTGCTTTCCAAGCTACTTGTTAGGAGGATTCATTTTCCCTGTGCACTGCTCTATGTGCTAATCTGTCTCTTGCCCTTCTCCATGACTTCGGCTCCCTTCCCACCTCAGTGGCCACGATGGTCCTTTTCTCTTCTAAACCGCATCTCTGTACTTCCTACCTTGTTCAGTGTGGCCTCTTATCTACCTTTAGCTGTGGAGTTTCTTCTGCTACTATTCAGGTCAATTTCTAGGGTATTTAGGATGATTTGATAGTTGTCTAGTTGTATTTGTAGAATGAGGTGAGCCTAGGGTTTTCCTACTCCACTGACATCTTCCAACCATAATAAGCCACTCTTATAAGTTGGCGTAACGTTCTTATAAGTTCAGCATGACAGCATGCTGAAATCTAATTTCCAGGATGCCACCCAAGAGTCAACCTTGCACACAGGCCTTTGAAAGAGAGCAGTTAAGCCTGCTTCTTAGGTAGCTCAGCACAATCATTGATCTTTATTTTTATTTAGGTATGACTTAAAGTGAAGTGCAAAATTCTTAACCAACCTGCTTCATAAGTTTTATGCCTGTCTCCTGTCACTATCACTAGGTCTAGATATGAAAACTATCTACACTCCAAGGTATAGCCATTCCTCAGACTCTGTCATTATAGATGAGTTGTAACTGGTTTTTGTCTCCATGCAAATATAATCATACAACATATACTCTTTTGTGTCTGTTTTTCTCTCAACATGCTGTCTCTGAGCTGTGTCCATGTTGTTGTATATATTGTACTTTGCTCTCTTACTGATATGTACTATTCCCTTAGATAAATGCATTGCAATTGATGTACACATCCTACTGTATGAGTTTAAAAAAAAAAAAAAAACCTCAAAACTTATGCTGATAAACATATGTGTATAAGTCTTTGAATTTAAGTCTTTGGTTTCATTTTTTATTCTATATCCAGCAGTGGATTGAATTATAGGGATATAAAGTATAGCTAATCAGCAGATTGTATGTCCAAACAGCATATTTGGGTTTTTATAACTTTAATCTGATAAGCTTTTTTTTTTTTTTTTTGTTTTTTGTTTTTGTAATTTGTTTAATGTTTGTTTGTTCTTGAGAGAGAGAAAGAGAGAGCAGGTGAGCAGGGGATGGTCAGAGAGGGTGACACAGAAACCAAAGCAGGTATCATAGAGCCTGATGCAGGACTTGAACCCATGAAACTTGAGATCATGAAGTTGGACGCTTAACCCACTGAGACATCCAGGTTCCCCTGATAAGCTTTGTCTTTTAATCAAAGCATTTAACTGATTTACACTTAATGTAATGCTGAAAGTAGGGCTGCCATCTTGCTTTTTTTCTAGTGGTCCTTTCTGCTTATTCTTTATTGTTCCTTATTTTTGTTTGATTAACCAATCATTTTTATTTTTTTTTATTCCTCTCATAGTAGATTTTCACTTGTACCTTCTCTTGGTGCTCTAGGAGAGTGTGAGACTTTGTGAGGCAGTTCAGTTATTACAGATAACCTTATTCCTGTTAATATTTGCTACTAAGTGGTGTTAAGGGTGGTCTTTTTCAGTTTTTTCCTTACTCTTAGAGCATGACCTTCATTCTGACGTAATTCCTATTCCTAGGATTTTGCCTTTCTGGGATCTCAACTGAACTGTATTTCCACTACAAATTTTCACTCTGGCTAGACTTGAACTATAACTTCTCTTATTTTTGGGTAGCCTCTGAAATCTCTGCTCACGCACTTGAGTTTCTATTCTGTGGCTCCCTTCTCTTGTAACTGCCATCAAATCCCATCTTTTTTGTTAGTCTCTGTTTCTTTAACCATGTGATAGTGATGTTATCTGTTTATTTCTAAATCTTGGGGAAGCATTTTGAAAAATGCAGTCAGGAATAAAGACAGTGAAATGGGTCTTTCACATTTTGTGCTTTCTTACTATCAAGGATTACAGCCCTGTGTTGGTTTCTTTCTTTTTCTTTTTTTTTTTTTTAAGTGTTTTTATTTATTTTTGAGAGACAGAGAGAGACAGCACAAGTGAGGGAGGGACAGAGAGAGAGGGAGACACAGAACTTGAAGCAAGCTCCAGGCTCTGAGCTGTCAACACAGAGCCTGACACAGGGCTTGAACTCACTAACCACAAGATCATGACCTGAGCCAAAGCTGGACACTTAATCGACTGAGCCACTCACGTGCCCCAATGTGTTGGTTTCTTTCTAATCCTCTGAACAGTTTTGTATATTTGTCGATCTTTTAGAGTTATTATTTTTTAATTTTATACCCAGATGTGATCTGGGTAGGGCAGAGAACTTCAGGACATTTGCTTAACTATATTTGAAGACTACTTACATTAAGGTAATCTCATGTAACATAGAGTGGTTATATGGGTGTCATTTACTCATATCGTGTTTATATTTAGACAATTAAGTGATTTTACATTTACTGCTACATTTTGAGGACTAAGTTGTTTTATAAGTTTCTGTGTGTTTTGTCTAGTTTTTTTATTTTATGTTTGTGTGGTTTTTTTTTTTTTTTTTTTTTTTTTTTTTTTTTTTTTTGGTGGGGGAACTTTTTCTAGCTGATGATTACATTTTAAGATTTGTTATTAACATATTTATTATGTCCTGCCGCGATTATTGTTCTAAAAATCATCAGTAAACTATTGTATAACATGTGTTTAAAAAATAACCAATGGAACTCACCAGACTATTATTACTTACTGTTATTAAAACAATGGCATAAGAACTACTTTTTCAGCTCCAACTCTGTCAAGCATTGTTTGCACACGTTATTCATGTTCAAGTATTATAGTGACTTCTGTATGTACTATTGTAGCGCTTTATGAGATGTGTTGAATTTTATAGATGACTTACCTAAAAGGTACAGCTTCCCAGCTAATAAATGTAGGAGACACAATTTGAATCCACTCTGCATTCTCCAATGCTCATGTGCATGTTATTACTTTAAGCTGCTTGTCACTAATCAAAGATTTTGATGCATATTGCCTAGTCTAGTACATTTCCAGACTTCTCTTGGCAACCAAAATTCCATGAAATATTTTGAAAGCCACTGATCTGTGTAATATTCCTCCAGATTACTAAATCATTCTTAATGTGTTTTCCATGGAAAAGTAGCCTCTAATATGGTTCATTAAAAATGAGTTCTGTGTTTAAAAAAATGATAAATGAGCAGGCAGTCAACTAATCATATACCTTCCCTTATGGGTTCTGAAACAACTTAGAATTAGACACAGGTGTGAAATAGAGACCAAAATATCTGCTTTGTAGTTAGTAAAACTAAGCTGGAGAATACAGTTTGGACCCAAAACCAAAATTATGCTTCCTACACTTGACACAATTTCAGGCTGCTTCCGTTATAGAATAGAACATGGTATGGGAAGCTTACCAAGTGCGTAAGACTAGAGTGGACATACAGTTTATTCGGTCCATCTCTTCTGTATAAGAATGAATGTCAACACAGGGCTTGGCTATACTTGTTAAGTATTTTTTTTATATACCAATTAAATCATTCTCATCAATGAACAAGAACAAGTAAGAAAGAAGTGGTCTAAGTATTAGTTTTTTCTCTTGGAGAAAAAGAAGAAGTCTTAACCTTCCTATAGAAAATGTGGAAATTAGTATAAAAAGCACTCTTTTCTAAAGAATCATAAAATTTTTTTCCCAAAAGTTTGAAAAAAGAATTTAGTTTGTTTTTAAACTGTAAAACTACAGTCTGATTTAATGAAAAGGCTGAAATAATATGCAGGTAGACTACTTCTGGCACTCATAGTCTTTATGCAGTACATATCCCTATAACATGTGTAAGAGACACTTGAGAAATGGAAAATTTTCTGCTGTGGGTCTTGGGTTGCTTGCCACCCACTGCTCTTCCTGTTCTCTTGCACATGGCTTTAAGTCCTAACTCTTCCTTCTAATTCCTTTTAATAAAATGCCCAGCCAGCAACTGCTAATACTTGAATAATTCCTCCCTTTTCCTAGAACCATTTATGACCAGTTATCCCCAAAGCAAACTTAATTTCATCTGAACTCTCTCCATAACTCCATAAAATCCTTGTCTCTTTCTCTCCAGCAAGAATGCTAATGCTGTGGTGGTAATCATATTGCAGTATAAATGCATCAGCTCAATATGTTGTACTCAGACAATGTTATGTCAGTATCTCAATGAAAAAAGTAAAATAACAAATGCCATTATGGGGTTTGTTTTTTTAGAAACCTAAAATTAATGCCACTGACCAGGATACTCACCAACCTTGGAATGATATCTCTGGGAAGGGAAAAAGAGAGAAAGAAGGACTACAGATGAGTTAATTGGTTTAGTAACACTGTTTAAAAAAATCATTGTAGGAACCGATATTGGTTCTTGTAAAACCTGCAATGTAAGTAGATGAGAAAATGTATCGTTCTCCAAATTCTTGAAATCATTTGAATAATAAAAACATAATAAAAATAATAAAATTTAGGTATTAAAAAATCCAAAATACAGTTTTCCTAATTAAAAAAAAATAAACATTGCTACTTTAGGGAATGGATGTGATGGCCATTTTGAAATGGATTTTGAGTAGTGTTTAAAACATATGTTAAGAAATTTGTTAAGAGAGCTACATGCTCAATGTGTTGAAGTGTTATTTCAGCAAATGCACAGAATGGTCATTCTGTAATGCAGATATAGAAGTGTTTGAAAAAATCATGATAGAAGTTTCAAAAGAGGAGATTTTACAACTGGGCACCACAGAAATGTATTGGCATAAAAACAGGCATATAGGATAATGGAAGAACTGAGAGCCTAGAAATAAATTGATGCTTATATGGTCAACTAATATGTACAGGGGAGCCAAAGATACTCAATGGGGAAAGGACAGCCAAGAATACCCAGTAGAGAAATAAAGGGCATTGGGAAAACTGTAAAAAAATATATAAAAAAGTGTAAAAAATTGAACTCACAGATTAACTCAAAATGGATTAAATAATTAAATGCAAGCCCCCAAACTGTAAAACTCCTAGAACAAAATGTAGGGGGAAAGCTCTTCAACATTTGATAATGATTTTTTAAATAGAATACTAAAAGTACAGCACCAAAAGCAAAAATCAACATGTGGGACTACATCAGACTAACGTGTTTTGCAAGCAAACAATCATCAAAATGAAGAGGAAATCTGGAATGGGAGAAAATACTTGCCAACCATGTATCTTATAATGGGTTAATATCTAAAATATATAAGGAACATTTACAACTCAATAGCAAAAACAATCCAAAATATTGACAGAAGAATCAAATAGACATTTTCCCAAAGACATCCAAATGGCAAACCGGTACATGAAAAACTGCTCAGCATCACTAGTCATCAGGGAAATGCATTTCAAAACCACAATGAAATGTCATTGAAGAAATGGAAACTTGTGGACTGTTGATGGGAATGGAAATTTGTTTAGCTATTATAAAAATAGTACAGAGGGTCCTCAAAAAATTAACTACTATGGCACCTGGGTGGCTCAGTTAGTTAAGCATCCAACTCTTGATTTCAGCTCAGGTTATGATCTCCAGGTCATGGGTTGGAACCCCGTGTCCAGCTCCATGCTCACAGTATGGATCCTGCCTGGGTTTCTTTCTCTCTTCCTCTCCCTCTCTCTCTCTCTTTCTTTCTCTCTTCCCTGCCCCCCCCATAAAGTTAAAAAAAATTAACTACTGTGTGATCCAGGAAACCTATTTGTGAGTGTATATCTGAAAGAAATGAAAATACTATCAGATATCTGCACCCTGTGTTCATGAGACATTATTTGCAATAGGCAAGATCTGGAAACCACCTAAATGTCAACTGATAGATGAAGAAAATGAAATTATATTACACACACACACACACACACACACACACACACACACACACACACATATATTTAGTCATCAGAGGAAATCTATTTGTGACAACATGAGTGCATCTTGAGGGCATTCAACTAAGTGAAACAAGTCAGAAAAAGAAATAATGTTAAGGTGTCACTTTTGTATGGAATCTTAAAAAATAGAAACAGTAGAATGGTGGTTGCCAGAGACTAACAGGTGGGTAAATGGGGAGACGTTTAAGAAAACTTCTCTAAACTATCTCACTCCTCTTTTATAGAAACCAGGTCTAATTCCACCAAAATATGAATGGTTTTTTCTTACATAAATTAACAATAAAAATCAAACTATGCCTAGCATAGTAATAGGCTTTTGAGGCACAATGTTTAATATAAGTACCTGCAGGTGTTTATAGTTCATAGAAAATTACATATTTTTGGAGACTAACATTTTGATTCACTTAACATCAGTATGTAGCCGTTACTATGTGTCCGAAGCTATTTTTACTTGATTAGTTCTTAACAACCGTGTAAGGTAGAAATTTTGTATATACCTGTGGGAAAGCCTATGGCCATTGTACAGATGAGGAATCTGAGGTGAAGTACTCAGAGGCCAAGTGCATTCTCCCAACTAGTAAGTGGTAGAGCACAGGGTCTCTGGCTCTAGAGTCTGGGCTTTCTACCACCATACTTGGCATCTAGTATGTTCCACAAACAGAAGTCCTTTATTTTTACTTCTGTAGAATATAATATTATAAGAAAACTACAAATAGTTTCTTCTACAAATAAGATCCCAAATTTATTACAATATCAGTGAAGAGAAATAACCTTGCAAATAAAATAAACTAGTCATATATCTTATGGCTGTTAAAACTCATGTGAAATGCCGCTATTGAAGCTATGACAATTTTGGATTTAAAACATGAAAGTGAAAGGTTGTTCCTGTTGGTATTAGAGGTGAACATTTGAAAATTCAATTTAACCAGGAAATATTTATAGGATAATAAGACAACTTTAAATTCTAAGAGAAAAAAAAAATCCAAGGACTTACCAATGAACAAACCAAATTAGAATAATAAAACTATATTTGAAAGAAGAATGAAAGCTAGTCTCCATGTGAAAGTGTTCCAAAATGCTAATTATGCCCTGAAGTACGTACAATATGCTAACTTACCTTACAAACCAGGATTCCCAAGATGAGTACCAAATAAAACTGATGGACCTTGATAAATAAATGATCAGTTATTATGCTTAATTATTTGCACAATGGAACCATTGGAGTTTTTTTATGAAAAATTTCCTACAATTAAGCCAAAGCAAATATTATGAAATACAGGTAGATTTTAAAATACTTAGTCCACGTTAGTTTATTTTCTCAAATGACAGTTTCTCTACACAAGTTGAGGTGCACTTCTCAAGGTGTTGCCTTAATGGGAGCATTGACCTTTTCAGTCTCCCAGTCTTCATGTTGTTGTACCACTTTAAGGTGAATTTTGAATGCCTCTACTTTGCACATAAATGAAAATGCAAAGTTGAGAGCTTTGCTTGGAGGTGAGTGAAAAATAAGACTTCATCTGCTCTACATTTCAAGTGGAACGCTATCTCTGACATACTGTGAAAACTTAATGTCTCATATTTTACTTTAAAAAAGATTTTGTTTATATTTTTTAAAAATACGTTACCACATATTACATAGATCTTTGACACATTATGCATAATATTAATAGAAAAATAGACATAAATTGTATATAATACGAAATGAGTTTAAAAAGTACTCTACAGAATATAGATTAGGCTAGTTTTATCACCCATCTAATTCCTGTTTGAGGATTCGGTTCTCTTGAATAAATATTATGGAAGAGAAGCTATGGCTCTGCGTGATTGGATAATTTGATTATTTTTAAATGCATGTGAGATGATACTTTCAGTATTCCAAAAGTGACTTTTACATAGTTAGTCTGTTATATAATTGGAACAATTGCAGTTTCCCTAAAAGTGACATCCTTTGAATGCACTATCTCAGGGCAAAGACTCCTTCTCTCTAGAAACTATCACACAGCTTAAGTAAAATGTTTTTTAAGGAAGTTAAAATGAGTTGAACTTATGAAATAAATTTATTAAATCTCTCACAAAGTTAATCAGGGCTTTTCACAGGAAAACTCTGCTACTTGTTTATCAGTAAGTTTTGATATTGTACCATATTTTGAAAAAAATAATATAAATTAGACTACTTTTTAACTTACACAGGTTATTAGTATAGTAGATTTTGCAAAAGGGGAAATTGAAGAATTTTTAACAGCATATGAGGTCATATTTGTGTTTTACATCAAAATCTACCTTAAAATCCAATATTCATACCTCTGAGACATAATTTAAGTGGAATCTACCAGTATTTTAAATTAGATTACAAGTTTAGTCTGGACTAACAAAAACTATTTTTTAATGCTCACCAATTTTAAATTATATTTGTATTTTAACATTTAAGAAATAGTGGGGCACCTGCATGGCTTACTTGGTTAAGCATCTGACTCTTGATTTCAGCTCAGGTTATGATCTCATGGTTCATGAGATAGAGCTCTGTGTACAGCTCCATATTGACAGCACAGAGCCTGCTTGGGATTCTCTCTCTCCCTCTCACTGCACCTCCCTCTCTCTCTTTCTTTCTCTCTCTCTTGCTTTCTCAAAGATAAACAAACATTAAACAAAAATGAAATAGATCATTTTAGTATTCGTATTTTATATTTAAATTTTTTTTTCTTTTTTTCAACGTTTTTATTTATTTTTGGGACAGAGAGAGACAGAGCATGAACGGGGGAGGGGCAGAGAGAGAGGGAGACACAGAATCGGAAACAGGCTCCAGGCTCTGAGCCATCAGCCCAGAGCCCGACGCGGGGCTCGAACTCACGGACCGCGAGATCGTGATCTGGCTGAAGTCGGACGCTTAACTGACTGCGCCACCCAGGCGCCCCTCGTATTTTATATTTAAAGTAAAATAGTAGATTGAACGTTAGTGGAAAGTAGGATGCTTAAAATTTAGTTGAACTCCCTGTCAGGCATCTGCTTCATCACCATTTTACATTCCCTTCTCCAAAGCCTTGAGTACAAAGAGCAGATTTTACAGACAGAAGAGGACAATTTTTGGTAAAGTATATAGGACTTAAATAGTTACTATTAAGTATGAAAATACTGACTTTAATTCTCAAAATTTGAGGGTAATATGGACTTTTGAAATGTAATATAGAATTCACCAAAGACAAATGTTTGCATTTGATGTTTCCTGAAATAAACTTTCACACAGATGAAAGAGAATATAAAATAAAACTTCCAATGCTATTTATAAGTGACACTACATAGTAAGTCCAGGGACTGAATAAAATAGCCTTATGCACATAGCAGATGCAATGTCTGCCCTGGAGGGAGATTGGAAGTCCTTATAGAAATGCTAAAAACACACCCAAGTAAGTCTTCTCTATACATATTTATCCTGCCAGGTTGACCTACAATATTATGTAAAGTTTCTTGTCAAATTATTCATGAAATATAGATATTCCTGCATTCTGGGTAGAAATTCAATCTTACAAGATATCAACAAAATAACTGATTTTATTAGAGACAGGCTAGGATGTGGAAAAATAAGATGTTAGAACCATAACTATTTAATAACTCATGATTAAACATCTTATCAGAGGGCTGTGTTTATGATAGTTTTCTTTTAGGTACCTTAGATTTTAATTTGAGAAGTAATTAAAAAATGAAAGTTCAAATAGTCATCCTGGACCATGCTCCTAACTTAATTATCTCCTGGCCCAAATTCACATTGAAGTCAGAGATGAATTAAATTTTTTTTTCCTTGAGGTTAAAGTTTCAACATGAAAGGAAATACCAGAATGAATAATGTATCTAAAAATTATTTAATTTCAAATTTATTTAATAACATGTAGAAAGTAGACAACATTTTGAGCAAATAAAAACAAGTGGCTCTGAAATGAACTGTATTTTCAAGATAAGTTGACTTATAAATATATTTAAGAAACTGAAAACATTGTGATAAAACTGCTTTGTAGGGGGATCTATAAATTTCTGCTAAATAAGAAAACAGCCAGTTGGAGATGGATCATAACTCACACTTACAAGGTACTTTGTGCTAGTCACTCTTCTAAGTATTAGATTTAAAAGTTAAAACTAAAATAGGAGAAGCCATATTTATTGCCATCCCCATTATATAGATAATGCAATGAAGGCACATACACAAGATTTTTTGCCCCAGGTCTCACAACTGCTAAGTGGCTGAGCCATTACATAAACCCAGGACGTCTGGCCCCAGAGTACATGCTTTGACTATTATATGCTACATCTAATGACCAGAAAGAAACTGAACAATGTTATCAGTAGTAGCAACATTTAAAATTGTGACTGGAGGGTAAGTAAACTAAGGTACATTAGTCTAGTTCTATGTGGCAAGTAGTTCATAGACTCAGTTTCAGGCTACTGCCACTGTTGCTCTTGAACTAGGTCAAATGAGTTTCTAGTTTAAGAAAGTTGCATCTGTGGGTGTTGCATAACTTATTTTTAATTATAATTTTGAATCAGTCTGCTTTAGACAAGTCAAGCAGAAGCTGTGGGAGGAAGAGAAGAAAAATGCCATTTTAAATGCATACTATATGCCAAAATGATTTTTGAAGACACTGTTAATATCTTTGAGGTTAAAATTTGACTATGATTGTGGATCTTCTGCTGAACAATAAATAGGAGAACCATCTTTATTGATGAAGAGTACAACAGTGAATAGAAATGGAAGTTGGGGCTGGAGGGAGAAAGAAACTAGTAGGTACCATGATAGGAATTCATTCACTAGATGTTTACTGAAAGGACCCCTACTTGCCAGGTCTGCTGACTTCTTGGCACTCATAGTAAATATAGTGTAATGGTGAAGTTATAAGTCCTATCACTGAAAGTTTGAATCTAAAAATAGAAAAGCCTATGGATGGTAGCCATAAATGGTTCTCTTAGAGCCTTAAAATAGGGTGATTAGGCCTCCTTAGTGAAACCAGGGAAAAGTTTTCCTTACTTTGCAACTTCAGTGAATTGAGATTTTATTTTTGAGGAAGCCATTCAAATGACTTCACCTTTTGGCTTTGTATAGTTCACCTGTCAGAAATGGAAAATGTATTTTTTTAAATATTATTTTAATGTTTATTTACTTTTTGAGAGACAGAATGTGAGCAGGGCAGGAGCAGAGAGAGAGAGAGGGAGACACAGAATCTGAAGCAGGCTCTAGGCTCTGAGCTGTCAGCACAGAGCTTGATGGAGGGCTTGAACTCCTGAACTGTGAGATCATGACCTGAGACAAAGTCATACGCTTAACTGACTGAGCCACCCAGGTGCCCCTGGAAAGCCTATTTTAAACGGAGATTATACACAAACCTACTACTCACATGCACCTTTATGTCCAAATATAGAAGATATTAAACTTAAGTATGTTTGTCTTTGAATAAACCATCTTCCATTTTTTTTCCCTGCTATTTGAAACATGGATATATCTTGAGAATCAAAGATCCTTGTATTCCTTCCTTTGGATAAAAGCCAAGCTTATACTTTTGTTTATAAGCAGAGAGCAGTAAATAATTTTTAAAATGAAATACTTTAAAAGAAATGAAGTCATTATCAACCTGCTGAATAAGGAAGCAATTCATATTCTCCTGGACCACAAAGGTCTTTAGAAACAATGAATAACAAATCTAATTGCCATCGAAGTCATTAGAAAACACATTAAAATGTTTACTCAGGATTATTTAACAAAATACGGTAGCAGGTAGATTTATGTATGATGAGGGATTCCAGTTTATATACAAAAGGACTCTCAATCCCAAATCTTTTATATCCTCCTTTTAAAGGTGAGCCTGATAGTTTCTATCTGTAAATTCTATACTCTAAGCTCATTATACTTAACTCTATATACTCTATGCTCTATACTCATTTTTTTTAATACCACTGCACATTTGTAAAGGAGCTACATAGAGAGGACACTGCATGCAAATACCTACTTGTAAGTAGTGGCTGAGAAAACTTACAAATGTTTTCCTGCCTTGATGAGCTGGGTAAAATAATAATAATAGAATTACTGTTGTATTGTTGCTGATATTGTTTGAATATTTTTCTTATTAAAACTGTGTTAAATGACTTACATGAAACTGAGGAGACTAAGGCTAAGATGGCTTAAGTAATTCGGAAAGTTCACAAAGCCACTATTTTACAAGGCTGAGACCTGAATCTAGTTCTCTAACTTCATTGAACACCCATACTCCTCAATTACCCTGTTATCCCTCCTAATCATGCGAATCTTTTCTCCAAAGACTCCTTCACAGAGGTGGCTTCCATGATTATGAAATCTGAAGGGAGCTGCTCTGAGTTACTCTAAATAAAGCCTTGTATATTCTCAATAGCACTAACCATTACCTGTAATTACCTTGCTCATTTAATTACTAGTCATCTTTAGTTCTCTGTGGCAGGCAAGACCTTATCTATCATATTCAGTACTGTACTTGCATTGCTAGGATAATAGTTGTGGTGTAGAATAAGTGCTCTGGAAGTACTTCGTGAACAAATGAATGAACCATTTGGGACCTATTCACCCCAGAGAACATTTATTGGCTTCATATCCCGTATAACCAGGTGCACATATGTATTTACACTTTATAATTTCAGACACCTTCAGTGTAATAGGTCAATGGGTGAACTCATTTCTATCATCCTAGTAAATAAAACTATTATCCTTTTATTAAGTTTTCAAAGAGTAATTTTGGAGCGCCTTGGTGGCTCAGTCAGTTGGTTCAGTCACTCAGTCAGTTGGTTAAGTGTCCAACTTCTGCTCAGGTCATGATCTCACGGTTCATGAGTTTGAGCCCCGTGTAGTGCTCTGTGCTGACAGCCTGGAGACTGCTTCAGATTCTGTGTCTCTCTCTGCCCCTCCCCCACTTATACTTGTCTCTCTTTCTCAAAAATAAACATTAAAACAATTAAAAAAATAATTTTTACCTATTTTATTCCAATATACCTTTAAAGTAAATATATAGATTCTGTCTTCTAAATATCACCTGGCTTGTTCCACAGCTCTCTATTCTTTGTAGTATCTATAACTATTTTGCCTAAATTTCATTAGCAACTTTTTATGTCCTTGCTTTCCAGTATAGCCTTCCTGCAATCTACTCTCCAGGCTACAAATTGAAAGGTGTTTGCTTAACTCAATAAGCATTGAATTCCCGAGTTTACAATGGCTTGAGTCTGTACTGTTCTTGGAATTAAATCCAAATTATTTTAGCATGGGTCATGAAATTTTCAGTATCTAAATTGTATTTCTTCATTCACTCTTTCCATCTTTTGGCATGCTCCATTTTAAACTAAAAAGCCATATAGAGTAGTGACTGAGCAGATTTTTGTTTTAAATTTTCTAGGATCTAAATGAAGACTCATTCACTACTTAGCTGTGTAATATAGACAAACTGTTTAATCTTCATGTGTTTCAGATGTGTGACAGTAAAATGGGGATAAGGTGGTATTATAATGATTACACCTACCCATTAGGGAGATGTATTAAATGATTAAATGACGTGAAGCATAGAAACAAGGTAATTGTTTTTAAGTAGCAACTCTTTCTATGTCATTTGGGAGCCCCCCCTTTTTTTTAACTTTTTTTCCCTTCTTTTCCTTTTTTTCACTTATAGGAACTATCATGCTTTCTTACTTCCATGTAGTATTGCAATGTTAACCCTAGAATTTTGTCTGCAAAAGAATTTTGCCCACTTGGTCAGCTTGTCTTCTATCTCACTTCTGCTGAGTCTTTGCTTATCTCTCAGATGATTGGATGTTTCTTCCTTGGGGTCTCTTAAAATTCATCTGTAAACTACTCCATCATAATGTTTTACCATTGTTTTTTAATTTTATGAATTCCAAAATGTAAGCTTCTCAAACTTGGAGTCTCTACATTGCCCATGAGTGTATATAGTTCTAGCACAATTCATTATACAAAGAATACACTCAGTCAAATGTCTGTTAAACCCATTCCAAAAGAGTTCACGTAAAAAGCCAATTGCTAAAAGAGAAAATGTCACATAGAAGCAAGGTGTTTGATATTCTTTCATTCTCATTGAATATTACAAGATTTACAAAGAGTGGAAGTGGTCATCAGATGATGTTAATCCTTATTCTCTAGACTTTATTCCAGGCTTCACTTCCAGCGAAGTGATAATGGTACCTACTAGTTTTCTCTAGGCAGATAACAATGTTGGTGATACATTATTTGACTTTTCCCTGGAACATGTATTACTTTGACACTGATTTTGGTTCAGGAACTAGGAAGTCCCAATGATTGTAATATTGTCTTGGGTAGAAATATTATTTGTAAACAAAGTTCTTCCTGAAAGTTTGTAAGACTGAAAGCAACTGTGTTGAGATATGCATCTACTTCTGCAATCTGTGACTAACTTCCACTCATTTTTTAAAAGTTGAGAAATGTCTACAATCTTACTCTGTAATATCTGTTGCTTTCTGAGAGAGAGAGAGAATGCCATCTCTTCCCAACTTGTAGTTTATCTGAAATGATGCAGAAAATTAATCATTATTGTATATCATAGAGCACCTTGACAAGATAATATACTATGGCATGTGAAATGGTTTATCAACCAGAATGGCAATCTCTTGCTAAAAAAGGTAATGTTAGTTGACTTAGTTTGAGTCCAGTGACCTCTCCTTATAAGATCAATGAGTATCTTACTATCCTCAAGGTAAAAATCTTTGTGTTCTATATGAGCCTAGTACTTTACTATGATTGAATTTAAACTTCATAAAATCCTATTGATCTAGACATTATTAAATCCATTTTATAGATTAATAGATTGATAATAATCTTAAGGTTATTCTCTTCTGCCTCTTCTCTCTCTCTCTCTTTCAAAAAATACCAGTCATTGACAACCAATTAATCCCTTCATTTCAATAAATTTAATATTAATCTTGACCTTATGCTTCTAATTTTAAGTAAAATTTTCCATCAATTCAAACATCAAATCTATACAGCCAACAAAAAATTCATTGACTAAAGCTAAATATAATACTAAATACAGGATTAGGGCTGGGTAAAAATGTGAATTCCAGGACCTCATGTACTGTAATATTCATCTTCCCATCTAGGATGTAAATTATTAAACATAACACAATGACAAACTGCATACAACATACATTGAAAATGAAGCTACTTACTAGACATAATGGTGGTGGAATGAATACTGATTAAGGTCAGAAAAAGCTATCCTAAGTTGCATCTGAGGTAATGACTCTTCCTTGAATCCTCACCATTTCATATCCTCTTAGATTTTAATGTCCTGGAGTATTCTTATTTTTTAAAACATAATTATTAAAGATTGAGACGAACATGTTTAAGACCATTTGTATCCACAAGTGTCTTAATTTAACAGTTTGTGTATTTATCTTCAGTGATCCTGTCTTTCACAGATAAAATACAATAATAATTGCAGGATTTTTAAGTTCTTCTCTCTAGCTAAAGTATAAGTAAGATCTATTGCAGTTAGAGAATTCAAAGGCACACTTGGGGATAAGATAAAAGGAAGAGTCTTACTACTTTTTCTCAATTTATTTCTTTTACTTTTTTAAGACCTCTCATTTCAATTGTAAAAATAACACCAATGTTGAGACAGAATTGCATTAAAAAGCAGCAAATACAAACTTTTTCTTTGAAAGATATGCTCTTCATTCAATGCCTGTTCATTTACTTTCCAGAGTGTTTTGAATATTGTGCAAATCTAGTCTAGCTTTTAGCAACAGAATTAATTTAAATATGGAAGACTTCTTGAACCCATAAACCATTTTCATTAATGACTTCTAAATAACAGTTAGATTAACAGGCAAACACTTAATTACGGTCTCCTTTTTTTAATCAGGCAAGCAATTCTAATACAAACTGACAAGTCATTTATTTTGGAAGCTACTTATTTTAAATAGTAACTGACAGTTCCGAAGATTTTCTTTAAGTCTGTAAAATGTACATTAGAGATAAGAAAGCAAATAATAAATTTAAATAATAAAAACCTGGTTTCCATTACTTTCTATTTCAAGTTTTAAAAGTTTGATTGTTAGATTATAGAAATCTGAGGAAATGAGAAGCCATAAGTTAATGGGAAATTCCATAAATTATGGCAGAAGGATTTAAGGAAAACTAAGTTCCCAGTAGACCTCCAAATGATTACTTTAGCAAGTGACCACTACTTGAGGACTGTTAGCCTTCTCTACAAAAGCTGGACTGTTGATATATTGATATGTGTACTCTATCTTTCATGACAGGATTCACAAAATCCAATCCCAGAGAAATTGTTGCAAAAACCAAGAATGCTACTAATAGATTTTAATGTTATGAAGGAGTCATTTGAATGTGATAGTGCTTTTTTTTTTTTTTTTTGACCAGTAATTTTCTTTTTCTAATGTTTATTTATTTTTGAGAGAGAAGAGAGAGAGAGAGCAAGCACAGGGGAGGAGCAGAGAAAGAGGGAGGTGCAGAATCTGAAGCAGCCTCCAGGCTCCAATTGTCAGCACAGAGCCCAACACAGGTCTTAACCCCATGAACCATGAGATCATGACCTGAGTCAAAGTTGGATGCTTAACTGACTGAGCCACCCAGGTTCTCCTTGACCAGTAATTTTTATCCCTATTAGTAAGCCTCATAAGATATATTATAATTATATCTTATAATTGTAATTATAATTGTAATATGATAAATCAGTTTTATAATTTATGTTTTTATTAATATTAGGCTAAGTGGCTATAATAATTTTGTTGATAGAGGTAGCAGGACTAGCTTGACTATAATAAATGTTTAAAACTTCTATAATAGTTTTTACAAACCAATAATAATATCCATGTTTTGAGTATTTAATATACTGTAGTCATGGTGTTAAGAAGTTTACAGAAGCTACTTTTATATAAAACAGCATTACCGAATGAAGTCAATGTACATGAAATAAGCTATCTAAAACGTATAATAGACATTGGCCATATTGATGGTTGCCTAAAATCTCTTGAACAGTATGATTCTAAGTTTTTAGTAAATCCTTACTTTGAGGTTTGCCTCCCAACATAGAAGCCAGGATTCATTAGTTGAGCCTCTCTTGCCACTAGATACAACCAGCATTCTATGCTTCTCTAAGCAGATACACCATGTGAAACTTCATTTAGAGGGGCATTTGAAGAAGATGAAGAGCATGAAATCTTGGGAGCATGGATATGGGAATCTCTTAAAGAGTAGAAGGCATGGAGTCATTGGAGTCTAATCCTATGTTCACTAGTGCCCATGATGATTTCTCTTAATGATACAGATCTGAGTGTGGTTGCAAATTGTTTTTAGGTACATGGCTTCTAGCCAGTTTTTCTAATTTCCCTGAAGATTTTGTGAGCTGCCTAATCTTTAATAATCTGCTTATTGTTCAGGGTGGAATCTGTTTTTATATATATATAAATATATATATATGTATATTTATATATGTGTTTATATTTATGTATATATATATGTATATTTATACATTTATTTATATATGTATATTTGTATGTGTATTTATATTTATATATATATGTATATATACATATATGTATATATTTTATTTTTATATATTTTATTAATGTTTATAAATATATATATCATGTTTATATATATTACATATTTTATAAAATATGTTTATAATATATGTATTTATATATATGTTTTACTTATATATAAATATATTTTTATATATATATAATTTATAAATGTTTATTCATTTTTGAGAGAGAGGGTGAGCAGGGGTGGGACAGAGAAAGAGGGAGACAGGATCCGAAATAGGCTCTACGCTGATAGCAGCAAGCCCAATGGGGGACTCAAACTAACAAACCGTGAGATTGTGACCTGAGCTGAAGTCAGACACTCAACTGACTGAGACACCCAGGTGCCCCTGACTGACATATTTGTTGCACAGATTTTACAGCTATAACTTATTTTTTCCTTAAGGTGGCAACCTAAGTTTGTCAGACTGTAAAATCAGTGTGTGTGTATGTGTGTGTGTCTATTGCCTTAATCTGCTTATAGAAATAATTCAGTTTTCCAGTGTCTTCAACAATTTGATATGCTTAATAAGGCTGATTTGGGAAATTACTAAGATATACCGGGAAATTTTATGTGGTATTTAGTACAGCTTACTAGATCCAATGACTTTTCTTCACAAACTTCTTTTATTGCTCTCAGGTTAATCTTCCATATGCAATCCTTATAGTGCTTGCAATGTTTAAATATGTATAGTAAATACACATTTTAAACAATTCTTTGCCTCTTTATTTCCTATGAAATAAATATGGCTCCTGTTGTGTAAAGGTATTTCTAGTCTCACAAATATATTTTCCAAAGTCCTGTGTTGAAATTTCATTTAGATATGACAAAGTGACCGTTCTGTAAGGATTTCAGTTGTAGAACCCTTAGTTTCACAAGATACTCCTTCAGAATTTCTGCAAGGACTTTTATCTGTTTTCTTCTCTTAAACTTTTTTTGAAATTCTAGAGTAGCTACATTCAAAATAATTTTTAAAGCCAACAATCATGGAGTAAATATTGAACAGCATTGTTAAAAATTTGTTACCCATATGTATTTCAACCATATTATAGATTTAATCATTTTTATCAATTCAGTTTTAATATGAACACTAACAATGTTTATGTGAGAAAATGTTCATCTCAACAAACTCACAAATGAATTGTATAACAAACTGTAAACATCTCATTTTTCAGTTGCTTTCTAACCTAGTTTGCTTATTAAATAAATCTATAGTTCTTAAATACATGAATCTCTTTCAATGTGTAGCTAATAAATACAAAACACATACACTGACCAGATAGATTTTTGTGTTTAAAATAGTATGAAGTTTAGAAAATACTTTTTATTTGAAAAAAATTTTCTTAAACAGTAAATTGAATAAGAACATAATGTATTTTTAAAATAAGCTTTTAATTTTAGACAGTTTTAGATATACAGAAAAAGTGCAAAGATAGTACAGAATTTCATATGTCCAATAGCGTAGTTTTGCTTTTTAATAGCTTACAGTATTATGATGCATTTGTCAAAATTAAAATTAATAATTAAAATTGCTATGTTATTAAGTTATGCTTAGACCTCTTTAACTTTTATGTAATATTCTCTTTTCTGTTCCAAGATCTCATGAATGTTCTTACATTACATTTAAAAACATTACATCTCGGGGCGCCTGGGTGGCGCAGTCGGTTAAGCGTCCGACTTCAGCCAGGTCACGATCTCGCGGTCCATGAGTTTGAGCCCCACGTCGGGCTCTGGGCTGATGGCTCAGAGCCTGGAGCCTGTTTCCGATTCTGTGTCTCCCTCTCTCTCTGCCTCTCCCCCGTTCATGCTCTGTCTCTCTCTGTCCCAAAAATAAATAAACGTTGAAAAAAAAATTTTTTTTTAAAACATTACATCTCTTATTAAGTCTGTTGGTAGCTGTAGGTTTCTTCCTTATCATATTGTGGTTGTTCCTATACACTTGTAGTTTGCTCAGTTTTTATAATGAATTTGTGAATTTTGTCAAATTATATTTTGATGCGATTATTCTATTATCATTTTGGCTTTCTGTTAATTTATTTTCTTCTACTTACTTTAGTCTTAAGCTGTTCTGCTCTACTTGCTTAATTATATAACTTAACATCTTTATCGATGTAGTAGATTACATCAATAATCTAAAAATGTTGAACACAGCGTTGTGTACATGGAATAAATATAATTTAAACACCACTGCATTTGATTTGCTAATGTTCTGTTAAGGAATCTTGCATAAGTTCATGAGAAATATTGGTCTGTAGTCGTGTTTCTAATGTATTTATCGTATTTAGGGTATTGCTGGCATCCAGGTTTTCCTTCTGCTTCAATTTCTGGAAAAGATTGTGGAGAATTTGTTATTTTTACTGTTGAAATGTTTGCTAGAATTCATCAGTGAATATATTTGGTCCTGGTGCTATCTTTTTTGGAACGTTATTAATTATTTGATTTCTTTAATTATGGGGCATTATAGATTATCTGTATCTTTTTGTATATAATTTGGTGCATTGTATCTTTTAAGGAATTTTTATTTCGTCTAAATTATCAAATTAGTGAGCATAGTTTTTATAGTATTCCTTTATCCTTTTAATAAACAAAGGATTAGTTGTGATGCTTCTTTCATTTCTGATGCTGGTAATATGGGTCGTCACTTTTTCCTATATCTGGTAGAGGTTTATAACTGATCTTTTCAGAGAACCGTATTTTGATGCCATTATTACATTTTCATTTTGACTTTATTTTCTCCTACTTGCTTTAATTTTATTTTTTTTTATTTTTTTTTATAATATATGAAATTTATTGTCAAATTGGTTTCCATAAAACACCCAGTGCTCATCCCAAAAGGTGCCCTCCTCAATACCCATCACCCACCCTCTCCTCCCTCCCACCCCCCATCAACCCTCAGTTTGTTCTCAGTTTTTAACAGTCTCTTATGCTTTGGCTCTCTTCCACTCTAACCTCTTTTTTTTTTTTTCCTTCCCCTCCCCCCATGGGTTTCTGTTAAGTTTCTCAGGATCCACATAAGAGTGAAACCATATGGTATCTGTCTTTCTCTGTATGGCTTATTTCACTTAGCATAACACTCTCCAGCTCCATCCATGTTGCTACAAAGGGCCATATTTCGTTCTTTCTCATTGCCATGTAGTACTCCATTGTGTATATAAACCACAATTTCCTTATCCATTCATCAGTTGATGGACATTTAGGCTCTTTCCATAATTTGGCTATTGTTGAGAGTGCTGCTATAAACATTGGGGTACAAGTGCCCCTATGCATCAGTACTCCTGTATCCCTTGGGTAAATTCCTAGCAGTGCTATTGCTGGGTCATAGGGTAGGTCTATTTTTAATTTTCTGAGGAACCTCCACACTGTTTTCCAGAGCGGCTGCACCAATTTGCATTCCCACCAACAGTGCAAGAGGGTTCCCGTTTCTCCACATCCTCTCCAGCATCTATAGTCTCCTGATTTGTTCATTTTGGCCACTCTGACTGGCGTGAGGTGATACCTGAGTGTGGTTTTGATTTGTATTTCCCTGATAAGGAGCGACGCTGAACATCTTTTCATGTGCCTGTTGGCCATCCGGATGTCTTCTTTAGAGAAGTGTCTATTCATGTTTTCTGCCCATTTCTTCACTGGGTTATTTGTTTTTTGGGTGTGGAGTTTGGTGAGCTCTTTATAGATTCTGGATACTAGCCCTTTGTCCGATATGTCATTTGCAAATATCTTTTCCCATTCCGTTGGTTGCCTTTTAGTTTTGTTGGTTGTTTCCTTTGCTGTGCAGAAGCTTTTTATCTTCATAAGGTCCCAGTAATTCAATTTGCTTTTAATTCCCTTGCCTTTGGGGATGTGTCGAGTAAGAGATTGCTACGGCTGAGGTCAGAGAGGTCTTTTCCTGCTTTGTCCTCTAAGGTTTTGATGGTTTCCTGTCTCACATTCAGGTCCTTTATCCATTTTGAGTTTATTTTTGTGAATGGTGTGAGAAAGTGGTCTAGTTTCAACCTTCTGCATGTTGCTGTCCAGTTCTCCCAGCACCATTTGTTAAAGAGGCTGTCTTTTTTCCACTGGATGTTCTTTCCTGCTTTGTCCAAGATGAGTTGACCATACGTTTGTGGGTCTAGTTCTGGGGTTTCTATTCTATTCCATTGGTCTATGTGTCTGTTTTTGTGCCAATACCATGCTGTCTTGATAATGACAGCTTTGTAGTAGAGGCTAAAGTCTGGGATTGTGATGCCTCCTGCTTTGGTCTTCTTCTTCAAAATTCCTTTGGCTATTCGGGGCCTTTTGTGGTTCCATATGAATTTTAGGATTGCTTGTTCTAGTTTCGAGAAGAATGCTGGTGCAATTTTGATTGGGATTGCATTGAATGTGTAGATAGCTTTGGGTAGTATTGACATTTTGACAATATTTATTTTTCCAATCCATGAGCAGGGAATGTCTTTCCATTTCTTTAAATCTTCTTCAATTTCCTTCGTAAGCTTTCTATAGTTTTCAGCATACAGATCCTTTACATCTTTGGTTAGATTTATTCCTAGGTATTTTATGCTTCTTGGTGCAATTGTGAATGGGATCAGTTTCTTTATTTGTCTTTCTGTTGCTTCGTTGTTAGTGTATAAGAATGCAACTGATTTCTGTACATTGATTTTGTATCCTGCGACTTTGCTGAATTCATGTATCAATTCTAGCAGACTTTTGGTGGAGTCTATCGGATTTTCCATGTATAATATCATGTCCTCTGCAAAAAGCGAAAGCTTGACTTCATCTTTGCCAATTTTGATGCCTTTGATTTCCTTTTGTTGTCTGATTGCTGATGCTAGAACTTCCAGCACTATGTTAAACAACAGCGGTGAGAGTGGGCATCCCTGTCGTGTTCCTGATCTCAGGGAAAAAGCTCTCAGTTTTTCCCCGTTGAGGATGATGTTAGCTGTGGGCTTTTCATAAATGGCTTTTATGATCTTTAAGTATGTTCCTTCTATCCCGACTTTCTCAAGGGTTTTTATTAAGAAAGGGTGCTGGATTTTGTCAAAGGCCTTTTCTGCATCGATTGACAGGATCATATGGTTCTTCTCTTTTTTTTTGTTAATGTGATGTATCACGTTGATTGATTTGCGAATGTTGAACCAGCCCTGCATCTCAGGAATGAATCCCACTTGATCATGGTGAATAATTCTTTTTATATGCCGTTGAATTCGATTTGCTAGTATCTTATTGAGAATTTTTGCATCCATATTCATCAGGGATATTAGCCGGTAGTTCTCTTTTTTTACTGGGTCTCTGTCTGGTTTAGGAATCAAAGTAATACTGGCTTCATAGAATGAGTCTGGAAGTTTTCCTTCCCTTTCTATTTCTTGGAATAGCTTGAGAAGGATAGGTATTATCTCTGTTTAAACGTCTGGTAGAACTCCCCTGGGAAGCCATCTGGTCCTGGACTCTTATTTGTTGGGAGATTTTTGATAACCGATTCAATTTCTTCGCTGGTGATGGGTCTGTTCAAGCTTTCTATTTCCTCCTGATTGAGTTTTGGAAGAGTGTGGGTGTTCAGGAATTTGTCCATTTCTTCCAGGTTGTCCAATTTGTTGGCATATAATTTTTCATAGTATTCCCTGATAATTGTTTGTATCTCTGAGGGATTGGTTGTAATCATTCCATTTTCATTCATGATTTTATCTATTTGGGTCATCTCCCTTTTCTTTTTGAGAAGCCTGGCTAGAGGTTTGTCAATTTTGTTTATTTTTTCAAAAAACCAACTCTTGGTTTCGTTGATCTGCTCTACAGTTTTTTTAGACTCTATATTGTTTATTTCTGCTCTGATCTTTATTATTTCTCTTCTTCTGCTAGGTTTAGGCTGCCTTTGCTGTTCTGCTTCTATTTCCTTTAGGTGTGCTGTTAGATTTTGTATTTGGGATTTTTCTTGTTTCTTGAGATAGGCCTGGATTGCAATGTATTTTCCTCTCAGGACTGCCTTCGCCGCGTCCCAAAGCGTTTGGATTGTTGTATTTTCATTTTCGTTTGTTTCCATATATTTTTTAATTTCTTCTCTAATTGCCTGGTTGACCCACTCATTCGTTAGTAGGGTGTTCTTTAACCTCCATGCTTTTGGAGGTTTTCCAGACTTTTTTCTGTGGTTGATTTCAAGCTTCATAGCATTGTGGTCTGAAAGTATGCATGGTATAATTTCAATTCTGGTAAACTTATGGAGGGCTGTTTTGTGACCCAGTATATGATCTATCTTGGAGAATGTTCCATGTGCACTCGAGAAGAAAGTATATTCTGTTGCTTTGGGATGCAGAGTTCTAAATATATCTGTCAAGTCCATCTGATCCAATGTCTCATTCAGGGCCCATGTTTCTTTATTGATCGTGTGTCTAGATGATCTATCCATTTCTGTAAGTGGGGTGTTAAAGTCCCCTGCAATTACCACATTCTTATCAATAAGGTTGCTTATGTTTATGAGTAGTTGTTTTATATATTTGGGGGCTCCGGTATTCGGCGCATAGACATTTATAATTGTTAGCTCTTCCTGATGGATAGACCCTGTAACTATTATATAATGTCCTTCTTCATCTCTTGTTACAGCCTTTAATTTAAAGTCTAGTTTGTCTGATATAAGTATGGCTACTCCAGCTTTCTTTTGGCTTCCAGTAGCATGATAAATAGTTCTCCATCCCCTCACTCTCAATCTAAAGGTGTCCTCAGGTCTAAAATGAGTCTCTTGTAGACAGCAAATAGATGGGTCTTGTTTTTTTATCCATTCTGATACCCTATGTCTTTTGGTTGGCGCATTTAATCCATTTACATTCAGTGTTATTATAGAAAGATACGGGTTTAGAGTCATTGTGATGTCTGTATGTTTTATGCTTGTAGTGATGTCTCTGGTACTTTGTCTCACAGGGTCCCCCTTAGGATCTCTTGTAGGGCTGGTTTAGTGGTGACAAATTCCTTCAGTTTTTGTTTGTTTGGGAAGACCTTTATCTCTCCTTCTATTCTAAATGACAGACTTGCTGGATAAAGGATTCTCGGCTGCATATTTTTTCTGTCTAGCACACTGAAAATCTCGTGCCAATCCTTTCTGGCCTGCCAAGTTTCAAAAGAGAGATCAGTCACAAGTCTTATAGGTCTCCCTTTATATGTGAGGGCACGTTTACCCCTTGCTGCTTTCAGAATTTTCTCTTTATCCTTGTATTTTGCCAGTTTCACTATGATATGTCGTGCAGAAGATCGATTCAAGTTCCGTCTGAAGGGAGTTCTCTGTGCCTCTTGGATTTCAATGCCTTTTTCCTTCCCCAGTTCAGGGAAGTTCTCAGCTATTATTTCTTCAAGTACCCCTTCAGCACCTTTCCCTCTCTCTTCCTCCTCTGGGATACCAATTATGCGTATATTATTTCTTTTTAGTGTATCACTTAGTTCTCTAATTTTCCCCTCATACTCCTGGATTTTTTTATCTCTCTTTCTCTCAGCTTCCTCTTTTTCCATAACTTTATCTTCTAGTTCACCTATTCTCTCCTCTGCCTCTTCAATCCGAGCTGTGGTGGTTTCCATTTTGTTTTGCATTTCATTTAAAGCGTTTTTCAGCTCCTCGTGACTGTTCCTTAGTCCCTTGATCTCTGTAGCAAGGGATTCTCTGCTGTTCTGTATACTGTTTTCAAGCCCGGCGATTAATTTTATGACTATTATTCTAAATTCACTTTCTGTTATATTATTTAAATCCTTTTTGATCAGCTCATTAGCTGTTGTTATTTTCTGGAGATTCTTCTGAGGGTAATTCTTCCGCTTGGTCATTTTGGATAGTCCCTGGCGTGGTGAGGACCTGCAGGGCACTTCCCCTGTGCTGTGGTGTATAACTGGAGTTGGTGGGCGGGGCCGCAGTCCGACCTGATGTCTGCCTCCAGCCCACCGCTGGGGCCACAGTCAGACTGGTGTGTGCCTTCTCTTCCCCTCTCCTAGGGGCGGGATTCACTGTGGGGTGGCGTGGCCCGTCTGGGCTACTTGCACACTGCCAGGCTTGTGATGCTGGGGATCTGGCGTATTAGCTGGGGTGGGTAGGCAAGGTGCACAGGGGCAGGAGGGGCAGGCTTAGCTCACTTCTCCTTAGGTGATCCACTTCAGGAGGGGCCCTGTGGCAGTGGGAGGGAGTCAGATCCGCTGCTGGAGGTTTGGCTCCGCAGAAGCACAGAGTTGGGTGTTTGCGGATAGCGAGCAAGTTCCCTGGCAGGAACTGGTTCCCTTTGGGATTTTGGCTGAGGGATGGGCGGGGGAGATGGCGCTGGCGAGCGCCTTTGTTCCCCACCAAACTGAGCTCTGTCGTCCGGGGGCTCAGCAGCTCTCCCTCCATTTGTCCTCCAGCCTTCCTGCTTTCCGAGCAGAGCTGTTAACTTATGACCTCCCAGACGCTAAGTCGCGCTTGCTGTCGGAACACAGTCCGTCAGGCCCCTCCGCTTTTGCCCGCCAGACTCGGGGGCTCTGCTTGGCCGGCGAGCCGCCCCTCCGCCCCGGCTCCCTCCCGCCAGTCCGTGGAGCGCGCACCGCCTTGCCGCCCTTCCTACCCTCTTCCGTGGGCCTCTCGTCTGCGCTTGGCTCTGGCGACTCCGTTCTGCTAATCCTCTGGTGGTTTTCTGGGTTATTTAGGCAGGTGTAGGTGGAATCTAAGTGATCAGCAGGACGCGCGGTGAGCCCAGCGTCCTCCTACGCCTCCATCTTCCCTCCGTCTACTTGCTTTAGTTTTAAACTGTCCTTCTCTACTTGCTTAAGTTTCAGGCTTAGATGACTGATTTTTCTTTTGTTCTAACACGAATTTAATACTATAAGTTTCCCTTTAAGTACTATTTTCACTGTATCCTGAAAATATTATATGTTGTATTTTTAACTTAAGATATTTCTAATGTTCTGGTTTGGAGAATTTACTTCTCTATCATGTAGTGTTCCTCTTTGTTCCTAATAATTTTTCTTGTTCTGAAGTGTTTTGTATGAAATTAGTTATTCTAGCTCTTTGTGTGTGCATGCGTGTGTGTGTGTGTTAGGATGGCATGTACTTCGGTTTTATTATATCAGAGTCTTTATATTTAAAATATATTTTTCTTCTTGACAGTACATAGTTGGGTCCTATTTTTACTTCACTCTGACCATCTGTCTTTCATTGGTGATTTAACTAATTTACATTTAATATGATTGATATAATTGGATTGGTATCTACCATATTTGTAACTATTTTTAGTTGCATTTGTATTTATTCCTCTTTTCTCTGCATTCTGTTCTATAATTGAAAATGTTAAAAAATTCCAGGGGTACCTGGGTAGCTCAGTCGTTTGAGCATCTGACTTTGGCTCAGGTCATGATCTCACAGTTTGTGAGTTCAAGCCCCATGTCGGGCTCTGTGCTGACAGCTCAGAGCCTGGAGCCTGAGTCAGATTCTGTGTCCCCCTCTCTCTCCACCCCACTCCTGCTTGTTCTCTGTTTCTCTCTTTCAAAAATGAATAAACATAATTTTTTTTAAATTCCATTTTATGTTCTCTAATCCTCTTTTTAAAATGTCTTGTAGTAGTTGCCCTAGAGTTTCCAGTTTTTTAACTAGAATTTTTTAACTGGAATTTTTAACTTAAATTAACACTATGTGGCTTCCTGTGTAATGCAGGTAGTTAGAGTGATCTTAGTTCATCCCTACCATTCTTTATGAAAATGATGTCATTAATTTTTCCTATCCAAATTCTATAATCCAATACATTGCTACTAATACTTTAAACTATTCTAAATCAAGAAAGAAAATAGTTCATTTTACCTTCATTTATTACTTCAGTATTCTTTACGTAGAGCAATTTTTGACTTATAGAAGGTCCTTCTCTCTGAAGAACTTTTTTTGACCTATTTTGGAGGGTATAGGTCTGCTGAAGATGAAAGTCTCTTTCATTTTCCTTGATAATTTCACTGGCTATAAAATTCTAGGTTGATTTTTTTTTCCCCAACACTCTAAATATTTTGCTGTACTTTTTACTTTTCTGGCTTCTGACAAAAAGTGTAGTGTCATTCTTAATCTTGTTCCTTTACAGGTAAGTTGTTTCTCATCACTCCTGGCCTTTTGCAAGATTTTCTCTTTGCTTTTGCCTTTTGCTTCCTGTAGCTTAAATATAATATGCCTGAGTGTAGTTCTTTTTTTCTTGCTATCATTTTTTTTTCTAAGGTGGGATCCTCAGGATCTGTGACCTTTTGTCTGTCACTAATGTGAAAAGGGCTCAGCCCTTGTGTTTCAAATACTTCTGTTTAATTTTCTTTATTCTCCTGGTGTTCCAATTACACTTATCTTTATAGATTGTCACATAGTTCTTAGATGTTCTCTTTTTTTTTTTTCTCTTTACACTTCATGTTAGGAAGTTTCAATAAACCTATCTTCAAAAGCAGTGATCTTTCCTCACCTGTTTCCAGTCTGAATTAGTATCAAAGGCATGCATTTCTGACTGTTTATTGCCAGCATTTCCTATTCTTAGAATTTCCATCTCTACTTATATTAACTTTCTGTCCTATATATAGTCTTTTTCTATTTAGCACCTTAAAATATTAATGGTAGTTATTTAAAATTTTGTATCTGATAATACCAAAATCATGTCATGTGTGAATCTCGTTCAGATACTTACTTTGTCTACTTAGAATGTGTTTTTTATTGTAATTTTTTGATGAAAACCAAGAATGTTATATTGTGTAGTAGAGGCTGAGGTATATACCTTTAGTGTGAGACTTTATGTTAATTTGATTAGAAATTGGTCTGTGTCGAATATTTGCAATAGCTGTAGATGTTAGAAACTTCTAATTCCTCTAGTTTCCTTGTATTTGTCTCCTCTCATTGTACATTACTTTTACTCAAGTACTCATCCTCAGAGACAGTCTGCATATAGATTGTGAAATGATTACTACAATCATTAATATATTACCTGACATAGTTACATTTTTTTGCATATGTGATGAGAACACCTAAGATCTACTCTTGGCAGATTTCAAATATATAAATATATAGTTTTATTAACTATAGTCACCATGCTGTATATTGGGTCCCCAAAACTTGTTCATCTGGTAACTGAAGAATTACACCCTGTGACCAACATCTGTCATTTTCAGCATTAGTACTTGACTAATGCAGGGAAGTAATAAAAGCAGAGGGCCCTGTGTGACAGCACAAGTGCCATGCCAGTGAAGTCAGACATGTATTGTTAAATACACTCTGGAAACCTTTTCTTCTCTTGGCTTCTGGATCCCCTGCCTGCCTTTTATTTCTCCCATTTCCTGATTTCTGCTTAATGATGTGTGTAGGATCAATTCTCAGATTTTTCTCTGTCCATACTCATTCTTTAGGGACATCATCAAGTCCCAAAGCTGATGCCATCTAAACCTATTTATCTAATCCTAATTCTACACCAAATTCGAGACTCAGGTAACTTATCTACTCAAACCCCCTTACACTTATATGTCCAATAGGCATCCCAAAACGTGCTTGGCCAAAACCTTTTTTTCCTTCTCAGCAGTCTGGGAAATAGCACATCTATTCTCTAAGATCAAAGATGTTAGTATCATTCTAGTTTCTTTCCTTGACACCATTCATCAAATCTATCAAACCCTTTCAACTCTACCTTCAAAATATTGCTCCAATCTAAGCATTTTTCCCCCTTTTTTTTTTTTTTACCTCTCTATGACTAGTAATACTTTAGTCACCATCATCTTACACCCGAATTACTAAAATATCTTTCTAACTGGGCTTCAAGAGTCCTCCCTTCCCCCCCAAGTCAGCAGCCAAAGCAATTCTGTCAATGAATAATATTACATCCTTTATGAGTCCCCTATTAGCTGCCTTAGCATCAATCTCCAAATCCTCAGCTTGCACAAGATCCTTCTCCTCTGGCTGTCCCTCCAAATCCATCTCCACATTTTCTCTCTGCTCTAGTTTCAGTGGCCTCAAGTGTTGGATTTCCTGCACAGCCAATAAAACTGAAGCTTCAGAGTTCTTCACTTGCTCCTTACTTGTACAGCCACGTTTTAAGGCCCTGGGTAGGGCCCTGACAGTATGCCCATCTGATTAAAAAGAAGATAATTCAACCACAAGTCATTGCCTCTTTTCCATGCCAGCTTACCTTTTTACATATCTGCTCCTGCCAAGTGAGAGTGGTGAGGTATCAGAACATATTCATATGAAACCTTTTTCTTTACAGTCATTAAAATTACCAGCCATGGGGATGCTTGAGTGGCTCAGTTGGTCAAGCATCTGACTCTTGATCAGCTCAGGTCATGAGCTCACGGTTCATGAGATTGAGCCCTGTGTCAGGCTTCATGCTGACAGAGCGGAGCCTGCATGGGAGTCTCCCTCTCTCTCTTTGCCCCATTCTCCCTCTCCCCACCCCCCCCTTCTCAAAATAAGTAAACATTTTTTAAAAACTGCCAGCTATGTCAATGCAGTCTCTAATAAGAAAATTCTTGGAAACGTATTCCTGCACCAAACAGCTAACATTAAGTTGACTATATATACAGTGTGTGTTGAGTGCCTGAGTGGCTCAGTTGGTTAAGCATCTGAGTTTGGCTCAGGTAATGATCTCACAGTTTGTGAGTTCAAGCCTTGCATCAGGCTCAGTGCTAATAGCCTGGAGCCTGAAACCTGCTTCAGCTTCTGTGTCTCCCTCTCTATTTGCCCCTTTTCCACTCACACACTTTCTCTCTCTGTCTCTCTCTCCTTCTCAAAAATAAACATTAGAAAAAAAATTAAAAAATTTTTATATACAGTTTGTATATATACTGTATACAGTGTATACATACAGTTTGTATATATACTGTATACAGTGTATACAGTTCGTATATACACAAACACACATTGAAGTGACTATGAAAAATATATGTACCTCTAAACACCTACTCAGTTTCCCTATAGCCACATTCCAAAGATTTGATTATCATGCCATCCAAGCCTTACAAGATTAAGGCAGTGATATTTTATAAATTCAAACACAAATTGAAAAAAAGCATTAAAGTTGATAATGCTTTAAATGCAATTGAATGAGGTTTTGAAACATTTCACCAAAACAAATAAGAAATTAGACTCTTGATTTAACATATGTGCAGTACTCTCATATTAAAAAATTATTATGGAGGAACTCAGAGAAGAGATAAAGATTTACAGTCACTAAAGGAAAGTGAAAAGAATGAGTAAGGAAATAAATTGAAATTATTTTGATATCAAGAAGCAAAATGAAATAAAAATCACATCCCATCAAAGCAGTAATTCATTGAAAAATACATTTTGAAGTGATGAATAGAATCTTAAGTTGTTTGATAATCCACTTAATGAAGAGGAGATAATAGTTTGAATAGAAGGTGGAAAAATTTAATTTCATGCTGATTTAACACAAAATACTGATATTAACAAAGATAACATGACTGTTAATGCAGCACTATAGTGAATCCACATCAATGACATGGATTGTTGTCAGTTCAAATAATTTTTACAATTACTTTACAAGAAAAATTAAAATGCCCTGAGATTTTATAACTTACACATAAAAAGATTTATAGAAGTTCTCAAAAGTTTAACAGTCATACTAAAAAAATTGGATGATGTTTTGAATACCTATTTTAAAAGTAAAAGATGGTTTTCTAATCCCTCAGGAAAAAAATTGATCAAGTATACTTGAAAAAATTATCTTCCACTCTTAGATAATCATTGCCATATAGGACCTATTTAACAGTATATAACTGAAAAATATAGAAAAAAATAATGAAAAAGGGTATCAGTTGATTAATAAAAGATATTAGAATTTTCTTAGATTTGTAATTGTGCTATTTTTCAATTAATGTAAAATTTGTAATTGATTTTTCAAAAACTCATTTTTTTTTGTAGCTAATTCTATTTTGATATTCTTCACCTTTTTGGGAAAAAAAAAAGGGGGTCAAGTTTTCAGTTCCTACTAAACCCTGATTCATTATCTCCAGTGGCTCTGCTTTGCTGCACGTAAACTGTCCTTGCAATTCTCTCAGCTTGGAGGTCTCTACCCTCACTCATAAGACTTCCATGGTAACCAAGTTAAAATGGAAGAGATCTCCTCACCCCTGCCAGTCACCCTCTTTCCTTTCTATTTGTGTTGTCCCGACACTGTCTGGACAATCAATGAGGGAGGTCCATTATCTGTTTTAATCACTGCTGTAACTCTTGATCCCAGAAAAGTGCCTAGCTTATGGGTTATTAGAAAAAGTGAATCTGGAACAAAGAGATTATATATTACACCCTTTAACGTACATTCTATATGCATATGTGTGTCGTCACATGTAAATAGGGTTCACAATAGAATTATAACATACAACAACAGGCAAAAGTTTTAGAATATCATTAAGCAACTTTGTATTAAACAACTATTATTAGGTCTTTACTTAAATGAATAAATGTAGAATTTTAAAAGGTCTATACCCTATACATTGTAGTATGTTATGGAAGACATAGGCATACAAAGACATACATCTAAAACACAGAAATCTATCAACTATATTGCAGTAAAATTAATAAAGAGAAGTACGGTAAAAATAAATTCTCTTAATACCTCCAGGGAAAAGAACTGAGTTTTAGCCTCTTGAATGACTTTGTTGCACTGATGTGATTTGGAATAGTTTTTATTCAGCACAGACTTTATTTTTCTTAATAATGTTACATTTTATCTAAATGTGACTCATTGGCCATTCCTAGTTGAAGAGTAAGGAAGAGGGACAGTTTTGTTCAGGCCAGTACTTCCTAAAACCTACGTCTTCAGGAAGAATGATATGACAGGCACAGTGTTTGTTTGTTTGTTTGTTTATTTATTTATTTATAATTGTTTTTGTCTTTATTTTTGAGAGTGAGAGAGACACAGAGAGAGAGACGGAGTGGGAGCAGGGGAGGAACAGAGAGGGAGACACAGAATCTGAAGCAGGCTCCAGGCTCTGAGCTGTCAGTACAGAGCCCTATTTGGGGCTCAAAATCCCAAACTGTGAGATCATGACCCCAGCCGAAGTCAGACACTTAACTGCCTGAATCACCCAGGCACCCTGTGCCACAGTGTTTTAAATACGGAGTGGGAAAATGGGGCACCTAGGTGGCTCAGTTGATTAAACGTCCTTCAGCTCAGGTTATGATCTCGCAGTTCATGAGTTGGAGCCCTGCATAGGGCTCTGTGCTGACAGCTCAGAGCCTGGATCCTGCTTCAGATTCTGTGTCTCCCTCTCTCTCTGCCCCTCCCCCCCCCCTCTCAAAAATAAATAAAGATTAAAAAAATTAAAAAAATATATATGGAGTGGGAAAATGGTATTTTTTTTCAAGCGACCTTGGAGTTACAGAATATTAAGAAAAAATTTTGTTAATATTTTGATATATGACCTCTAAAAAAGAACCTTGGTTATGTCTTTATTGATGTTTTCATTATTGTGTTCATTCGGGTAGGGTTTTGGAGTGACCCTGCTCTCCACCCACTTTCTCTGAAGTCTTGCTTTTGTAGAATGGAGCAATTTGCAGATAGTTAAAGTATTGCTGCCACGAAACTCTGTGTCTCATATTTAGTAGTTATGAAAGTTGGTGTAGGGGTGCCTGGGTGGTTGAACATCTGACTTCAGCTCAGGTCATGATCCTGCCATATGTGAGTTTTGAGTTCCCCTTCAGGCTCTGTGGTCAGAGACTGGAACCTGCTTTGGATTTGGGGTCTCCCTCTCTCTGCCCCTACCCCGCTCTTGCGCGTGCACGCTGTCTCTCTCTCTCTCTCTCTCTCTCAAACAAAAATAAACATTAAAAAATTTTATTTTGAAAGCTGGTATATAGTTGTATTTTTCATGCAATAAAAAATAATGTAAATTTGAATGCTGCTCTGCAGTTCATCAAGCCCTGTGAACTTGGGCAGTTGACTTGACATTTCCAGAGTTTATTTTCCTTATCTGCAAATTGATCTGCTTATGTCTTCCTCAAAGGATTATTCTAAGGAAGACCACATATCATTAATTCGAAGCACTTAGCAGAGAACATTGAATATGGTAAACTGTCAAAATTTTGAGCCATCATCCAGTCAGATTTAACTGATATTCCGAAGGGAGTGTCTTGTCATCTCTCCTTGGATATTTTTGGGTACATCTGACAGTAAAGAAGTATAGAACTTTGTCCTAGGAAGTGACTGGACCAAGAATGCCAGCAAAGAAAGCAATGTTTTCTCTGGACTTTGGATCATATAACATTTTGCATCTAACAGAGGTGCTGGTGCAGTGTGATTTTTGAGGAAGAAAAATACAAGGTTTGAGTTGTATATTGTTTCTTGAGTAAAGTGGAAATAGATATGTATCACATCATGGAGATGGAAAGTAACTAGTACATTGTGACTCCTATATGAATGTTAGAAATCAGCTGCCCTCCCCAACACACCTTCACATGCACACTGTCACCTCTCATTTGAGGTAGTGGTGTTTAAAAATTGCATGTGGATAAGTTGGGGTGATAGTGTGAAGTCAGAGACTTCCTTCCTATTTTATGATATATTTCACTTTTTCTATATTACCTAGAGAAAAAAAAAAAAAGGTGAACACCATCTTGTACATCTGGAAGGCCAGATGCTGGCCCTCTTGTGATAATACTGCCTTAACTGTAGCCCTCTCAAGAGGCCTATATCTCCTATGTCACGCAATAGTCCACAGGCCATTGGCTTAGAACAGAATAGTCTATCTTGTTTTTCATTGCCATACCCAGATATGACCATTCTTTCTCTCTTAAAATGTACAGCATAGAAGCTCATGAGATGACATTTATCATTGTCACAGATATCTCTATGGCCTCTTAAACTCCCCTTCTATCTTGCATTTTAAACCCAGTTTATTGTTGTTTTCTCCAATAGTAATGATTGCTTTATGAATGATTTCAATATATTCAGGATACTTCTAATTTCCTGGTCAGATTAAGAGTAGAGTGATGAGTGCATTCTACCCCCAGGTACAGATAATAAGGAACAAATTTTCAGTGGAGTATTTAAAAATAACACTGAGTAAACTTGGTCTGCATGTTATTACCATGTGACAGCATTTATAGACAATGTCAGTAAGAATATACTACCCTTTCAAAAAATCTTTTAATAGGCTACATCCTTTTTTTAAGTTTATTTATTTCTATTTTGAGAGAGCACAAGTGGGAGAGCGTCAGAGAGAGAGGGGAAGAGAGAGAGAGAATCCCAACCAGGCTCCACACTGTAGCACAGAGCTCTTTGTGGGGCTTGAATGCACGAACTGTGAGATTATGACCTGAGCTGAAATCAAGAATTGGACACTTAACCAACTGAGCCAGCCAGTCACCCCAGTGGGCTACATTCTAGTCAAATATAGTTATGATTAGTTTCAAAACATACTCTATATTTAGCTTCAAATTAGTTTTGTTCACTTCTTTAGTAAATACTTTAATTCATATGGGAGCTAATTAGGGGAACTCTCATTTCTATATAGTTGGCCCTCACACATTTAGACTTGGCTGTATGTACTCATTGTAAAAGAAAGTTCACAATGGTTTGTAATTGTTGGGATTATTTCTGTTCTTGGTAGTGCATGATACCAGTGTTAAAGCAGTAAGGAGTGGTAAATGAAGATGCAGTTAAAGAAAAATTTCAGTGACCGTGATTTAATTTTTTTTGCCTATTCCTTATTTGTATGTTTTTTATGGCTATGATTAAAAATTTTGTTACATGGAAAGAGGGTATTAGAAATTCTATGTCTAGGTGTTAAATTCTTAGATGAATGACTGCTTGACTTGCTTTACTTCCTCTCCTCAAAATACCTGTTTTCATACATTTTAATCCAGCAGTCTATGCAAAGCATAGCCTGGACATTTTTATTTTCAATCATAGCTTTTGTTCATAAATTAATTTCTAAGCATTTGCTTCCTAAAATTTCATGTCTTTTAGGACATTCCTGCTAGTGCAATGACTCCATAATTTTCTCTCTACTTTGCTATGTACAGTCCATCAAATATATCACTTTTACATGGTTCTTCTTTACCTTTTAAAATATTCATCTATGTTTGGTCAAAAGTCCACCACACTGTCATTGTTTTATACACACTCAACCCTTTGTCTCTTTCACTTTTTTTACCTGTTAAAATTAAGTTCTTGTTAAATCCCAAGTCTCTGTCTGCTCTCTGTATCATCCTGGGCACTTAAACTTACTGGGGAAGTACATTAACTTTACTGGAGAAGTACATTAGGGTGCCCACAATTCTCATTTTAATTACATCTAGCCTCAGTTTCATCACACATCCCTAGGCTGTTCACCTCCCCACTCTGCCAGATTACTCCTACCTTCTCCTCTCTCTACCAGTCTTGAAAATCCACTCCCCAGTCTTGAGTTAACCACCTTCTTTATTAATACACTGGGAAAATTGTTTCAGTCATATTCCATAAATTTGCATCTTAACATCTTCTGCCAACCTGCATGCCTCCCCTCTGTTACCATAAGATGAGATGTTTATATTCTAAACAAGGTCAGTTCCTTTACCTGTGTGCTAGATCCAATGCCCTCCCACCTATCTCATGGAAATTGATCTAGCAATTCTCCCATCTTTGTCCTATAAGTTGCCTTCTCTGCTGAATCAAGTCCATCATGATCATACTTCCTGGTATACTGTTTCAGCTTCTTTATAAAGGAAGAAAACAATTCTCTCTTGAACCTATGTTTTGCTTCAACTACCATTCCATTATTGTGATATAATCAATCATCTTTAAAGTTTTGTCTATTTGTATTCTCCAGTTCTTATATTGTTATAGTCCTTGAACTCATATTTTCACATCTACCACTGAACGATGAAATAACTTTCATGGTGGCCACTAGTTACTTCTATGTTGATTTATAAAATGATCACTCCTAGTCCTCATTCTCCTTGATTTCTCATACAATTAATTTCACTCCCCCTTTCTTGAAACACTTTCTTCACTAGGTCATGGGGCATTCCTCTATCTTGTTTTCTACCTTATTCTTAGTCCTCTTGGTTGTTTTCTGCTATTCTCAAAGATAGACATAGATTGAGTGTTCAGACCTATTCCCCTTCTCTGTTCTATGTCATCATCCATTTTTCTGTATAACATCATCAATCTTGTGATCTTATATTCTTTCAGCTCACTGAAGACTCCCAAATGTATATCTCTAGTCTAGGACTCTATCTCGATCCTTACACTCAGCAGCCTATTTGACATCATTCCTTATATATCTACCTAACACATGGCCAAAACCAGTCTTGACTTTTTTTATATATTAAAAATCAACTGCTCTTATATTATTCCCATATTGACAAATGAAAATCTTATGCTTTGAGTTATTCAAGTAAAAATCCTTTGAAACTCTTCCCTCTTTCCCCTCTTCCCTTCTATCCCACCCCTACCATTGTCCACATCTAATATGTCAGCCAATTCTATCAATTTTACCTTAAATTTTTTCTTCTCCAAAACTCCATGGTCACTGACATAATCTGAGCAATCCTAATTCTCACCTTAATTTTTGTGAAGGCTTCCTCAATGATCTCCCTGCTTTTTCTATTGCCCCCCCCCATATGCTAGTCGATCTCTGTATAGAAGCCAAAGTTGTTAAATATGTCAGGTGTCATATCCATACTCATATCTCACAGTGATTCCGTATCACACAGATACAGTTGGATCAATGACTGACATGGCCATCCAGTTCAGGCACACTGTCAGCTTCATGACCAACTCTCCTCTCACTCTCCTACTTGATCACATGGATACAGGCACACCTTGCCTCTGATTTTTCCTTGAACACTAAAATGTCCCCTGTTCCATGTCTTTACACTGGATCTTCCCTTTACCTTGATAGCTTTCCCACAGATATGTACATGACTCCAGTACACAATTACATTGCAGAAATATTGTGCCTGATCACAAGGTGCTGGGAGAGATCAACTTAAAGTATTAATTCGAAAGGTACATGCATCTACTAGCTTTCTAAAATACAAATATTTCTGAATTCTGAAACACATTTTGATCTAAAAGGCTACAGATGGGGGTGGTGCCTGGGTGGCTTAGTCAGTTATGCATCTGACTTCGGTTCAGCTCATGATCTCAAGATTCACAGGTTTGAGTCCTACATTGGGCTCTGTGCTGACAGCTCAGAGCCTGGAGCCTGCTTCAGATTCTGTATCTCCCTCTCTCTCTACCCCTCCCACAATTCCTGCTCTGTCTCCTTCTCTCTCAAAAATAAGTAAACATTAAAAGAATTAAAAAACAAAAGAGTACAGATGAGTATTGTATTCCTGTACAAGGATTATATACCCAACACCGTATATGTTCTTATGAAGAATTTAAGGGTTTTATTCCTAAAGGTAGTTTTTATTAGATTTTTTTTTCATAAGGACTGACGTTAGAACCTAACCTCTATGTAAGATGCAATTCTCCTGGATTTTACCTAGATGTATCCCACAACCCTTCAGATCGTTGTTATTACCCTCATTTTTGGAAGACAAACTGAGACCTAAAATTGTATAACTAGTTTAAGATGACAAAGATTAAGAAAAACTAGAAATAAATAAAAACAAAGTAAAACTTGCTCAAGTTGATCTTTGCTCAAAATTATTTTTGAAGCAATTATGAAAAATTTGCAATAACTATAAACTTTCTTGCAGTAGGTAAAATTTAGTCTATAACCTTTTAAGGCCTTTTTAATGAAATGAAGGTCATCATAATTAACAATAAATATTTTAAAAAATTAATGTGAATCTCTTTTGTTGAATAAGTGAGACCTTTGGCGGGTACTGATTTGTTTTTATTCCTGTATACCTAAAACAGGAAGGAGTCGATACAGTTTGCCCAGATAAATGAAAGACATTTATAATGCAGAAATATGTAAGATACAGCCTGTTCTCAAAGAAGGTAAAAGCTATTGATGAAAGTAAAAGAACCATCAGTCTTGTTTCAGGTTAAGCAATTCATTTGCTTATAACGTGACTTTTGGCCTTAACTTCATTTGCATGTTACATTATTTTTTTTTTCAACGTTTATTTATTTTTGGGACAGAGAGAGACAGAGCATGAACGGGGGAGGGGCAGAGAGAGAGGGAGACACAGAATCGGAAACAGGCTCCAGCCTCTGAGCCATCAGCCCAGAGCCCGACGCGGGGCTCGAACTCACGGACCGCGAGATCGTGACCTGGCTGAAGTCAGACGCTTAACCGACTGCGCCACCCAGGCGCCCCTGCATGTTACATTATTATCACCCAAACAACTTCTGCAATTAATATGCTTCATTTTGCTTATTCTTTTTGAAGGACTTCATGGTTGATTTATGGCATATTCCATACATTAAAATAAATTCTACCCCGAAATTGATAGTGACTAATTAATAACGTTGAGGTAGGTATTTTAAAATTTTAGTTTATTTTTTTGTGGCATTGCATATTTTAATTTCCTAGATGTGCTTGTAAAATATTTAGCATGATAGCATATCAATTTGTGATAAATTGAGTCCAGAATTAGTTCTGATTTATTTTTCTACTTTAGATTAAAATAAGTATGTGAAATTAGTTTCCCCTGCTTAAGTTTCACCTTAGTATCTTAGAAATTCATTTTTCCAGTTTTCCTACTCATTTCTGTTTTTCCTTATGAAACTTTCTGTGGCATTGAGAACACTTTGTTACAGATGTACAAGGCAATTCATACCAACCATTCTTGAAATTTCTAGTTTTACCTTCAGAGAGTAATAATATAACAAGCAAATTAAAGAACCATGAAAGTAAGGAAAACAAGTTTATGTCAAAGGAATAAATGGTAGCAATTGAAAATGAGCCACCTGTTTCTCATTAAGCAGACAAGTGATGTGGCATATAATTCAGTGGCTAAAAAATGTATTTTGCATCCTAGGATCTCTCTTAATACTCTAATTTTAGGCTGTTGAAAATGATAGCAAGGGAACAATGTACCATAACAGTCTCTTACAGGATCTTCAGTGTTGTGCAGAGATATCCTTAAAAACAGAAGTCACTTATCAAATGATTATAGACACTGATTCCTTTACTTCCGTCCTAGAGTTACCCAGAGAAGGAAATCAGTAGCGATTAATAGAGATCATGTCATTCCATACCTTCTAGGAATGACAGTACCCTAAATAATTTCATGTAATTAGAAAACTTGATTGTATCAAGTGGGAGGTAGTACCTAAGCAAATGATACCCAACCTGAACATCAGTTCAATTCATACCTGTAGCTCAGTGATTTTGATTGTAAATATACACACAACTATTTTGATGTTTATTTAAAATAATGCTTTGCCAATAATGACTTATTTCTAATAAAGTATATCTGAAACCCTAAGGATATCATGTTAACAAATGAAATAATAAAGTATGCACATGAATACAGGGCACAGATGCCCATATAAATCACACAGATTAGCAACAGAATTTCCTGGTGGGAAGGTTGGGAGACATAGCAAAAGGAAAAGGCAGGTAGTTTTCCCTCATCAGATTTTGATCTCCTTAAAATTAAAAGCAGTACTTACTTATTTGTGTAACAGTATCTTCTATTATGTAATAAAGGAATAATATTTAATTTCTTCACAGAAAAAAAATCCATGGTATCCATATTTAGTATCCATATCCAATATGGTATCCATATTTCTGTGCAATTAAGTTATTTATATGTAATATATTTTACCCCTCTAGTATCTACTCTCAAAAAATAACAATGTGTAAAATAGCCATCCAACTGCTGGTGGAATAATGGAAGATAATGCCAGAACCTATCCAGTACAGAAAAGCAAACAAAATAGAAAAGCGGCACCTCCTCTTTATACCTTCCTGGACATATTTTCATTTTTCCCTTTGTAGCTTTGCTCATTTTTAATTACTTAAATGAACTGATTTCTCTTAAAACCTTTTGACCTTCTTCCCTCACTTTTCCCACCCTCCACTTCTCTACCTCTGTTAATCACCAATCTATTCTCTGTATCTATGAACTTGTTATTTTTGTTTTGTTTTTTCTGATGCCTATCCTTTTATTTTTGTTTACTGGACATAGTTGACATACACTTTATATTACTTTAACGTGTGCAACATAGTGTTCAAAAATTCTATACGTTATGCAGTGCTCATCATAATAAGAGTGATTACCATCTGTCACCAAAGTTATTGCAATATTGTTGGCTAGATCCTTCATGCTGTACTTTTCATCCCTGTGGCTTATTTATATTATAGGTTTAATATCTCTTACTGCCCTTCACCTATTTTGCCCACTCCCTGCCATCTCCTCTCCTCTGGCAACCACCAGTTTTCCCTGTATCTATGAGTGTGTGTTTTTAGATTGCGCATATAAGTGAAATCGTATGGAATTTGTCTGCCTTATTTCACTTAGCATTATACCCTCTGGGTCCATATATGGTGTCACAAATGGCAAGTTCTAATTCTTTTCTTAAAATATATTGTCAAATTAGCTAACGTACAGCGTATACACTGCACTCTTGGATTTAGGGGTAGATTTCCATAATTCATTGCTTACATACAACACCCAATGCTCATCCCAACAAGTGCCCTCCAATGCCCATCACCCATTTTCCCCTCTCCCCTGTATGCCCCCCCCCCGCCCCCGCCATCAACCCTCAGTTTGTTCTCTGTATTTAAGAGTCTCTTATGGTTTGGCCAGATCTAATTCTTAATGGCTGAGTAATATTCCATTGTGTTTGTGTACCACATTTTCATCCACCAATGAACACTTAGGTGACTACCATATCTTGACTGTTATAAATAATGTTGAAATAAATATAAGGGTGCCTATTTCTTTAAATTAGTGATTGCATTTTCTTTGGGTAAATAAGAAGTAGAATTACTGGATTTTAAGATATTTCTATTATTAATTTTTGAGGAAACTTAACACTGTTTTTCATAGTGGTGCATGATTAACATTCCCACCAACAGTGCACAAGGGTTCTCTTTTCTCCACATCGTTGCCAACATTTATTATTTCTTGTCTTTTTATACTAGCCATTGCATCATATCTCATTGTGATTTTGATTTCCATTTCCCTGATGATTAGTGGTGTTAAGCATCTTTTCATGTATTGGCCATCTATGTCTTTTTTGCAAAGCAAAAATGTCTTCTGTCCATTTATTAATCAGATTTTTTGGTGTTGAGTTATATACTTTGGGTATTAACCCTTTAATAGATATACCATTTGCAAATGTCCTCTCTCAGTAGGTTGTTTTTTCATTTTCTTGATGGTTTCCTTTGCTGTATACAAGCTTTTTATTTTTTTTTTAATTTTTTTTCTACGTTTATTTATTTTTGGGACAGAGAGAGACAGAGCATGAACGGGGAAGGGGCAGAGAGAGAGGGAGACACAGAATCGGAAACAGGCTCCAGGCTCTGAGCCATCAGCCCAGAGCCTGACGCGGGGCTCGAACCCACCGACCGCGAGATCGTGACCTGGCTGAAGTCGGACGCTTAACCGACTGCGCCACCCAGGCGCCCCTACAAGCTTTTTATTTTGATGTAGTCCCAATAGTTTATTTTTGTTTTTGTCCTTGTCTGAGGAGATATATCTAGAAAAATGTTGCTAAGATTGATGCAGTGTGCAAAAGATTGCTGCCTATGATTTTTATGGTTTCAGGTTACATTTAGGCCTTTAATCCATTTTGAATCCACCAAGAAAATAATCTAGATTCTTTCCTATTTATTTATTTTGCAGATAGCTGTTCAGTTTTCTTAAACCATTTATTGAAGAGACCATCTTTCCCTCCCTTGTATATTCTCTTCTCCTTTATTGTAGATTAACTGACCTTGTAAATATGGGCTCATTTCTGGGCTGTCTGTTCTGTTCCATTGATCAATGTATCTATTTTTGTGGCAGTGCTATACTGTTTTGATTACTGCATCTTTGTAGTATAGCTTGAAATCTGAGATTGTAATACCTCCAGCTTTGTTTTTCTTAAGATCGTTTTGACTATTAGGGATCTTATGTGGCTCAATACATTTTTGGTTTATTTTTTTTGTAGTTCTGTGAAAAATGCTGTGGATATTTGGGTAGGGATTACATTGACTCTGTAGATTACTTTGGGTAGTATGGACATTTTAACCATACTGTGGTATGTATGGTTTATGATCAATTTATGATCATGGTATATCTTTCCATTTGTGTCATCATCAATTCTTTTCATCAATGTTTTACAGTTTTAAAAGTACAGGCCTTTCACCTCCTTGGTTAAATTTATTCGTAGGTATTATTTATATGCTATTATAAAAAGGATTGTTTTCTTAGAGTTTTTTGCTACTTCATTATTCATTTATTGAAATGCAATAAATTTCTGTGTATTAGTCTTGTATTTTGAAACTTTACTGAATTCATTTATTCTAATGGATTTTTTTAGAGTCTCAAGGATTTTCTATAGTAGCATGTCATCTGTGAATAGTGACAGTTTTACTTCTTCCACACCAATTTGGATGGTTTTTATTTCTTGTCTGATTGCTGCAGCTAGGACTTCAGGACTATATTGAATAAAAATGATGAGAGTGGACATCCTTCTGTTGGTTCAGATCTTAGAAGAAAAGATCTGTTTTTCACCACTGAGTATAATATTAGCTTTTGGTTGTCATATATGGCTTTTATTATGTTGAGCTGCATTCCCTCTAAACCCAGTTTCTCAGGAGTTTTTATCATGAAAGGATGTTGAATTTTATCAAATGCTTGTGTGCATCTGTTGAGATAATCATATGGTTTTTATAATTCATTTTGTTAATATAGTGTTTAACATTGATTTTGTAGATATTAAACCATCTTTGTATCCCAGGATCAAATCCCACTTGAACGTGGTATATGATTTTTTTTAATGTATCATTGAGTGTGGTGTGCTAATATTTTGTTGAGGATTTTTGCATCTAGGTTTATCAAGGATATTGGCCTGTAGGTCTCTTTTTCTGTAGTGTCTGTGTCTGGTTTTGATATCAGGGTCATGCTGACCTTCTAGCTGACTCTGGACATTTTCTTTCCCCTTGTATTTTTGGTATAGTTTGAAAAGGATAGATATTAACTCTTTAATTTTTTGGTAGAATTCACTTGTGAAGCCATCTGGTCTTGGAGTTTTGTTGGGAATTTTGATTATTGATTCAAGTTTCTTACTAGTAATTAGTCTGATCACATTTTTAAATTTCTTTTTCAGTCTTGGAAGATTATGTTTTTAGGAATTTATCCATTTATTCTAGGTTGTCTCATACTGGCATATAATTTTTCATAGTCTCATAATTCCTATTTCTTTGGCATCAGTTGTTAATTCTTTCATTTCTGATTTTTAGTCCCCTTTTTTCTTAATCAATATGGCTAAAGGTTTATTAATTTTATCTTTTCAAAGAATCAGCACTTTGTTTCATTGATCTGTTTTGTTTCTTTTTTAGTGTCCATTTCTATTGTGAAATCTGTCATTCTATTCTGAAATCTTAATTTCCTTTGTTCTACTAACTTTGGACTTCATTTGTTCTTTTTCTAGTTTCTTTAGGGATAAAGTTAGATTACTCATTTTTTGTTTTGTTTTAGACTACACACATAAGAGGGATCATACAACATTTCTTTGAATTATTTCACTTAGCATAATGTCCTTGAGGTCCATCCATGTTGTCAAAAATGGCAAGATTTTGTTCTTCCATAAGGCTGAGTAATATTCTGCTGTATTAAAAAATATGTTGTATATACCATAACTTATTACTTTCATTCTGAAATTGCTTTCAAAACTTTTAATTTTATTATAATTAAGATTTTGTTAAGGTTTTTATTATTCCATGTCATTTATACACTTTATAGAAATGAATGTTTGTTACATAAAAATCACTTTAAATTTATATTTACTAACAGAATTTTGGAGATAATGTGCAGCTTTGATTTGTCATAAACATGTATCACCAATACCAATATTTTCTTTTTACCCAATTCTTTCTCTATTTAAGATGAGTAATTTAAAAAAAGTAGTGCTTAATTTTACAAGTCTGTATACTGTTTGTCCCAAGACTTCTTTTCTAACCCACTGTTACAGACTTTTTTTTTAATGTGTGTTTCATGGTCCCACTATATTTTTTGTGGGGGTGACAATTAAACTAAGTATTTATATCTGGACAGATATATCTTTGCTTATTAATAAAAATGTTAAAATCAGCCTCCATAAATCAACTTCAGTATTTTCTTGGTTGTTCTGTCACAGTGTCGTAAAAAGCCTAAATTCAGATATCAATTTATCTTTATCCATGTTTTCTAAACATACATTTATATTTAGATATTGGTACTTTATTTTTATCTTTTTAATTTTTAATGTTTATTTATTTTTGAGATAGAGACAGTATGTGCAGGGAAGGGGCAGAGAGAGGGGGAGACACAGTATCTGAAGCAGGCTTCAGGCTCCGAGCTGTCAGCACAGAACCCAATGCAGGGCCTGAACTCATGAACTAGGAGATCACGACCTGAGCTGAAGTTGGACGCTTAACCACCTGAGCCACCTAGGCACCCCTAGATAATGGTACTTTAGATAGTATAATGCATACGTGTTATTTGTTTATAGTTGACCAGTATCTTTTGAATGATGATGTAACATTTTGATAATTTCTCAAGTTACATCTATTGACTTCCCAAAGTAGAATTGAGCACTAAGTGAAACCAACAAGAAAAATTACTTCTGTTTTGATTCTTTTAAAGTAGGCTCCACACCCAATGTGGGGCCTAAGCTCATTACCCCAAGATCAAGTCACATGCTCTCCTGACTGAGCCAGGCAGGTGCCCCAATGGTTTTTTTGTTTCGATTTTCTTTAAAGAAAAAATAATTGTAATTTCTTATAGCTCCTGCAGCCATATGCAAAGGATATGCATTGCCAAACTTTGGCCCATCGGATGGTATTGTATAGTCATTGTATTAGTTTGCCAGGCCTGCCATAACAAATTGCAAACCAAGAGGCTTCACACAACAAGAATTCATTATCTTCTGGGGTGCAGAAGCCTGAGATCAGGTGTTGGCAGATCTAACCTCCCATGAAACCGGCAGGACAACTACTCTTCATTGCCTCTTCCTAGCTTTTAATGGTTGCCAGAAATTCTTTGCTTTCAGCTGTATAATTCCAATCTTTTTTATTTCTACATGACATTCTTCCTAGGTGTCTTTTTTCACATGACCATCTTTTTATAAGAACACTAGTCATATTGGATTAGGGCCAACCCTGCTCTAGAATGATCTCATTCTAATTTAATTGATTACATCTACAGTGACCCTATTTTCAAATAAGGTTATGGTCTCTGCTGTTCAGGGTTAGGACTTCAACATAACTTTTGTTTGTTTTTTTTGGCGGGGGGATTGTGCATAATTCAAGCTATAACAAATAGCCAGCAAGGGAAGACTGAGTTTTACATTAAGACTTGTAACATATTCTCTATCATACAAAGTACATATTGCACTGAATTCCATCTGCTTACTGAATACATTCTATGCTACAAAACTTATTAGTAGCCTTTGCTCTTTTTTACTGGTGCTGTGGGTGCTACAAACAGATCTAGTGGTCACTTGTGATCATGCTGTCTCTCTCCAGTGTGCCTATGTTCTATCTACCTGGCATGTCATATCATTGCCACTTTTCCAAATTATACTTACTGTTAATAACTAGTGTATTCAGTATGCACTTTCTTAGTAGCCTCTAGCATGAAATAATTAACTCCTAAAATTTACAGGCATTTGTTATTTGCATAGCAAATTATATTTATTTAATGTCTTATACTGTTATTACTTAAACAGGTGTTATGCACACACTTTTTCATTCTAAAAGTGCCTGGCCCAATACCTTTGTATAACCATTTTTCAATAATTTACTGATGTATCATTAAACAGTGGAGGTAAAATATTGCATTGAAGTATCCAGATAAGCTTTTTGGCCCTGGCTCTGGACATAGCAGCTGCTGAGATGTGGATGCCCAGGAAGAGCTGAATTGCCATTTATGAACTCCTTTTCAAGGAGAGAGTGATGGTGGCCAGAAAGGATGCTCACATGCCTAAATACCTTGAGCTGGGAGACCAGAATGTGCCAAATCTTTACATTATGAAGGCTTTGCAGTGTCTCAAATAGCGAGGCTATGTAAAGGAACAGTTTGCCTGGAGACATTACTACTGATAGCTTCCCAGTGAGAGTATCCAGTGTCGCCATGATTACCTCCACCTGTCCCCTGAGATTGAGCCTGCCACTCTATGCCATAGCTGTCCTGAGACTGGCAAGCCATGGCTCAAAGGTCTGGAGGGAGAGCTACCTGTAAGACGCACATGAGGGGAAGCTGACAGAGACACCTACAGAGGAAGTGCTGTGCCCCCTGGTGCCTACAAGAAAGCTGCGGCCTTGGCTGGGTCAGCAACTGAATTCGAGTTTAGAGGAAGATTTGGTCGTGTGTGCGGTCAGCCGCCTCAGTAAAGTTGGAGATTGTTTTGTGTTGAATAAATCCGTAGCCAGAAAAAAAAGTTAGAAATGTCGAGATAACTATTTCACTAGTTCATTTGGTACAGGTACATACTGGATAGGTAAATATAAGACTTAAAATTAGAGCAAAGACTCTTAAATTAGAATGCATTGTGTGTTTATAGACCAAAAAAGTCTGTTAGAAAAACTAGTGATAACATTTATTTAACTTGATTGTGTCTTTGCCATGTACATACTTGTTTATAGTATTGTAATTTGCTAACATAAAACTTCTGTGATGTTGAAATTGCTTTATTTAAGGGGCTAAATGAACAATGCTTTTAAAAAATCATTTTACTTGAGATATTATAAAATCCTACTTAAATACAAAATTGTAATAGTAAAAGGGATAAGTATTTTACAATTAGACCCAAATGTTAATATGACAAAGATTCAAATAATTCCATAACTGGAAAGATCTTTCATAATCTTTTAAAAATAAAAAAAAATAGTAGTTAATTCTTTTTTGCGGTAAGACATATTGTGCAGCTGAAGAGAATTTAAGATAAAATTTATAGCGGGACTATTGAAACTTAATTTTCCTTGAATGTCATTTGTGTTTTCTTCCTTGCTATCTGTAAGTGGAATTTTACCCAATCTAAACCATTTCCTATTAATTCTAAGGTACCTAACCCCATACCAGGCCTCTAAAGGGAGCTATTTACATTTCACAAGCAAAGAAATTCGTTTTCAGGATGTTTCTATATTATGACAGCAAGATTAGTTCAAAAATGAAAAGTTCAGACAATCAACCAGCTGTTTCATATACAAAATGCCAAACATCTGGTTCTCTTGACTTTTTTTTTCCCCTCACTGACTTGATTGAAACAGCAGGGTTGATTGTGTTGTGCAAATATAGCCTCAGAGCAGGAAAATTAGGGAGAAAAAAAATCTTGACTTTATTGTAGATTTTTTTTTAAATCCCAGATTCAGAGATTCTAAGGCTATAGTGTCAGCTATTTGAACAGACTGCCTTCTATTGTTTTCATAGTTGACTCAGTAAGATGTTTATGAAAGAACTCCAACTGCAAGATAATTTTAATTACCATAGTTATTAGCATTTCTGTTCCCCTGTTACCTTCAAAACATGCTTTTCTCAAGTCTAGACAAATGAACTAAAGACTGCTTAGATCTTCATTACAATCCCAGTTCCATATACAAACCAGTGTTCTGCCTCAAGAGATGGCCATTTACCGGATAAATATTTGCACATTACAATGGATGTAGTATAAGACCCTATCTCATACTCCTGTATGAATGTGAAATGTAATCTGAGGCCATCAAGTCAACGGAGTTGTAGTTATTCACATTTGTGATAATATGCTGTTGCCAGCACCTGCTATGCATTTCTTACACAGTTTAGTACCACTTGAGAGAAGTTGGGAACCATTAAGACGATAATTAGTATATTCATAACAAAAGTCAACAGACTGTCAGCTATCAACAGGAAAGCTGTAGTGAAATGATAGAGTGAAAAGCCGTAGACAGAGAAAGAAAAGGAAAATATCAAAGGGAAATGAGAATAGGAGAAAGGCCTCAGACCAAAATCAAGACCATGCTTCAGTGGAAAATCCAGAAACATGTCCTATATAAAAATTAATCTATTTAAGTATTTTGTCTACATAGTGAAGATTCCAAACAGCAATGCTTTTTTCATGCCTTGTGTGTATATATCTATGCATAATATTACTGAAATTGCATCAAAAGATAAAAGCAAGTTTAGTCTTATAGCACTTAAAGAAATGACCTTCAGTAGATAGTATTTGTAATTACCGGGTTAGGTTGTTGTATTTTGCTTATCAAGTTGGAGATGAAAAGTGAAAAACCAAAACCCAAACTACAAATAGGAAAGAGGAAAAGAGAAAGAAATTTAATTACAGGTACCTTTTCAGTTCTTCCCATACTTGAGAATAAATTTCTTCTAGCTTTCCAGCTGTGAAGACAGCCATTGTTCTCAGGGGAGCTAATTATACTAAGAAGCTTGCCTTCCTGGTGGGCTCTAATAAACACAGTTCATTGCAGAACTTTACCAGTGTGTGTCAAAGACCCACAACTGTGTGTGGCTGATGCTAGGGGCATGCAGTACAGAACTCTGTAATATAGCTGCAGTAAACAACACATACCATTACTAGGGAACTACAGGAATAGTACAGAGGCCTCAGGAATGGGAAGTTATGGTTTCATTAATGCTGAACTGTAGGGGTCAAAGAGCTAATGAAGGGGCTAAAGGGCTAATGATCCCACCTATGATAAACACTATTTACCACGTAGTCTTGAGCAGACTTCTATGTTAGCAGGAGTCGCATGGAGGGGACTGTGTTAGCCATCTGCTCACTGTTCTAGTTGCCATTTTTTTCTACTTGCTCAGTTACTATAAACAGTGACCTAAAAGGCAATGGAAAGGGAAACAGAGATATGCTGGGAGGGATTTACAAAAAAAAAGCAATAAAATAGATGCAACATCTAAACAACTTTGCCTATAATTTTGAAGTTAGAGCTTTGTAAAAGAGTACTCAGTTATAGCCATTGATTTTTCTAGATATTCACCTGTTGAGTTTCTCAAAAATATGATTATTGGTTCATGCATTAGGTCTTCATGTTGTCTAGCTGGGAATATGATTAAAACCATAAGACAGCATTTAAGTGAATGTTAGAGACTTTCAAGTCTCTATAGAGAAATGATGGATACAAGTTGATACGCCCAAATTTGTGGCCTACAAATTTTACTGTACGTTTCTAAACTCTGTTTATATTGTGAACCTACATTTTAATCACTTTAGTCTTTGAGACAGAATACACATCAGAGTATGGAGAAAATGTTTGTTTTTCTGGTGCCACAATGAAAACTTTCCAAGAATTTTTAAACACAAACTTATTTGAGGGCAAATCTCCTGCTTTATAATGTTTTTAAAAATAAAGTTCTCTCTATATTTGACAATAATCAATAGAATGAAAAGAAAGTCTAAAACTTATAGCCAGTGTAACTTATGTCTAAGTCTTGAAAATTCCTCAGATATCAAAAGTTGCTGTGCTTAGCTGTGGATATATAGAAGATTGCTACCATAGTTGGAATGAAACATCCATGCATCATAGGAGATTCTTTGAAATTTTCCACTGGCATTTCCAAGAGTAAGCTTTATAATGACCTTATGGAAACAGCCTGGTTTTCAAGACATTCCTGTGCTTCAATTGAACAAAGTTGGCCAACTGTAACAAATAGCACAATAGTTGACTTTTCCGGTGTCCAATTCAAATCCATTTCATCTCACTCGGGAGGAAACTGCAATTTAGTCTTAGGATTTATGGCATGAAAGCATATGTACTACTCAAAGTCCATGGAATTGACAACACAAATATCCCCCTATGTTTATAGAATAAAATTCTTTACTAAGTTCTATAGAAGAATCACTTTCATTTTATAAAGAGAAACCCTGGTAGAAGTAACAACAAAAAGAACGAGAACAAACAAATGCATACAAGTTACTCTTTTAAGGAAATAAAACTTTAATGGAATATGGAAGAAAAAACCAAAACAACACTTGTGTAAAACCAAGCAATCAATAGATAAATTTTGATTCCTTGGTGTTGAAATTATATCAAAATCATGATTCTGTATACCTCATATACTTACATGGTAGAGAGCAATATATAATATACAATATCAAGAATTATACAATAAAACTTCATAAGTATTTTCAGAAATGTCATACCAAATGTGTAGCTTTGAAATTGACATTGATTAGAAGAGTAATTACAGTCATGTATTTTGTCATTATTGGTATTCATCTTTGAAGTTTAGTAAAACCTAAGCAAATATCTAACTTTAGAGAATGATCAGCTGTTTAAGCTTTGATTTTTTTAACCAACAAAAGATTCACTGGATATATTGGAAAAGTGAACTGTGGGCATCAGATAAACTTAAGTTCTCAACATTGATCTTGATTTTTCTAGCATTGTTACTATGAATGATAGTTTCCTTATTTACACAAATTGCATTGTCTTTGGTAATCTACATAGAATGTATAAAAATCTAACAAGACAAATTAATTTTGTTTGAAATATACATTTAGAATTGTGGGGGAAAAAACAACTAAAGACAATGTTTGAAGACCAGAAAGTGTGAGAATTCAGGGCAGAATCATCTTGTTTTTATGTTTTTGCAGATCCCATTTACCTTTGCTGGAAAATTTTACCTAACCCCAAATGTAAAGTTAATTTGCAGAGAAATAACTATTCAAATCTTTTCCTAAGGGATTGTTGTGTGGCTGATGCTGAGTATTCCGCATTGCTAAAATCTGCATGCCAGTATAGTTGAAATTTTGTGCATTCCATTCCTGGAGTCTTTGCTCCCTCTTTTTAGAGTAGCTCTGTGCCCTGAAACTCTAAACTATTGTTGTGTTTAATGGTTTCTCAAGCTGTCTTCTCTGCTGCATGTTAGCTTATAGCCTGAGATTCTTTGTTTTTGCTAATCTTTTGATTCAGTTCAACAGACATGGTTATGAGGAGGGAAAAAAGGAGTAGGCAGTGGGGCAGGAGAGAAAGAGTAGTATCTAACTAGATTTTTTTAAAATGTAAAATATCTCATTGAAATCCATAAGTACCATGTTTATTGAACCTTAGGATACCCGTGTATATAAATACAAATCTGTGTATATTTATAATTTTTAAAAGCAGATTTAAAAAGCCACCAATCTGTACTTGGTGTCATTTTGCCACTTATGTTTAAATAAATTTAAATATCTTATACTATTTAAGGTTATAAACACTGTTTATAATATTTGACTTTGATTTCCTCATCTATAAAATAGAGATAAATGTTAGCTACTCCAGTGTGAGGTCTAAATTTCAAGTACCTAGTATTGAGGCTGATCCATAACCATATATGTTCCTTTCCCCCATTTTTGTCTTATTTTAGTAAATATGTGAATTTTTGAATTTTTAAATTTTCATGATTAGAACTATTACAGATTGTATTTACAATTATTCACTCCTGGGCACAGGATTTGAAAACAACATAGAGCAGAGTTCCATGGGTTGGACATGTAATAGTATAATGTAATGCTTTGTGAGTGTAAGCCCAGAGTTATTTATCATTATAGTTTAACCTAGTCCATTCTGACTGATAAAACCATTGTAGTACAGTAAAACCTTGGATTGCGAGTAACTTGTTCTTCAAGTGTTCTGCAAGATGGCCAAACATTTCTAATAAATTTTAACTTGACAAACGAATGATGTCTTTCAATACAAGTTGTACATGACACCGGATGTCACATGATCACAACTGAGCCCTTGGTTCTTGAAATTCACTTTGATATACAAGTGCTTTGGATTACAAACATGTTTCCGGAACAAATTATGCTCCCAAATTAAGGTTTTACTGTATATTCCTTACAGACCTTTAGAACTTTGAAAAAGCAAAATCTCTACTAATATGGTACTTAATAGGTGGTACCTATAGACAATCCAATCTAGTAATGATGTAGTATCATGTGCCAGACACTGTTCTATTCCATTTTTATATATTTACATCTGCTGAAGTTAATTTCCACTCTTGTCTGGCATCTAATTGGAAACCATTTAACTATGCATGAATTGAACCAGAATGTAAAGGAGCAATTATTATTATTATTATTTTTTTAATATTAAAACCATTGACAGGGGTTCCTGGGTGGCCCAGTAGGTTAAGTGTCTGACTTCAGCTCAGGTCATGATTTTGCAGTTCATGGGTTTGAGCCCCGCATCAGGTGCTGTGCTGACAACTCAGAGCCTGGAACCTGCTTCAGATTTTGTGTCTCCCTCTCTCTCTGCCCCTCCCCCGCTCATGCTCTGTCTCTCTCTCAAAAATAAACAAACATTAAACTAAAAAACAAAAGAACAAAAAAAACATTGGCAGATATAATGGGAAAGAGTTTGTGTTTAAATCTAGGTCATCCTTTTTAGTTAGAATTCATTATATACATTTCATTGAATGTTGTTAGATAATCTGGCAGAGAATTGAAGATATTTTCTTTTTTGGTCTAAGTTGCAGTATGTCTGTAAGGTTCATTAATATCCTTTTCTATTTTAGAGACTTATGAAAATTAAAGCAGAATAGCCATTTTCCCTGCTCCCAGAAATAAAAATAAACACTGGTAATTGTTATGAAGTTAATCTTTTGTCTTGGGTGGATCATGACTACTATAATGACCTAATAGCCTCTTTAAGAGAATCTGTGTACAGGTTGACCTTAAGTTTGTCTGTTCAGATCAGTAGATTAAAAGGAAATTAAAATCTTAGAAATATTGTATTTGTGTGGGGATAGGCACTTTCTCTCCTGACACTTTTATATTGACCTATATTGTAAAAGGATCTTGAAGAACATCTTTTAGCTGCATATCACTAGAGGGTGACATTGCTTCATTGAGAGATAATGCCCATTCATGGCGTGCTCCCCATTTGGCCTGCAGCTGACAGAAAAGATAAACTGGCCATTCTCTTGGTTTCCCCTCTGATGGCCATCCTTGGGAAAATGGACACAAACTTAAGTAAAATTCAAGATGCTCATCTTACATTTCCTTTTGTATGCCACACTGCATCTCATTTTCTATAAGGATTTTTAACTGCAGGGATGCTTTCTTGCCCAGTATGCAATATCAAATATTTGTCTATACTTTGTTTTCCTCTTGACTAGAGTTGTTTAATGTATATTTCACCATCAAGTAATTCTAGTTAGGATGTGGCCTAATCAGAAACAATTAACACAAGTATTCTCCAAGGTTTCCATCTGGATGCCTTAGAGAATAATGTTGCCATTGAGAAAGAGGGATGGCAGGAGGAGGGGTTCATTTGACAGTGAAGAGTAAATGTAGATGAGTTAAATTCTGGACCTGCATGTGTTTAAGATCCTTTTGGCACACTGATGGTGAGAATTACTTGTAAACATTCCTTTAAGACAATTGAAAATATGAACTTAGAATTTGAAAGAAGAACAACTTATAGATTTAGCATCAGGACCCCCTAAATAAAGTATATTCTGAATTCATGTAAAGTGGGAAATACAGTTCACTGTCTCTGTGAGTGTCGTTGATTTGCATATGAAAGCACAAAATAAGACTCATTCTGCAGTCTGATGGCAGACTCCCAAATAGGTAAATGCTATCTATAAAACAAAATATGAATCATGCGAATGGGTATATGCACAGAAATTCTGAGGCAATTGAGGGACAATTGGGACAGGCATGGTCAAGGAAGGCTTCTTCAAGACCTTAGAAGGCTAAGTAGGGATGGAGTCTAGGAAATAAGAGGAGGATGGCAGGGTGTTTATGCAAATCTAATCTCAGTGTACTTTTAGTAGAGGGTTAACTGTAAAACAGTGGCATGTGATTGAGTTTCATGAAATAAATACTATGCAGAAGATGGGCATCCTTGTTGTAAGAAAACCTCTTTTTCACCCAGCAGGTAAACAGGGAGCCTCTAAGAAGTTTTAAATAAATTTAACTGTCTGATTTGCAGTTTTAAAAGAGTGATGACAGCTAAAGGGAATATCGTTCTAAAAGAACTAGACTGGAATCTAAGGGATTACCGACAAAGTTGGGCTAAAAATTATGGGGACATTCATTTGTGCAAAGTACGACTAGAAAGAGGAAAATCATTACTTGAAACAGAAGTAAGCTTTATTTATTCACTTGATTCATATAGTATTAAATTCAATATCTCAGAGTGGTACAGGCACTGTGTAAGCTTAATAAATACTAGAAAGTAAGAGACTCATTTTTTGCTTGTGTGAGGATTACAAATGGGAGAGATAAGACAACCTAGGCTGTTCTAAAGAAATGTGTTCCTTTAAGGTTTTTAGATCATGTGTGATTGGTTGGATACAGTTGGATGATGTCAATATTTTGCAAAGTCTTACCCATACATGTTCCTCCATGTACAACATATTGTTTTGAAGTGACCAAAGGCAAGCTTTTTCACAGTTGAAGAGGAACCCTGAAGAAAGCAACTTAAAATACACAGGGAGTTTTTTACCTTAATGCAAATACTGGCTTGCATAGTTGATTTAGAGTCCAGATAAAGAAGCTATAACACTGTTTTCTTCTGTATTAAAATATAAATTATGTTTATTTTATTTATGTTATAAAACACACATTATATAAATGTGTGCATCTTAGATTGAATTTTCAATTTTGATAAAAGTGATCTGTTTTTGGAAAACAAAAGCCATCAAGTGCTTATCTCAAAGGAGGAAAATTCAAGCCACACAGGAAATATAAGCCAAGTTGTAAAGAATCAACTCTAATGTTGGGTCTGTGTGCTACTTATTTTACAGGGCCTCCTCTTTTCTCAATTCTGGAAGCTCCCTATTTCTTTCAAGGAGTTCTCAGTTTTGCATAAAATAGTAGAAATTTGTCTCTGTTGCTTGCAGTCAAAAACTCTCACTTTCAACAGCCTATTCTTACCAGAAGTTTATGGAAAGGAAAGAGGGATAATGATGATATACTGAATATTCAGAGTGGTAGAATATTTTGTTTTTGTTTCTAACTATGAAAGGAAATTGTGTTTACATAGAACATGTAATACTGAAGAATTTTACTCTTAATGGCGATGTAACAGAGTCTATGGAAAGCACTGGAAGAATTAAGCCTTAAGTGGATAAACGTTTGTAGCACTGACATTAAAACAGGAGAACAAAAGACAACTATACACTGTGATGGATAACACTTAGGTTTTCTGGGTTGGAGAACTAAGATCCCAGTGGATATTCTTTTTTTCTAGTGTGAAGTGAAAGAGGGAGTGTGGCTTAAGAAATGATTGAAAGTTTTAAAGAGATTATATGGAGAATCAACAAGGAAGATACTAAAGACAAGAACCCAGATTGCTAAAGAATTTTGAGGGCCTGCAAAAGTTACAGATTGAGACTTGGTTTGGGCCACAGAGCACATAATTGTGTGTCAGTCTTTAACTTTATAGACATTTAACAGTACATGGACAAAAGTAAGCTTTATGTACTGGCATCTGATTTTCTTTTATGTAATTTTACTGATTTTCCATTCACTTAAATATTTGCTTAAAAATGGATTTAAAATTTTTTTCACAATGTTTATGACACTTACAGGTGTGTTAATTATATCTCTCCCTAGAATTCTAAATATTACTTTTATCTACCACAAAATCCAATTAGTAATTCTTAAATTAGGTTAACTTTGTAACAAGATTCTCTTGGGATTGCAGGCTGGGTAGTGCTTTTTCACTAGTGCTTTTGGTCTTTGGGAGTAGCACACTTCTCTTTCTCTTACAAAATAAGGGAGAAACTCAAATTTATCAAACTCTATAAGAACCTATTTCTTGATAAACTGTTTTAATATGGAGATTTACTCATTTTTTAAAAAACAGATTAGTGTTCATTCTGACAATGAATATTTCCAAATTTATTCCATGCAAAATATAAGCAAAGAGATTTTGTTGCATAATGAAATAAGCAATGCCTGAGGGCTTGAGTTTAGTGGTTTATTCTACCATTGAATCAATATTCAGCTTAAGGCAAGCCACTTTCCTGCTTTTGGTGAATTTCCTAATCCATAAAATGGAATAGTAAGTTTGACTTGCCTTGGGGTTTTTCTGAATAACTACTAACAAACCTTATGAGACAATTTTAAATTATAATGTTGGTGATCAAGTAGAAGGTGTTTAGAAGCAAAATTAAACCTTCAATAATCCATAGCATAAACACTTGATATTCAGGAGAAAAACATAACTGATACTGTCTTCCTTTTAGTGTTTATTATAATGTCATCCATTTATTGAGCTATTTGGAATCAATGGCTTAAGATGTTAGACCATATATTTAATATTTTGAAGTAAACAATAAGTTCTCCATAGTCCTATTGCAATAACCATTTCAGTTTAATCAATATGCTTAAAAACAAGAATACTGGTCTTTTAAGGCCTGATTCAACCTAAGCCTAGAGAATCAGAAAAAAAAAAATACTTGCGATGTGTTAAAGCGTGTATAACTTACTGACTTTAAGGGGAAAAATTGTGGTATGATACACTATTTGATTATAAATATGTGCAAAAAAGCTTAAAACGGGTATAAAAATCAATTTTACAAATAATTTTTAACATGTGTATAATCTGATCCTTAAATGTTAAAACATCTAAGTTTCTGAAAAATTTTAACTATATTTAATTCTTGGATAGACAAGAGTTATCCATGAACAAGAATTAACCATAAATATGTATACATTGGGATACCAGTTTAGACTTTCTTATTTTTATTTTGGAGTTTCTTTTTCTATTACCTAATATTTAGATAATTATCTCAAGGTACTAGAAAACTCAAGCCTAATATCAGACTTAACCATGTTAAAACAAAGTCTGGGATAATATTTAGAGATGTGATGCATTCAACCTTTTCATGTACACATCACACACATTTTGATAAATGCATATAGTTCTGTAACTACCACAACAGTCTGCTCACAGAGTATTTCCATCTCTCCCAAAAGTTTCCTATGGCCCCTTTGTACTCAGTCCCCTCCTTACCTCCTTGGCTACTGGAAACCACTGATTGGTTCTTTATCCCTAAAATTTTGCCTTTTCCAGAGTTTCATATAAAAGAACTTCCTTCTCTCTGCAGAAATTGTTTTAACATTTCTTGCAAGGCAGAGCTACTGGCAACAAATTTTCAGAGTTTTTGTTTGAGAAATTCTGTATTTTTCCTTTGTTTTTGAAGATTAATTTTGCTTGATACAGAACTATAGGTTGATGAGATTTTTTTCATTCAACATGTTAAGTATTTTAGTCTACTCTTGCTGCTTGCATGGTCTCTGATGAGAAGTGTGATGTAATTCGTATCTTTATTTCTCTAAAAATAATGTTTCTCATCCCCCTGGCTTCATTCAAGATTTTCTTTCACGTTATTTTTCTGCAGTTTAAACGTATGTGCCTGGTTTTTTTTTTTTTTTGTTTGTTTGTTTGTTTGTTTGCTTGCTTGGCATTTATCTACTTGTTGTGTCCTGAGATTTCTAGGTCTGTGGTTGGTTTTCATTATTATTCTTGGCCATTGTTACATCAAATATTTTTCTTTATCTGATATTTACATTATGGATATGTTACACCTTTTGTCTCATAGTTCTTGATATTCTGTTTTATTTTTTCCCTTTGCATTTCAATCTTGGAAATTTCTATTGGCATGTCTGTAAGCTTGGCCATGTGTACACTAATAGGCCCAACCAAAGGCATTTTTCATTTATGTTAGTGTTTTGATATTTGATACTTCTGATTTTTTTGTTTTCATCTTTTTGCTTACATTTATTCTCGCATGAAATCTAATTTTTTTTCCCATTAGACTAGCCTTTAACATTTTAACCACAATTGTGTAAAATTCCCTATCAGATAATGTCAAAACATGTCTGTCAAAGGTGAACCTGGTTTTGATGCTTTGTCTCATAAGATTGTGGTGTTCTGTTTTTTTGTTTGTTTGTTTGTTTCTAACATGCTTTATAAATTTTGTTGAAAGAACATGATGTATTAGGTAATAGGAATAAAGGAATCATAAATATATCTTTGATCTATATACTTCAATCCTCTTGCCACAACCTTGGACCATATCTTAATGTCCTCTGTTAAATACAGTGCCTGCTTCTTTCCTTACACTTGTACTAACTAAAAATAAAGGTCTGATTCTTATACTCCATGGATGAAAACCATTAAATATGGATTTCTTATTAAGATGTTAAGTTGCAAAATGTCATTGTTCCCACTCTATATAAGAAATGCTGGATCAACTAAAAAAAAATATATATATATATATATATATATGGCTTTAAGCAATCTGTCAGATTTAAAAATTAACAAAATTTTAGTAAGTAGTAAACCTTCTCAGAAGAAAAGAGATTGATAACTGCTTTTATCCTGGCAACATACACGAATAGGTGTGAACATCTTAAATGGACTTCAGGAGAAACTTAATGTAGCTTGAAGTTTTTTATGGATGAATGCAGCCTTCTATGATGTACTACAATACCGAAGCTCTCCAACCACAGAGTCAGCATGCGGTGCTCAGCACCTCTTTTCTGGAGACCTTCACTGAGTGGGTAGTATAGTAATCTAGAAGCTGGTTTGTTCAGAAGAGATGACTTCCTTCAGAGTACTCTGGGCCTTCAGCAGGTGCACTTCAATGACCCCCACCCCCATCATCTGGGAGTAAGATTGTGTTATAGGAAAATAAAGCGCAAGGAGAACTTGCCTGCAAAAACCCTGCAGGCAAACTATAAAGAAGAGAGAATATCTCCTAGGTTGGAAAGTTACAGGTAGTCTGAAAACCGTATGGAATTTCTGAAGTCTTAGAGATATTAAAATTCTATATTTCTTAAGGATCAATCCTGACTCCACCTTCAAAATATTTGAAACCTTTAGTTCACTTGTAAATTTACAAAAGTTGCAAGAAAGCCAAAATCCAGTTCAAATATACATTGGATTGATTAAGCTCCCACACAAGCTGAATCAATCCAATGTATATTTGATCTGAGGAAAGAAAGAGCATGCCTTTTTGAACAGGAAAAATATTTCTATTAATCTATATCAGAGATCAACAAACCATGGCTTAGGGGCAAAATTTTAATATTACCTATTGGGTAAGAATTGTTTTTACATAATTACATACTTAAAAATTTTTCGAGACAAATTATGTAAAGCTCTCACTTCAGTGTCTATAAATATGTATTATAGTTTAGCCACTCTTATTTGCATACTGTCTGGCTGCTTTTGTGGTAAAATAACTATTGAGTAGTAGTGATAAAGACCATATGGCAAGTTTTCCAAACATTGGTCAGACTGTTTATTATGTCTGGTACAAAATTTTAAATAGAGGATATATGGAGAATCAAGAAAATGTGACTCTTTGGAAAGATAAGAAACAATAAGTTTATCAAGGGACCAATAAAAGGTACAAAAGGTTAAGATGCTGTTTCAAGACAGAAATCTGAAATTCTGATCCTAGTTGAAAAGGTGGACAGTGATTAGCATGTAGGAAATTTTATCAGAGTGAGATTGAAATCATAAAAAAGGAATGCTAAAAGTGAAAGACACAATATCAGAAATGAAGACTTCCCGAGCTACACAAAAGGCTGAATAGAATTGACAACAGGCAATAGATAGGATCCAAACTAAATCACAAATAGGAAAAAAAAAAAAAAAAAAAGAGCATCTGACACCTATAGGACAATGCCAGTTAGTCTAATAAGCATGTAACTGGAGTCCCAGGAGAGGAGACCGTGAGCAGGGCAGAGAAAAATATCAGAAGTGCTACACAGCTGAGAATTTTGGACAATGTATGAAAATCTCAACTTGCTTATCCAAGAAAATCTGTGAACCTAAAGCAGCGTAAATTCAAAGAAAACTACACCTAAACACGGCATGTCTAAACTGGTGAGAACAAGAAAATATTAAAAGTTGCTAGAGAAATAGGCACATTACACGCGGGACAGTGATAAGCACAAAGGATGGCTTCTCAGCAGAAATGGAGGCCAAAAGACCAGGAAAGAGGTTTAATGAGTAAAATAGGGGGGGTGGGAGGGTGGGGGTGGCGGCGGCGGTGGTGGAGGAGGGGGTACACAGAAACTCCCATAATTCTAAAAGTCTGTGTTCAACTAGATGAGCAGCCAACAGGAGCAGAAAAAGAGCTACCTACCTCTTTCTGCCCTCTTTTCCACCAGGGCATCCCATTCACAAACAACCAGAAGGCAGCTGGCAAGATAGCTTTGGAAATGTAGTTTTGGGATACCGGCCACTCTGAAACAAAACAGATCACAGAGGAGCGGAAATGAATCCTTAGAAAACATAGGCAAATAGCTAGAGTTGTTACCAGTCTGAGCCAGCTGAATGAGGAATGATCCATTTACTCTCTCCCTTAATGGATTTTGCTTAGTGTTTAGTGGATGGCAGCCAAATGACACTTTGTTTTATTGTGCTGTCACTCTAGCTGTTTTCTGTTTAAAATTTTCCTTTTTTTTTTTGGAGGAGATGCCTTGCTCCAGTTTCTAGTAGTTAGACTGTCTATCGAGTACATCTCATCTCACATGCAGACTGGGTTAGACAGGCTTACAGGCAATAGAGGTCATAGACATCAAACTCCACCTAATTCCATGTTGGTTGATTGCCAGCTGAATGAGATCATTCATAGAAATAGCACATGAATGCAGGCAAAGTTTATTTTAGCTAATATTGTGCTAAAGACAAATACATAAACAGTATAGGTAATTATCATTTTAATCATAGGTAGGACATCAGGACATAAATTTTAAGACCAATGAAATGCTTTGTTTTTTAAAAAGTGATTAGTGATATTTTTTGGAGGTTTTAAATATATTCATTTCTTTTATTTTCTTAATGAAAATTCTTTTTGCTATTTAAAAAGTTGATCTCAACGATTTTAAAAAAGTAGAACTCACTGGCCTATACTATTAATAGGAATGCAAGAAGGATAAGAATGGAAAAGTTGACAAGTAAAATCAATCAAAGAAAGTTGCATGAAATATGCCTGGCTCATTTACAGGCTGCCTCTCATTCAATAAACCTATGTAATTTTTTCCTGAAGAAAAGTGGCCATCAAAGTTTAGGATTTAGAGGTTGAAAAACTGACCTGGCAATTTCAAATCCTGAATCTCAAGTGGTATCTGTGTAATAGCAATTCGAACAGGTGTTATATCTGACAAATATTACAAGTATATGCCAGATGAAAGAATATTTTAACCCTGTGATCAACAGATCCCTGGAGTTACATAATAGTTTTGAAAGTTATTCTTACTTAGAGCCATTTTTTTTGTAGTTACATTCATTTTCACTAGGTGTTAGTACAGACACATTTAATAATCTGTACAATTTAATAACCATTTAGTGACATTGTGAGGTAATAATCCCTGTTTTATAAATTTGTAAAGTGATATTTACAAAGATTATCTGGCTTTACTTGAACCCATAGTCTTCATGTTGCTGATTTGGATTCAGTTCCACATTACGTGAAACACCAAGGAAAATGTCAGAATTATATATTAAGAAATTTCATTAAAAATTTAGCTGATTTTCATTTTTACTATAGATAAGGCATATCTTAAAATAAAAATAATTTAACACAAAACAGGGAAAGAAGTTAGATTACATTGTTTCAGCTCTTTGTCTACCATTTGCCAGGACTGACCACAGGAGATGCTTTGACTTAAAAACAGATGATACTGGAGAGCCTAGGTGGTTCAGTCGGTTAAGTGTCCAACTTGGGCTCAGGTCATGATCTCGCGGTTCATGAGTTCAAGCCCCGGGTTGGGCTCTGTACTGATGGCTCAGCGCCTGGAGCCTGTTGTATTCTGTGTCTCCCTCTCTGCCCCTCTCCCACTTGCACTCGGATTCTCAAAAATAAGCAAACCTTAAAAAAAAAAAAAAAAAAAAAGGGGGCGCCTGGGTGGCGCAGTCGGTTAAGCGTCCGACTTCAGCCAGGTCACGATCTCGCAGTCCGTGAGTTCGAGCCCCGCGTCAGGCTCTGGGCTGATGGCTCAGAGCCTGCAGCCTGTTTCCAATTCTGTGTCTCCCTCTCTCTCTGCCCCTCCCCCGTTCATGCTCTGTCTCTCTCTGTCCCAAAAATAAATAAACGTTGAAAAAAAATTAAAAAAAAAAAACAAAAAAACAAAAAAAACATGATACAAAACTGCTCTACTTACCTCAGGGTTATTTTGAAGATCAAACTTTTATTAAAAGGGAAAAACTGTAATTTTTTAAAAGAGAATTTATTGCTTTTTTTAGTTCTTTTAGATGTTATAACATTTTTTTTCTCTAAGTAATTTAGACAAAATTTCTACTTTGAGAACGTGAATTTTGTTTTCTCCCCAATTAGAAATAATCTGTTTGGAAGAGAACAGTTATCTATATTTGGGTTTATTGTTGAGGCAAAGATAATATGCACCTGGTCATAAAATAGATACCTGTTAGATGCCATTAGTGACAATTAATTTATTCTCTTAAGCACATAAGCACATAAAATAGAGTTGTTAATTTATTATTGGTTGATTCACATAATAAAATAGGCTACTGTGGCTTATGTGTCTCAATCTTTTGTTGCTGTGAACTTAAAAAAAATCACTTGTTCTCTTCCCAAATTCAGTGGTTTGCTTACTAGGGATAATAGTGTTTTGTTTTGTTTTTTTTTTTTAATAAAAAGTTACTCATATTTACACACAAGAACAACAAAAGTTTGTTAACTTTCTTCACTATTATAAATGGTAAGTTCACACTTTTAACTAATTAATTAGTATCCATAAAAATAAACTAGACAAGGGATGACTGAGTGGCTCAGTCAGTTAAGTGTCTGACTTTGGCTCAGTTCATGATCTCACGGTTCGTGAGTTTGAGCCCCGGGTCGGGTTCTGTGCTGACAGCCTGGAGCCTGCTTCTGATTCTGTGTCTCCCTCTCTCTCTTACCCTCCCCCACTCGTGCTCTGTCTCTGTCTCTCTCTCAAAAGTAAATAAACATTAAAATAAGTTAGACAAATCAGGTGGTCATTCCTTATAAGGAAACAAGAATACTTGAATGAAATAGATATTTGATTGAATATCTGAGTTGAAATAAATTCAGTATTTTTGCTTTATATCCCCATGAAACTCTGAAATTGAGAAGGAACAAACATGTTAACAGTTTACCTGTTTCAGTATGTTTGATATTTACATGCTTGGTAAACATTGAAATACTTTCCCTGAATCCCTTTCATCCTGGTCCCCTAGAGCTTCCCTGTCCTCACCTCAGACCATCCTAGTCATGTAATTTCTCCTATGAGCCCCTCAGGACCTCTTTACCATCAAACAAAAACCTTCCCTGATACAATGCTATATGTCAATTATATCTCCATAAAAAATCATTAAAAATTTAAAAATTGAGACCTTTCCCACCAGTGGTCTTCCAGGATTCTCCTAGGCCACCCAGTATCATTTCAACTGGTTAGTGCTTATTAAATATTGTGAATATCATCCTACACATAATTACTATTAAGATGATGATTTTGTAAAAGTATATTTACAAGCATCCTCCGGTCTTCCTCACAACCAAAATAAACTAAGACAACTTGAAACAAAGAACACAACTTTATTTAATGAAAATAAAGGCTCATATTTTCTGAACATTATCCATAGTCCCCTAACTCCTAGTTATACATGTATCTTTTTTGATCCAAAGAAGTCAGTCCATTTTAACATGTAATGCAAAACATAAAAATTTGACAAATCACTTTTATTACATTTAAATTTCAAAGTTCTATGTGATAAAAATTTTGATTAACACAAGTAGATTGTATAACAGATTATGAAATTGTGAAAATTTAGACACACTAAATACTAACAAAATATTTGAATTACATATGATAAAGAGCATCATGCCAACCTAAAACAATGTATAAAAATACTAACACTGAAAAAAAGCTTAAAGATTTTTAAGCATTTATATGAAAAAAAATAAATACATGGAAAACTTTTCAATTTTACTGGCAATCAAAAGCATGCTTGACAAAATTAATACATAATTTGTTTTAAATTGACCAATAATACAAGTACTTAAGAGGTTAAATAAGCTAACCTTTAAAAAGAGTGCAAATATGTTCTAGTTATTGCTGGGTGTGAGAATTAATCCACATATCCTAGTGGTCATTGTAAGTAAATGTGTACCCTAAGTATGAGTAGTTACTTTTGACTAACCCAAACAACATCTGGGAGCCTACCATAATGATATGTGCAATATTATACACATGGAGTTTGATCATTACAATTAGAATTTATTTGTATTATAGATAATTTGGGAATCTAAATACACATAGAGAGCTGCTTAAGTCAATCATAAATTTAAGGAACTATTATAGAGCTGTTAAAATTATTATGGTACTCTATATTTAATGATTTTAAAGATGCCTGTTATATACATTGAATAAAAGAACGTCATACAAAGGATTTTCTCATTTTATAAATACACATAGCACATAGCATTGAGAATCATGTTACTACACTGTAATGTGATTTGTAATGATGTTTATTTTCTCATATTTCTCTGTATTGCTGAAATTTATTTTTATATTATGATAGCTTACCTGTATAATCAAGGACAAAGATCACTTTCAATGAGAAAAAAATACTCAAAATACCTGGATTTACAAGAGAGATATGATAGTTTTATCATATTTCAGCCAGTACTTTAAAATAAAGTGCCATGAAATAATGTGAGTGGTATGGCATTTCCTAGGAAAAAGTAATAAAAAGTAATAAAAGATAAAGCTTGTTAGCAAGATTCAATATTTGAAGGGTTAGAACTCAATTAGAAGTGTTAAGATAAATTTTAATAGAAAGAAAATGTTGAATGAATGTTGTCAATATCTGGGAGATTCCATATATGAGCTCAGGAGAATAATAAAAGTTCATATAGGAACTTGAAAAACAGGCAAAGAGCTTGTTAAATTGCTTACAGTGAAAGGAACCAGATACTCTATTAGTTTTTTCAATGGAAACAATTTTAGGACAGGCTTGAATAGAAAGACCAGTCTCATTTGAATGGAAAGAAAATCACATCTGTATATCTTGAGAAATATTTTCTCCTCTGACTTTGTCATATACTAACAATAACATCACAGGCTCATGACCATTGTCATTCTTTCCTGGTTTTATCTTATTTCAGGTTGGTCTTCTTTCTGATACATAAGTATGTAGATTATTCTCCGATGTCAGTACTTCAACTATGGTTGCTCTCTTACCCATGAGCATTGCTGACAAAACCTATATGTCTAGCATCTTCATATCTTTTGGTATCACTAATACCAAAAGATTTTCTATTTTCACAATAGAAAATCTAGTCTGTTCAGAGAAGTTTTCCGTGACTCTGTCTGCTACAGTTCCCAACCACTTCATATTCACATCACCTTGATTTTTTTTTTGTGGTATTTATTACCATTTTAAATTATCATACTATTTTTTTTTTATTTTTGTGGCAGGGTTTAAACTTCAAAAGACATTTAAACTTAATGTTTTTGTTTGTTGTATTCCCAGTGCCTTGAGAGGGCCTTGTTCAATGAAAGGTTATCAATACATAATGAATGGAAATCTAGACAGTACAAGACTTACCTGAAATTCAGTAGACCCAAACCTAAGCTGTTTAATAAAAGTCAAGTTCTGGGTAAGGAAGTGACTTACAATATCCCCTTATCTTTGAGAATGTTATAGTCAGATGGGGGAGACATTAAATAAATTTCTAAAGCTGCTCTGGAATTATTTGATACCTGGACATCTTAGATAGGCTTAAAAAAAAATTAAAGTGTTTAATGTATTTAAGTTAAAGGAAGTAAATGAAGAAAGAGGGTCAAAGAGTTAGGATATGGACAAAAGGACAATTGACCACAGAGAAATAAAAAGAGAACGGTGAAGGAGAAAGGTTAAATTGATTGGAGGTTATGTCAAGGGAGAAGGGTTGATGGAGTATTAGAGCATGAAGGATGGGAGATGTTGTTTAGTATGAAATACGTGTAGCTGGGTTAAGTGAAGGTTTGTATTTATAATAAGACCTATTGAATGCCAGAAGTGTGAAGAGAGGCAGAGAGAATGACAAATTTATTGGTGGAATAGATTTCAAAAGTTTGAGAGGCCAGAGTATTGGAAGGATCAAGTACAGAATATTTCAGTGACCAAAAACCAAGGTATGAGTCATATTAATGACAATGGCAGTGACCCTGGAGATAAAATTTCCAAGCTACTTGAAAGAGGTGATGTGTGGATCTGTAAGTGACTGTAAGTACTATAGAGGGACACTGCCCATCTCTACATATACTACTATGAGAAATGTAGAAGAAAACAGTAAAGATTCAAGGGAGAACTTTATTAGAGTTAGACCAAAAACATAAAGGGAAGGTTCAGAACAGAGATTATAACATTTTGCTGATAGATAATCATGAGTAAATTTCAGGACTTGGAAGCTAATGGAAAAAAGAGATAATTAGGAATGTGAGATTCCATTGGAATGGACTGCTGGAGATAAAGGATGGCCACAGGGTTAGCAGACTTTTGGAGTGATCACCATTAACAGGGTTATAGACAACCATGAGATTTGTTTTGCGGATCTTGAGGCATATAATGGCAGGGTAATGTTATTAGAACAGGAACTGGGGTTCTCACGGGCTTCTTCCTCATCATGGTCTATATAGAAGTGGAAATTTTGCTCTGAGTATTTTGAACTTAAATTTTTTCTCAGATGGATCAAAATTGTGCTACAGACAGGATATAAATGAAGAAATAGGTTTTACAATAGAAAAAATATCCCTTCATCTAAATGTAAAGTACTAAGTATATCCTTGCAATGTAAATTCAAATCATGGTGCAATCTGGATATAATAAATATACAAAGTATGCATGTATTTTATAAACAAGCAGAAGTACATTCATAATTCAAAACAAAGCATTTAAAATAATACAAATAATTTATGAATGTATATATTTTTAAATTGAAATATAATTGAAAGATCATATAAATCACCCCCTTAAAGGGCACAATTTTTTATTTTTTATTTATTTTTTTAATATATGAAATTTATTGTCAAATTGGTTTCCGTACAATACCCAGTGCTCATTCCAAAAGATGCCCTCTTCAATGCCCATCACCCACCCTCCCCTCTCTCCCACCCCCCATCAACCCTCAGTTTGTTCTCAGTTTTTAAGAGTCTCTTATGCTTTGGCTCTCTCCTACTCTAACCTCTTTTTTTTTTTTTTTTCCTTTCCTTCCCCCATGGGTTTCTGTTAAGTTTCTCAGGATCCACATAAGAGTGAAACCATATGGTATCTGTCTTTCTCTGTATGGCTTATTTCACTTAGCATCACACTCTCCAGTTCCATCCACGTTGCTACAAAGGGCCATATTTCATTCTTATTGCCATGTAGTACTCCATTGTGTATATAAACCACAATTTCTTTATCCATTCATCAGTTGATGGACATTTAGGCTTTTTCCACAATTTGGCTATTGTTTAGAGTGCTGCTATAAACATTGGGGTACAAGTGCCCCTATGCATCAGCATTCTTGTATCCCTTGGGTAAATTCCTAGCAGTGCTTCTGCTGGGTCATAGGGTAGGTCTATTTTTAATTTTTTGAGGAACCTCCACACTGTTTTCCAGAGTGGCTTCACCAATTTGCATTCTCACCAACAGTGCAAGAGAGTTCCTGTTTCTCCACATCCTCGCCAGCATCTAGAGTCTCCTGATTTGTTCATTTTGGCCACTCTGACTGGCGTGAGGTGATATCTGAGTGTGGTTTTGATTTGTGTTTCCCTGATGAGGAGTGACGTTGAGCATTTTCATGTGCCTGTTGGCCATCTGGATGTCTTCTTTAGAGAAGTGTCTATTCATGTTTTCTGCCCATTTCTTCACTGGATTATTTGTTTTTTGGGTGTGGAGTTTGGTGAGCTCTTTGTAGACTTTGGATACTAGTTAAAGGGCACAATTTAAATGGCTTCTTTCAGTTAGCATAATGGTTTCAAGGTTTATTCATATTATAACATGTATCAGTACTTCATTTTTCTTTTTTTATTGTTGCATGATAATTTATTATATAGTTAAGCCACATATTTACCCATGCATAAGATGACAGACATTTGGTTTGTTTCTTCAGTTTGGTTATTATGAATAATGTTGCTATAAAAATTTGTGTATGGGGCACCTGGGTGGCTCTGTCAGTTGAGTGTCCAACTCTTATTTCAGCTCATGATCCCAGGGTTGTGGGATGGCTCTGTGTTGAGCATGGAGCTTGCTTTTAATATTGTCTCTCTCTCTCTCTCTCTCTCCCCCTCTCTCTCTCTCTCTCTCTCTTTCTCTGTGCCTCTCTCCTTCTCTGTCCTCCCCACTGCCCCTTTGCCCCGATCACACTCATGCCTCTCTTTCTCTCTCCCTCTCTCTCTTCTCAAAAATTTTTGGGTACAAATTTTTGTGTGGATGTTCTCATATCTCTTGTGTTTATACCTACGAGTGGAATTGCTGTGTCATTTGGTTGACTCTTTGTTCAATTATTTGAGAAACTCACGAACTCTATCAAACTTAGTGAACTCCTCATGTGCATATTATCGTTTGTATATCTTCTTTGTATAAATGCCTACTCAGATCCTTTGATCATTTTAATTTTTTAAGTTGTAATAGTTCTTTTCTCTTGAAGTATAATTGACATACAGTATTAATTAGTTTTAGGTGTACAACATGGTGATTCAATATTTATATATATCACAAAATAATTGCAATAAGTCTAGTTACCATCTGTCACCTTACAGAAATTTTGTAATATTATTGTCTGTATTCCCTATGTGTTGCATCCCCATGTTTTATTTATTTTATAACTAGAAAATTGTACCTCTTCATCCCCTTTACCTATTTTGTTCATCCCAACAGTATTTGACATAATCAGTTTGTTCTATGAATCTGAGTCTATTTCTGTTCACTTATTTTGCTTTTAAGATTCCACATATAGGGGCTCCTGGGTGGCTCAGTTGGTTGAGTGTCTGACTTCAGCTCAGGTCATGATCTTGTGGTTCATGAGTTCAAGCCCCACGTTGGGCTCTGTGCTAACAGCTTGGAGCCTGTAACCTGCTTTGGATTCTGTGTCTCCTTCTCTCTCTGCCCCTCCCTAGCTCACATTACCTCTCTCTCTCTCTCTCTTTCTCTTTCAAAAATAAATAAACTTAAAAAAAAAAAGATTCCACATATAAGTGAAATCATAAGTGTCTTTGTCTAATTGATTTCACTAAGGATAATATCCTCTAGGTCTAACCATGTTGTCCCAATGAAAATATTGGATTTTTTTCATAGCTGAATTTTCTATCTACACTCACCTATTGGTGGACATTTAGGTTACTTCCATATCTTGGCTATTGTAAATAGTGCTATGATAAACATAATAGTGTATATGTCTTTTGAAATTAGTGTTTTCATTTTCTTCAGTAAATACCTGCTACCAAAATTGCTTGATCAAATGGTAGTTTTATTTTTAATGTTTAAAGGAAACTTCATACTGTTTTCCATAGTGGCTTCACCAATTTACATTGCTATCAACAGTGCACCAGCATTCCCCTTTCTCCGTATCCTCAGCAACACTTTTCTGCTGTTTGTCTTTTTGATAACAGCCATTGTAGAGGTATGAGGTCATATCTCATTTTGGTTTTGATCTGTATTTCTGTGATGGTTATTGATGAGCATTTTTTCATGTACTCATTGGTCATTTGTATGTCATCTTTGGAAAATGTCTATTCAGGTCCTCTGTCCTTTTTTTTAATTAAAAAATTTTTTTAACATTTATTTATTTTTGAGAGACAGAGGAAGACAAAGCATGAGCAGGGGAGAGGCAGAGAGAGAGGGAGACACAGAATAGAAGCAGGCTCCAGGCTCTGAGCTGTCAGCACAGAGCCCGATGCAGGTCTCCAACCCATGAACTGAACTGTGAGATTATGACAGAGCCACCCAGGTGCCCATCCTCTGTCCATTTTTTAAAGGGATTTTTTTTTTTTTTGTGGGGTAGTTGATGTAGAGTTGTAAGAGTCTTTATATATTTTGTATGTAAACTCCTTACTAGATACATCATTTAAAATATTTTCTTCCATTCAGTAGATTGCTTTTTTTATTTTATTGGGTTCCTTTGCAGTACAAAAGACTTTAATTTGATGTAATTCCATTTTTGCTTTTGTTATCCTTGCTTGAGAAACAGATCCAAAAAATATTGCTAAGACTGATATCACCAAGATTATAGCCTATGTTGTCTTCTAGGAGTTCTAAGACCTCTGGTCTTACATTTAAGCCTTTACTTTATTTTGAGTTTATTTTTGTATGTGATTCAAGAAAATGGTCCAGTTTCATTCTTTTGAATGTAGCTTTCTAGTAAATAGTTATTTTTATATTCTGTATACATCATTTATTAGATAAATGATTTGTAAAAGTTTTCTCCCATTGTATGAATTATCTTTTCACTATCTTCATGGTTTCTTTTAATACACAAATTTTAATTTTAATATTTTATTTTTGTTGCTTGTGATTTTTTGTATAATGTCTAAGGAACTGTTGCCTAATCCAAGAAAATAATGATCTACACTTAGTTTTTTTAGAGTTTTGTACTTTTAGCACTTAAATTTAGATTAGTGATTTTTGAGTTAATTTTTTTATATAATGTGAAATAGAGTTCAGTTCATTCTTTTGCATATAGATAACCAATCTTCCCAGTCCAGTTTGTTGAAAAGACTATTCTTTCCATATTTAATTGTTTTCTCATAAGAAATAGTCATAAAATGCTTTAAAATAGACCTATTTTAACATATTTGAGATATTTGTAGAGATATTTATGAAACTTAAAACATTTGAGGCTTCATTATATGGCAGTATACCATATAAGAGAGTCAGTGTCATGAAGTTATTAGTTCTACCTAAATTATGCTTTTACTATTGTAATCAAAATCTAAGGACACATCTTTTCAATGCAACATTGTCTAGCTGTCCTTAAAGTCCTTTTCAATGAATTTATCTGATTTTAACATGGAAAAGCAAGGAACAAGAAGACCAGAGTCACTTATCAGAAAATAAGAGACGGAACAATTATATGACCAGATATTCTTATTATAAAATTATAGAAATTGGTGATGTTAGTACATGGGTATATTGATAAATGGAATAAATTAGAAATTCTATAAATCTACATCTCCATAGACCCTATATGACAATTGTGGCATTGTTAAGGAACAAAATGACTACTCTGAAATGTTTTGAAATAGATATTCAAAAACGGCATGCTTATATATATAAAAATACAATAAAAACATTCTCATTCTGTATGCAAAAATTCTCTACTAATTAAATGCTTAAATGGAAAATACAATTCTTTAAAATTATTAGATGATAAAGGAGAATATGTAAATGAATTAGAGTTGACTCTATTAAATAAAGCATAAAAAATACCAGTAATACGCAAAGAGAAAATTAGATTCAAATATTAAATTTTTGAGCATTTTTTTTATCAAGACACCAAAATAAAATGAAAATAGAAACCAAAATTGTAAAGAATACTTTTGTTGTTTATAGAGCTGGTGAATGAAACTATACCAAAAAATACACATCAAAAATGAGAAATATCAAATGGGAGAGGTGACAAAATTCCTCATGATCATAAATGTATCACATAAAAGACATATGAAAAATTAGACCTCCATAAGACACATCAAAATAACTGTGTAACCACAATTTCACAAACATAATTTTTACATTACCAATTGTTGGCAAGAATATGGATCAAAGGAAACTCATACTTTGTTGGAATGTATTTTACATAATCAATTTTGAAAATTTTGGACTATCTATAGAACTGTGTGTATATCCTAATAAAAAGCAATATAATCACATTACAGTAGGCAAAGCATTGATTTTAAATGTCGTAAAAATATTTCCAACATTTTTGTTACAGTAAATAAGCTGGAAACATACCCATCAACAGGAGACTATTTTGGTATAGTCACAGAAAGGAATATCTTATAGCAGCAAAAATGAATTATCCATTATATGTTGTATGAATGAATCTCAAGCAGAATATTAAATGTAAAATACAAGTTCCTTAAAATTACATACATTATAATACTATTTTAATAATATACAGTTTATTTATTTTTTTGTTGTTTTTTTATTTACTTTTGAGAGAGAGATAAAGAGAGGGAGAGGGAGACAGAGAGACAGCACGAGCAAGGGAGGGACAGAGAGAGAGGGAGACACAGAATCTGAAGCAGGCTCCAGGCTCTGAGCTGTCAGCACAGAACCCGACGCAGGGTTTGAACTCATGAACCGTGAGATCATTACCTGAGCTGAAGTCAGACGCTTAACTGACTGAGCCACCCAGGGGCCCCAATAGTATACAGTTTTAAACAGTGGGTACAAATAATAAAACTACTTCCCAAAGGTGAGAGAATGATAAACACGAAAGTCAGGAAAGTGGCAACCTCAGAGGAAGGAATCAGGTAGCAAAGAAGTACATAGATAGCACATTGGCAGATATAAATGTTATAAATGTTCTACTTGCTAAATTACATGTTAGATGCATAAATGTTCAGAGAATATCCTACTGTATTAAATATATTCCTTACTAAAGTATAATTAGTAGTGCTTTGAATTTTATTTCCATGTTAAGTTTGCTTCTTGGATGGGGGAACTTTTGGTTATTATGATGTTGTTTTAGTAATAAAGTAACTGTCAAAGGGTATGTCCTTAAACTGGAATCCACTTATTGGCATATACGTTGATTCTGATTTAGTAACAACTTAAAACTTACATTAAATCCTAAAAGCCTTATACATTCAAGTGATTTTGAAGCATATATTAATGTAGTATGTTTATATTATTGTATGTTCCTATTAGAGGGGATCTTTTTGTAGAGTTTAATTTCAGATCCTTTGAGAGATCTAGGGTCCATTTTCCTAGAATCAACACTTTTGCATCACAAAAGCTCTGTTACTACTGAGTAAATATTTGCCAAATTTTGGCAATACAAACATTTAAAGCAGTATCAGAGACTTCCTTTTAACCCTTGGGAATTCATGTTTATGAGTTTAAGATTTTAGAGATACTCTTTCACATCATTCTTTCCATTAAAGCTCCCTAGTTTCTAACCAAGAGTGGAACTGATCTCCTTTCTTAGCTTGTCCTTTATCTACTTGAGTCTAGGGGAAATGGGGCCCTGTTGTTAATTTTGACTTTGATTCAGAGACTCAGAGCTATCAGTACCAAGAAAGAGATCACAGCTAAACTGTGCTGATTCCCGACCCGGAACAACTAGGACATAATAAATGTGTTGCACTAAAATGCTAAGATTGTAGAAATACTATTACACATCACTAGTAAGCTGATACTTCCTGAGTGTGAATTCTAGTTTGGTTACTATCTAATTATATTGTTTTATGGTTAAAACTGTATCCCCAATAAAAGTATATATTCTTCATTATTTACTGTGTAGAATACATGAAGTAGGGTATATTGTACATTATATGTCAATTGATAGATGCTAGATAAATGTTAGCAAACTTTTCACTTTTGCTCTTACTAAAGTCCGTATTAATATGTGTGCCTTAAGAATGAATAGCACATGTCCCCCAGATGGGTCTCATCTAAGAAGACCATGTGGCTAATGAAAACTAAACAGCACTATAGGCTTGATTTTGAAAATTACCTATATTCTACATACTCTCTATATGATCTGGTATAAAAACAATGGCAAAGAAAACCGTAGAGAGCTCACACTGAAATCTGACAACCAAATTTAAGATACACATATTTCTAAAATTATTACTTGTTAGAATATTTTAAAAGATGTCAATTTTTATTTTGCCTGAAGCTACCATAAGCTTTTTTTTTCTTTTAATTTTGGATCTTTTAAATTGTCGTATTTCAGAAAGTTCGCAAATCTGTATAGAGGTGGCAAAGGCCTAATTTATTTATCTGGTGAACCACACAAAAGTAAATATTTTACTCTTAACATGCTGATGAAGATGGTTATTGGGAAATAAAAAATAAGATCTATATTCTGACCTTGTTCTTCATCAAATTAGTGAACGTAGGCAACACTTCAGCATGGTCACTTGACATTCTCCCAAATGCCCATAGGGTAAATTCTACTAATGGTATTATCCTTCAGTTGCTAGGATAAAAATAATTATAGAGAAATGAATTTTTTGGTATGAATTTTTAATAATGAATATCCGACAATAGAAATATCTTAGGTATGACATTGATGTTTCACAAATAAATTTTCCTGTGTGAGATCAGATTTAAACCCATTTTTCCTTTTAAGTTTAGGTGTTGAGCTGAAGTTTATCTAAATTGTAATTCAGTTTCAAATAAATGAATCTGATTGTAAAACTTTCCCCTTAATTTGTAAATATATGAATTAATTTTTCGCTAGTGGTATTTCTATATTTGAATTGAAAAAGTAGATTTAATCTAAACTTGCATTATAGGAAGGAAGAAATAAAATTTCTGACTCCACTTCAGTTCTTATCTCTGGTTACTATTATTAAATATTTACAAAATATATTTTGGGGCACCTGGGTGGCTCAGTCAGTTGAACAACCGACTTCAGCTCAGGTCATGATCTCACGGTTGGTGAGTTCAAGCCCCGTGTCGGGCTCTGTGCTGACGGCTCAGAGCCTGGAGCCTGCTTCAGATTCTGTGTCTCCCTCTCTCTCTGCCCCTCCCCCACTCATGTTCTGTCTCAGAAATAAATAAACATTAAACAAAACAAAAAAAAATTTAAATGATCAATAGTTATGGCAACTAAGGAACAAAGAATAATGAATTAACATGTAATTTTTCTTTAAAATAGAAAGATGAAAATCATATTTTATTATTCTGTAAGGATAAATATTTTTATTAGGATTAGGTATAACATATTGAAACCATTTTGAGTGGCATGTAACAAATAATTTGCTATATTTTCCTTTTTAGCTAACTGAATGGGCATAAGAGTGTATCCAGTTGTTTCCAAATTTCCTGTCAGATGTATTTGATTCTTCTATTTATAAGGCTTTTGTAAACTCTTCCCACATTACATTATTATAATTACATATTAGCTATAAACTCAAAGTTCCCAAATGTTAACAGATTACATGAAATTATAGTTTTCAATAAACTTAAAAAAATTTACACTTTGAATAAATATTTCTTTTATTATATAAGGGCTTTTAAAGCCCAAATTATTTATTTGTAATACAAGGGAAAATGTTAATAAAAAAAAGTATGCACACACAAAAATATAGTCTCAAAATGAAAAACATGTGAATCCTTGAAACAAAAATAAAGTTTTAATAAATGAGTTTGTAGAAATTGTTCTTAAACATAGTGATATGCATAACAAGGTAAGAAAACACATCTGTTTTAATAGATGGTGATTTTTCAACTCACTAAATAGTCTTTAACTTTTTTCATATGTTAAGTAATACAGCATAGCTAAATTATATGGTGATGAAAGGTGTTAAGTAATGATAAGGTGATAAGTAATTTTATCATGAGAGTAATTTTTTTTATAAAAGTGCAATGTTTTCAAATAACATCTTTCTGAATTTGTTTCATGTTGGAAATAGCAGTATAATATATTCTTTAAGTTGTAATAGAATGTTATCTTCTGTTTGGTACATACATGGTGTTGGGCTTTGGCTTAGTGTGTGTGCTTGGGGAGGGGGGTTTGCCTTGTTTTTATTCAAAACCACAGGTGAAAGAGAATGGAAATATGTTAGTCTGGAAATAATAAATATTTAATTTTAACTAATAAAGATGAAATGGATGAGGAGTAAATCAAGCTTATATACAGGAAAGGAGTTGTAAAGAAATCAGTAAAATATGAAATCATATCTAATTCCAAGTTTTCAAAACTAATTTTTGTAAGGAGTTATTAGTATAAATTAGAGATACTATCCATAGCACTGCATTATGTTCTTTTTTATCATATTAATGCGGTTTTAATTTTGGAAACGAGAGACTTCCCGGGGTCTTAGAACTAAATAAATTGAACATTGTATTTATTAATGTTAAAATCTGTAAAGCATGAAAAAATTCAGTAACAGTTGATATTAAGTATATGCCATTAATTTTTAAAGTATCCAGTAATGATCAAATAAATGCCTTGGTTTAAGGTTCACTACTTGTGATAACAAGTTGAATGTCATTATAACTCTTGATACAGATGTTTTCAAACAAGTTAACAATATAACAATTTTAATAGCAGAGGATTAGGAAAAGAAGACACATGCTCATTTTAATTGGCTCCATTTTTTACATATTCAGACAACACATTATTTTGACCTTCTAGTTACTGATTGATGTTTAATACATTGATTTGATTAATCATTTAAAACAGTTGTCACTAGGGCGCCTGGGTGGCTCAGTCGGTTAAGTGTCCGACTTCAGCTCAGGTCACGATCTCACGGTCCGTGAGTTTGAGCCCCGCGTCGGGCTCTGGGCTGATGGCTCAGAGCCTGGAGCCTGCTTCCGATTCTGTGTCTCCCTCTCTCTCTGCCCCTTCCCCATTCATGCTCTGTCTCTCTCTGTCTCAAAAATAAATAAACGTTAAAAAAAATTAAAAAAAAATAAAACAGTTGTCACTAATAGAAATATTAGAAAGCAGAAACTGTTTTAATAGAAAATAGTTAAAATGTACAATTTTAAATATTAGTTTAATAGCTTCAAAAATAACAGAGAACATGATATACTTATATTAACTATCCACTTAAAATGACGTAGTACAATGAGGAGGAGCTACAATACCATTATTTAGCTCAGAAGGTGACATAAGTTAAGTCATGGAAAATCACTAGCTATCAGGTTGGTCAAATGTTTCAACATTTTCTCTGTTAAATTTATATGACTGGTACATAATTTTATGAATAAAATGCTATAAACATTTGTATCTGGCATGCTATGAAAACAACATAAATTTACCTCCCACTATTTTTAGTACACAGCATAGCAAGAAACAGTGACTTAAGTATGGATATTAATTCTATACATCCTGAAAACAGTGACACTTTCAATAAATTTAAGATGCAAAATATCAGCAGATACCCATTTTGTCTTTTATTGCCATTTTTCCCTTTTCTAGATCACTTTCAGGCATCATCATAATAAATCTGGAATCTGACAGTATTGTTAGGCAGAACAGAGTTTATTTACAAAAATAATTCAGAAGGTGCATTCTGTGAAATTATATTGAGAACACCTGTGTCCTTGTAAATTGCTATACTCTGAGTCTTTATGTTCATTTATTGATTTAAAGATGCTTACATCTAGTCAAATAACTTATTTTATATAATTTATTATAGTTACCTAGGATTAACTGGATTTCACCTATAAATCACTCTCCATTATTCACTACATACTTAGAACAAGATACTATGATTCTTGGAAAGATTGCAACTGACTTCAAGTGGCATAAGTTTTCATATAGAGACGAAACATGAAGTTCATAAACTCTAAAAGGAATGGTTTTGTAACTATCATAAGTAAATGGGATGTTTAATGTTAAGTAGTGTAAGAAGAAAGGAAAAAGTTACTGTATGCATGATATGATCAAAAAGGAAATGGGTAGATTGTGAGGCAAACACACTGCTTCTCTAGGAATTCTCTAGGGATGAGCATGTGAATAATTGTGATTAGATTCCTAGAGCAGATAAATATTTATCTCTTTCAGTGAGGGTAGGGAAAAAACAAAGGGAAATACTGAGTCACTGGAGACGAAGCTACGTTTATTCCACATACAGAAAAGACTTTTTGCCTCAGTGAATACTTCTCATTGTTACATAGAGGATATATAGTTTTTTTAAAAAGCTGTTAGTACAATTTTGTGAAGTTAACATTAAAGGACACAATTTGAAAAGGGCACACAATTAAATGATGAGTTAATGCAGCTTCATAATGACAGATGGCATGTGCATTCAGTGCAGGCTTTAATGGTATCTAATAGCAGTCCACCACAACTAGAGTTTAAGTTGTCAGAACCTCACAGGAAAAACAGATGTTTTGTTGGCTTCATAATCCCAGCCTATTATACATTTGGAACAGCTATAGCTAATGGCTTTTTATTCATGTTCTCTCTCTGACATCCAAATAGGATGTTTTTTGCTTATACAGCAAAGCACATAGATGGAATGAAGAAAAATAGCATGAGTTGATCTGTTCACTCTTGTAACCAAAAAATACTTTGCTCTTAGATTTATTACTATCATAAATTCTAAAGTAGTAAGTGTTGGCAGAATGCCCAATTAAATATTGGTTGTTTATGCAAAGTTGGAAATAAAAGATTTACATATTTAATATCATACATAATTCAAATAAATCATTATTTGAAGTAATTTTGATGGTTTTGCTATAAAAATACTTACTAATTTCTGTGTATCTTAAACCTGCTGCATGCTACAGGATATAACATAACAATATATATATTTTCAGTACTATAATTTAGTTGGAATATCAATATAGTAATGTATATGGATATTAGAAAATTTGCTAAGTACTATATAAACATAAGTTTTAGCATTGTATTAATCAGTAGAGATAAAATATAATACAGATGGCAAAAAAATAGCACAAGTGTGTGTAAAAGCAGTATGGAAAATCAGAAAGAGGAAATCATAATGAGTTACAGGAATATAATCAAGAATGAAGACTTCCAGACATAAGATTCAGATGGGTTGAGCGAAAAGGGAAAATATATGTATTGGAATGGAAAAGTGTTTTTCATTCAATAGTTGTCAGAGGCAAAATGTATAGAGAACACAACAATTCTGGAGTCACATTGCCTTAGTTCAAATACAAGCTCAACAATATGTGTAGAAGCTAATATTAAGAAAACTCATCCCTCTAAGTCCCCGTATGTTCATCTGAAAAATGATGACTGGTGGCAAGCCATTAAGTGAACTAGCTCATCATGTCTTTGTTGAGGTGAAGAAAACATTGTTGTTGCCTTCAAGGGACTTATAATTAGAACAGAAATTGAAGGGAGGGTGTTGGTTAGGAGGGCAGAGACCAGCTCATAGATGAATATAACTGGAAATTCAGAACCAGCTTCCCTCTACGTATTGCAAGTTAATCCTTTCAAAGAACTGCAACACAAGGTGCATTTTATTTTTCCCAGAGTGTACTCTTATAGTCTAAGAGGCTGAGAGGCATTCAGAGGAAGAGAGTAGGGAGGAAAAGGGGGAGTGGGTGTGTGTGCTGGCACTTATCACTAAAATGGAGAAGACAGTAAGATAAGGAGAAATGGAGAAGGAAAGATAAGAGAGATGGATCTGAGAAAAACAACACAGCAGCTGGCTGACTTCCAAGTTGTAGAAATGGCCTAAGATTTTCTAGCAATTGGTAAGTCTAATATTGAATTTTCAAATAGTTTGTTACTGATATGTAAACAGTCTTATTTTCCCCAACACACGAAATGACTTTCTTAATCTAAACAACATCTGGAGCCAAAATTTTATAAGTATTTCCAGGAAAAGGAACAAAAATCTTTTCAGTGAATTTGTGCATGCTACCTTCTGTTTCTCTGAACCCACGTTCTTGACTACGAGTGGCAGTTACATTTGTCTACATGAATTTGATCTTGATATACAGCCCTTTTACTAGCTTCTTCATAATTCCAATGATTTTAAGTATTTAGTGGGTTTAACCTTCCTGAGGTTTTAACATCATGAGAAGAAACCATACTTCAAGGTAAAACTCTCACCTGTTATTTCTAGGCTCTGTATCCTCTCTTCGCATATTTGCCCACCTGAGTTCTAGGTTATACTAATTCATAAATTTTTTTTTTTTAATTTTTTTTTTCAACGTTTATTCATTTTTTTTGGGACAGAGAGAGAGCATGAACGGGGGAGGGGCAGAGAGAGAGGGAGACACAGAATCGGAAACAGGCTCCAGGCTCTGAGCCATCAGCCCAGAGCCCGACGCGGGGCTCGAACTCCCGGACCGCGAGATCGTGACCTGGCTGAAGTCGGACGCCTAACCGACTGCGCCACCCATAAATTTATTTTGATACTTTAACTAAAATATTCTTGGTTTGCTATGTTGCCATCTAAAGAAGTCCTATTTTAATTTGTTTTTGAGGGCACTGAAAAAAGACTTCATAAGCAAAGTTCAGGGAGTAAAAGAGCATCACATTGAAAAATTTTTAAAAAATCATGGAGATTATTTTACTCCTTAAATGGAAAGTACATCTTGGTGTGTACATTTTACAGAAAATTTAGTAGAATAAATTCCTCAAATTTAGAATAAAGTAATACATTAAAACTATTTCTATATGAGCATTATTGAAACATAATTTTCAAAAAGTTAAAAACATGACTTTATATAGAATTAGCAAAATTGAAAGAATTTAGTCATTAAAGTTCATTCAAAGCCTAATTGATAAAGCTTATTTCAAGATATTTTTGTGTAACAGGATATGTATAGTTCACCAGGAAATAAATTTTAAAATGTTTGTTGAATTAGAGATAAAAGTGGATTAGTATTCTAAAGGACATTATAATTGTAACTGTAGAGAAATCTACATGTTAAGATGTAACTGTATACATTCTGTTGGCTCACAACCTTAGGAGCTCCTAGGTGAAATACAAAGCTGGCTCCCATTTGCACAGAGCAGGGGAGACTAAAGAAAGATCGCTATCACTCCAGACGGGATTGGTAGCAAGTGTTAATAGGGGGACTTAGATAAGAGGTTTGTCATGGACAGCTACAAGCTGACTACATTGACACACCTGCCTACCAGAATCCTAAAAGTTTACATAGAGGCCTTCATGGAGTTTAGTCACCTCTACAGCCCAGATGGTCTCAGCAACATCTTAACTCGTAAGGCTGCATTCTTTTTTTTTTTTTTTTTTTTTTTTTTTTAAGTAGGCCAATGTGAAGCTAGAACTCATGACCCTGAAATCAAGTGTCACATGTTCCATCCACTGAGCCAGCCAGGCACCCCCCACCAAGGCTGCATTTTTGAAAACAGCTCCCACTGGAAAGAGTGGGTGGGATGTACCTTTCAAGGACAGGACAAGGAGTGAGGAGCCTCTGACTGCCTGGGTCCAGCTTGAAGGTCAAATAGCAGTTCTCATCCTCTCAATTACCTTCTCCAACAGATTCCATACTCTTTTTTTTTTTTTTTTTTTTTTTTAATTTTTTTTTTTTTTTCAACGTTTATTTATTTTTGGGACAGAGAGAGACAGAGCATGAACGGGGAAGGGGCAGAGAGAGAGGGAGACACAGAATCGGAAACAGGCTCCAGGCTCTGAGCCGTCAGCCCAGAGCCCGACGCGGGGCTCGAACTCACGGACCGCGAGATCGTGACCTGGCTGAAGTCGGACGCTTAACCGACTGCGCCACCCAGGCGCCCCCAGATTCCATACTCTTAAGAGTGAATAGCACAAACATAGTTATCTTCTACTAAAGTTAACTCTTGTGTGAACTCACTGAACAATGACTCAGTGTGACAATGAAAGGATATGCTACCAAACCCTGCCTATTTCTGAGTAATATTTTGTAGTATCAATGCATTTTTTTTTTCAGGGAAGGTACCTTTTATATCTCCTCAAAGGTTGTAAAATAACTAGAGTAGTATCATAAAATTAATGCTGGCAAATTATGTCATCACAGGTGTGGGAAATACATTCTTTAATCAAATTTACCAATAGGTAATATTGGCGAATCAAATACCTTGACAAAATATTTTAAATTGAGATAAAATTTCATTGAGTAAAATATTCTGATATCAAGGTACAATTCAGTAAGTATTGGCAAATGCATACATGAATGTAATAATTACCTGGATCAAGATACAGCATTTATCTCTTCAAATAGTGTTCTAAATCACCTTTCTGATTTCCATAACCATAGATTAGTTTATCCTATTATTGAACTCATGGAATTGTATAATATATACTTTTTATATCTGGCTTCTTTCACTTATTATTTTTGAGATTCATTCATAATTGTGGCATATGCCATAGTTCTTTTTTATTTTTACCGAGTTGTATTCCACATGGATAAACCACAATTTGTATATGAGTTCTCCTTTTATAGGTATTTGAGTTTTTTCTAGTTTTGGCCTATTAGGATTTATGTTGTTATACATATTACTGTCTAATTACTTTTATCAATAAATGTTACATTTTTACTGAGTAAATACCTAGATGTGGAATTGGTAGGTCATAGGATGTTACATATTTCCTATATAAGAAACTGCTAAAGTAATTGTGTGATTTTTTTTTTTTGTTGACAGTCATTTTATCTTTGATAGCAATGTGAAATGCTACCCAGCTTTGATTTTGATTCTCATTTCCCCAGTTATCAATGATAGCACCTTTCATGAACTTCTTAGCAATTTATATACCTTGTTGTTGATATTAAGAACATTTCAGATTTGTCATTCAATTTATTAAATTGTTACTGATATGTAGGATTTTATGTGTTCCATATATAAGCCATTGTCAGACTATAGATAGGATATATGATAGGTAGAGATGTTACATCAATATGTAGAAATAATATTTTTTCTAAGTCTTGATTTTTTTTTTCATTTTCCTTATGGTGTTTAGATAAGCAGAAGTGTTTAATTTTCGTACATTGAAAACTATCTGATTTTTCCATTGATGATTATTTTTCTATCTTAAAATTTTGCGTTCTCCAAAACAAAAAATATAATCTTTACACATTTTGTGTTTTTCTACAGAGGCCCATGATTTTATCATAAATTAATGATTGTGTGTAGTATGAGGCCAATGATTTTTTTCCCTTGTATTTGTCCTGTTTAATTACTACCATTTACTGAAAAGCAAAAAAAAGTGTTATATGTACCAATAAATAGTCTTGGTGCCTTTGTCAAAAAGGCACTGTTCTGCAGTGTATATCTCTTTTATAGACTTGATTTTTTCTTCAGAACCACTCTCATCACTACTGCAGCTTGAGAGTAAGTTTTAAAATCAAGATGAGTAAAGTCTCCAAATTTGTTCTTTTTAAAGATTGTTTGGCTATTCTTTGTCCTTAAAATGTAAGTTTCAGAATCAGCTGATCAACTAAAAACTTCTGGCATTTTTATTTTTTATTTTTTATTTAAAAAAAATTTTTTTTCAATGTTTATTTATTTTTGAGACAGAGAGAGACAGAGCATGAACAGGGGAGGGGCAGAGACAGAGGGAGACACAGAATCTGAAACAGGCTGCAGGCTCTGAGCGGTCAGCACAGAGCCCGACGCGGGGCTTGAACTCACACCTGAGCCGAAGTCCCGAAGTCGGACCCTTAACCGACCAAGCCACCCAGGCGCCCCTTCTGGCATTTTTAAAAGGAATTAAAATATATACATCAGTCTTTGGGAGAATTTACATCTTAACAATATTGAGTTGAGGCACCTGGGTGGCTGAGTCACTTCCGACTCTTGGCTTCAGCTCAGGTCATGATCTCACAGTTCGGTCAGTGAGTTCAAGCCCTGTGTTCGGCTCTGTGCTAACAGCTACAGAGCCTGCTTGGGATTCTCTGTCTCCCTGTTTCTGCCCCTCCTGTGCTCATTCTCTGTCAGTCTCTCTCAAAATAAGTATATTTAAAAAAAAATGAGTCATCTTGTCCATGAGCTAAAAATATCTCTTTACTTATTTGTCTTATTTTGTTTTTGTTTTTGTTTTTGTTTTTCTCAGCAAACTATTATGGTTACTAGTTTAGAAGTCTTAAACATCTTTGGTTAAATTTATCCTTCCATATTTTATTATTGACCCTATTTAAACAGTGGTTTTATCTTAAGTTTTAGTGCTCAAGTATATATATGATTGAAGTGTGTATTGAACTTGTATCCTGTAAACTTTTCTAAATTTATTAGGGCTTATTAGGATTTTCTCTTTAGTCATGTCTGCTATGAATCACAGGTTTGCATCCTTTCTAATATTTTACTTTTGGTTTTATTTGCTTGCCTTATTATGTTTCCTAAGATTTCCATTATGATGGATGCAAATGCTAAGAGAGGACTTCCTCTTCTTCCTATGGGGCATGAACAAACTTCTTTCATTTTTAACTTGCACAGAGATTTATTTTTATCATAAATGGTTACAGTTCCTGAATTTTATCCTTTTTTTCTGAATTTATTAAAATTATCATTTTTCTTTTATTCAGTATTGCTAAATTACACTGATGCTTGTCACACTAACTGTTCTTGAAATTAGTCATACTTCATTATGCATTTTATACTTTTACTACATTACTGGATTTGTTTTGCCCATGTGGGAGGATTTTTATTTCTAATTTGAAGAGCTATATTGGTTTATAATTTACTTGGTAATATTTTTATCGGCTTTTTGGTTCTCTTAAAATGAATTGGAAAGTGTTTCCTCTTACAGGAATTCCTCTGTGGGAATTTTTTAACATTGGTGCTATTTCTTAACTACCTATTTGATAGAATTCACCAGTGAAGCCATTTGAACTTTGAGTCTTCTTTTTGGAAATGTTTGTAATTAGAAATTAAAAGAGTGCTATTTGCATTTTCTATTTACTTCCAGGTCATATTTGGTAAACTACATTATTTAAAGGGTTTATCTCATTTATCTAAATTGTCAATATTATTGCCATGAAGTTGTTCTTAGTATTTTTTGTTATACTTTCAATGTTTTTATAATTGTAGAAATAGCCATTCCTGATATTTGCAATTTGTGTTCTATCACTCTCGTTTGCTGTGCATTTATCAATTTAAACCAACTTTTGACTTCTAACATTTCTTTTGGATTTATTTTTAGTATTTAATTCTCCCCTTTTATTACCCCATTGCTTCAATTGTGTTATCTCTTTTTCCCTTAGCTTCTTAAATTAGTTATTTGTTTTCATTCTTTTAAATCTTTCATTATGGAAGCATCTAAAGTACCTAATGTGTTATATTTTCATTATTATTCTGTTCAAAATATATTCTAATTCCTACCACCATCTCCTCTTTGGTTATCTAAGCATGTTTTTTTTCTCATTCCAAATAGTTGAGATTTTCCTAGAATCTCATTTTTATTAATTTCTAAATGATTATATTTGTTTCTCAGAATATAATAGAGTATTTACATATTTTGAAATCGATCAAGGCTCATTTAAGGTTCAACATATGGTCCATCATCTGTTTGGGGACATAGTTTTCCATAAATGTTAATTAGCACATATTGATTAATAGTGTACTTTAAATTTTCTGTATACCTACTGATCATTTTGTATACTGCCCTGGTAACATTTTTTTAGATTGGAATATTCAGTCAATTTCCATCAAATATGTTTAAACAGTATATTTGAGTAAAATATAACAATACATTATTTTCTTGTTTGTAACAGGTTTATGTTCCTTTTCTTACTATTACCCTACCACCATTTCATGTTTGAGTATTTCTTGCTCTATTTTTCCTTTACTTGATTGAATTTGTTATAAGTTGTGTTCTTTCAGAATCATTTCTGAGAATAAGATGAATTAGTAGTTTATAAGGGAGGTTGTATAGGAAAGGTAGTAGAGAGTGGAGAAATGAGACAGGAAAAGAAGAAAGTCAACATTGATGAGTTACTACTGAGCATCATAATCCTGAGAGCAACTGGAGCTTAGTTTTGGTGAGGGCCTCTTGCAAATCTGTAAAAAAATGAGTTTTACCACTCACATGGCAAGAAAACTGGTTTATTTATTGACTGTCCCATTTATGGTTGATTAGTTGTTTTCTTTAGCCAGAGAAAAACTCAGGTGGAAATTTAAATAAGAAACCACCAGTATGAAGAGAGATGTTGATTTCTGGGGGAATAGGATATCAACTGATGAGTTATATGTTTTCTCTTCCTAAGTCACCAAAATAATTAGAAATAATTTACCAGAGTCCAAAGTTAATATTTACATCCTCACAAGAGTATGCATTCACCTTTAAAAACTCCATCTACTGTTTAAAATTATATTGTTGTTGTCATATATTCTAATTGTATCTAATTTTCACATCAATAAACATTATTACTCTTTATGATCCATGTCTATTTCATGTTTACTGCCTTCTAAATTCTTTAATCTTACCTTTTATATTAGTTTACCATATTGGATCAATTCCTTTCAACTTAAAATATATGCTTTTTAATTTTCTTTTGGCATAATCTGGTGATGAAATTGCTTTCTGTTCATTTCTTCATAATGGTGCCTTAAAAGACACTTGCAAAAGTAATAGGATTCTAGGTTCCTGGTTCTGTTGTTTTCTTTCTCCTTTCCTTTCCTTTCCTTTCCTTTCCTTTCCTTTCCTTTCCTTTCCTTTCCTTTTTCCTTTCCTTTTCTTTCTTTCTTTCTTTCTTTCTTTCTTTCTTTCTTTCTTTCTTTCTTTCTTTCTTTCTTTCTTTCTTTCTTTTTCTTTCTTTCTTTCTTTCTTTCTTTCTTTCTTTCTTTCTTTCTTTCTTTCTTTCTTTCTTTCTTTCTTTCAAGAAATTTATTGTCAAATTGGTTTCCATACAACACCCAGTGCTCCTTACAACAGGTGCCCTCCTCAATGCCCATCACCCACTTTCCCATCCCTCCTATCCCCCCATCAACCCTCAGTTTATTGTCAGTTTTTAAGAGTCTCTTGTGGTTTGGCTTCCACCCTCTCTGACATTTTTTTTTCCTTTCCCTCCCCCATGGTCTTCTGTTAATTTTCTCAGTATCCACATAAGAGTGAAAACATATGGTATCTGTCTTTCTCTGCCTGACTTACTTATAGTACCACTCTCCAGTTCCATCCATGTTGCTACAAATGGCCAGATTTCATTCTTTCTCATTGCCAAGTAGTACTCCATTGTGTATATAAACCACAATTTCTTTATCCATTCATCAGTTGATGGACATTTAGGCTCTTTCCATAATTTGGCTATTGTTGAAAGTGCTGCTATAAACATTGGGGTACAAGTGCCCCTATGCATCGGTACTCCTGTATCCCTTGGGTAAATTCCTAGCAGTGCTATTGCTGGGTCATAGGGTAGATCTACTTTTAATTTTTTGAGGAACCTCCACACTGTTTTCCAGAGAGGCTGCACCAGTTTGCATTCCCACCAACAGTGCAAGAGGATTCCCATTTCTCCACATCCTCGCCAGCATCTAGAGTCTCCTGATTTGTTCATTTTAGCCACTCTGACTGGCGTGAGGTGATATCTGAGTGTGGTTTTGACTTGTATTTCCCTGATGAGGAGTGACATTGAGCATCATTTCATGTGCCTGTTGGCCATCTGGATGTCTTCTTTAGAGAAGTGTCTATTCATGCCTTCTGTCCATTTCTAAACTGGATTATTTGTTTTTTTGGTGTGGAGTTTGGTGAGCTCTTTATAGATTTTGGATACTAGCCCTTTGTCCGATATGTCATTTGCAAATATCTTTTCCCATTCCATTCGTTGCCTTTTAGTTTTGTTGATTGTTTCCTTGGCAGTACAGAAGCTTCTTATCTTCATGAGGTCCCAATAGTTCATTTTTACTTTTAATTCCCTTGCCTTTAGGGATGTGTCAAGTAAGAAATTGCTGCGCCTGAGGTCAGAGAGGTTTTTTCCTGCTTTCTCCTCTAGGGTTTTGATGGTTTCCTGTCTCACATTCAGGTTCTTCATCCATTTTGAGTTAATTTTTGTGAATGGTGTGAGAAAGTGGTCTAGTTTCATTCTTCTGCATGTTGCTGTCCAGTTCTCCCAGCACCATTTGTTAAAGAGACTGTCTTTTTTTCCATTGGATATTTTTTCCTGCTTTGTCAAGATTAGTTGGCCATACTTTTGTGGGTCCAATTCTGGAGTCTCTATTCTATTCCATTGGTCTATGTGTCTGTTTTTGTGCCAATACCATGCTGTCTTGATGATTACAATTTTGCAGTAGAGGCCAAAGACTGGATTGTGATGCCTCCTGCTTTAGTCATTTTCTTCAAAATTACTTTGGCTATTCGGGGCCTTTTGTGGTTCCATATGAATTTTAGGATTGCTTGTTCTAGCTTCGAGAAGATTGCTGGTGCAATTTTGATTGGGATTGCATTGAATGTGTAGATGGCTTTGGGTAGTATTGACATTTTAACAATATTTATTCTTCCAATACATGAGCATGGACTGTTCTTCCATTTCTTTGTGTCTTCAATTTCCATCATAAGCTTTCTATAGTTTTCAGCATACAGATCTTTTTCATCTTTGGTTAGGAAGGTATTTTATGATTCTTGGTGCAATTGTGAATGGGATCAGTTTATTTGTCTTTCTGTTGCTTCATTATTAGTGTCTAAGAATGCAACTGATTTCTGTACATTGATTTTGTATCCTGTGACTTTGCTGAATTCATGTATCAGTTCTAGCAGACTTTTGGTGGAGTCTATCGGGTTTTCCATGTATAATATCATGTCATATGCAAAAATTAAAACTTGACTTCATCTTTGCCAATTTTGATGATGCGTTTGATTTCCTTTTGTTGTCTGATTGCTGATGCTAGAACTTCCAACACTATGTTAAACAACAGCGGTGAGAGTAGACATACTGTCGTTTTCCTGATCTCAGATGGAAAGCTTTCAGTTTTTCCCCATTGAGGATGATATTAGCTATGGGCTTTTCATTAATGGCTTTTATGATGTTTAAATATGTTCCTTCTGTTCCGTCTTTCTCAAGGGTTTTTATCATAAAGGATGCTGAATTTTGTCAAATGCTTTTTCTGCATCGATTGACAGGATCGTATGCTCCTTATCTTTTCTTTTATTAATAGTGATGTATCATATTGATTGAATTGTGAATGTTGAACCAGCCCTGAAGCCCAGGAATGAATCCCACTTGATCATGGTGAATAATTCTTTCTATATGCTGTTGAATTCCATTTGCTAGTATCTTATTGAGAATTTTTGGATCCATAGTCATCAGGAATATTGGCCTATAGTTCTCTTTTTTTGCTGGGTCTCTGTCTGGTTTAGGAATCAAAGTAATGCTGGCTTCATAGAATGAGTCTGGAAGTTTTCCTTCCCTTTCTATTTTTTGGAATAGCTTGAGAAGGATAGGTATTATCTCTGCTTAAATGTCTGGTAGAATTCCCCAGACAAGCCATCTGGTCCCGGACTCTTATTTGTTGGGAGATTTTTGATTACTGATTCAATTTATTTGCTCGTTACGGGTCTGTTCAAGTTTTCTATTTATTCCTGTTTGAGTTTTGGAAGTGTGTGGGTGCTTAGGAATTTGTCCATTTCTTCCAGGTTGTCCAGTTGTTGGCATATAATTTTTCATAGTATTCCCTGATAATTGCTTGTATTTCTGAAGGATTGGTTATAATAATTCCATTTTCATTCATGATTTTATCTATTTGGGTCATCTCTCTTTTCTTTTTGAGAAACCTGGCTAGAGGTTTATCAATTTTGTTTATTTTTCAAAAAACCAACTCTTGGTTTCATTGATCTGAAATCTATATTTTTTTAGATTCTATATTGTTTATTTCTACTCTGATCTTTATTATTTCTCTTCTTCTGCTGGGTTTGGGGTGTCTTTGCTATTCTGCTTCTATGTCCTTTAGCTGGGCTGTTAGATTTTGCATTTGGGATTTTTCTTGTTTCTTTTTTTTTTTTTTTTTTAATTTTTTTTTTTCAACATTTATTTATTTTTGGGACAGAGAGAGACAGAGCATGAACGGGGGAGGGGCAGAGAGAGAGGGAGACACAGAATCAGAAACAGGCTCCAGGCTCTGAGCCATCAGCCCAGAGCCTGACACGGGGCTCGAACTCACGGACCGCGAGATCGTGACCTGGCTGAAGTCGGACGCTTAACCGACTGCGCCACCCAGGCGCCCCACTTGTTTCTTGAAATAGTCCTGGATTGCCCTATATTTTCCTCTCAGGACTGCCTTCGCTGCATCCCAAAGCCCTTGGATTGTTATATTTTCATTTTCATTTGTTTCCATATATTTTTTTAATTTCCTCTCTAGTTGCCTGGTTGACCCATTCATTCTTTAGTAGGGTGTTCTTTACCTCCATGCTTTAGGAGGTTTTCCAGACTTTTTCCTGTGGTTGATTTTAAGTTTCATAGCATTGTGGTCTGAAAGTGTGCATGGTATGATCTCAATTCTTTTATACTTATGAAGGGCTATTTTGTGACCCAGTATGTGATCTATCTTGGAGAATATTCAATGTTCACTGGAGAAGAAAGTATATTCTGTTGCTTTGGGATGCAGAGTTCTAAATATGTCTGTGAAGTCCATCTGATCCAATGTATCATTCAGGGCCCTTGTTTCTTTATTGATCCTGTGTCTAGATGATCTATCCATTGTTGTAGGTGGAGTATTAAAGTCCCTTCAATTACACATTCTTATCAATAAGGTTGCTTATGATTGTGATTAATTCTTTATATATTTGGGGGCCACTGTATTCGGGGCATAGACATTTATAAATTTTAGCTCTTCCTGATGGATAGACTCTGTAATTATTATATAATGCCCTTTTTCATCTCATGTTACAACCTTTAATTTAAAGTCTAGTTTGTCTGATATAAGCATAGTTACTCCAGCTTTCTTTTGACAATCATTAGCATGATAGATGGTTCTCTATTCTCTCACTTTAAATCTGCAGGTGTCCTCAGGTCTAAAATGAGTCTCTTGTAGACAGCAAATAGATGGGTCTTGTATTTTTTTGATCTATTCTCATGCTCTGTGTCTTTTGGTTGGAGCATTTAGTCCATTTACATTCAGTGTTATTATTGAAAGATATGGGTTTAGAGTTATTGTGATGTCTGTAGTTTTCATGCTTGTAGTGATGTACTTTGTGGTCCTTGCAACATTTCACTCACAGTGTCCCCATTAGGATTTCTTGTAGGGGTGGTATATTGGTGATGAATTCCTTCAGTTTTTGTTTGTTTGGGAAAACCTTTATCTCTCCTGCTATTCTGAATGACAGACTTGCTGGATAAAGGATTCTTGGCTGCATATCTTTTTCTGTTTATCACATTGAAGATTGCCTGCCATTCCTTTCTGGCCTGCCAAGTTTCAGTAGATAGGTCTGCCACTACCCTTAAGTGTCTACCTTTGTAAGTTAGGGCCTGTTTCTCCCTAGCTGCTTTCAGAATTCTCTTTATCCTTGTATTTTGCCAGTTTCACTATGATATGTCTTGCAGAAGATAGATTCAAGTTACGTCTAAAGGAAGTTCTCTGTGCCTTTGGATTTCAATGCCTGTTTCCTTCCCCAGATCAGGGAAGTTCTCAGCTATGATTTGTTCAAGTATACCTTCAGCCCCATTTTCTCTCTCTTCTTCTGGAATTGCTATGATACAGATGCTTTTCCTTTTGTTTGCATCACTTAGTTCTCTAATTCTCCCCTCATACTCCTGGATTTTTTTGTCTCTCTTTATCTCAGCTTCCTCTTTTTCCATAATTTTATCTTCTAATTCACCTATTCTCTCCTCTGCCTCTTCAGTCCTTGCTATGGCTGCCTACATTTTATTTTATACCTCATTTATAGCATTTTAAATTCCTCGTTACTGTTTTTTTAGTCCCTTGATCTCTTTAGCAATAGATTCTCTGCTGTTCTGTATGCTTTTTTCAAGCCCAGCGATTAATTTTATGACTATTATTCTAAATTCTTGTTCCGTTATACTGCGTAAATTGTTTTTGATCAATTCATTAGCTGTCGCTACTTCCTGGAGTTTCTTTTGAGGAGAATTCTTCTATTTCGTCATTTTGGGTAGTCCCCGTGGTAGCTCCAAATTGCAGGGCACTTCCCCCGTGCTGTCTGGAATAACTTGTGCTGGTGGGCAGGGCTGCAGTCAGCCCCGATGTCTGCCCCCCGTCCACCACTGGGGCCACAGTCAGACTGGTGTGTACCTTATCTTCCCATCTCCCAGGGACAGGACTCACTGTGGAGTGGTGTGGTCCCTGTCTGGGCTGTTTGCACACTGCTAGGCCTATGGTGCTGCTTCCATGGGATCTGGCCAATGGTGTATTAACCAAGGTGGATCTGCAAGGTGCACAGGGGTGGGAGGGGCAGGCTTAGCTAGCTTTGTCGTCAGTGGTCCCCTGCAGGAGGGGCCCTGCAGCACTGGGAGGGAGGCAGGCCCCTTGGAGGGATGGATCCACAGAAGCACAGTGTTGGGCGTTTGTGCAGTGCAAGCAAGTTCAGTAACAGGAAATGGTTCCCTTTGGGATTTCGGCTGGGGGGATGGGAGAAGGAAATAGCATTTGCCAGTGCCTTTGTTTCCCTACAGATGTCTGTCCTTCTGGGGCTCAACAACTCTCCCTCCTGGCATGCTGTCTCCCTCCCCGCTCTCCGAGAGCAGAGCTGTTGACTTTTAACATTCCAGATGTTAAGTCCCACTGGCTGTCAGAACACACTCCATCCGGCCCCTCCGCTTTTGCAAGCCAGACTTCGGGGACTCTGCCTTGCTGGGCGGGCTGCACCTCTACCGCCCTGGCTCCCTCCTGCCTGTCTGTGTAGCACCCACCGCTTCTCCGCCTTTCCTACCCGCTTCTGTGGGCCTCTTCTCTATGCTTGGCTCCAGAGAGTCCATTCTGCTAATCTTCTGGTGGTTTTCTGGGTTATTTAGGCAGATGTGGGTGGAATCTAAGTGATCAGCAGGAGGAGGTGAGCCCAGCATCCTGCTACGCTACCATCTTCCGCGCCATCAATCCCTAGTTACTTTCTTTTAGCATATCCTTCTACTTTCTTGTTTTTATTATTGAGATAATTTTTTGCTAGACTAATTGGCGCTCTTCTTAAGAACAATCTGTTTTTTCTCTACTTGATTTTAAGATTTTTTTCTTTTGATGTAGGACAGTTTCACTATGAGTAATCTAGAAGGTTTTTTTTTTTTTAATTTTTTTTTTCAACGTTTATTTATTTTTGGGACAGAGAGAGACAGAGCACGAACGGGGAAGGGGCAGAGAGAGGGAGACACAGAATCGGAAACAGGCTCCAGGCTCCGAGCCATCAGCCCAGAGCCTGATGCGGGGCTCGAACTCACGGACCGCGAGATCGTGACCTGGCTGAAGTCGGACGCTTAACCGACTGCGCCACCCAGGCGCCCCTAGAAGGTTTTATCATAGTTTTTGTTGGTATTTTCCTGTCCTAGAGATCATTTGAGCTTCGTGAGTCTATGAATTGTATTTCAGCAGTTCTGAAAACATTTTTCAGCTATTATCTTTTCAAGTATTTCCTCTGTCCAGTTCTCGTACACTAACAGGACATTCAAACTATAAGGTCTCTAAATACTTCCAAAGTTACAAATCCTGTTATTTATTGATCTCTCCAACACAGATAATCTGACTAATTATGATTGATTTAAATTGCTGCCTTGTGTATTTCTGATAGTGCTTATTTTCTTTACATAGTTTTTCTCTATCTAAAATAATTGAAATCTTATTCTTTACAATAAGTAAGATACCAACATGGGATAAAGTTTGCTGATTCCTCCACTGTGCATTTGTTTAATCCCATCTACTATAGCATTTATAACTTTTGTTATGATAAAGATTAATGTATCAAAATTCTCCTCTAGATAAATGCAAAATATTAGGGGAAATGTCTGTCTTTGACTTTTCCTCATTTATTTCAGAATGCCCTGATAATAGATCAATCAATAACCATTGCAGTAAATTTAATTGATGTGTTTTTGCAGCAAGCAGGTAATATAATTAAATATTCTTATAGTTCCAACTTAAATTTGTAGATGAAATGGGCATTACAATGCCTTTTTTATTTTTGTTTTCTTTATTCCTCCTCCATGTTTAATTTGGTTTGCACAATGAAGTACAGAAATACCAAAACAAGGGGATAGATGGAGTTATATTCTGTGGGAATTTCAGAGTCACCCTATGAACGAAGATGAAAATCCTTTTAAGATCAACTTCTCTTCCTCTATAGTTTAACATGAAAAAACTGGAAGATATAGAGGTATGTTGAATTTGTAGATAGTTAAAATCTATGAAGAATTTCAGTTCCTAATGAGCCAAAAATGTACACTAGGAAAATAGATGGTAAAATCCACTTTAAATTTCATAATCCATCTGGTTTCCTGCCTCCCTAGACCTTTTCTTCTGAAGGCTGTGATCACATGATTAATATACACCCTCCAAGCCCAATCTGATTACTGGATTTGAAAACAATCTTGACTTTACCAGGGATCATTTTTTTTTTTTCAACGTTTATTTATTTTTGGGACAGAGAGAGACAGAGCATGAACGGGGGAGGGGCAGAGAGAGAGGGAGACACAGAATCAGAAACAGGCTCCAGGCTCTGAGCCATCAGCCCAGAGCCTGACGCGGGGCTCGAACTCAACGGACCGCGAGATCGTGACCTGGCTGAAGTCGGACGCTTAACCGACTGCGCCACCCAGGCGCCCCTACCAGGGATCATTTTTTAAGGGAGTTTTTGCAGTCGGCTATCCAGGATAGTTCTGTGTTAACTTGCTCTGCCCTTTAGTTCTTCTAGATAGAGGCTTCTGCTTTATTCCAAGGGCGAGAATTTATCCCACATTTCTCTTCCAGTTTTATTCCTTGATGTCTGAATGCCTTTTCTGATTATTACCTTAGTGCACAGGTTCCTATAGGTCCGAAGCTTTGTTGGTTTTTTTTATTCCCCATCATCTAGTGTTTATTAGAACACAGCTATCTTAAAACAGACACTTTAGGGGCTCCTGGGTCGCTCAGTCGGTTGAGTGTCTGACTGACTCAGGTCATGATCTTGAGGTTTGTGAGTTTGAGCCTGCATCGGGCTCTGTGCTGACAGCCCAGAGCCTGGAGCCTGCTTTGGATTCTGTGTCTCCCTTTCTGTCTTCCCCTCCTTGACTTACACTTTCTCTCTCTGTCTCTCTCTCTCAAAAATAAACATTAAAAAAAAATAAAAAACACAGACACTTTAAGAGTGGGGTTTAATTTTTTAGAACTGAAAGGTGTATTACTTATCACTTAATAAATGATGTGAGAGAGTAAATGTGATTTTTCAAATTTTTCTATGCTCAGTCCTAGATTTTTCAGAATAGACATTTCTGAAGCCTAATGTGAGTCTGTTTCTTTATATTTGGCTACACCTAGGTTTCCTATTTTTTGGCTCTGATATTTTGCCTGTTGTGAATCCTAGTTAATTGTTTTTAGACCTTCCTAACAACTGCTTATTTATCACTGATCCCTGTAATCTCCAGATTCAGAACCCATGATAGTTTCTCCTTTCTGTTGCACTCTCCCTTGCTGTTGGATTTGCTTGTTCCCCTTCCACACCCTGACACAAAGGGCTTAAAACAACCGAATAAATAGGCTTTTTTTACGTAGTCAAATTCTATCATTTTCTGGTCACCCTCATCATTTTGTGTGTAATTTTTTAAATGAATATCTGTGTCCTGAGATAGAATATAAATTTGATAACAAAGCAGGACTATCTATTGAAACAAGATTTGCTATTTTGTGTCTGAGAATATTTTCTTTTTTACCCTTAATGGCAAGTATGAGACTGCAGTGAAATCTAGTCCTAACTTAAACTGTAGCTGAAACACTCAAACTAGAAGAATATATATATATATATTTTTTTTTAATTTTTTATGTGTATTTTTGAGAAAGAGTGTTAGTGGGGGAGAGGCAGAGAGAGAGAGAGAGAGGGAGACAGAGAATCTCAAGCAGGCTCTGCATTGTCAGCACAGAGCCCGATGCAGGGGTCAAACCAACAAACAGATCATGACCTGAGCCAACATTGGACACTCACCTGACTGATACACCCAGACACCCCTAGAAGAATATTTTAAGCATTTGTTTAATTCCTTTAATCTCACTGGCCCAACCAAAAGTTAAAAAAACAAACAAACATGCTAGCTCCAGAAACTGACATAGACTTTTCAATCCAGAATACAGTGATTTATATGAGAATGTTTATAATACTTAAAACCATTTCAGTATTATTTTATAAAATTCTAGTTTACTTTATTAATCCAAATATATTCTTGTGATAGAGATGAAATTTTACACATAATTCTGAGTAATTGAATATATAAGCCAATGGCTAGGTTTGAAATATTTTATATATTTAAACACACCCACACACAATTTAAATCATTACCAGTGACTTATTGATCTTCACACACACACATACACACACACACACACACACACTATGGAAAAATAAAGCTTGACATAAACTCTAAGATCTTTAAAAGTGATATTTGGAATTGACCTTAACTGACTTATTCATAGCAGTTTGCTGTTCTCTATTCATCTTCTAAGATTTGCTCATTGTATTTCAAGTTAACATCCATTATACAACCCCATGTTTTCAGATTACTATCAATTAAGTCATAGTAAATTAGAAGTAGGTATTTCAAAAACATACTTTTAAAAAAAATCTTCATTTATTTATTTTGAGAGAGAGAGAGAGAAAGACTGGGCAGGGGAGGGCAGAGAGAAAGGTAGAGAGAATCCGAAGCAGCCTGCATGCTGCCAGCCCAGAGCCCTACATGGTGCTTGATCCCATGACCATGAGATCATGAACTGAGCTGAAACCAAGAGTCACATGCTTAACTGACTGAACCACCCAGGCACCCTATATATTTCAAAAACTTCTAATTTGGTAATTGATATTTTCTTATCTCTTTAAACCTTTTAGGACTAGAAATTAGATTTCAGTAGCTTATTGAGAATAGGCCACTAACCCACTACTAAATTACTCTTAATAGCAAATAATTTGAGTAATCTTTTCAAAAGAAAGTTGAAAGACAACAATCCAAAGTTTCTCTGTCCACAGATCACTCTCAAGAATAAATACTGTGAGGAGGGAGATTTACTTCCTCTCCATTCCTAAGTTCTGACTTGGGAACAAAAGCTTCACAAATGAGCATTGATTTGAATGAGTTAATTATTCCTCAGAGCTGCTTGTTTATTGCCTGGCTTCTTATTCCTGGAAAAAGTTAACAACTGTCTTGTACTTCACACTTTGCTAAGATTGAAAAAAATTCTAAGAAAATTATATTTAGTAACCAGTTGTCCTAAGAAAATAACTGCAAAGAACCTGTTCTAGTGTGATAGATTATATGTAATTTTAATTATTTTCAGAAACAGAAGACACTTCTTTCATGAGGTCACAAAGAGTGAAAAATAAGATGACCAGATCAAGCCCTATAAATGGACTTAATTCAGTAGGGAACCAAGTCTTTAATAGTAATGTATCATAACTGAAAGCATCATGGAATAAAATTAAGATACCATAACCTTCAAACTCTCACCATACATATTTCATCTGAACAACAATATATAAAGAGTTTTATATAGTTTTTAAGCATATGATTAAATGAACTTTTGAATAAATGAAAAAAGAACTATGTAGGAATGTTTTTGCTCCCAAATTCAACATGCATCTCCCTGTGATACTCTCTTGATGTTTACTTGATAAATCTCAGGAGTGTAGCCATAAAAAAAGAAAAGTTGATCTAATGTAAATCCAGATTTCCCACACCCACAGGTACTTGAACATTTCAGGTGGGTTTGGATACCAATGCCTTGAGGCATTGGTATCTTATATAGTGAAACACCTGGCAATAATTTTCATCAAGCTAAAATAGAATAATCCCTCACATCATCTCAATCTTTGATCTGGATTATTTAGTGATACACTCTTAAGGCTAAGGTACCCATTCTCCAAGGACCAAAGAGCAAGATATGTGTGAATGTTTTTCCATCTTTTTACATTTAGTTCTATTATGCTATTAATATCTCATTCCTCCCACCCCACCCCCCAAAGAAGTTAGGGTTTGGCTGTAGTCCCCAACAGAAGAGGAAATTTGAGTGAAAATTTCTTATGATGTTGTTGACTTTCTGAATATAGTTGTGATACTAGTAAATCAGGGAATTACATGGGTACACTGATCCAGATTTTGGCAAGGTATTTGATAGTATTTCATGCTCTCTTTGGGATAAATACAGGATGATAATGGAGTTAGGTGCTTGTGTAACTGAATTGCTATTCCCAAATTGTGAGATTTAGCATATGTGTATTATTCTAGTAAGAGCTCCCTACCAGTAAGTTGCTAACTTGCTTAATAATTCTTTTTTTCTAAAGCATTGACCTAAAAAAGTTGAGGTACTAATCAATTGTTTGGAGAGTTGACAAACACTTCAGAAGATGAAGTTAACGTCTGAGATGATCTCTGATTGGCAATTACAGTACTTCTTGATCTGTATTGAAATGAAAATTCATAACACACAGCTCTTAGGCTTCACAACAAAAAAACAAAATATATCAGTTGGGGAAGTACTAGTTAGGGCATTAAGAACTTTTAAGGATTTCATGTAGTTTCATAAATAGCATAAGAGAGATGTTTTTGAAGCTTGACAAAGATCTGACATTGATGACCAACTGGTTTGTATGACCGAAAGTTTGTGGAAATTTTATGTTCCTCAGCTTTCTCTGAGATTCCTCTTTCCGGGTTATTAACCTAGATCTTCAGCTGAGGGCCGCTTTTGTAAGTTCTTAAGTGAGAAACGAGTTTAATTTTTTTATACTTGTCAGCTCTTTCAGGCTCTGGTGATATTTCTCTGAGGCTGAGACTTTGTTTTGTTGTTGTTGTTGTTGGAAATGTTTTATATATCCTTTACTGAGTGCATGCAAGATTACTTTTATTTTTCTGTATTTTAGTTTTTATTTTTAAATGAGGTTTAGGGTATGGTAAATGAAAAGAAGTTATGAGAAAGTCCAAAGTCAGAACAGGCTGGATGCTTTCTTTTCATAGGTTATATCTCTAAAGAATTTTCATTTATTTCTAAGATTAAAAAAATTCTTTGATTCTAAGGTCATTCTGTAAAAGTATGGAGGTTCCACAGCATATCAGGCACTATGTAAAGAAGAAATAGTAACTCTATGCTAAAACAACTCAAATTGAGAAATGCAAAGCTACATACCTATCACAAAACGTGAGGAAGATTTTGAGGTTCAATACAATTTAATGGTGGTGTCATGGGCCTGCCAAAATGTCTAGCGAAATTGTCCAGATAAATAAATGTATGGTGTTCGTCACAAAGCAAGTGCTATATATGTTACCATACATGCTAATCAGACATCACCTGTAGCTTTGGGTAGAAAATTAGAACCTATGCTTTGAAACACAGGTCAACAAATATCTATTCCATTTTGCACAGGCATTTTTCAAGTAAAATCACTGTGTTCCTTCCATCTAGAAATTGATAAACAAGTTTCACATACTTGTTATGTGAATAATGAGATAAGAATTTAGCAACTAGAGAGCAGAGTTTAAATCTACACAAGGGGGGAGAAGCATTTAAACTGTGTTAAAGGAGATGTCTCGTGAATTATGTGAATGAAAGTTCATATGATTATCCATGTAGAATGTATATTAGTAATGTTACAGAGGACAATGAATATACATAGCACTTGATGTATGAGTTAAATAATCTTTATGTTCCTTCTTCTTCCAGGATTTTTTTACGAAAAATACATGAAGAAAATAATGTACTATAGGATTGAGGAAATGAAAGTCAGTAAGAAATGTAAAGGCATTACAGAGTAAAGTGAACTTCTGCTTATCCTAAGGATAGGAAAGATTGAAATAGGGAAAAAAAGGAAGGCATTCTATGAGGGCAAGGACCCTGTGCACCTGGGTGTAGAGACAGAGGAGGCTAGAGAGAGAAGCGGTACGCACTAGAGATGATTTTGAAACTTCAATATTTACTGCAAAGAAAAGATAGTTGTTTTTTGATATAACAAAACAAACATAATTTATTATGCAGTTTGAGGTTTTAAATTTCATTTACCTTTCTAATATATCCATCCATGTGGTTTTTTTTCTTTAATTTTGCTTTTTTTGTTTAACATTTCAGGAATATATTGTTTCTCATAAATTAGAATGGTGGTTTGTCCGTAAGAGACTCTTAAGTACAGAGAACAAACTGAGGGTTGATGGAATGTGGGCAAGAGGAGAGGGGCAAATGGATGATGGGTACTGAGGAGGGCACTTGTAGGGATGAGCGCTGGGTGTTGTATGTAAGCAATGAATCACGGGAGTCTATTCCCGAAGCCAAGAGCACACTGTATACACTGTATGTTAGCTAACTTGACAATAAATTATATTAAAAATTTTTTTATTAAAAAAAAAACTAAATGTATGGACTTCAGTCCTTTAACAACAACAAAAGAATGGTGGTTTGTATGTGTAATATAATATCAGATCTATTTCGTCAAAATCGGGTAAAACTGCATAAGATAAGCCTACCTCTTCCACTTAATTAGCCTACTAAAAGTTCTAAATATGGCAATGTCTAGAAGAGTCTTAAAATATTTCAATACAATAGTATTTTATTTCTAACAGTATGCATGAAAAACACATTTATAACCAATGTGTGTGTATGTATTCATAATATCTGTTGTCTTTCTCCAGTTTCCTTTGATTTTTGTCCCACTTTGACATTCTAATCATGGGATTGTATGATATTGCTTGTGGCAGTTAGACAAACCCCTATCAAAGCAGGTGCACATCTAAAAGTATACGGCCCACTAAAGCAGAAGCTAATAAATAACACCTTGACAGAGAAATTATTTTGTTATTCGACAATTTTGATTAAGTGCCTAATCTGAAGAGGGGGCAGGAAGTCATTTTATACATTTAAGAACATTTAATGAAGTCCTTTAAGGTTTAGTAACACATGGGAAAAAAGAAAGATGAGCATATTGGCTTTATTTAAAATCTTGTACACAGTACTCTGAATGCTAAGATAGATGAGGTTGGAAGATACGTGTTATTCTTGTCTCTAGGGAAATTGTTTCACTTACAAGATGTATTGGTGTTTTCTATTTTTTTTTTTTTTTTAGTTTATTACAACGCTCACAATCAAATATAATTGGATTTTAGACCCTGAAGCAAAATAGAAGTTTTGTGTTGTGTTGTTGTCATTTATACTGGCTTTTATCATATTTAAAAGAGTAAAACCTCTAGCAAAATCTACCCCCCAAAAAAAACCTCAGAGAAAAACATAAATATTTGTCCCAAACGAAGAGTTTCAAACAAGATATTTGATTATTAAAGATTTAGAACATGCATTAATTAACATAGTTTCGGAGTTTACAAATGGTCTGTTTGAAAAAAGTAGTTTAGACATACATTAGCATAATTTCACTATGCTTAGAGAAATAGTTTTAAGTTATTCTAGAAAATAATTTGAGAACAAATGATTTAGATTTTAATCCTATTATTAACAGTAAGAAAAAAAAAACGCTAACGGTCTAAATATTAGGAATTGTAAACAAAGATAAGATTTTCCACATGCATATTTGGAGGAGTGAGGAACAGTCTTTCATTCAACATATTTATTGATCTTCAGCTATGTGCAAGGCATTGATCTAGTCAGTGGGGATGGAGTAGCAAATATTTACAGCAGGTACAGTTTTGCATTCATCTTAGTTCCAGATGCCTACAATTGCCCACTTACATCTCCACTAGGATGTTTAATAGACGTTTCAAACATGATGTATACTAAACATAATTCTTGAATTTTTCCCTAAAGGGGATACTAAAATTCAGAGTTGCTCCAGCCTAAAAATTGAACATTTATTATTTATCTGCCTCTTTCCTTTATTCCTATACAATCCATCAGCAAGTTCTGTAGACTCTACTTCTAAAATGTATCTCAAATGTATACGCTTTTCTTAGTTTCCACTACCACCACCTTAGTCTTCAAAACTGGCATCCGTAGCCTTAAATAAGAGCATTGCCTCCTCTTCAGTCACCTTCCGGCTACCACTTCTGTTCTACTACAATTCATTTTCCATGAGACACACTGAATGAACTTTTAAAATATCCAAATTTATCACTTTCCTGCCTAAACCCTTTCTGCTTTTCCCTTGGTCCTGAAGGTCTTTTTACACTCAATTCCTTTGGTTCCTAGATCTATGCTGCCCTGCCCTGTGGTTCTATTTTGTTCTTGCGTTATCCTTGGTAAATAATGACATTTACACACCTTGCCTCGGCTGCCTCATTTATATCCTTTCAGTCTCCGTTTAAATACATTTCTTGAAGTAGTGAAGAGGCTATCTAACACAGCTTCTGATAGCCAAACCTCATTCTAACACAGAATTCTGTGTAATCTTTTTCATAGTAATTACTACCATTTGAACAGATTTAAGAAAAAATTTACTTGTTGCCTTTTTGACCTTTTCTCTGACTAAATTGTAACCCCATGAAGAGCTTGGGCTTTGTCAGCTCCTACACTACTTTAGCTTTCCAATGAATATATCACAGTGTAGGGGTTCAATACATACTTGTTGAATGAATAAACATATCGAAAACGTTTTTCTTTCCATTGTTACCTTTTGGTTTCTTTCAACAAATATGCTAAGTATTATACTCTAATGAATATTTCAGTTGTTGTGATTGAACAGTATAAAGGAGATAAGCATGTTTGTGCCAATGGAGAGTACTTTCTAGTAGATGAAGACAGAATAAACAAGATAAATGAGCAAAAAAAAAAAAATACTACATTAGTGATCTGCGTTAAGAAAAATCAAAGAGAGATAAAAGAGATTATTATTATTTTAGGGTAGCAATTTAGTAAAAAGTGGCCTGGGAAGATTTCATAAGGAAGAGATCAGCACAGACTTGAAGTAGGGGGGAGCAAGATGAGAGAGTAAGTATTTCAGTATTTTCAAAGGAAAAACAAGTGACAAGATCCTGAGGCAGGGGTGTGCTTGGCATGTTTGAGGAAGGGCATGGAAGCCAGCCAGCATGACTACAACCTAGAGGGAAAGGAGTTCAATAGAAGGAGATGAGGTCATAGGGGAAAAGGATATAAAAAATTGTTAAGATAATTAGGCTATTAAATTTTTCTTTTACCATTTATGAACTGTGAAGCCAGAGAAAACTTCTGAATAGAGGAGTAACACAATCTAACTTGTATTTTCACAACTCTAGCAACTGAATAGGAAAGAGAATAAAGGTTGTAAAAGTAAATGTAGGAAGATCAGGAGGTGACTATTTTAACAGCTCAAGTGATCTATGCTGGTAACTAGGAGCACAGAGATAGCAGTAGATGAAATGAGAACCATTCTGATTTTGGATACATTCTGAAGATAGAGCTAACAGGATTACCCAATAGATTGATAAAAGGTTTGAAAGAAAAATGAATAACAACGATGAACCCAAGATTTTCATCATGAACAACTGGAAGAATTTCCACTAGTAGTGATGGGAATAATTGTAACAAAAACAAAAACCTGTTTTTTACTTCCCTCATCTCCTTGTGACAATTTTATTTTTTTTAACGGTTATTTATTATTGAGAGACAGAAAGAGACAGCATGGGCATGGGAGGGGCAGAGACAGGAGGGGACACAGAATCTGAAGCAGGCTCCAGGCTCCGAGCTATCAGCACAGAGCCCAATGCATGGCTAGAACTCACAAAACGCGAGATCATGACCTGAGCCGAAGTCGGATGCTTAACTGACTAAGCCACCCAGGCGCCCCTCCTTGTGACAGTTTTAAATTTGACATGAGAAGTATACATCTGAGTGGTAATGTAGGTACTGGAATATGAGTCTGTGTTTCGTAGGAGTCCAGGTTAGACACACAAGTTTAATTCATCATCATATTTAGGGAATTTAAAATTTTTTTTAACGTTTATTTATTTTTGAGACAGAGAGAGACAGAGCATGAACGGGGGAGGGTCAGAGAGAGAGGGAGACACAGAAACTGAAACAGGCTCCAGGCTCTGAGCAGTCAGCACAGAGCCCGACACAGGGCTCGAACTCACGGACTGCGAGATCATGACCTGAGCCGAAGTTGGCTGCCCAACCGACTGAGCCACCCAGGTGCCCCAATATTTAGGGAATTTAATGAGACTGAATGAATTAGAAAGTGACTATAATTAGTGAAGAGAAAAGGTACAAAGGCTGAGCCTTGAAGCAGTCAAAATTTTATGGAGGGGAAATAGCAAATAAAATGTTTAAGAGTGGACAGAGAGAAGAAAACAGTCTTAACTCTGAAAAGAATGTAGTAGCCTCAAAGGCAAGGGAAGAAAAAATGCCAAGCCAGGAGACTGAGCAGCTGCGTCAGGCAGCTCATAGCTCAAGTTTAGTGTGGATGGATGACTGAGCATGATATCTAGGATAAGCATAGATTCCCATTTGTTATTTAAAGACCTATGTATTTATATCTTTGAGACTGGGGAGAATGTAAATAGAAACAAGGCATTGATAATGCAATAAAATGTCCTCGATTGAAGGATATTCTCCTCTTCACTGGAAGGTAATACTTTTCAAGAAAGCACTTTAGTTGAGGAAGTACCTCCATGGAGTATAGAAAAATGAGACACTTATATACCCTGTTAGATCAGGTGAATCAACTCCAGTGATCAATGTGAAGATACATCCCCATTCTTCCTCTTGTCTTGCTGTCTAAGAGTTGTCATAGCCATAATATATACAGACGATAACCAGGAAGAACCCATAAGATATATATATATATACATATATACACATATGTTTTATTATGTATATATGTACATAATATATATATGTGTATATATATACACATAAAATATGTGTATATATATACATACACATATGTGTATATGTATATATATATACACACATATATATGTGTATATGTATACACATATATATACATACATATATATACACACACACATATCTTTGCATATCTATGTATACATCTATATGTATATATACATATACACATAAATATATACCTCATATACATATACATACATATATGATAAAGCACTGAATTTCCCCCAAAATGTGGTTTAAACATAAAACAGAAGTTCTAAATGATTGAATTAGATTCACATAAAGCACCTCTAAACAGGTTACTTAGAGATTTTAGATTTTTTGAAAATTCTAATATTCTATGATACCAAAAAATACTTTAAAGAATTTGTAATAATATTACTTTATGGTTCCTGGTTCAGGCTTTAGAATCAAAGAGAAATAGGGTGAAATCTCATAATTATCACTTGCTACCTCCTTGATATAAGTACTTGTCTCCTGTAGTTATTTCTAAATCTAAAGAATACCTACATCATAGGGTGGTTTTGAAGTAGAAATGAAATATCAAATGTAAAATACCACAAAGCCAATTACTCTTTAAGTGCTAAACAAATATTAGCTAAAATATTTTATAATGAATCTATATCCTGTTTAAATTTATTCCTTGTTGCTCTTAGAAACCAGATTCAGTTTGGATGTCTTTAAGTGTTAATATTTTGTTACATTAAAATTTCATATATCTTTTATAGAAGGGACTAAAATTTTGTCAAATTACTTATGTGGTAATTAAAATCTAGATATAAAACATTAAATAATTTACTCATCAGAACATAAAGTCAGTAAAAATATCTTACTATTTTTAATACTTTGGCAATTATACATTTTATCTTTAAAAATGTGTAGTTGGCAAAATCTAAGAAAACAAATACTGAAAGAATTTAGTTTTATATGCAAGCTCAAAGACTACCAAACCACTGTAAATTCTGTGAGATTTTCAGCATGCTGTGATTTTAGCTGGGTCAAAAATATAATAGGAATTTCACAGGGCCTCATAACAAGTTGTTACTATTTACACTATTAAGAACATCTTACACTGCAATTTTTAAGGGCAGTGGTAAACTGGATTGCAAATTAATGCTAAGCTTGTGCAAGACAGGTACCCACTTTAATTTCCATCAATGGAGCATGTTGTCTATGCTTACAGAATCATGTATACTTGCTAGACTAAGAAAATAAGAAGTATGATACAGGTCCTCACCTCTGTTCTTTACAGAAGTCATACAGCTTTGAATATACTCTGAAATGATTCAAAGCCTTTCTTCTGTATTTTTATTAACTGAGCTTAGAATTTAAACATCTAGCAGGATACCAGTACCAAAAATAATAATTTGTTATATAGACATTATAAATAAGAGAGTGTATTTACAATGTAATTTATTATGTAATTTTATATTTATATATAGCCATCTATTAAAAACCAAGAAGTTATGAATTACTTCTATTGAAATTTTTGTCAATAATCTGCACTAATTATATGCTTAACCGATTATATAATATATATTAATATACTTATTTTTAAACAGTCTAAATTTATACTGATAATGAACTAGATAAATTAGACATTTTCCTTATATGTCTTTTTACTAATCTTTATTGTTGGAGAGCCCATCCCAAGTTTACTTTGAAAACATCTATATGTGTGTGTAGAAGAGAGAGAGGAGAGCAGGAGCATTTCATTTTACTACTCAAAGTAGTTTTAAAAGGTTCATGTGAAAGACCTAATTCTTACTCATCTATTTTTCGTTTAATTAAGAACACTATTCAGACTCATTCTGCATTTCTTCTCAGAGTTGCAGTCATATGTGAAAGCACAAAAGAATGTTCTCAATATTCACTAAGGTTTTTGTAAAGGGAAAGAGTAGCATGTTAGGAAGATTTTTTTTTTTTTAAGTTTATTCTGAGAGAGAAAGAGGGTGGGAAGGGGTAGAGAGAGATGTGGGGGAGAGAATCCCAAACAGACTCCATGATGTCAGCACAGAGCCCAATGTGGGTTTGATCTCATGAACCTTGAGATCATGACCTGAGCCAAAATCAAGAGCCAGGCACTTAACTGAGCCACCCAGGAGCCCCATGCCAGGCAGAATTTTAAATGACCCCTAAGATTTTTGCTGCATAATATACAGGCCCTGTATAATCCTTTTTTCCTTGGTGTTGATGGGATTTACATGAATATGATGGATTTCACTCCCATGGTCAGATTATATTACATGCCAAAGAACAAGGACTTTTTCGGATATAATTAAAATCATTAATCCGTTGATTGGGAGTTAATCAAAAGAGATATCACCCTTTGGGTCCCTGGTCTCATTAGGTTGACTCTTTAAAAGGGAGTTTGGAGGTAAGAGACAATAGGCATCTTTATTGTAATCTAGGAAAATGTGATTCATAACAGACCACATGTTAATAAGCAAAGGAATATGTTGGAATACATTTACAAAATTTAAATTTTTTTACTTTGATTTTTTTTGTATTAATTGCCTTCTTGTTTTGTTAGTGTATTTGGTGTACATCTCTTTCTCTAATCCTGCATACTTTCTGCTTTTAGTCATTTTTAATCTATTTTACAAAGCATTGACATATCTTTCAGTCATTCTTATTTTCAATCTACAATTTCTTTTATTTTTATAGTGGAAATTTTCATGAATTTTAGCACCATTCTTGTATAGGTATATCCCATCCTTTATTTTCCTGTTTTTAACATATTTTCTCATCGCTTACACTTTTTTAAATTTTTTTAATGTTTATTTATTTTTGAGAGAGAGCACAAGCAGAGGAGGGGTAGAGAGAGGGAGACACAGAATCTAAAGCAGGCTCCAGGCTCTGAGCTGTCAGCACAGAGCCCAATGTGGAGCTCGAACTCACTAGCCGTGAGATCATGACCTGAAGCGAAGTCAGATGTTTAACTACTGAGCCACCCAGGTACTCCTATTGTATATCTTTAATAAATTTTTAAAATATTAAGCTACATAGGGACACCTGGGTGGCTCAGTCGGTTGAGCATCCCACTTTGGCTCAGGTCATGATCTAACAGCTCATGAGTTTGAGCCCCGAGTTGGGCTCTGAGCTGTCAGCACAGAGCCTGGAGCCTGCTTTGGATACTGTGTCTCCCACACTCTCTGCCCCTAACCCACTTGCATTCTGTATCTGTCTCTCTCAAAAATAAATAAACATTAAAAAAAATTAAGTTACATATGTTTTATATTAGTTTTTTGTTTTAAATTCATTTTCATTTTAAAATTAAATTTCCTACCTTTCTTTTTTCTCCTTTTTTAACACATTTTTTTAAAAGTTTATTTATTCATTTTGAGAGAGGGGAAGAGAGTGCAAGTGGAGGAGGACAGAGATTGAGAATCAGAAGCAGGATCCACGCTGTCAGAGCAGACTCACAAAGCGTGAGATCATGACCTGAGCCAAAGTTGGACCCTTAAGCAACTGGTCCACCCAGGTACCTCAATTCTTTTCTTATATTTAATATCTAATTTTCCATTTCTTATTTTACATCTTCGCTGTATCTTTTTTGTGTGTCACTTAATCTCCCCCTGCCTCCTATATCAGTATGTTTAGCTCTAAAGGAAATTTAGAAATTTAGTGTTGCTGCTGCAAATGTTTCTGCAACCACTACTTCCTGCCCCACTGTAGGTTAATTATACAAGTACTAGTTTTATTTTCTTGAAAACTCCAGGTGACTTAGGTGATCATATCAACAATTAATACCCATATTGTAAATTCCCAGTTGATTGCTGAAGTGGCATCCCTTCCTGACATTCCAAACCATTATTATGGAGATGAGGATCTTCTCTTCTTGGAATATATGGGATTGATCACATAGTTTGGAATTTCAGGAAATCATATCTAAAAATCAAGAACCTTTCTTCCTAAGGAGAGGCCTATCAGGCAATACCCTTGATACGACATTTGAGAAACCAAGTGGTGTGAAATCCACTGGCTGTTTATGGAAGAAGCCACTGTAGAGCTCATGATTTGGTTCTTGAACTTCATGTAAATAAACTTGTTTCTCACGTAATGTGTGTATTTCTGACTTATTTTATTTCCCTTCTTGGCATAGTTAGGGGAGAATAATTTGGTTGGGGGGCCTTGTCAGCATATTTCTCACTGTGGTAATGAAAGAAAAGACTTCACTTAGCATTATACTTTCAATATAGTTGGATATTCCTATCAGTATGTAAACATAATTTATTTTTCCCACTTTATGAGTAAAAAAGTTCCCACCTAGCTTCACTTACCCCTGGAACTACTGCCTATCTTTCTCTACCCTCCCACCCCCACTTTATAACTGAATTCTTTGACATATTGGTATATGCTTGATGGTTGCTGTTTTTGTACTTTTTTTTTTTTTTTTGCATCTTTTCTGTACTGAAACCAGTCACATCAGTTTGATCCCACCACTCTCCTGGAACAATTTTGTCAATGTATACAGTGACCTCTGGGTTGCAAAATCCATTGGCAATTTCTCAATTCTTCTGACTTCATCTCCTGGTAGTAATTCATGCAAGTGCTCACTCCCTCCTTTTGAGAACCCCTAACCCCTCCTTTTCAAATTGACTTCCAAACCACTGTGCTCTGTTTCTTTCCTGTCTCCCTCAGTCTCCTTTGCTGACACCTCCTCCTCTCACTTCCTAAAGTTACAATGTCATAACGTGAGTGCTTGGGTCTAGATTTATTTTTCTATCTAAATTTACTCTCTTGATGAACTCATCTAGTATCATGCTGATGATGAATCTATATGCTGAAAATAGCCAGACTTCTCCCCCTGAGCTTTGTATACAATTGCTTGTTCAAAATCACCTGTTAGGTTCCTAATGGGCATCTCAAACTTAACATATCCAACTGTGAGTCTGATTTTTATTTCCAACTTATTTCCCTACAATATTGCCCTGAATATTAAATGACTACCTTTCCTGTTGCTTAAATATTTTTTGGAGCCATCCTTGACTTTCCTTATTTTCTCACAACCTATATCTCCTGTACCAAAAGATCTTTACATATTTATTTAAAAAAAATTATTTTCAAAAATTTTCATGCCAGTATAGTTAACATAACAATGTTATATTAGTTCTATGTGTGCAATATAGTGATTCACCAATTCTATACATTACTTGGAGCTCGTCATAAGTATACTCTTAATCTCCTTCACCTATTTCACCCATCCCCCACCCCCAGTAACCATTACTTTGTTCTCTATAGTTAACAGTCTATTTTCTGGTTTGTCTCCTTTTTCCTGTTCACTTGTTTTGTTTCTTAAACTTCCTGTGTGAGTGAGATCATATGGTGTTTTTCTTTCTCTGTCTGATTTATTTCACTTACCTTATACTCTCTAGATCTACTCATATTGTTGTAAATGGCCAGACTTCATTTTCATGACTGAATAATATTCCATAGTGTATTTGTACACACAAACATACATACTTCATCTCTTTTAGCCATTCATCTAAATTTATCAATGAGCACTTGGGTTGCTTCCACAGTTAGGCCATTGTAAATAATGCTGTTATAAATGTTGGGATGCATATCTTTTTGAATTAATGTTTCTGTATTCTTTGGGTAAATAGCCAGTAATGGAATCACTGAATCATATGGTAATTCTATTTTTAATTTTTTTGAGGAACTTCCAAACTGTTTTCCACAGCCGCTGCACCACTGTTTGCATTCCTTAAAAGTCTTATTTTTTGTGGGCGCCTGGGTGGCTCAGTTGGTTAAGCATCTGGCTTCAGTTTGGGTCATGATCTCACAGTTCATGGGTTCAAGCCCCGCGTTGGGCTCTGTGCTGACAGCTTGGAGCCTGGGCCTGCCTCAGATTCTGTGTCTCCCTCTCTCTCTCTGCCCCTCCCCCTTGTCATGCTCTGTTTCCCTCTCTCTCAAAAATAAATTAAAAAATTTAAAAACAAATTTGATTTTTTTTTGTTACTCACTTTCTGCACTGCTTCAACTTTGTCCCAAGCACCTGTAATGTCTGGATTATTTTAATAGCTTTCTACCTGGTCTGCATACTTCCCATCTCCCCCCTTAGTATATTTTCTATATAGTAATTGGAATGACTTACTAAAATTTAGTCACTTACTTGCTACTATGGCTTCCTATCTCATAATTAAGAATTAATATATTTATAATGGTGCAACAGCTGAATCTAATCTGACCTTCTGCTTACCTTTTATCTCATTTCTGGCTGTTCTTCCCCTCATTTGTTACAGGTACCTGCTCAGCATGTTTCCCCACTCAGGATCTTTGTTCTTGCGTTTTATTCTTCCTTGAATTATTCTTCCCCACATAATCCCTTGGTCATTCTACTACATACTTCCAGATATTCCCTTAAATACTATCTTTTCCATAAGGACTTCCTGGCTGTCTGCTTTTGGCTGAATTGTGTCCCTTTGAATGTATTGCAATGCTAATCGTTATGTGACTGTGTAGAAGATAGGGTCTTTAAATAGGTGATTGAAGCTAAATGAGATCATAAAGGTGGAGCCCCAATCTTATAGAACTGGTGCCCTTAATAAGTAGAGGTAGTGACACCAGAAAGTGCTCTTCACCATGTGAAGACACAAGAAGCCAGACACCTACAAGCCAGAAAGAGAGCCCGCACCCAAACCTAACCATTGTAGCATCCTGAACCTGGACTTTGAGCTTCACAGTGTGAGAAAATCAATTTCTGTTGTTCAAGCTACCTAGTCTATGGTATTATGTTAGAGCAGCCTGAGCTAACTAATATACACTCCTACCTTTTTAAAAATTCTGATTTCTTCCATCATTTCCTAATTTTAGTTCCTTATTTTACCCTATAGCATTTATCATGGTCTCACATGGTACACATTTTACTTATTGTTTATCTCCCAGTACAATATGATATGAATGAGAACATAAATTTGTGGGTGGATCTTCACTGTTACATCTCCAACATGTAGACCAGTACTTGAAAATATAGGTGCTCAATAAGTATTCATCAAATAAGAGACAAGTAAATATGTAAATTATATTTTGTTGAGCATATGATCTAATAGAAGTCATTTTATTAAATATTTACATGTATTAACTCATTTAATTTCACAAAATTCTGATGAGATGAATACTACCATTATTCCTTACTGGGAGATAGAATGTTGATACAGATGTTTAATAATTTGGTCAAAATTACTCACATAGGAGGTTCAAGAGCTTGTAAATCCAGCTGCCTTATAAACACAGTTGTTCACCAGGGTCCATGTTTCTATTCACTGAGTGACTGATTCCTTACTGATAAAAATTTTGCTTACAACGTAAGCTCTCTGCCATTGTATTTCTGCTTTTCAGGACTCAACAAAATGGGTGAATGCTACCCTTGAATGAACCTATGTGACTGGAACTATAGTAGCCCAAGCTCATAAATAATTCATATTTATGCCTTATTTAACTGAGTTATTGGATCCTTAGATACTGCTCATCCCTTGAGTGAATCTGTTTCCCTAAGGAAAACCTACCCATGTTTTCTCAAGACCCAGAGTGAAATACTCTGTCAGAGCTGGATTCTCTAATAGACGGCTATGTTATATAGTCTACTTCATTGTCATTCTTAAGATGGTTATTTTTGACTTGTAATAAATTGATAATGCTGCTTTATTTTAACTTTTGGAGTACAGTTGAAGCACTCGGTCTTCATGATTAGACTGGATAATTATGCTTGGTGAAGAGTACATTACTTTAAAACAAACTTTCTATGGTGAATTATTTTTAAACCTACCTCAAGTGTGTCAAGGCAGAGTTTCTTTTCTGTGGGCTTTGCATCCTTGAAAAGGCTCTTTCATCTAGCTTTTGCCTCTGGAAATTTGATGTTAGGAATGGTCTTGTGGTTTTAGAAAACATTTAGGCAATAAAATAACCAAATGCTGAAAATGTTAATTTAAAAACATGAAAAACAAAAATCAGAAGAGGAACTCAGCATGCTATGATTTAATCATACTCTAAAATGTTTTTTGCTTCAAAATCTTGAAAAAAATAAAATTAGACCTCCTCTTCAATGTGAATACCTGAGTTTGCTAATAGAGTGATAATAAGGAAAAAGTCTAAGACCAATGTTTTAGAGGATGAATTTCGTGAATGCTATTGCAGTAACTCAGATTTTCAATGATATTTCTCTCTCTCAGCTTTACAATTCAAGGTTAAATATACTTCAGCTGCTTTTTTGAGTAGTTCCAGGAAATTCTTTCACATAATGCAATTTACTTGAAAGATATACATACGTATAATATTTGCCCTCATAGCTTTTCAAGGATTTTGAATGGTAGATTTCAAATATCACAATATTTTATACTTTTTATAAACTTTTCTGGTATAATTATAATTTAACACTGAAATTATCAGAATGAATAATACTAAGTGCTGCACTAAAGAAAATTTTTCACTGCCTAACAAAATAAAAATTTATTTTTCACCCATATCATGGTCCAATGCAGATTGTTGGGAGAGCTCTGCTGCATACAGTCAAGGTTATTTACTTTTCAACTTTGTGGTACTTCCTTCAATAAGTGACTCTTGGGGCACCTGGGTGGCTCAGTTTGTTGAGCCTCCGACTTCAGCTCTGGTCATTATCTCACAGTTCATGGGTTCGAGCCCCGTGTTGGGCTCTGTGCTCACAGCTTGCTCAGAGCCTGGAGCCTGCTTCGGATTCTCTGTCTCCTTCTCTCTCTGCCCCTCCCCTACTCATGCTTCCTCTTTCTCTCTCTCTCTCTCTCAAAAATAAATGTTAAAAAAAAAGTGACTCTCAAGGTCCCCTTGGGTTGACATTAAATTAACAGATAGGAGTTAAGAAAATTCATAGAAGATTGCATGAGTCATTTTCAAGTTGGCCTGAGATGTGCATATATCACTTCTGCCAACATTCCATTGGCCAGAGCCCAGTGTTGGGGCTTCACTTAATAATGGTAGACTGAGAAATATATTTTACCTCCATGCCAATGAAAGAAAAAGAAGATAGGCAGAGGATGAGGAACGCTATTTATTTATTTATTTATTTATTTATTTATTTATTTATTTGCCACAGATTACCCTTCTTTCAGTACTTACTTGTTTTCTTCTTCACAAAGTACATTCTCTTCTTCATCAAAAGAGGCATACCATAGGCTAATCTAGTTCTTGGATTCTGCTCAAAGGCTAAAAGCTCTGGCTATTGTGTTCTCATCTATATTAGGGATAGTTCTCACATTTATGAACTAATAATAATAACTTACCTCTATCAGACCCCAACCCTTTACACACACACACACACACACACACACACAAACACACACACACACACACACACAGTAAACAGATGTGTAACATTCCAAAAATAGAAGAATGGAAGACCCAGAAGAATTACTTAACCAAAATTATTGGGAAGTGAAGGCTCCTACCTTGGTGGTACAGAACTTCCATGAGTAGACTCTGATTCTGGTCTCTGGGAGTTACTCTTTTTTCTTGGCCCCTGATTGTATTCTCTTCTTCCATCATCCCCCTTTTCCTTGTTTGAAAAGACTGTTAGACATTGGCCTTGCTTCATGGCTACTAAGTAATTGTAGCATGCTTCCATCCTGAGTAATTTTAAAGATTTGGGATGGTTTTTATCAAATGTTGTATCTATGTGGCCATGTGATTTATCCATGTATCAGTACTTGTGTCAGTAGTTTGTTTCTTTTTGTTTCTGAGTGGTATGGATAGACCAAGATTGGTTTACAGAAATTGTGCAATAGTATGAATAGACCAAAATTGATTTATGGAACTATGGATTGCTTCCAATTTGACTACAATGAGTAAAACTTCTAGGTCTTTATACAGGTCTTTGTATAAATACACATGTTCATAGGAAGAAATGTTTAAGGTTTGAAGTGCTTGGTCATATGTTAAGTGTGTATTTCATTTTATCAAAAAAAACCACAATAGTTTCAATAGTTTTTTGAAGTTTCTACCATTTTGAATTTCCTTCAGAACCAAGTAAGCTCCTAGTTACTGCTCAACCTCAGCAATAATTGATCAGTCTTTTTAATTTGAAGTTTTCTAATAAAATGAATTCCATTGTGGTTTAAACTTAGGAAACTAATTATGTTGAGCATCTCTGTTTTCTTTTCTCTATTTGACTATCATCTTTTGTGAAGTTTTTGTTCAAGTCTCATGTCCTTTAGGACATGAGTTTATCTTTTACTGAGTTTTGAATTTTTTATATTATGACTATCATTCCTTCATCAGACATATGAATCACAAATATTTTCTCCCAATTGAGGCTTGCATTTTCATTTCTTAACAGTGTTTTTTTTAAAGAGATGATGTTTTTAATGTCAGTGAAGTTGAAATTATCAGCATATAATTCTTTATCCACTTTTATGATTTATTTGGGAATATAATTCTCTTAAAATATTATTAGGCTTCTTATTTATTGAATTTTGGTTAGTCCCATGTGCTATGTTAGCAAATCCAAAGTTTTTCTTACAAATTTTTGATTTACTTTACACAACATGCTTCTTTCCCTTTCTCTGCCCCCACCTTTCCTTCCTCTCCCCACTCCACTCTTCCTCCTCCTTCTCAATGATCTTTATCTTAAGATTAATCTTAAAGCATTATATTAAAAAATTGTAATTTAAACTATGTAAAGAATTTTTGTTCAGTTAAAACTCTGGTTTGGTTTTTGTAACTTAAAATCTTTTTCAGATTGTTAAATGTTCATTGAATTTAGAGGCAGCTGGTTTTTCCGACTGCCAAGCTCCCAGATTTCTAGAACCTTTCTATTTTTCTCTATTTCTTCTTGCTAATAACCAGTTTATTTTTATAAATATCTTGTCAACAAAAGCAATAATAGCAAGGAACACACACCAGTAACATTGCTTCCCGTCTCTTCCTCTAGACTTAAATTCCCAGGAGATCTCAGGTTTGCTTTTGGGGTTATCTCAGGTAACCATTTAAGCAGTGTGCCACTTCAGCCATACAACTGCTATGTACCCCCCTCCCCTTTGTATTTTTTGCTCTTTTCCTGTCAAAAGACTCAAACTACAATATAATGGTCTTAGATTTTGGTTTTATTCAAAACACATATCCTAATGTGAACTTCTGTGTCCTGGCATTCTCTGCAATAAACCAACAGTGCTTTTTGTCTTGTTTTTAAAAGAGAATAGCCTTTTTCTCCATTCTTAGATATACTTACACACTAGCTTTTTATGTAAAATGATTCATACCATTTAATTACTTGATCAGTTGCAAGGGTTATCAGGCAAAATTCTAAAAGCAATGAAGCTTTAGAGGCAACAATTCTGTAGAGAACTCTATTATGAGAACCATAATTGTTTTGAGCTTTCATTGAACTTTGACTTATTGTCAGGAATCAATTATGAACTGAATTGTATAAGCTCATTATAAATCATGCTTCCTCATTAAGATGGTATTTCATTCAGAGGTGGTATCATTAGGATAAATCTCTTAACATATGATATAGTGTCTAATGGCATGAAATAAAAATGGATTCCGGTCCTATTCCATTGAATTTATTTATTTCTTAATAACTTGATATCATCCAGGTTAATTGAAATATACAAGTAGCACAGTTTAGCTGTCTTTAACTATGAGTTGCCAGTATTTAGATAAATAATTGCAAACAAAGTAAATTTTGCCTGAGACATTCTAACGATTGTGTACCTTTGTTGTTTCGCAAGCCTCTTTTAAAAACTGTTCAGAGGAACTTTTCATCATGTGAATGCTCATGTACTCCATAAATGGAAGCTAGAAACTCTTTCCGAGCATCAGTGCATTTGAGCCCATACAGGCAAACTAAGTTCCACCAGCCAAATGAACTTACCCAGAACTGCAGTATAGAAGCTGGATGTAGGGGATAAAGAAAGAACTTCACTGAGTCCTCCTGGGAATCCAGCTTTCAGGGACATCTGGTTTTGGGGGGCTAAAGTGTCACAGTTAGAGACTATGCCTAGTGAGAGTGTCACTGATGTTTCATCAAGAACCACTCCTGAAATGTACTTGATTCTGATGGAGTAGCTTGAACTTACAGTACTTCTGGAAGCTTCCTATAACAACGTTACTTTTTGTAAGTTATCTTGTCATATGATGTTACTATATTTTCTCATTAACAGAGTGGGTTTCTGTATGCATTCAAATACTGGCTCATTTATAAGCCTAAATATTGTCTGGATTTGGACTATACCATTAACATTTAACATTTTCTAATAATTTATGTAGTTATATAAAATGTTAAGTTGCAAGCCGTTTTTCCTTTGATATTCTTGGCTGTTTTGGTCTGGCACAACACATGAAAACTATGAAAATAAGCATAATGATAACATTAGAAATGTACTGGAATCAGTATTGCTATAACAATTTAAAGGTAAACTAAAGTATGCATATGAAATAAATATTTTAAACATTCATTTACATGTGACTAATTGCTGCTGTTGAACTCAGGTGCACAGAATTGATTAATGACAATTCTTGTTTGTTACCTGCTATCAGTATTGGTCTATGTATAGCCCTTTATATTTATTTTAATATAATATGTGTTTGCTTATTAAGTGATACACATCCACAAATATAAACCAGTTCAAATGTAAAAAAAAACTGAAAATCACGTACATGCAAGTATTTCCCTCCTCTTACATAACCAGCTTGCATCCTTATATCTGAGATGAACGCTGTCCCAAAGTTGGGAATACCATTGTCTTGATAATTGTTATGTTTTTACATATGTCTAAAATATATATTTGGCTTTTAATTATTTCCACACTTTGTAAAAAGTTGTATTCTATCATTTTTTTTTGTGAGTCGATTTCACATATTTTGTTGAAAGAAGCTCTCATTCATTATTTTTCCTCTGCTTTATGGAATATTCCTTTGTGAGATTTGCCACAATATATTTACCCATTCTTTTATTAAGAAAACTCAAATTTTTACATAATTTATGAGAGTGGTTTTCTATAAACAGAAAAATTGTGAAGATAGTACAGTTTCCTATCTCCTCCCTACCATACAGTTTCCATTTTTATTAACATCTTACATTAGTGTAGTATATTTGTTACTGTTAATGTAACCAATATTGATAGAATATTATTAATGAAAGAACATACTTTATTCAGAGTTCCTTAGTTTTTACCTAATAACCTTTATTTGTGAAAGGATCCTGTTCAAGATGCCTTGTTTTACATTTAATGTCATGTCTTCTTAAGCTTCTCATGGCTGCAACAATTTCTCAGACTTAACTATTGTATTTGATGACTTTGACAGTTTTGAAGCATATTAGGTATTTTTAGAATGTCTCTCAACTGAGATTTGTCTTACTGATGTTTTTCTCCATAGTTAGATGGTGTTTATGAGTTTGGGAAAGGAGGACCACAGAGATGAAGTACCATTTTTTTTCTTTTTTTTAAATTTTACATTAAAAATTGTAATATTTTTCCAAGTATTTATGTAAATCCAAGTTAGTTAACACACAGTGTAATATTAATTTCCAGTGGAGGGGTTGTGGGAGGGAGGGATGGGCTAAATGGGTAAGGGGCATTAAGGAATCTACTCCTAAAATCATTGCTTCACTATATGCTAACTAATTTGGATGTAAATTTTAAAAAAATAAAAATAAAGTTAAAATATTTCAGGTGTAGAATTTAGAGATTCAACACTTACATACAACACCTGGTGCTCATCACAAGTGCCTTTCTTAATCCTCATCATCTATTTAACCCTTCCCTCTCCTATGAAGCTCCCCTTTAGTAACCATCAGTTTGTTCTCTATAGGCAAGGGTCTGTTTCTTGGTTTTCCTCTCTTTCTCCCCTGCTCCATGTTCATTTGTTTGTTTTTTCAATTCCACATATGAGTGAAATCATATGATATTTGTGTTTCTGTGACTGATTTCACTTAGCGTGATACTCTGGCTCCATTACATCATTGCAAATGGCAAGATTTCATTCTTTTTTATGGCTGAGTAATAAATAATCGGTTGTATATAATACCACCTCCTCTATATCCACTTATCAGTCAGTGGACATTTGGGCTCTTTCCGTAAATTTCCATAAATGTTAAACGCCAGGGTGGATGTATTCTTTCCAGTTAGTGTTTTTGTATTCTTTGGCTAAATACCCAGTAGTGTGATAACTAGAATTTTTAACCTTTTTTGAGGAACCTCCACACTGTTTTCCCGAGTGGCTGCACCAGTTGGCATTCCCACCAGCACTTCAAACGGGTTCCCTTTTCTGTGCATTCTTTTTAATAGCTGTTGTTTCCTGTTTTGTTCATTTTAGCCATTCTGACTGGTGTGAGTAATATCTCATTGTAGTTTTGATTTCTTTTTCTCTGATGCTGAGTGATGTTGAGCATCTTCTCATGTGTCTATTGGCCTTCTGGATGTTTTCTTTGGAAAAATGTTCGCATCTTCTGCCCATTTTTAAAAGGATTACTTGTTTGTGGGGTGTTGAAGTTTATAAATTCTTTCTATATTTTGGATACTAACCCTTCATCAGGCATGCCATTTGCAAATATCTTCTCCTATTCTGAATGTTGTTTTTTGGTTTTGATGATTCCTTCACTGTAGAGAAGCTTTTTATTTCAATGAAGTCCCAATAGTTTATTTTTGCTTTTGTTTCCCTGCCTCAGGAGACATATCAAGTAAGAAGTTGGTACAGCCAGTGTCAACGAGATTACTGCCTGTGTTCTACTCTAGGATTTTAATGGTTTCCTAATGCACATTTAGCTCTAATTGATTTTTAACTTATTTTTATGTGTGGTATGAGAAAGTGGTCCACTGTTATTCTTTGGCATGTTCCTGTCCAGTTTTCCCAACACCATTTGTTGAAGAGACTGTCTTTTTTCCATTACATATTCTTCTCTGCTTTGTTAAGATTAGTTGATCAAACAGTTGTGGGTTCATTTCTGGATTTTCTATTGATCTATATGTCTGATTTTGTGCCAGTATCCTACTGTCTTGATCACTACAGCTTTGTAATAAAACTTCAAGTCCAGAATTGTTATGCCTCCGGCTTTGCATTTTCTTTTTCAGGATTGCTTTGGCTCTTTGGGGTCTTTTGTGGTTCCATACAAGTTTTAGGATTGATTGTTCTAGCTCTAGGAAAAATGCTGGTGGTATTTTGATACAGATTGCATTGAATGTGTAGATTGCTTTGGGTAGTATAGATGTTTTAACAATGTTTGTTCTTCCAACCCATGAGCATGGAATGCTTTTCCATTTCTTTGTGTCTTCTTCCATGTCTTTCATCAATGTTTTATGGTTTTCAGAGTATAGGTCTTTGACCTCTTTGGTTAGGTTCAGTCCTAAGCATTTTAGTTTTGGTGTAGTTGTAAATGGAATTATTCTCTTAATTCCTCTTCCTCCTGCTTCATTATTGGTGTATAGAAATGGTACAGATTTCTGTGCATTCAGTGAAGTTGCAGAATATAAAACTCAATTTGTTTATCAGTTTTCAGTGTTTTTGGTGTAACACTTTCACCACTTTCTATATAGAGTATCATGTCATCTGCAAATAGTGAAAGTTTAACTTCTTCCTTGCCAGTTGGGATACCTTTTATTTCTTCGTGCTGTCTTATTGGTGTGGCTACATCTTCCAATACTATAAGTAACAGTGGTGAGCGTAGACATCCCTGTCTTGTTCCTGACCATAGAAGAACGGTGCTCAGTTTTCCCCATAGAGGATGATTTTAGCTGTGAGTTTTTCATATATGACCTTGCTTATGTTAAGGTACATTCCCTCTAAACCTACTTTGTTGAGGGTTTATATCATGAATGGATGTTGTACTTTCTCGCATGCTTTTTCTGTATCTATTGAAAGTATCGTGGGGTTTCAATCCTTTCTCTAATTAATGTGGTATATCACATTGATTAACTTCTGAGTACTAAACTGCCCTTGCAACCCAGGACTCAATCCCACTTGATTGTGGTAAATAATTCTGTACTGTTGGATTTGATTTGCTTGCATTTTGTGGAGAATTTTTGCATCCATGTTCATCAAGGATATTAGCCTGTAATTTTCTTTTCTTTCTTTTTTTTTTGTAGTGTCTTTATCTCATTTTGGTATCAGTGTACCTTATGATTATTGCTTTAGATTCTCCATCAGACATATTAGTTATGTCTGTTTTGCTTAGACCTCTGGCTGTGACCTTTTCTTGTGGTTTCAGCTGGGATGAATTCCTCCATCCTGGCATTTTGTCTAGGTCTCTGTCTTCTTCCCTGTATTTGGAAACCCTGTTATGTTCTCTGCCTGTCAGAGTAATGACTTTATGAAGAACAGGCCGTATAGTGTCCAGGGCCCGATGCTTCAGGGAGTGTCTCTTGTATGTGGTGTATGCACTGTGCTGCTGTGTTTTGGCTACTGTATCCTTCAGGCCAGTCCTCTGCAGAGGTTTCCTGCTGTGCACAGTGTTTGGACCTTGGCCAGAGTGTGGTGAGTTTTAACTAGGTATGCTTTAGGGTTTATTAAATGAGACCTGATACTACTTCTCCTAAAACTGAAGCCTTTCAGAACTCTCCGGTGAGGGAGATGTGGTGTGGGCAGGGGTTTCTGCTGGTCTTCTGGGGAAGGGGCCCACCACACTGGAACTGAGGCAAACTTGACAGAGAAGGGCAATACTGCCAGAACACAGGGGTGTGGGACCTGGTACGAACAGGTTAGACATCTAGTTTCAGTGCTGTAGTGTTATCACAAGTGCTTCTGTGTTTATGCACATGGTTGGGGGAGGGAAATGATGCCAGCAAACTCCACTGTCCCTGGAGAGGGGTCTCCATGCTTGTTGTTCTCAGGGAAGCACTCTGAGAAGAGCAAATAATCTCCTCCCTGTGTGTCCCAGGCATTTTTCAGGTTGCTGTTTCCACACTGTCTGTCCAGGGATTGCTTGCCTGACTTCTGTCCAGGAGTTAGGGTTGCGCCCTCAGGGCTCTGTCCCAGCCATCCCCACCGACCTTTAAACTGCAGTCTTTAAAGCCCAGCTGATTGCAAAAACTCACAAAAATCTACCCCTGTTGTTTCCCCAGCCAGTGGCTTTGGGAAAATGTTGTCCTTATGTGTTCCCCTGTGTGTTCTTCTCTCTCTGGCCTTGCTACACAGGTAGGGTTCCCTCTCCTCCACAGTCAGTACCTGTGATCTGTTTCTCCTCCACACCATGTCATTACTTCCTACCTTCCTCAACATGGCCATGTCTTTCCCCCCGGTTGTAGAGTTTGTTGTGTCAATCCTCAGGTTGACTTTTTGGGTATTCAGAATGATTTGATAGTTATCTAGTTGTGTTGGAGGGACAAGAGGACCCTAGAGTCTTCCTAATATGCTCCCATCTTAGCTCCCACTACTAAAGTGTAATTTTCATCACCTTATATCAAGGATACATATTATCAACATGATGTATCACCTTCTTAAGCTGAATGAGGTTTTCCAGGTTTCTTGAGTGTAACTTTACTCTTTACCTCTCTTTTGTATATTGTACTTTTGGAAAGGAGGTCACTACACATAGCTCACTCTTAAAGAATAAGAATGTGTGCTCTACCTGCTTGAAGGCAAAATATCTACATAAATTATTTGGAAATTTTTCCTCAGGAGAATTTCTGTTCTCCCACATTATTTATGTATTCAATCATTTATTTACAATAGTATGGACTCATGGTTATTTATTTTATACTTTGGGTTATAATCCAATACTACCTGCTTTTGTTGTTGTTGTTGTTGTTGTTGTTGCTTAGGGTGTTCCAGCTTTGGACATTAGAAGTTCTTTCAATTGGCATCTGTGTTCCTTTGATTGTATTTTCCTATGATTGTATTTTTGTATATCCTATGTATATTCCTTAAGCACTTCCATACTTTCAGATACTATAATGACCTAACTCATTTTACCATTATTACCTTAAATAACCTATTATATTATATATTTTATATATAATAATAAATATATTATTTATCTTATATATAATATGTACAATATATATAGTATATATTTTACATATGTGTATAATATCATATATAGTATATATTTTATATATTTTATAAATATATATAGTATATATAGTATATTTATATAATATATACAGTATATGTAGTATATATTTTATTATTATTATTATTATTATTATTATTATTTTTAGACAGAGTATGTGAGCAGGGGAGAGGAGCAGAGGGATAGAGAAAGAATTTTAAGGAAGATCTGTGATGAGCGTGATCATAACCCTGAGATCATGACCTGAGCTGAAATCAGGAGTTAGATGCTCAACCTACCGAGCCACCAGGCACCCCAATAACCAATTACATTTTAGATCAATTGGAAATATTTTCCCTCCACTTATTGTTTCTCTTATTTTCTTTAAGCAGATTCAAGTTCCTGATCCATGTAATTTTCCTTCTTGAAGAACTTATCGCCTTTCCTTCAAGGGAAAATCAGCTGGTGATAACTGCTCAGTTTCTTCATGAAAGTAAGTTTTATTTTTCTTTTAAAGATAATTTCACTAGATGTAGGGTTATAGGTTGGCATTTGTTTTTCTTTCAACATTTTAATATTAAACTGCACTCACTGCTTTTTTACGTGGTTTCTGACAGGAAGGTCATTGTAATTCTAATCTGGGTTCCATGTAATCTGGTTTTATTCTTCTCCCATCTATGCCTGGTTTCTTTCAAGATTTTCTGTCTTTGCTTCTATAGTTTTGTGTGGGCCACCCTGCAATGATGGGGAGGATCCACACTTAGAATTTGGTTCAACTATCAGAACTGGTGATGCCACATATACACGCACCAAGAAAGTATAAAAAGATTTGTTATTCACATAACGAGTTCCTGTGGAAAACAGTCGCCCTTCTACCTAGTCCAAAAATGGCTTGAGGAATCAGAGAAAGGAGATTGTTTTGGAATTTTTATAGCAGTTAATGAGCAGGAGTTGTGGCTAATGGGAAGAGGTTTACATGGTTGAATCTCCCTTTGGCACCAAAGGAGGGAAAACGGCTTTCTCATCTTGCCTGGACCTGAGAACGAATGTGAAGAGGGGGGACACAGCTTAAGGGTTTTCAGCAAACATTTAAAAAATGTCAGAAGCTTTAGTACAAATGGGAATATAATATTTATAGTTGTAGCTTGCTTGGTGTTTTTAAATTTATCCTATTTTATGTTCTTTGAGCTTCTTGTAAACATGGTTTGGCATCTGTCAAGAATTTTGGAAAGTAAGTCATTATTATAAATATTTCTTAGTTTCTTCTCCTTCTGGTATTCCAATTACATGTATCTTACACCTTTTGAAAACACCTTCATTCTTTTATGCTCTTTTCTTATTCTTTCCTTTTCTTGTATCTCAGCCTGGCATTTTCTATTATCTTCTAAAAATTTAAGTTTAGATTTTTGCTAGTTTTTTCTAATTTTTATGTATTAACTAGTCTTGCCTGTCCTAAATGATGTTATACTACTCTTCTGTCATGAGTGAAATTCAGTGTGGATATTGGGCTGTTTCTTGGCTATTTTGTACCACTGATCACATGATGCCAATAGGTACCAGTTCTATAACTTCTTAGTAAGTTCCGGTAGCTGCTATGGAATTTCTTTCCTGCTATTCCACTTCTTTAGAAATACCTTGTCTTCTCCCTATATTCTAGAATCTGACTCATATGTAAATGTTGAGATACCTATTACATATTGAAATGGATATATTTAGTAAGCAATGGCTATATGAATTTTGACTTTGGGGGGAGGTCCCAGAGGTGTCCAAGAATTATTGGAGAAAGGACACTATAAGTTAGCTGAAGCCCTGAGAATTCACAGCCAGAAAATAAGATTTTGGATCTTAATGCTTTGTAAAATGTTCAGCTAATTGAAGCATGAGTGAAGTATTATCATGGGAGAAAGTGAGATTAGGCAGAGAACAAGAACACAGAAGTGTGAGATGGTCAAGAACACAGAAGTTAAAGCTTTTATTTCAAAAAATATCATTTAGGTCTCATGTCAGATATCACATCTGCAAAGACTTTGTCCTTGACCACCAGCCATCAGTGCTGATTTCTCCACAATTTCCAACTGAGTTTAAGTTGCCTATTATTTCTCATTGTACTTCCGAAAGTACTTATCACAATTTTTTTTTTGTAATTACGTAGCATCTCTACTACTCACTAAAAATCCCAGTAGGACATGAATATATTATATATATTTCATTTGTTGTCTAACCAGGATCTCATACCAAATAAAGATCCAACAAGTATCTTTTTTTTTTCAAGTTTATTTACTTTGAGAGAGAGCTAGTGAGCACAAGTGGGGAAGAGCAGAGAGAGGAAGAGAGAGAGAGAGAATCCCAAGCAGGCTCCACACTAAGTGTGGAGCCTGATGTAGGGCTCAAACCCATGAACTATGAGATCATGACCTGAGCTGAAGTCGGATGCTTAACCGACTGAGCCACCCAGGCACCCCTCAACAAGCATGTTTTAATGAAGTAATTATCAAAGTATATCAATTTATTCATGTGAGATAATAGGAAGCAATTTTTTCCAGGTTGAGTTCCTGGCTCTGTCATAAATTGGCTTCGTGATCTTATATTGCTTATTTGACCATCAGTGACTCAGTGATGTTATTTACATATTAGAAGGTTGGACTGAATAATCCTTAAGATCATATATTCTTAAAACATTGTATAATTCTTACAGTTTGCTTTTCTTGTATACTCCGTAGTAGGAGTCAACTTTATAAATGCACATCTGCATTATTAAGCACATTCATCAGTGAAAAGGAGCATGAGGCACTTAAAGTTTACCTGTCATACAAATGTATCCAGCAAGTACAAGGGGAAGTTAAAATAAACTGGTGATAAACTACAGCCAAGTATGAAAAATTTATCATTTTCTCGCAGTCTCCTTGCCTAAGCTGATAAATGGCATTGTTTTTGCATTGCAGGCCCTTTTCAACATGATAAACTTTTTGAAGGGAACCCAATTCCATGATAAAGAGATTTGGGCAGAAATGAGGAGCAGTTGCCTAGTTAGAGTGTTCTGCTGCAGTGTTTGATGAATGAAAAGCAACTCGATTGTGGCGGGGTGCCAGAACGTAGGAGCATAAATGCACTTGGCTGAAGTAAAGTGTAGCTGATCTGACATTCTGAGAACACTGGGCGTTCTAATATGGCAAGCAGACCTTATGAAACCTTAACAAAGCTGTAGATTTGTTTGTTTTATACTTGCAAGGACATTTACCTTATACCAACATCATTTGGAATAGCTTCCTTAGAAAAGCAATCAGTAGATGCTGAGGCAAAGTAAGAGTAAAATTAACACCTTCCTTTCCTTTCTTTCCTCCTTGAAATCTGCAGATTTTCCTGGAGTTCTCTGAATTAAGCTGATAAATTGGAAAGTGGTGTAGAGGGGATTGTAGTAGTGTACCTGGGAAGAAAGTTGGAGAAGCAATCATTCAGAAAAAGAGTGTAGTTTAGTTTTACATACATGCATGCATGCATACGCACACACATGTGTATCTGGAAAAAGTTAAAAGTATCTTAGATTTAATTACCTTCATGCAGTCCTGTAATCAGTTCCTTAGTTTCCATCCCCCATTTTTTAAATACATTATCTGTAGTCTCATAATCACAACTGACTTTTCTTTGCTAAGACAGCTCTGGGCATTTTCATTTGATTTCTGATGTGAGAAATGTGCCACAATCATGTCCCTAAGGATAGTCACGAGTCCCATAACCCATTGTGACCTTGCTTAAAGTTAAGAATAAAAACAAGGTGTTGGTTCTATAGTTATTTCTTTCCATTTATTTTCCATCATTTTATTTGTCTGGTGGGCCCACATAAGCTATCCATGATATGGATCTCTGGGAAATGTAGGTTTGTCTTTTTTTCTGAATAGAAAGCTAATGCTTAACCATGTACTTTACCACATATTGTGCCCTGAGATTATTGTCAATGCATTTAAGGAAGGAAGGAGCCCATCTAAAAGGTAATGACTTTTGAAAGCAACATACTGTGGCTCATTTTTTCAAATAGGAAACTCAGCCAATTTTGTCAACATATAATTTGTCTGGAATATTGAAGTTATGTGCTGCAGCATAAAGTATATGCTAATGAAAGCTATTATTTCTAAGCATGAAATGATATTTTTAAAATAATTTAGCAACAAATCATTATTTTACACATAACTATGATTTTCTCAAACTGGATGAGTAGAAATGTTTCTTATTAAAAACAAACAACCTCAACATTTTCCTATTTCATTTTAAAATAATAGTTACTAGTAACCTTGAATAAATGAGATGATAAATCACTACTGGTAATATAAAGTAAAAAAAAGTGAAAATAATAAAAAAAAATACAAGGAAAATGGGTAGCATAGAAACAAAGTGGGTATCTAATAATCAGTTCTATAATGAATGTTTAAACCCATGTTCCTTAAATATTGATATCCACACCAACATTTTTTTAATTCTCAAAATTCTTTTTTTTAAAACAGTTCTCTTTGTTAAATATGCGCTCATTTTATTTTATTGTTATTTTTTTATTTGAGGGAGAGTGAGTGATTAGGGGAGAGGAGCAGAGGGAGAGAGAAAGAATCCCAAGCAGGCTCAATGCTCAGCACAGAGCCGGATGTGAGGCTTAATCCCATGACCCTGGGATCATGACTTTAGCCGAAATCAAGAGTCGGAGGCTCAACCGACTGAGCCACTCAGGCGCCCCATTCAAAATTACCTTTTAAAGCATATGTTCCTTAAAACTAAATCTCACAGCTACCAAAACAATGCAAATTATGATACCTTGGATATGAGTTTTATATTACTGCTTTATCTAATTTATTGAATAGATGAGTCAAATCATATCTAGATTGTTGGCCCACTTTATATTTACTTACTTAATTATTTGTGAAAATACATGATAATTTTTAATGTGCAGTTAAATTATTTTATAAAAACAAATTAAGAAAAAGCTTGAAGCAAAGTGGTATTCTACCATTGCTGCTATTCTGCCATGCTAGAAGTATTCCGGCCTTTGTCCATGCTGTTTCCTTATCAGTGTTCTTTCTAGTGTTTTGATAGGTTAATGCTTCATTTCATTCAAAGCTTATCTTAATATACCCATTAGGAAAGTCTTCACTATCCTTTCATTAAATATGAATGCTCTGTACCTTTAATATGCAATCGTATAATTTTGTGTCACTTAAGTCTATTGTACTCTTCAAACATCAAGAAAATAGCATGTATTATTTTTAAAGAATTGACATATGCACTGACATATACATTTCTATTTACCATATCTATCGATGATATATCCTTGGCACTGTTTTAAGTACAGTTAATCCTCAAACCACATGGGTTTGTGTGTTTTTCCTGATAAATGTAATAAGGTACTGTAAATGTATTTTCTTTTAAGATTTTCTTAACATATTTAGGTTACCTTACTGTAAGAATACAGTTTATAATGTATATAACATACAAAATATATGTTAATTGGCTGCAATTGGTAAGACTTTTGGCTAACTGTAGGCCGTTAGTAAAGTTTGGGGGGGGTCAGATTATACACAGATTTTTTTTTTTGCCTATATAGGGAGTCAGTGCTCTTCACCTTGCATTGTTCAAAAGTCAACTGTATGTATATTCCATATAAAGCTTTAGAAGATACAAGATTTAGTCAATACAACTTCTTTTAAATCTCAATTAAATTTCTTTGCCCCTTGGATGAAAACCAACTCACATTTATAATTAGAAGGAAGTAACCCATGTCCATTCATAGTTTTTACTCTTAATCCATTGTATTCTGGATCACTCATACATACCCCTATACCTTAAATTTTTGAATTAATGAAACCTTACTTTGTGATCATTATTGATGGTCACCTGATGAAATCTTCTAATATTTTCGTAATTAATTTGTTACAGTTAAGGGCCACTGCAGTGGAATTGGCTTGAATAGTTAAAATATCAAAACAAGAGCAGAATTCTGTAGAATAACCTAAATGATGTTACTGTGTCCACTCAACTCAAGCCATTTATTGGACAGTTTCCACTTCTCCCTAGGAAATATACTTCTGTGTCGATGAGGAAACTGATTGGAAAGTGTTTTGTGAGAAATAAGCCCCTATATATATTTAACATCATTAGCATTGACATTAATTGGGGTTTTCTAAAGAAAACCATGGAATTACTTTGTCAGCAATTTCAGTCCTGAAACAAGATAGTACTTCCCACTATTATTTTCCAAATATTTAAATATTAATGTGTTGTTGGACTCCATCCTCATTTTTACTTTATGTATCCAGAATAAATAGATGTTAATTTGCATGCCCACCTTAAACAATTGATATTGATAGACTGAAGAACTGTTGGGAAGAGTTTTGAGAGCTTATCCAAAGCCCACTTGAAGGAGTGCCATGATTAATTATAAATATGTGCTGTGTATGAAGAGCTGCTCTGGAGAGAAGAGCTGCTAGGTCTTGTGGGTTTTGACAACAAACCAAAACAAAAGTAACATTGAAACCTTTAATCATGGTGCTAGTTTAAGGGAAAAGAGGAAGCACCAACTCCCTCAGTAATCCTTCCCCCACCAAAAGAATATGCCTAGAAGATTCAGATGTATTAGCATACAATGAGGATTGTCTTACTGATTAGGGAACATCTAACAAAAGGCTTCTGTTGTTTTATAGACCTCTGGCCCTGGTGTAGAGGAAGGGGTAAGACTAGCAAAGGAGAAGTATTGAATACTAAGAGTATCTTTAAGGCCCCCCCCCCCTTCTTACTTCCAATAAGGTCTCAGCAGAGGGGTCTGGGGAAGGCCAAAGCCCCTTGGTAAGGAAGTTTCTGAATGGAGCTTACACTAGGAATCCAGGCATCCATCAGGGCATGGTAAGGAGGCCCCTTGGTAATGGAGGCTCCTTCTGAATGGAAATGTTTGCATTAGTATTTCAGAAATGCATCAAAGTATGGCTGGCCAAGGTGACCTGAGCCCTTGACTGCAACCTCCCTCAAAGACATCAAGTCTAGCGTGGCAAGAGCAGCATTCTGCCACAAGGCTTGTCAGATTATTTAAAGCCTTTTAAATAAACTATAGTGGTAGTGTAAAGATTATACATAGGATTTTTACTAGGAATTGGACTTATTCTAGACAGGTACATTTGGGGAATGGCTATATATTTCACCTCTGCTTTAACACAATTTGGGAAGGGACATGCATTCATTTCCATACCTTCAACTGCAGTACCCATTCTGTTTGTTTTGTTTTGTTTTGTTTTGTTTTGTTTTGTGCATATGTGTGTGTGTGTGTGTTTTATATATATATGTATATATATATATATATGTATATATATATATTATATATTATAATATATATATAATTTATTATCAAATTTGTTTACATACAACATCCAGTGCTCATCCCAACAGGTGCCCTCCTCAATGCCCGTCACCCACTTTCCCCTCTCCCCCACCCCCATCAACCTTCAGTTTGTTCTCAGTATTTAAGAGTCTCTTATGGTTTGCCTTCTTCCCTCTCTGTAACTTCCCCCCCCTTCCCCTCCCCCCTGGTCTTCTCTTAAGTTTCTCAGGATCCGCATATGAGTGAAAACATATGGTATCTGTCTTTCTCTGCCTGACTTACTTTGCTTAGAGTAACACTTTCCAGTTCCATCCATGTTGCTACCAATGGCCAGATTTCATTCTTTCTCATTGCCAAGTAGTATTCCATTGTATATATAAACCACATCTTCTTTATCCATTTGTCAGTTGATGGACATTTAGGCTGTTTCCATAATTTGGCTATTGTTGAAAATGCTGCTATAAACATTGGGGTCCAAGTGCCCCTATGCATCAGAACTCCTGTATCCCTTGGGTAAATTCCCAGCAGTGCTATTGCTGGGTCATACGGTAGATCTATTTTTAATTTTTTGAGGAACCTCCACACTGTTTTCCATAGCGGCTGCACCAATTTGCATTCCCACCAACAGTGCAAGAGGGTTCCCGTTTCTCCACATCCTCGCCAGCATCTATAGTCTCCTGACTTGTTCATTTTAGCCACTCTGACTGGCGTGAGGTGGTATCTCAGTGTGGCTTTGGTTTGTATTTCCCTGATGAGGAGTGACGTTGAGCATCTTTTCATGTGCCTTTAGCCCATTCTGAACTGTGAGTTTAGCTCTAAACTTTCTTGCTAACCCAAGAACTGAATTTGCAACTGCTTATTTTACTGACCATATATAATTGGCGCTTCCAGCGTTAACACCCTTACATTTTCCTGTTTGTGTCCCGTGCTATAGTCTGAAGTCTATAAATTCAGGGATCATTTCCTCCACATTTAGCAGCATTCTTGGCTCTTCAGGAATTTAATAGATCTTTAATGAAAGAAAACAGAAGGGGAACTATCAGATTGTCCAGTGGAGAAATTCTCAAATTCAGTCGTGTAACAGAGTGTTGAACTTGTGAAATTCAGTTTCCAATTAAATTGACTGAAAATGTTTAGTCTTTATAAAAGTTCTTTATTTTATTAATCTCCAATTTAATTTTTTAAAGCAGTAAATTTTGAAAAATATCAGTGATACCTATTTGATAATGCCTTTTCCCAGGTTAAGACATAATTTTCTTTATCACTTTATTTCTGTAGCTACTGCCTACCTATCCTTACTTTTCAGTTTGATCACTACTATCTCTATGAGCTATTTCCTTTTGCGCAATATAAGTCAGGAATTCATATTATATTTTCGCCTATACTTTTTGTGTATGATGCTTTCTCCATTGTACGAATGTAAATGTGTTTGTATTATCAATACACTTGTATCTTTCCAAGGAGACTGAAAAAGGCAGAAATGGTGTTGTGTTGTTCATAACCTAAACCATGTGCATATGAAGAAATACTTGTTGAAGGTATGAGTCACTGTTTATTTTAAAATTGTTATAGCCACTAGTGTTTGACTTTTCTCTAGCTTGAGTGCATTCCCTTTAATATCCTCATATGTATTTGTATTTACATAAGAATCTAAGTATTTCAACTTGTCTGTTACTCTAATCCCCTTTGAAAGTCTCCTGCCCAAATCAAAATTGAGTTGAATGTTTGATTCTCAAACTGTTTTATAGAGATAGCAGTCATAAATACTGAATTGTGACTACCCAGAACTCCTTATGCTCAGGCTGCTGCCCACATTGTAACTCTCAGTCCTCCCTTCCATTTCCAGTGGTTATGCTGGAGTACTGCTGAGGTAGTTAAGGGTCAGTGCTTTTAGGAATGCTCTCTGCCTCCTGTGTCCGTGTCTGAAGACTCTCTACTCTCTTCCTTCAGTTAGTTAGTGATAACTTTCTTCATAATACCCTTATATACATGTAACATATACGAATATATACTACACAGAGACACACGTGTGTGTGTATATATATATATATATATATATATATATATATATATGCTAGACCTTTTTTTTTACATGTTTTGGATTTATTTGTCAGCCATCTTGACTAGAGAGGAAAATATAGAACATATTAATATTGGGCATATAATAGGTTCTCAATAAACATGAATGGAATACATGAATGAATGAATGAATGAATACATGAATGGAATCATTCTAAATTTATATACTATGTCTGGTTTTTATCCAAAGTTAAATAAACTTGTTAATAATTATGAAAGCCCAATTCAGGAAAATGTAAAACTATTTTCAGTCCAATATTTTTCAAGGGCAATATAAACTTGATATGGAAATAAACTGCAGATAATATGATTTTGTTTTATTTTGAAAAATAATTTGCAAACTGAAGACATTCTATGTTGACCAATATTATGGAAACCTAATAAAAACCATGCCCTGAAAGAATTTAACATATTTAAATATAGTGTCTTACTAAATGTTATTTCTATATCTGTAGATCTATCAAAAGCACAGATACTTTATTTCACCATATTGGAGCTAGGAAGACATTAGACGATTGATTATACAAGTATTGGCTCTTTTCCAGACTTAGAAGTGCAGGGACTGGGCATGGAAGGCTGCACAATTCAGATAATTATCAGAATAGTTATAGCTTGATCTTAATAATGATTTTATTACATAACCCAACATTACACTCAACCCTGTTAAAGTTTCATATAGTTGCAGAAACCACATTTTGAAATTTAATGGACTTTTCATTCATCATCCTAGTATACTTAGAGCTATAGAACTTCAGCCAAAACGAATATGGGTGGAATATCTCCCTTGATTCAACATTCATGAAGAATACCAGGAGCAGTTTTGTGTTCTTTGTCTCAAAGTCCTGACCACTGGTCTATGATCTGGAATGAATCAAGAGTCGCTCCCTGCCATCATTTGATTATATGCCCAGCACCAGTACAACTGACAAAGTGAAAATGCCCTAGCCTGAATAATTAAAATCGTTTGGAATATTTATTCAAAAGACACATAAAAGTAGAATGTAAATCATGTTCTTGAAGACAACACAGAGATCTCTTTCATAAAGTCATCACGTTGTTTAATGTTATCTACTCCAAAATGTTATTTGGCAAACCTCTCAAATTAATGGTACTTTTGGTTGATGTCCTTGCTCTTTATAAGAATCCTTGTAGAGAACTCTGTATTTATACAGTGCTGTTGGGTGAAAATCAGCAACTTAATAGGCAGGGATAGTTTGTGATCCAATTTGTCAAGGAAGAGCAGTGAAGAATAAAATTGCACCAATCACTTCTGTTGTTTTTGAATGTGTTTATCTGACATATTCTTAAGGGATTCCTTTGAAGAAACAGTTTATTTTCAAACAAATATACAATTATTCATATTTTCATTTAAAATTTGGGGCGCCTGGGTGGCGCAGTCGGTTAAGTGTCCGACTTCAGCCAGGTCACGATCTCACAGTCCGTGAGTTCGAGCCCCGCGTCAGGCTCTGGGCTGATGGCTCAGAGCCTGGAGCCTGTTTCCGATTCTGTGTCTCCCTCTCTCTCTGCCCCTCCCCCGTTCATGCTCTGTCTCTCTCTGTCCCAAAAATAAATAAACGTTGAAAAAAAATTTTTTTTTTAATTTAATTATTATACATTATAATTACATAACTGATAAAACCGCCAAAATAACATACATGCTTTAAGTTTTAAAAAATTCTCATTCTTTGCATTAAAAAAAAAAAAAAACAAAAAAAAAGGTGGGGGGGCGCCTGGGTGGCTCAGTCAGTTAAGCGTCCGACTTCAGCTCAGGTCATGATCTCGCAGTTTGTGGATTGAGCCCAGCATCGGGCTCTGTGCTGATGAGCCTGGAGCCAGCTTCAGATTCTTTCTCCCTGCCTCTCTGCCCCTACCCCACTGGTACTATGTGTCCTTCTTTCCCCCGCTCCTCAAAAATAAATAAACATGAAAAAATAAAAAACTTAAAAATTCTCATTCTTTGTATAATTTGCAGTCATTTTGCAAACATTATTCCATTGTCCCCTGATATCATTTCACATATGAAATGTCTTGTCCTAGTGACTGACATCACACACATACCCCCTTTAAGATAACATCAATTCACTGATACTTTAAGTAAGAGTATAGAAAGTAATCGAATCAAGGTGGCCACACTGAACAAGAACAGACTTGGTATGTCATGGCCCCCCATATTTCCAGAGTTCCAAAAGAAGGCATGCAGCTGCTGTTACATTGATCTGGAAAGTGACCCGCTGGATAGGAGGGGCTCAGTTGTCAATGCACTTTCATCACTGAGGTTTAAAAAAATCTATATGCGTCCATTAAAGAAATATTTATAGTCACTTGACTCTCCTGTTTCCTAAAACAACCTCAACCTTAGCAAAGAGACACATCTTCACTTTAAATTAGAAATTAAATAAAATCAGTGGCTAAGAACCCTTCAAAAATATCTTTGACCCTCAGATTTCTAGTGTTCTCAAAAGCCCATTTCTTTAGAATTTTTTTTCGTAAACAGGTTTTCATGTTACTTTTCAAACTTTATAAGTTGTCTTTTTAATGTTAATAGTTGGGCTAAACACGAACTTCCTATGTTTTGAGAACTGTGAGCTTTGCTTTACCACCATTTTATCATCTCAGCAATCCACAAGGCAGGATTTATTCACATCAAACAACAAGAAAATTTAGGAAAAATGACGAATATTTCAGGTTTTAGGTCTCCAAAGTCTATGTTCTATGTTTGCACTGTGGCATCATAGTATACTTTATTATTCCTATAAAGTGGGATTCTCATGTTTGGCCTTTTAAAAATATCTCAGAATTAAGCTTCAAAATTTTTCGCAGAGAATATTATCTCCTTTGTTAGATTTATTCTTAGATACACTACTTGGCTTTTTATGCTATTTTAAGTTGTATCCTCTTACATATTTTCTAGTGCTTTGTTTTGGTAAAATGGATTTTATGTTTGCAGGTTAATAGTTCAGGTTTTTCTTTCTACATTCCAATAAGAAATTCTGTAACTTCTGGGGCACCTTGGTGGCACGGTTGAGTGTCTGACTTTGGCTCAGGTCATGATCTCATGGTTAGTGAGTTTGAGCCCTGCATCAGGCTCTCTGCTGTGAGCACAGAACCTGCTTCATATCCTCTGTCCCCCTCTCTCTCTGCCCCTCCCCTACTTGCACTCTCCCTTTTTCTCTCTAAAATAAATGAGCAGTAAAAAAAATTAATTTCTTACTCTGCCTTCTTAGGCTGGCACCAACAAAGGTAAATGCGGTTGTGTCCCTACCTTGTTTGATTTTAAGAAATGCTTTTTAACCCAGCTTGGATGGTGTGTGCAAGTGTTTTCTAATGACATGATTGGACAAGACAAAATATCCTTTGTTCCCATTTTACTTAATTTTACCATAAATCCATAATGATTTCTGTAAATTTTATGTCTGTCGAGAGGTTCAAGTTTTGTGCCTTAACATTTTATTGTCATAAATTGGCTTTAGGTCTTAAATTTTGTATTCTCAGTGCTTCATTTTATCTTTAACATTTTGTTATGTTGCCTTTTATGCTAATACTTTGTGTAGGATTTTTAAATGTTTAATAAATGAAATCGATATAAATATTTTTCTATTTTTATTGCCATTGACAAAACTGTGCTGGCCTCCTAGAATGTATTATGAAGTAGGCTTTTTTTCCTATTTTCTATAAGATTGAGATGATTTGTTGCTTGAAGCTAGTAAAGCCATCTTTGTAGAAATATTTTAAATTGTTTGCATATGTTTTGCTTATTGCTTTTTTAGTAAATTATAGGATTACTTGGGCATGTCTGGCTTCCCCCAGTTAGAAAGACCACACTGGTACTCTGGTATCATCAACTGCACTTAGCCTCTGGCTAAAAGCTGCAAAGAAAACAAAAACAAAAAAACAGCAACTAGTTATCGCCTCCTCTGTGCCTTCATCTGCTAACTTTTTTGGTATTATGTCAAGGTATTTATACCTGTTGGTGTAATTCAGTGTTTATGCCTGTTTTCTGCAGGGGGTTAATCAAGTAAGGACTTTATTGTTAGATCTATCATTGGTTGAAACACTAGCTCCCGTTTTCTGTTTCACTGATTTGAATCTGGTGGTATGGCTTCCTTTCTCCGTTTCCTGTTGTTTTCTAACTTCTTACTAATTTATTTTTAACCATTCATATTTCCACGTGTAATTATGTAGGTATAAAACTATGGACATCACAGCTTCACTGTGAACATTTGTCTACATAAGTTTTCATTTGTTTTTAAAAATGTTATTCAGAACTAAGTATTTAAAAATTTCACCTATGATTTTTCCTTGACCAATAGATAGTTTACAAACATACTTTAAAATTAATAGGAATATTTATATACTTACTGTTGTCATTAACTTCTAACTCAGTATGCTCTTTAGACATTTAATCTTTAAAATTCTATTCTTTAAATCATTTTTTTCTTCTAACTGTACCCTCTTTCATAAAATTTGGAGGGGCTTGCTTTATGGCTATTATGTGACAATTTTTGTGAATATTATTATTTTTTTAATGTTTACTTATTTTTTGAGAGAGAGAGAGACAGAGCACAAGCAGGGGAGGGGCAGAGAGAGAGGGAGACACAGAATCTGAAGCAGGTTCCAGGCTGTGAGCTGTCAGCACAGAGCTGGACCTGGGTCTCAAACCCACAGGCTGTGAGATCATGACCTGAGCCGAAGTCAGATGCTTAACTGACTGGGCCACCCAGGCGCCCCAGTAAATATTATATTTTTAAGCTAATTTTGTTTAAGGTATACAATGTGGTATATACTTACATATACAAGATGATTGCCACTGTTAATTTCCATTTATGATAAAAGAGAATTTATAATCTCTAAGTGTCGAATGTAAAAAAAAATCCCCATGTGTCCATTTATTAGTTTTTTTGTTATTTTTGATATTCAAATATTCTCTACCTTTGTTTAATTTTTATCAGACACTATTTTTTTTATATTTTTTACATTTTTAAAAATGTTTTTATTTATTTTCGAGACAGAGAGAGACAGAGCATGAGCAGGGGAGGGGCAGAGAGAAAGGGAGACACAGAATCTGAAGCAGGCTTCAGGCTCCAAGCCGTCAGCACAGAGCCCGACACGGGGCTTGAACTCACAGACTGTGAGATCATGACTTGAGCTGAAGTTGGACACCCAACCCACTGTGCCACCCAGGCGCCCCCCCCACCTTTTTTTTTTTTTTTTCTATGGGGTAGAGGGGCAGAGGGAGAGGAGGAGAGAACCTCAGGCAGTTTCCATGCCCAGTGTGAAGCCCATCAGGCCTTGATCTTAAGATAGTGAGATCATGACCTGAGCCAAAATCAAGAGTCAGCAGCTTAACCACCCAGGTGCCCCCAGATGCTATTTTTTACATTTAGAAGATCTGTGTTAAAATATACTGATACTGGTTTGTCATTTTCTTATTGTTGGTCATTAAATTTTTCTGTGCAAACCCCTAATGCATACATGTTCACAACTGCTAATTCCTTTTGGTGAAATAAATCTGTTATCACTTTGTTACAACATTCCTTACTAAAGATGTTTGCTGCAATAAAATCCTTTACCACAAATTTAGACATCCTAGATTTCTTTTGCTTAGAATCGGTAAAATACAGTGTTTTTTTTCTTAATTTTATTTTTAGACCTATGTTTGTGTGTCTTAAAACTGAATATTACTGGATTATTTGAAGCCAATTTGACAATCTTTAAATGAAAAATGCAATTTATTCATGTTTGTTAGATGAATGAAACATTTATAATTGTTTAAGTTAATTTGTATTTTAATGTCTACTCGTTTTTCTACATTTTCTTTTCTGTTTTGCTTACGATAAGCTTTTTCTTTCAGAATAGCTTTATATTTACAGAAAAAAGTACGAAAATAGTAGTTGCCCCATATATTCCATATCTAGTTTCCCCTAATATTAATCTTATATGAATATGCTACATTGTCACAATTAGTAAACCACTATTGTTAATGCATTATTATTTAAACATTCAGATCTTAGTTTTTACCTAATTTCCTTTTTTCTGTTTCAGGATTTCGTTCAGGGTATCGTATTACATTTAGCCTACTTAGGCTCTTCCTGACTGTGACCATTTCTTAGACTTTCTTTGTATTTGATGAAGTTGGCTGTTTTGAGGAACACTTGTCAGGCATTTATGAGATGTCCTTCTGTGGGCATTTGTGTGTTTTCTCATAGATTGGGGTTATGGGTTTTTGGGAGGAAGCAGGGGTGATGTGCCATTTTCCATCATTTAATATACAGGGTACATACTCTTGAGGTGATTTATAGCTTGATATTGACCTTGATCTCCTGGCTGAGGTGGTGTTTGTCAGATTTCTCCTAAAAAGTTATACTCTTTTACCCCTTTTGGAAGAAAGTCACTTGGGAAGTAGTCTACACTGAAGGTGTGGAGAGTTATGTTCTATCTACATTAAAATTTTTAATATAATTTTGAAACAACAAAATAGGATGCCAACAATTTCCTTCTATCAGGGCAAGAAATTTAGGACATGCTGATGTTCCTTGGTCTCACTCATGCTACCACACCCAATGCAGATATTTTCTAAAATCTCTTTTGGTGTTAGCTGTTTGGTTTGCTTTCTTATTTAAATATATTTTATATTTTTTAAGACACAATATTTCAGTATTAAAGATTTTAAAGTAAATGGCATTATCTAACTTTGAAATGTTAGTATGTTATTCTTTTTCAGGATCATCCTTGTAGGATAGACAGGAACAGTTAATATCTGCTACTTCTAAGCTATATGTTTTAGAACCAACAGATCAGCAATCTCAGTAAATTATTCTAACATAATCTGTTGTGTTACTTTTTTTTTTTTTCCATTCCAGAGATATAACAATGGTCTGCCTCTAGAAATAATGGATATATTACTCATTCAGCACCTATGTGATGCACACATTATACAGACAAAAAATATATCTGGTTTTTATTTTCTCTCATTTGTTCTCTTTTGCTTTTGTTGTTAAAATACTGGCAATGACTAAGAATGGTTATTGCTTTCTCTGCTTTTTATCTTAGTTCTTTGTGTTTCATATTAAATGTGGCAAATATTGTCATTGGATAATGTCTTATTTCGCTTAGTTGTCTCAAATATAAATGTCTTATGAACTGATTTATGGAAAGGTATAGATTATCTCTTGTTGAAGAGAAAAAATATTTTCTGACCTATTCTATATCTACACTTGATTTAAAATTTTAAGACCATGTTTATAAACAGAAAACAATTGTCATACTTGCGTATTAGGGGAATATTATTGGGACTAAACTGCCAGTTCAGCATGTTTATAAATATGTGAGATTTCTGATCTAAAGAAATATTATTTTAAAATACATTAAAAATATAAATCGATAAAAATAAACTTTAAAGTAATATGTGCCTTTGCCATGGGAGAATCAGCATTAAAACAAAACATAAACTTAGATGTCATGGAGTTAAACATTTTCAAAAATTTTATAAAATCAGTTCCTCTTATGTGTCCATATTGAATATTGGAAACCCTGAATTATGTATGACTCAGTGTAAGACCATTTTCTAGAGTTGGTAATTAAGGTTATCTGAGTACTTTAAAAAGTGGATAATTTTCTGAAAACAGGATCAATTCCTTCTCGTATTTGTGTCTGTAGCTCACAGACTGCTTGCCACTAAATGAATAGCAGCATAAATACATATAAGTAAAGAATAAAAGCAAATACACAGCAGAAGTCCAGAACCAGTAGGAAAATGTTAACACCATGTTAAGATGAACTGAACATCTTAAACTCTAGCAGAAACTGATAACACAAAAACCAGACACAAGTTTGAAAAACAAAGAATGGTTGCATTTGACTTTTTAAGGTTTTTTTTGTTTTGTTTTTGTTTTCGTTTTTTGTCCCCATTATATAGGTGATACTTGAGGCATCAAGAGTAACTTGCCTAACTTCACACAGCTAGTAACTTATAGAAATGGAATTAAGCGTCAGTATCCCAGATCGCGAACCTATGCTTAGGATCATCAGTACATATATTGCCTCCATCATGTACGCCAATATCTGGGGCAGCCCGTTCAACAGATATTATTTGAGTATCAACTGTGTGACAAGTACTGTGCTTAAATTATATGGGGATGAATAAAACACTAAATCATATAAAATACAGTCTACTTGTAATGGTACAAAGGAATGGATGAGTACATGACATTGATTGCCTGTAGTTGTTGGTAAAGCTTAGAGTTTATTATCAAATGAGGCTTTTATATTATTTTCTCATGTCTCCATGTTGCCATTGGCAGGATTGGTAGCCTGGTCTATGGGGAAGTGGGCATAGTTTGGAGCCAAGCCATCTGGGTTTGAACCTTAGTTATGTCATTTACTAGGTAGGTAATTTTGAATCTGTTGTGTAGCTTCTCTGTGGCTCAGGATCATCATTAATAAAGTGGTAAAAACAAGCAGGAAGGAAATAATGTAAGTGCATCCCCCCACCCGCAGACCATCCAAAGGTGGATGATTGAGGGGTGTCTCCTGGGCAGCAGCCACAAAAACTGTAGCTAGGGGGGCGCCTGGGTGGCGCAGTCGGTTAAGCGTCCGACTTCAGCCAGGTCACTATCTCGCGGTCCGTGAGTTCGAGCCCCGCGTCGGGCTCTGGGCTGATGGCTCGGAGCCTGGAGCCTGTTTCCGATTCTGTGTCTCCCTCTCTCTCTGCCCCTCCCCCGTTCATGCTCTGTCTCTCTCTGTCCCAAAAATAAATAAAAACGTTGAAAAGAAAAAAAAAAAAACAAAACTGTAGCTAGGGACATAAAACAGCAACAACAACTCAGGTCACCAATCATGTTTAGAGCTCCCTTCCAGGAGACACTGGCATACTGACATAGGGGACATGGCACAAAGCACAAAGATCTTGCCTTCCCAGTTTTCTGCAAAGGATCATAGTCAGGTCCCAAATGTTGGTTTGTGGAGAAGGCTGCCCTTCAGGCCACAGTCATGATGATTCGTTAATAGGGCTCTTTCACACAACGCGGGAGTTTCTTTTGGGAGTTTGTTTCGTGGGTCTATAGTCTCTTGCTTGTATCCCGGGGGTGGTAGCTGTTTAAGAACTTTCCCTCTATTTGTTAAAGTTCTGGGAGACACAAGCTTAAGCTCCACTGGCTACAAGGGCCAGATGATGTAATGCTAATCCAACAGGAGTCACAAAAACTGGAACACCAACTTTTGAGTAACATTATAGTCCCATCAGACTGAGAATGGAACCTCCCCTGTTCTCTAGAGCCAGAGGCATATCCTAGAGGGCAGCCACAGAAATCTGGGTGTTAAATGCCTGAGAGATAGGTTTTAGGTGCATGCCTCTCAAGCCAACACTTTACTGTAAGTGTGTTAGCCTCCCTCATTTAAGTCTGAGTGTCCTGGGCTGCCTCAGTGCTGGGTCCCCAGGGTGGGTGAGATCAAGAGTGCCAGCCCTTTTAAGAGTGGTTTCTCAAGATGGCTACAACCTGTGGGTCTCTGTATTCCAACTGTTTGTCAAAGGAGGCCTGTTTCTCTATTCTATGTCCTAAAAGTAGGCATTCCTCATGGTGGCTTTAAATCTTTCCTTCTTCAGACAAAGCTCTGGGTTTTGAGTTTCCTCTCACTTGTGGGTTGCTGCAGCTGGGGTGAGATTTGTGACAAGATAGTGTCCCAGTCTCTCCTACTTGTTTTTGTGTGGTTTTCTCTCACTTGCTTAATGTGTAGTTGCCATTCAGCCAGCCTTCAGTTTTTTTTGTTTTTTTGTTTTTAATTTATTTTTTTTAAGAAGAGATGATTCCATATGTAGCTGTAGACTGTATCTGTGGGAGGAGCTGAGTTTGGGATCCTCCTGGGTCACCATCTTGAACTTCCATAATTTCTAGTTTTGTTTAAATCTCTATTGGCTAAAGTTTATTTTCGTGTTCATTATTTATTTGAATGGTGAATTGAGATAAAGGAACTTCAAGTTACTTAAAACATTTTTTAAAATTCGTATTCATAGGAACTCTTGAAATTTTGAAGGTGTAAAACTGTTCTATATCAATTCCAAGATGTCTGAGTTTTGTATACTAGCTGAAGACTAGAGTGAAAAAGGAGTGGCATAGTCATCCTCAGCTGTGGGTCCTTGTAACAGATTTCTAGACATTAGAAAGAAGTTTTGCTAATAAACTATGAAGTGGATTGATACAGAAATTTTTGAGTAAAAGAAATATCAAATTACTCTAAAATACATAGGATTTTCATGCATTTTTTTGGTCTATTTTTGTTTGTGAAAGTTGTGTCTAAATCAGTCCCATCATCCTCCAACCACTATGATTTCTTACTCCACAAATAATTGGATCTGACCTTAGAATAGTGATTGAGTTGTTTCTTACAGTTTTGGTTTGAAAATTTCTTCCTAATCTTTTATACTCTTCAGTTTGATGAAAATTTTTTTCATTTCTACTTGTCCCCTAATTAAAAGCAAAATGTTTCTGACCGCAGCTTGGAAAGCTGATTCTGACTCTTGATTTCTCCTGGTGTGTGAAGATTAATTACTTTTAACTAATCTTAACCGATTGAATTTCCTAATTACTCATACCAATGAACTAAGTTTGAGCTATTAATAAGCCATAAGGAAAATATTTACAGTATTAGGCTGTTTTTATTCTTGATTTTAAGATAAAATTATGTTACAATTTGATCATGGTGGTAGAAATTTGAGCTTCAGATTATCTAGGGAAAATTTGCTCCAGTTGTCTCACAATCAGAGGATCTGCTTATATTATTAGAAGCATATTTGTATGTGAAGTTATCCTTTGATTCTCAAATTGCAGTTAGGCTCCCCAGATTTCAATGGGACAACAGTGTAATTTATTATAAATAGGACAGTGGAACAATTTGTGATTTTGCATTTATTGCCTGAACTAAGTGCATGTTTACTGTTAAAAATGCATCATTTGTAGGGGCACCTGGGCAGCTCACTCGGTTAAGCGTCCAACTTTGACTCAGTTTATGATCTCACAGTTTGTGGGTTCAAGCCCCATGTCAGGCTCTGTGCTGACAGCTCAGAGTCTGGAGCCTGCTTTGGATTCTGTCTCCCTCTCTCTCTGCCCCTCCATGCTCATGTTCTGTCTCTCTCAAAAATAAACATTAAAAAAAAAAAAATTTAGGGCCCCTGGGTGGCTCAGTCAGTTAAACATCCAACTTCGGCTCAGGTCATGATCTCACAGTTTGTGAGTTTGAGCCCCCTGTCAGGCTCTGTGCTGACAGCTGGGAGCCTGGAGCCTGCTTCAGATTCTGTGTCTCCCAATCTCTCTCTTTCTCTCTCTCTGCCCCTCCCCAACTTGTGTGCATGCTCTCTCTCTCTCTCTCTCTCTCTCTCTGTGTCTCTCAGAAAGAAATTTTAAAAATGTAAAAAAAAATTTTTTTTAATTTTAATGCATCATTTGTTTTACTAGTATAATTGAAAATTTGGGGTTCAAGTTTGAAATAAAGACATGTGTAAAAATTTTAGCATAATTTTATATCTTAAAGGCCAAATTGGATTTTTCTAGTGTTATACAGGTGGCGCCATTTTGCTACACTTAGCCCAGTGTATGCCAATTTGTAACAACCTAGATACTCTAAAATGGATATTCACATGGTTGGAACATATTTATATGGGCACTGCTAAAAAGGGCAAGGGAACAGATCTTGACTTTGGCCCTTTTATCCCCCTTGACAATCAATTTTATCCTTACAAACCATGTTTTCCCCAGCCTTTTAAAATATATTTGTAAAGAGTATTACTGTTGGAACAAAATAAAATTAGTGCATGCTTCTACAATCAGGAAAGTGTTGTTTGGCTACAGTCAGTACCCCGAAGTACCACAGGTGGAAAACAGAGGTATAGGAGAAATCAGGGAAGACAAGGTCAACTCTTGGAAGTAAGGTCAAGCCTGGATAAGAGCGACTGCTCCCAGCACCTCACAAGACTGACAAAGTTTTTGTCTGCCACACAAATAGCCAGCCAAAACAAGGGGCCAGGAGATATGGCTTCTCCTGGCCAACTATGGAAAATTAAGATAAGAGACACCTCTTCCTCCTTTTTCCTATAGAAAGGCAATTCCCCAACCAAGGCCAGTACTCCTTTGGGATGCATTCTGAAAAGCTGGGATGATTTTGATCCATAAACTCTGAAAAACAAACAAACAAACAAACAAAAAAACTCCTTAATTATGATGGGGCTGGAGGCCCTATAGGGAACTTATGTTTTTCTATTAGTGCCCAGGTAATTCCATCCCAAGATCGTAATTGGGACTATGACCATCCCCTTAAAAAATGGTATTGCGACCACTTTCAAGCTTGGGCTGTAAAGAAATTAAGGAGGTCTAAGGTTAAGTTCTTAAATTATACTAAGTTAGCCACTATTTTATAAACACAGAATGAGTCCTATGGCCTTTCTGGAGAGGTTGAGGGAGGCTCTCCTTAAATATATGGCTATCTCCCCAGACACCTCTAAGGCTGAGATGATTTTAAAGGACAAATTTGTCACTTAATCAGCCTATCTAAGGGTGTTGGCCTGGAAGGGATCCTGGAGGAGCTCTTATGAACTGCCATTTGGGTATATACAACTGAGGTCAAAATAAACACATATGTACATTCATACACACACATACGTACATACACATACACAAATACATACACATACATACATACATACATACATACATACATACATACATAAGGAAAGGAGGCTTAAGAAATATCTGAAGCCTTAGTCGTGGTCTTACACACTATGTCAGACTAGACTTCTGGAGGTCCTGGCACCGAATGCCACTTATGTGGCCAGTGAGGGCACTGGAAATGAGACTACCTTCAGAAGCGACAACAGAAGTCAAGGCCCCACAAGCCATGCCCTTGTGTGGAGACAGTCTCTGGAAGCGTGAATGCCCTTGGGGACCTCTATCTGCTAGGGCTTAGATAACCAGTGTCCTGGAAAGGGACTGATGGGGCCTGGGGCTCTTTGGGGTGGCTCCCTGGAACCAACTGTCTATTGGAGCCTCAGGTAACTCTGGAAAACTCAGATAACTAGAAAGCCGGTTCATTTCCTTATTGATACCGGGAGCCACCTTTTCTGTCCTCCTTTCTACTCCAGGCCAACTACCCAAATGCAGCATAACCATTAGAGGCATCTCTGGAAAACTTATAACTAAATTTTTCTCTCAGCCCCTGGGATGCATATGGGAAAACTAATTTTTTCTCATTCTTTCCTGATAACACCAGAGTGCCTTACTCCCTTGCTAGGAAGGGACATTATAACTGAATTAGTGACTATAGTGCTACTAACTCTAGGACACATAAACAATTGTGTGAGTTTTGGGGAATTACTGGATATTGTAAACTGTAGATAACAGGGTTCAGGAAAATAGCTTTCCTGCCATATCAATTATCAAAGAAGACTCAATCCCACCTACTCTCCCAAGGAAATAAACTGGGGTCTGACTCATGGACAATGTCTCCAGCCCTTGGGATGGTTACAAACAGAGCAGGGTGCAATTACCACTACCTAGCTCACAGAGCTAAAAGATCATTAAAGTACTGCATCAGGCCTTTCATTTAGGGAGGGTAAAACTTACCAAATGGCCCAAAAGATGTTTATTGGAAAAATTTGTCAAGAGCAGTTCAGCAAGTAATATCAGCCTGTGAAATATGTCTTAGGAACAATCCTCTCAACCACAAACTTGCTCTCCCAGGCAATCAAGGAACTGGAGGTTATCCAGGGGAGACTGACAGTTAGGTTTCACTCATATGCCAGGGTCAAAGGAATTACAACATCTCTTGGTATGGGTTGATACTTTTACTCATTGGGAAGAGGCACAAAAAATGCCTCTAAGGGGGAAAAAATAGAAAAGGCATAAGAAATAATAAAAGCTCTGCTTTATAAAATAATACCCAGGTTCAGCTTACCTAAAAATTTGCAAATTAATAATGATAAATGGCTGCCTTGACTCTTTCTCTGTTAGGACTCCCAGCTCTTAAAAAATTTTTGCACTTGAAATAAAGCAAACTATCTGCTTATACTCTGCAAAACTCTAAATAACACCTCACAAGCATTAGATGCTTTAAATAAAAAATTCAAGTTAGGACTGGGCTTTTGAAGAATAGAGCCACCATTGATTACTCACTGCTGCTCCATCACCTAGGTTATGAGAGATTCCGACATGCGTTATTTCAACATAACCGATAATTCTCTCAGAGTCTTAGAACTGATAGATGACATTCAGGCATAATTGGACAAAGTCAGGGTCTCTCCTGGATTGTTTGACTGGTTTGGGAACTGGGGACATTATCTTAAGCTGCCATCTTGGTCAGTATAATCTTTAGTTTGTGTTTTTCTCTTTGTTTCTGCCAATGTTTGTGCTGCCTCATGCCTGCCAGCCTTCCTGTAGAACCATACCGTGGGCCACTAGACCGACCTTTGGGTAGACTCTAACTGCTGTACTCCCACACCATCCCTTATCAGCTTGAAGAAGCCAGAACAGTCATTGTCCCTGTTCCCTTATGGCAGTTAGGGGCCCTGTTCCAGGGGGAGAAATGAATAGGGAAAGGGTTAATATTAGGCAGAGAGAGATAAGGGACCTTCAGGTAGGCAGACTGCAGCTGCAAGTGGGAGGCTGAAGAAGCAGATAGGGTTCTCCTCTTATGAAATCTTCTTATGCCCTCCCCCCATTATCAAGGGCATAAGAGGGAATCTAAATGAGATATTCAGTCTAACTCAAAGGCAACAGATGTGGGCCCTTGACTCTACCCTAACCACCTTATACCTGGGTTAGGGAGTGATTACTTGTGAGTCTGATCACAGACGCTCACCCCTTTAAAGCAGGAGATGCTGTATGGGTGAAGGAATGGAATATCCAACCCCTAAGACCCTTCTGGAGGGGCCCATTCACTGTCATTTGTCCACACCTACTGCAGTAAAGGTAGCCAAAGGGGGGTCCCTGGATTTACCACAGCAGAATGAAATCGGCATCTGGAAACTGGGAGTGCATTCCTGATCCATCAACACGGTGCAAGATGACCATATGGATGAAGCAATATACAACTCCAGAGGTTCTGGGAGACTGCAGCCTTGCTTTAGTCACTCCAGAAGCTAACTAATCTAGGCACAGCAGAAGCTTGAGGAATCAATGGTCCAGTGGAACCACCAAATAGACTGTACTTATTTTCCATATCTGTTTCCTTACTGTGATAACACTGTCACCCCTTGTTTCTTGCTGTTATTGTGATTCTTGATCTACTTTTCGCCATAGGATTGGCAGAGGCCGCCCTGACAGACTGAGAGTTTGGTGAGAGGTTTCTGTTAGCACGCACCTTACTTTTGTGGATAGGATGCTTCATTGGTGTTGGTTGCTTCTAATCTGCATCCCTTCTGTAGATCTAGATTCCTAATCAGGTGACCTATGTATTCTCATAACCAAGTCAGGCCAGGGAGTCGCTTGGACCTTACTATACATACCCACTTCTCATTGCCAGGGCAAGATCCTGGGGACCTGCATACACAATAAGACCACCTATTCTGTCTGCCAACGGGAGAGTCAATACACTTGTTTTGACCCACAGTACCCCCCACCTAAGGAAGGTTAGAGGTCTGGAGTCACCCCAAGACAGGCACTGCTGGTGTGGGCCAACACATTGACCAAACTCAAATTACCAATGCAAACTGGCCAGTGTCTATATTCTTTGATGTATGTACAGCCATAGGTGACATATTACCATATGGTTTGTCACGTGAAGGTCTGGCATGGGAACAAGAGTACCGACTCAATGATAAACACATGTGTGAGGGGTCTGGTATGTGTGGTTCCTGGCCCCAGGCACCTGAATTCTTCTGTCCTTATTGGAGCTGTGTCACATGGGCCACCTGGAAGACTAAAGACAAAACAGCACTCCTCCAAAGGGCATGGCTGAGTCAGATTGCCAGTCAGGAACCTGTAACCTCGTTGATGTTACCGTCCTTGACCCAGGAGACTCAAAATGGAAAATGGACCTCCAGGTTGGTATACCTATCTATGGGCAGGGCACAGACCCAGGAATTGTGTTGTATTTTAAGAGAGTTACTGTCACACAAGGCCATGACCCACCAGGTCTTTCATTCCTTTTATGAAGAAATGGAGAAGAGTCCTCCTCCTGTCTCCATCACAAAGAAAAATCGTTTGTATCCCTAACAGAGACTATAGCCCAGAGTCTAAAACTTTCTTCTTGTTATGTGTGTGGGAGATCAATGGTCATGGGAGGCTAGAGAATTAGATCCCCACGAACCTTATAGTGGAACAGAATACTCCAATCCTACTACCAGAGTTTGGCTCCTCAAAACCTCAATTCTTGGGAAAAAGAAAAAACAAAAACCTGCCTTTCCTGGTGGGGAAAGAGGTTAACCATCTCTGTTGGAAGCTCAACATGCCTAGGCCAAAGGTTTTATAACTCAACTGCCTGGAAAACCCAATGGTGGGTGTCCCCAGAGCACCTTGAGCCAGATCCCCACCCTTGTCTTACTTCTCTCCTCTCCAAGAGGCCTGGGAAAATGTCGATGCAGCCATCAAATGGTGGGCCTCAGGTGGACTATACTGGATTTGTGGGAGGACAGCCTTTACAGTACTTCCCTCAGGCTGGTTTGGGTTATGTGCGTGCTGGGAACTGTCCATCCATCTTTCTTCCTGCTCCCACTTGCCAGAGAGGAACATTTGGGAGTCCAAGTGTAGGGGGACAGGGAGACTTGAAGGAAATGATGTGCCCTACAAATTGGCAATTGGAAAAATGATGAATCGCCTCTCAAGTGTATAATCCAATATTATGGCCCTGCCAACTGGGCAGAGGATAGGTACTGGGGCTACCACACTCCCATTTACGTGCTAAATCACATAATCATACTGCAAGCAGTTGCAGAAATTATAACCAATGAAACTGCCAGAGTTCCAAACCAAAATGTGCAAAGCTATCTAGCCAAGCCACAAACCAAAATGTGCAAAGCTATCTATCAAAAAGCGCTTGGCCTTAGATTACTTGCTTACTTTTGAGGGAGGCGTTTGTGGAAAGTTTAACCTAAGCAACTGCTGCCTACAGATAGATGATGAAGGAAAAGTGATAGAGGAGATCACAGATTGAATGAGAAAGGTTGCTCATTGCCCAGTTCAGACCTGGAAAGGTTGGGACCCTGAGGAGTTACTAGGAGGATGGTTTACAACTCTCGAGGGATTCAAAACCCTCATAGGTGTTATTCTCTTGATTTGGGGAGCTTGCCTATGTCCCCTGGTTATACAGTCTGTCTCCAGCCTCATTGAGGCAACGGTCGAAAGGAAAACGGCCATGCATGTTATGGAGTTATAAACCTCTAAACCAAGATGAATCTCTTTGACCCAAAATAGGGGGTCCAAGCATCAAAGGGGGGAATGTGGTATAGCCCATCCCTAAGGAATGTGGTGGAGGCCTCCTCAGAACAGAAGGCAACGTGGCCCAATCAACTCCTATACACATATGCATAGCCCTGACACGACTCTATAACTTGGACCGTGTCTAGTCAGGCTATATGTCACCATATGTGGGAGACAAAGAAGTAGAAATTACAGAAAAGGCTACACCCCATGCTCAGGACTCAGTTTTTCAGGTACGAACCCACTGAATCCACGCTGGTGGGACAAATAAAGTTGCTTCCTGGACGGAAAAGTCTAGGTGTCCCGTCTCTCTGTGTGAGAATCCTGCTACACAGTCATCATGCACACTGCTATAAAGTGATTTGTTGCCTGGTTTTTAGGTTTGGTTTAATTACAAACTGAACAGTGACATTCCCGTATTGTAAAAACCAATAATAATCACAACAACAAAACAGCACGAAAAATACATTTTTCCACCTTATTTCCACCTTCAAAATCTCTTCAAGTAATCACTTTTCTAGCAAATATGTCTGTATACTGAATATACTGTACTTCCTGACAACCATGTTTTAAAGTCATTTTCTAAACTTAAGATGCACTTGGGGCACCTGGGTGGCTCAGTCGGGCATCCAACTATGGCTCAGGTCATGATCTCGCGGTTCGTGGGTTTGAGCCCCACGTCAGGTTCTGTGCTGACAGCTCAGAGCCTGGAGCCTGCTTCAGATTCTGTGTCTCCCTCTCTGTCCCTTCCCCGCTCACACTCTGCCTCTCTCTCTCAAAAATAAATAAGCATTCAAAAAAAAAAAAATTTAAACAAGATGCACTTAACTTCGGCTCTACTAACTGAAATTCTATTCAGAATTTCAGAACCTACTCAAAAGGTATATCTATGGGAAGAAAATTTTATAATGAAAGGCTTCTTGAATATTTACTTTTATTAATATGAAACACTCTTACAACAAAGAAAAATGTTTTAATAAACTGGGGCACAATTGTTTTAAAAGCACGATTGAACAGATAAGAGAAGAAAAGGGAATATCCAGTTTCCTTAAGCAAAAAAGGAGTCGGAAGGAAGAACTCTAGAATCTTTCCTCATGGCAGCACCTGGGACTATTGGCATAGTAACTGCCCACAGCTTGGGTTTTATCCCAAAGCAGATAGAGACCTCAGACCAGAACAAGATGGGAAGTGAACAATAATAAATCTCAGTAAATCCAGAACACTTTTAAAATATAACTCCAAGGTAAACTAGACTGATAAATGCAGATGTGGCCAAAGAGAGAGGATGAAACTTAAATAGTTTTGGATGGAAAAACTATAGTTTTGGGTATTAAAAAAAACAAAAACAACACAAGATATAAAATACAAAATGTCACTGTAATTGTAATGTCCTGTTAATTTAGTGTGAAATAGAAATCACCTTGTCGAATTACTATAAAATTGGTCTCAGGTGGTAATTGCTTTGAATTGCTACGGGCAAATAAATGTAAAACAAATCCTTTAATTAATGCTTCAGTGGGTAAAGCCACAGGTTCACAACTCTTGAGGTGATATCAAAATAAAAAACACAGCACAATCCACAAATAATTTATGAGTGAAACTTAGCAAACATTAAAAACATTGGAAATACATGACTATATATTTAGATCATTAAAAAAAATTAACAAATTGTTCAAATACAGATTAAATCTCTAAAACAAACACATTGGTTGAAAATCATGAGCAGCTTTGGAAATAAAAATTTTAAAGAGAAAAATAATCATGGAAGTTAAGTTTTTATATGTTAAAATGAGATCGAAGCAAAAAACTGAATTATGAATTGAAATATTTGAAGAAATTATCCAAGAATGGCAAGTAATAATAAAGTGATCAGGGGAATTGAATATGAAAGGATAATTCTTTTGAAAATGTGAAAAACTCAATTTTTATTTAATAGAAGACCCAGAAATAAATTGGTAAAAGCCATGAATCTTTATACTTAAAAATATGAGATCTGGTAAAGACAAATTGTTTTACATGAAGTAAAATCTGGTGTAATTGAAAAGAGACATGAATAAATCCAGAATTATAGTTGCAGATTTAAATTCTCAGTAAGGATAGACTATTTGAATAACATTATCAAAAACATCACCTAGTAGTCAATACAGGGCACACTTCCCAATATCAACAGAATAATAATTATTTTCGAGTGCCAATGAAATATTTAATAAGATATACCATATGGTATATCATATATAAACTCAATAAATTGAAAAATAGTAAAATATAAAAGCATTTTTCTCTTACAAACAAAACGTAAGAAAATAATAAAACACATAATTTCTAAGAAAATATAAAAGTAGGTAAGAAAGTCAGAAAATTGGGGCATCTGGGTGGCTCAGTAGGTTGAGCATCTGACTTTGGCTCAGGTCATGATCTCGTGGGCTGTGAGTTCAAGCCCTGTGTTGGGCTTTCTGCTGACAGCTCAGAGCCTGGAGCCTGCTTCAGATTCTGTGTCTCCCTCTCTCTCTGCCCCTCCCCTGCTCATGCTCTGTCTTTCTCTGTCAAAAATAAATAAACATTAAAAAAAAAAAGTTTAAGAAAAGAAAAATATTTTAAACTAAATGAAAATGAATATACAGTGGATTAATGTTGATAGTGTGGCTGTTTTGACAAAAATTTATAGCATCAAATTATTAAAAGAAAATATAAAATTATAAATAAAATTAAATCAGATTATAAAATGGAGAAATTATTTGTGACCTTGGACTAGGGTACAAAAAGATTAATCCCAAAAATTATATAGCTTAGAATTTATAAACATTAAAATTTGTTTTTAATATTTACTAGTAAGAAAAAGATAAGGGAAAACACCCATATCTGACATAAATATTTGACAAAGGACTTGTGTCTAGAATATAAAACTTTTACAACTCATTAATAATCCAGACATCACATTAATAGACAAAATATTTTAATACATACTTCACTGAGCTATTTAAATTCTAGTATACACATGAAAAGATGTTCATAATATTATTCAGGGAAACACAAATTTAATCTGTGATTATGCACTATAATACATCCACTAGAATGACTAAAAACATGGATTTACAATTCTAAATGTTGGGTAGGATGTGGCACAAATTTGACACTTCTCTTACAACTCTTTGTTAGCCAGTTGCTAATAATAGCAATCATTTTTCCCATATGTTAATAAGCATTTCTTAAAATAGAAAGTAATCATGATAGATTTTGGATATATTTTTCCTTTCTATTGTGTGTGAAATGCCAATTCAAATGTAACTTTGATCTTATTGTTTAGAACTGTGTGGTTTCCCAATATCCTATATTAGAGACAAATTACTCAACATTTCCATTGAATTTGAAGAAGAAAACAGATGGGGCACCTGGGTGGCTCAGTCAGTTAAGTGTTGGACTTGGGCTCAGGTCATGATCTCTCAGTTTCATGAGTCAGAGCCCCACGTCAGGCTTTGTGCTGACAGCTCAGAGCCTGGAGCCTGCTTCTGTGTCTGTGTCTCCCTCTCTCTGCCCCTCCCCCCTCACGATCTGTCTCTCAACAATGAATAAACATTAAAAATAATTTATTTAATCAAGAAGGAAACAGAATTCCATAGACTTTTTGGACTTGGAAGACTATTCTAAGCAAAGGAAATTAACTATTATTTCATGTCAGTCCTGACTGCTGATTATCCTGGGTGACAAGGAGAGGCCCTTGACCATCTTCCTTTACATCCTACCTTGGAAAATATTCATACATTACTCTGTATATATCATGAGCTTCAGAAATTTCTATATTTTAAAGATCTTTATAATCTGAGTGGAATATTATTCAAAATATTAGGTCAGATGTGCTTGTGTGGGTTTTTCTCTGTGGTTATTGTGGTGTTGTGGTCCTTCTCTTTAGCAAAATTTATTATTACCTCCTGCATACATATTTTCTTTGTTTCTAGGTTATTTTTTACTTTAAAAATCCATATATACATCTAAATATATCATTTTTAATATAAATGCTTTGTTTCTGTGCAAAGGACAAATGACTACAGGGTAGTAATTTCACATGCTTTATATTCAGCTCTGAGAAAACAGTTATGTGAAATTATCAGTAATTTTGCTTCAACTTATTATTTCAAAGAAATAGTTTAACTGATATCTAGGGTCTGAAATGTTTCACAGTCAGGAGTTTGGTCATATGAATGATGCATAACGTAGTTCTCTATATATTTTCTTGATAATTCATGCTATATTAGAATTTTTAAGTGAAATCAAACTTGTACAAGCGAAGTTTGAGTTTTCAAAAGGAGTTTTGTCATTTTTTTTTTAAGTTCATTTATTTTGAGAGAGAGCACACATGCACCAGGGAGGATGAAAGAGAGAGAGAAAGAAAATACAAGCAGGCTCTGTGCTTCAGTGTAGAGCCCAACATGGGGCTGGATCCCATGAACCAGGAGCTGGAAGGTCAGCTGACTGAGCCACCCAGGCGCCCCAGTTTTGTCATTTAATAAAGAATTAAAACCTCACTCTTAGTTAAATCCCTGTCTGATGTGTACTTAACTGGTATTTCAGGGGCCGTGCACTCTCATTAAATAAAATCCAATTATCGGTGTGGAGGAGAAACAATTATTTCTTCTTTCTCTGCCAAAAATGTCATTGGTTACAAAATTACTTGTGGCAAATAACATGCCCAAGGGAAGAGAGAGTTATTGATACTCAGAAAGATGACCTAAGATTGTCGGTATCCTGGGATCTACTTTCATATCTGGCTGGTGCTACTTTCTTTATTTTAACTCTGGTATTACACTTTTCAGTACCTAAGTTACTTCCTCCTACTTTGGAGACTATCATGGCTATCATCACTTTTCTAAAATCAAATGATAAGTAAAAAATTGTCTTTATATAATTGGTTACATTACAAACTTTCAGTTCTAACACTAAATGATTTATTTTTTTTCCCCTGTAACATGTTAAAACATTTTGTCTTCCTCAAATATATGTATTCTTTTCTGTAGTAACAATGGCAAAGGCCATTATGGTTTAAGTGCATTGAATAACAATGTTACATGGAGTTATTTTATGATATCGTTTTATTTTTATTAAGTGTCTTCTAAAGCTCAAACATACTATCAAAAGTGTCATGAGGGTGCCTGGGTGGTTCAGTGGGTTATGCATTGGACTTTGGCTTAAGTCATGATCTTGAGGTTTGTGAATTAGAGCCCCCACATCGGGCTCTCTGCTGTAAGTGCAGTGCCCACTTCAGATCCTTTGTACCCCACCCCTCACGGCCCTTCCCCTGCTCATGCTTTCAATCTCTCTCTCTCTCTCTCTCTCTCTCTCTCTCTCTCTCTCTCTCTCAAAAATAAACATTTAAAAATTAAAATTAAATTTAAAAAAAAAGTGCTGGATGTGTGAAGGGAAAGGACATCCTATTTTGGCCCATTCTATGGAAAAATCACTCTTTGCAATTCAACAAATCCAAAAGTTTATTCATTAAAAAAACTCATTGTGGGTGCTATGTCTTATAACTGTGCTAGGTGCAGGAACAGTGATGAATTAGGTAGATAAGGCTTAGACCTCATGAATCTTATGATTGGAATATACTCTTCATGGTAGTCAAGGCAGTGAAGCCGGATGATGTAGACAGATGCTTTGTGATCATTTTGTCACAGAAGAATGGTGAATCAGAATATGAGGATCTTCTAGGAGTTAAGATCATTGAATCACCAAGCATATGACTTGACGGTATGAGTTCATACTACCACGTTTGTGAGACTTGTGCAAATGCTTCCAAAATCCAAGTATATACATTACTCATTACTATAAATAAGAATTTAAAGGATTTCTAAAAAGATTTACATGATTTCTGTTAATATCTACTTCTTCTTTGCTCTTCTATTGTTACTTTAAACTTGAGAAATGACAATGAATCTGTATCCTAATGACTGCTTTATTTTATACAAAAGAAAACAGAGACAGTATTATATAGAAGAAATGTACAGAAATATATTTAGATTCTTTATGTTAAATCTTACCATTTATAAAAACATTTTAGTGAATAGATTTAAGATTAAGGTTTATTATTAAACACTTTGGCGAATGCATTTTTGATAACTATATGTATTTTAATATAATTTATAAAGAAGAATATTCATTACTTAAGTTATCCAACACATACTAATTTATTGCCAATATGCGTCTGGCATATTTTTACACCAGTGGTTCTCCAAACATTATCCAAGGAACTTTGCAGATTTCTGAACTATTTGGAGGGTTTGCAATGTCAAAGTTATGTTTATAGTAAGACCTTATTTGCTTTTTAAAATTTTCTTCTAGGGGCGCCTGGGTGGCGCAGTCAGTTAAGCGTCTGACTTCAGCCAGGTCACGATCTCGCGGTCCGTGAGTTCGAGCCCCGCGTCGGGCTCTGGGCTGATGGCTCAGAGCCTGGAGCCTGCTTCCGATTCTGTGTCTCCCTCTCTCTCTGCCCCCTCCCCCATTCATGCTCTGTCTCTCTCTGTCCCCCCAAAAAATAAATAAACGTTGAAAAAAAAATTTTTTTAATTTTCTTCTATCATAAATATACAGAGGATTTTTCCAGAGGCTGCATGATCTGTGGTGATGTCCTAGAAGCAGAATCTCTGCATCATGTGGTAATTCTATTTTTAATTTTTTGAGGAGCTTCCAGTACTGTTTTCCATAGTGGCTTCACTGTGTTTCCAACAACAGTGCACAAGGGTTCCAATTTCTATACATCTTCACCAATATTAGTTATTTTATTATTTTTTTGGTAATAGCTATCCTACTGAGTGAGGTGGTATTTGATAGTTTTGGTTATAGTATTGATTTGTATTTCCCTTATGATTAGTGACATTGAACTGTGTTGGTCATTTATATATCTTCGGAGAATGTCTTATCTAAGTCCTTTGCCCATTTTTAGACTTTTTGTGTTTTGTTGAATTTTTGATTAGTGACATTGAACTATGTTGGTCATTTGTATATCTTTGGAGAATGTCTATTCAAGTACTTTCCCATTTTGAATTGGGTTGTTTGTGTTTTGTTGAATTTTAGGAGTTCTCTATATATTCTGGATATCGTTCCTTTAGCGGATAACTGAGTTGAAAATATTTTCTTCCATTTTGTGTGTGTTCTCCTGTTGCTTTGTTTATAGTGCCCTTTATGCAAATTATTTCTTAAAGTTTTAACGTTCAATTTAATTCTTCTTTTGTTGCTTGTACCTTCGGTGTCACATTCAAGAAAATTAAGTTGCCAAAATTAATATCATGAAGCTCTTCCCCTACATTCTCTTTTAAGAGTTTTCAAATTCTATGCCTTAAATTTAGGTCTTTGATCTGTTTTGAGTTAATTTTTATATATGGTAGAAGATAAGGGTTCCACTTCATTCTTTTACATGTGGATGTCTAGTTTTGCCAATATCATTTTTTGAAGGGTTTCTACAGTGTTTTTCTCTGCTTTCATTTCATTTATTTGTTCCTTCTTTCTCTCTATGTCTTCTCTGGTTTGACTATTCATAAAATGACCTTTTTATGTCCTCTCTTAGCATATTATTTATACTTCTCTTTAAAAAAAATCATTAGAGGTTGCCCTAGACTTTGAAGCATATTTATTTTAATAATTTATCTTTAAATAACCTATTTTTCTTCAAGTGTAGTGTGGACATTTTATGACTGTTTTCCCAGTATCTCCCTCCTGCCTCATTTGACATTGCAGTCATTTATTTTACTTATCTACATACTCTCTAACCATCTAATACATTGTCACTACAAACAGTTATCTTTTTGATTAATAATAACAATTCTGGGGAACTTAAAAAAATAGTTTTTGCAGGGCAGGTCTGCTAACTGTATGTTTCCGTAATGCCTTACTTTTCATTAAGATTAAAGATAGGAAATTGAAATGAGAGCTTCCCTCTGGTATCTTTCTATCAATTCCATTCTTTTATAAAATATCATCTGTATGATTTAGCTTATTGTATAACTGCATAAGATAGTAATGAAGAATTTTGGATTACAAAAACATTAAATGAATTCACTATAGAAAAAACAAAAATCCCAATATGTAAAGCTGAAAGTCCCTGAAAAATACCAGTGGAGAAATACTGTCCTATTAATTTATTATATTTTCTCAAAGATTTTGTTGCCTTGTGAATAGGGTAATGAAAGTCCTCTATAGAGTCAAATAAAAAAAGGATAATAAAAATTTTCCTTCCTGGGGCGCCTGGGTGGCACAGTCGGTTGAGCGTCCGACTTCAGCCAGGTCACGATCTCGCGGTCCGTGAGTTCGAGCCCCGCGTCAGGCTCTGGGCTGATGGCTCAGAGCCTGGAGCCTGTTTCCGATTCTGTGTCTCCCTCTCTCTCTGCCCCTCCCCTGTTCATGCTCTGTCTCTCTCTGTCCCAAAAAAAATAAATAAACGTTGAAAAAAAAATTAAAAAAAAAATTTTTTCCTTCCTACCTTAGGTAGAAGCCATTACTATAACTATTCTCAAATGCCTATATTTTGTTCTGCTCATTTTACAATAAGCAAAAGATTTAAAAAATACCTTTAACATGAGTAAATATATAATTAGAACTATAAGATACAAAAATGAAATTGGTTTAGAAGAAAAGATTAGAAGAACAAATTAATATAGTAATATAAAATAAATATAAGCCACAGACTTAAAAGGGCGGAAGGAATGCCACATACAAAGGAATAAAGAAAAAAGTGAATTTTATCCAAAATGACATGTGGAAAATACACAAATAGGAATAAAATGTCTGGTGCCTTACTTATCTAATCTTAACCAAGATAGAAAATTTTAAAAATACAAAATGAAGACAAAATGATGGAAAATGAAAATTTTAAGTTTTGATAAGACAAAAACACAAAATTAAAGTACTTTTAAGAAACAGGATAGGTGAAAGTGTTTAAAGTATAACAGAATAAGGGTGTCTGGGTGGCTCAGTCGGTTAAGCTTCTGACTTCAGCTGAGGTCATGATCTCGCCTTCTGTGAGTTCAAGCCCCACGTCAGGCTCTGTTCTGGCAGCTCAGAGCCTGGAGCCTGCTTTGGATTCTCTGTCTCCCTCTCTCTCTGCCCCTCCCCTGCTCATTCTCTGTCTCTCTGTCAGAATAACAAACATCAAAAAACTTCTTAAAAATTTAAAGTATACCAGAATAGTGTTTATTATCAGCTCAAATTTTTACTGGGAAGATGAGATGCTAACCACAGACGCCAGTTCAAAATCTAAAAGTTGCTAACCTGAGAAATGAAAAAGAAGTTCTTGCTTCTTGTCCTTAGTGGGTTTGAAGTCACTACAAGGTCCTTAGGAATGAATTCTTCAGTGGAGAGCCAAGAAAAATGAAAAGTACCGGCCTTGGGAAGCCTGGTACATCTGCTTACCCAGAGTAATCCCATACGTTAAGGCTTCCAATGAAAATGTGGGATTGTTGAAGTATGTGAAGAATTTGATTATCATGTATTCCAGACTGTTAATCAATGCAGATTCCATATATTTAGTGGCTTTTGATTTTCATTTGTGCTCAAAATATAACGTAGCCTTTATTTTAAGGTAGCAAAAAGGAAATAAAAATTATTAAAATAAGTAAGTTGTGCTTACAATGATTTGTAAGAACGAAGCAAATGTCATAAAATGGTGACAATATGCTAGTTTTAATTACATTTCTTTCCTTCAGAGAAATATTTTTATTTCACAAATTGACAAATATATTTTTTAAATGAAGAAAATTATATATAAATCACTGTTTCCTTCAAGTGCATTCCACTTTGGTTCTTTTGGAGCACTAGGGTCCTATTTCGTAAGCTCTTAATATTCATGCATTAAGTAGCCATGATGACCAAAGAGTTAATGGTACTCCAGAAGTGCTGACTTAGTTCCAGTGATCAGTGATTGCTCTGAAGGAGTTTAGCTGAATGTGGCTGCAATTATAAACTAAATGGTTCTTAAAGGAATAACTCTTCCATGACAAATGTGTGACAAATAAGTATTCCCATACCTCTTCCCCAACACATTATGAACCTCCAAACTTCAGCTTGATTTCTCTACTAGTTCATCCATGGGAGAAGAAAGAGCCATACTGCACCATTTAATAGGCTTTCCTTACTGGCCTTATGGCTAATGAGGAGATGTGAGATGAGACATTCCAGTAACAATTGAAGGTTTTCCATCCTTTGATTGCTATTTTATGATCCCTTAGTTGAATGATTCGTGAGGTTAATCCCTCTGTTGAAATGTAGCTGTTGTTCAAGAAATTACACTTTACATACTTTCAGTGGCTGAGTCAAGTAAGGGACTAGGACAAGGCCTTTGGAGTCAAAGCATGTCTGTCTCCAAAAGTCTTCACCCATCAGTGCACCTGCCATTAAGTTATTCTTTCACTGAGCAACTTTCTGTACCTTTCTCAATTGACAGTCACCCTACATTGTAGTGAAGCACGCATTTATGTAATAAAAGATAGAATATACTGTTAGTTTTCTCAGTAAAACTTATCTTTCTACTTTCAGGATTTGTGAGAAGTATCCACAAGAAATCATGACAAAGAGTGCATAGATTTTAGTTTCTGGTCCCTTCTTTTCCATCACATTATACCTAAATCAACCTGACCAATAGCAGGTTAAGCACAAGGCACTATTTCATTAACATCAGCTGTATAGTATTACGTTTAAATTCATCTATCTCAAGAAGAAACATGTTTTACTTTTTTAATATTTAGCAAATATTCATCTGAGTTATTTAAACAGTTTTTATCTCTCACACCAAAAATAACATATGTGCCTAAATTATACCAAATATATTTTTAATATATGTAACTATAATTTAAAATGATATTTTTATTCAGTGATTTTTGTTAATTCTAGAAAAGCAAATGGTTTTTAAAATAAGGTACTTCTATGACATAAAATCTCATGCTATTGTTGTATAGGTGTAAATAGTCGATTGTAAGATCTTTTCTTTTCACTCAAAATCACTATGTCCCCATTCCCAACAAAAATAATAATCTGTGATTGCCATTTCTGATCTCATCCCAGATTTCCTCTCCTCTAGCTACTTATGTTGTTCTTCTCTATATAACTTAAGTTTCTTCTCACGGAATATCATTTTCACCAGAGTACTCTTACTATTTTATTACATGTGAATTGTTTCTTGCCTGGATAGTTAAGTCTTTTTTTCTGTAACAGTGGAAACAATAAATAATCAAAATCATGATGAAATTTATTATATACTTTAAAGCAGTTTTTCACTCAAGTGTATACAACGTATGCAGAAAAAATGTGCAAAATACAAATTTAGGACTCGATGGCTAATAGTGATCGCTACTCAGGTAAATGCACCACACAAGACATTTTGGTGACCTCTCTCAGTTACTATCCTCCCTTTTACCAAGCTAAACATCTCATACCATGGTTTTACCTTTCAAAACTTTTTACAAACAGGCTTATATAAAATGTGTTTTTTGTTTTGCTTCTTTGATTCGATATTTTGAGATTCATCTGTAAACACAATCTTTTGTGTTATAGTAGGTCATTAATTTTTATTACTGTCAAACATTCCACTGCAGGACTATAATTTATGCATCCCACTATTAATAAACATCTACTTTGTTTTTTTTTTTTTACATTTTGAGCCATTTTGAATAATGCTGCCATAAATGTTGATTGCCTCTCTTTGATGCACAAGTGCACATGGTTCTGTGACACACCAGAAGGTGCTTTGTTACTACAGGCTGTGCTTTTGTTCAACCCTAGTAAATAGTGTCAGTTTTCTAAAAATGGTGAATATTCATATTCCTACCAGCAGTGTGTGGGTTTCTGTTGCTGTATGTTCTTATCAACACTTAGTATTGTCATTCTTTTTAAAAATATATTTTTGCGGGGCGCCTGGGTGGCGCAGTCGGTTGAGCATCCGACTTCAGCCAGGTCACGATCTCGCGGTCCATGAGTTCGAGCCCCGCATCAGGCTCTGGGCTGATGGCTCAGAACCTGGAGCCTGTTTCCGATTCTGTGTCTCCCTCTCTCTCTGCCCCTCCCCCGTTCATGCTCTGTATCTCTCTGTCCCAAAAATAAATAAACGTTGAAAAAAAAATTTAAAAAAATATATATTTTTGAAATACATCACACATTAGGAAAACTGAAAATCTCTGGTGTCACCATGGGTGATGTCATGAGACTATAACAATGGCATGAGGAGTTTGGCTCCTGGTTAAAATCCTCTGTGTGATTTTTCAGGTTGGACCATACACAATTATAAAGGCTTTACCTGACAGGCCTCATGGGGGAAAGCCACACTTCCCACATCAGATATGCTGCACAGCCGGCGTATTGTGGTCTCTGAAGGGAGTTGTAGTCCAAAGTTTCTGTCCCCTCTGACCAGTCGTGCATTTGCGTACTTGCATTCCTAGCCCAGGTGCCTTTATTTCTAAGCCTTTTTATGTCAGGCCTTGGGCACAGGACTTTTTCAGAGGTTTCCATGTTACAAGGGGTGAGCAGGAAGAGGGAAGCTGAAGGCACCTTTCCCTACTCATGACCAGTACTTTTCCACACCTGCCCCTTCTCCATCACACTCTCCATGACCTCAGTGCATAAAACTCACAAAGACTTGTTTGAGGATCCTTCAACAGTAGGACAAAACCCACATCTTCCCTAATCCACCTGACATTTGACCAGTGTTCCATTTCTTGGGGAATAAATGAAACAAAGGGAATCGGTGCTTTCTCCAGTTGAAACTTGCTTATACTCTCTTAGTAAGTGATTAAAAGCTTAATTAACTCTTTCATTTTTACCTTGTTGTCTTAATCAGCTTCTGTAATACTTGACAGCTTAGCAATTTCTCCCAGCTCAGCTGATCTCCTGGTACAATATTTTACTGGAGGATAAAGGGGTGTAATTTATTTATTTATTTATTTTTCAATATATGAAATTTATTGTCAAATTGGTTTCCATACAACACCCAGTGCTCATCCCAAAAGGTGCCCTCCTCAATACCCATCACCCACCCTCCCCTCCCTCCCACCCCCCATCAACCCTCAGTTTGTTCTCAGTTTTTAACAGTCTCTTATGCTTTGGCTCTCTCCCACTCTAACCTCTTTTTTTTTCCCTTCCTCTCCCCCATGGGTTTCTGTTAAGTTTCTCAGGATCCACATAAGAGTGAAAACATATGGTATCTGTCTTTCTCTATATGGCTTCTTTCACTTAGCATCACACTCTCCAGTTCCATCCACGTTGCTACAAAAGGCCATATTTCATTCTTTCTCATTGCCAAGTAGTATTCCATTGTGTATATAAACCACAATTTCTTTATCCATTTGTCAGTTGATGGACATTTAGGCTCTTTCCATAGTTTGGCTATTGTTGAGAGTGCTGCTATGAACATTGGGGTACAAGTGCCCCTATGCATCAGTACTCCTGTATCCCTTGGGTAAATTCCTAGCAGTGCTATTGCTGGGTCATAGGGTAGGTCTATTTTTAATTTTCTGAGGAACCTCCACACTGCTTTCCAGAGCGGCTGCACCAATTTGCATTCCCACCAACAGTGCAAGAGGGTTCCCGTTTCTCCACATCCTCGCCAGCATCTATAGTCTCCTGATTTGTTCATTTTGGCCACTCTGACTGGCATGAGGTGATATCTGAGTGTGGTTTTGATTTGTATTTCCCTGATAAGGAGCGACGTTGAACATCTTTTCATGTGCCTGTTGGCCATCCGGATGTCTTCTTTAGAGTAAAGGGCTGTAATTTAAAAGTTGCATATAACTTAATCAGATAAACCAACTACATGTGGTGCTCAATTAAAGGGCCTAAGAATATAAATATGGATAACAACCTGTGCTCTTATAGAGAAACATAATAAAACAGCCATCATACATGAAAGTTAGGCCTGAGGTAGCAGAATTGCCCACAATCTGTTGGTCTGGCAGCAGATGGTTCTCCTTTTGATGAATCCTCAGGTTAGTAGGAGCCTAACCTATGTGACGCTACCCATTTCATTTCCCTCACTTCATCTTATCACATAGACATTTTATCATCCCCCATCATCCAAGAAGGGTGAGTACAGTACAGTAAGGTACTGTGAGAGGGATCGTACTCAAAGAACTTTTATTATAGTATATTGTTATAAATGATCTATCTTATTGTTAATTTCTTATTGTCCTTAACTTATAAATTAAACTTTATCATGGGCAGGTTTGTGTGGAGAAAGAAAACATATATGTTGGGTTCAGTACTATCCATGGTTTCAGGTATTCAGTCAAGGTCTTAGATCATATTATCTGAGGAGAAGGGGGGACTACTATAGAGAAAATTTTATCATGAAGTTTTAAAACTTGATATTTTGAATACAGGGCATCTGAGCTAGGCTTTGTAAGGTATAACTAAGATTTTATAGATTATGAAGAAGATAGGATATTTTTTAATTTAAATTTTAGTGAACATACATTGCAATATTTGTTTAAGAGTAGAACTCAGTGATCCATCAGTTATATACAACACCCAGTGCTCATCCCAACAAGTGCCCTCCTTGGTACCTATCTAGCCCATCTCCCACCAACCTCCCTCTGTCAATCCACAGTTTGTTAACCATCATTAGGAGTCGCTCATGGTTTGTTTCCCTTTCATCTCTATTCCCACCCCTTCCCAAGTGTTCATCTGTTTTGTTTCTTAAATTCCGCATATGAGTGGGATCATGTGGTATGTCTTTCTCTGACTGACTTATTTCACTTAGCATAATGTATTCTGGCATGCTGTTGCAAATGGCAAGATTCATTATTTTTGATGGCTGAGTAATATTCCACTCTTCTTTATCCATTCATAAGTTGATGGACATTTTGGTTCTCTCCATAGTTTGGGTATTGTTTATAATGCTGCTGTAAACATTGGAGTGCATGTACACTTTCAAATCTGTATTTTTGTGTCCTTTGGGTAAATATCTAAGAGTGCAATTGCCGGATCATGGGGTAGTTTTTGAGGAACCTTCATACTTTTTCCCAGAGTAGCTACACCAGTTTGCATTCCCATCAACAGTACAAGAGGGTTCCCCTTTCTCCGCATCCTTGCCGATACCTATTGTTTCTTGTGTTGTTAATTTTACCCATTCTGACAGGTATCAGGTGGTAGCTCATTGTGGTTTTGATTTGTATTTCCCTGGTGATGAGTGATGGTGAACATCTTTTTGTGTGTCTGTTATCCATTTGGATGTCTTGGAAAAGTGTCTATTCATGTTCTCTGCCCATTTCTTAACAGGATTATTTGTTTTTTGGGTGTTGAGTTTGATAAGCTCTTTATAGATTTTGGATATTAACCTCTTATCAGATACGTCATTTGCAAATATATTCTCCCAATCTGTAGGCTGCCTTTTAGTTTTTTGATTGTTTCCTTCATGCTGCAGAAGCTTTTTATCTTGATGAAGTTTTAATACTTCATGTTTGTTTGTTTTTTTTTTTCCTCTTGCCTTTGGTGACATGCCTAGGAAGAAGTTGCTCTGGTCGAGGTCGAAGAGGTTGCTGCATGTGTTTTCCTCTAGGATTTTGATGGTTTTCTGTCTCAAGTTTTAGTCATCCATTTTGAATTTATTTTTGTGTGTGGTTTAAGAAAGTGATCCAGTTTCATTGTTCTGTGTGTCACCGTCCAGTTTTCCCCACACGAACTGTTGAAGAAACTATCTTTTCATTGGATATTCCTTCCTGCTTTGTCAAAGATGAGTTGACCATATAGTTATAGGTCCATTTTGTTTCTTCTATTCTGTTCCACTGATCAGTGTGTCTGTTTTTGTGCCAGTACCATACTATGTTGATGACTACAGCTTTATAATATAGCATGAAATCCAGAATCATGATGCCTCCAGTTTTGTTTTTCTTTTTCAGGATTGATTTTGCTATTTGGGGTCTTTTGTGGTTCCATACAAATTTTAGGTTTGTTCTAGCTCTGTGAAAAATGCTCGTGGTATTTTGATAAGGATTGCATTAGATGTGTAGATTGCTCTGGGTAGTATAGACAGTTTAACAAAGTTTGTTCTTCAAATCCATGAGCATGGAATGCTTCTCCATTTCTTTGTGTCCTCTTCAATATCTTTCGTAAGTGTTCTAATACTAAAAGAATATAGATCTTTTACTTATTTAGTTAGGTTTATTCCTAGGTAACTTAAGGTTTTTGGTACAATTGCAAATGGGATTGATTCCTTGATTTCTTTTTCTGCTGCTTCATTATTGGTGTAATGATATTTTAATCACATAAAAGTGCACATGTGAAAAAGGGCACAGAAGTGAATAACTGTGGCATGTTGGAGATCAGCAAGTGATCTTATAAAGGAATTAAGTTGTTTTCCTGTAGGTAACATCAAGGATATAAATTCATGATGCCATTAGTATTAATTTTTAAGCAAGTAAACTGATAATATTTGTGATTAAACTCAGATTTTGAAAATTTAGTATTCATAATAAATGATGAAAAATGTACCTTTTACTATTTTCGTTCATAAGTATTAAAAAAATCTCTTTTTTACATTATTAATAAACTATTTCAACTATTTAATTTGTAAATTAAATTAAGAAATTAAATATAAATAATAGGATTCTTTTATCAGAAAACACTCTTTTTAATAAACATGAATTACAAAGGTACTTTGGAAAAACATCCCATATTAAAGCTTAAACAATTTTATTTGATTTGGATTATTGTGATGAATAACATTTCAGTATAGATCTATATTTATTTTGGACCATGATTTCTCCCTGCAGGTGGAACTTTTTTTTCTGCCTTTTTTTATTGTGCACATATTTTACCACAAGCTAGATTAAACCAGTGAATGTGAGGTTACCCAGTTTCCTTCTTTGTGTTTCTTTACTGGAGATTTTAGTGCAAGGCCATAGACTTAGATGCTCAGGATATAGAAGAATAATGTAAGAATATATAGAAAGACTGAACTATTCAGTTAAGTCACTGTATCTCTACTACTACCAGCTTGCCATCTTATGAGTTTTATATGATACTAGATGGTTTAATCTACAGATTGACTCTACCATTCTTAAAAATTGAATGAGGTAATTTTAATTCTTACTTGTGTTAAGCCCCTTTCCACAAATACTTACTTAGACATATCTTCTGAACCAAATCATAACCAAAGGCTAATTTCTGAATATGAAGCAATAGCAAATGTCATCTCTTATTTCATGTTGATGTTACTTTATTCCTCTGCAGGAATTCCTCCATTCCTCTGGTAATGGAGATTATGATTTTATTTTTGAAACATTCATTTCCCATTAGCCATTTAATACATATTTATTGAATGCCAATTATATTTAAGGCAATATTCTAGGTACTGAGGAAGAGAAGGAAAATAAGAAACAAAATTCTGCATGAAGTTTACATACTTCTAGGGGGTTTAACATGCTCTTTCCCTGGCATTCAAAGAAATCTTACTAGGATCCATCACTTAGCTTTGAAATGGATTATTTCATTTCACTAAGATACCTGTTCTTGGTCATAATTTTTAAAAAAGATATCATCCTTAATTCACACATATAGACATATGGTGCCAAGATAACTTTCATTGCTGATGCTATTGTTAGTTACACATGGCTAATTTAATGGGAGAAATAATTCCAAAGCTACAAATAGTCATTAATCTGTATCATAAATCAATAATTACTATTTTAAAAGTTTAAATAGGAAGTTTCTCTGCTTTTTTTGCTACAAAATAAAAACATCTTCAGAATCACTTGTTTGAGTAACTTTTCAAATGTAAAATCCTAATATGTCTCATAAAGTGCCAAGTAAGGGTGCTGACAGGTATGAAATTCAAGTTACTTGGAATTTGATTCTCAGAAGGTAATTGCATGCTATGTGTGTCAAACTTTAAATTGGGTTGGGCACATCTGTATAGATTCACACAAAAAAATTAATGTCTTGAAGGTAAACTCATCGTCCTCTATCAATAACCAGAAATATACCTTCTTTGAATCTGATATTCCCTGACATTCTCTTGCTTGAATGTGTTGAAGTCAGATAAATCTTTAGGTTATTTATTTTGAACTATTGGATTCTGGGGTACTGCTTTAGATTTCATTTTTTTTAACCTTAATTTCTTTTCCATCAGAATGTTATTTTCCTAGGAAAATATATGCATGCATTGCCCTATAGAATTTTTCTCAGAAGTTGAATGTTAAGTGCATATTTTTGAACTAATAAAGCTGCCAGTAAGAAAAGCATAGCACAGGATGTTTTTCCATTAGAAAAGAATGAAATTGATTTTAAGAAAAGTCAAGGTTTAAAGAATGTCTGATATTGTTGGAATAGTTGTTTTTAATTTGAAAATGTAAAAAAACAAAAACAAAAACAAAAAAAGTGTTTAATGCCTGCAAATATGGTAGGGTGGAGGCATATCTCAGAGACTCACTAGTTTCAATATAGCAAGACTGATAAAAGATTTGTATCTGGTGGAAGGGAAAATTAAAGTGTGTGATGCCAGTTTTGGTGTTTCTTGATAACTTTTAAGCCCCAGTGCTCCCACTTTCTTTTCTGCCCCACATCTGAGAGAGCTGAGAAGAAAACTTGGAAAGTCTTACCTTTGGTAGCTAGTTAGAAGATCAAATCATGCAATTTGACTTGACATTAACATTTTCTAATGTATTTTTCTTACTTGATCCTATACTGTTTAATTTCTTTTTGATTGAAGTATTTTCTGATGAATTTTAGGCAAGTGAATTTCTCAGATGAACTCGAAGATAGTTTAGTTTTACAGAGTATGAATCCAAGACATTTGGAGAGAGACAATAACATTTTTAAATATTTGTAGACTATTCTGAAAACTTGAAAAAATGGTTTCTAAAATAATATTCTCTGTAGTGGATCATGTATTAAAAAGATATGGCTAAGCATGGGAGACTGTTAAAAACTGAGAACAAACTGAGGGTTGATGGGGGGTGGGAGGGAGGAGAGGGTGGGTGATGGGTATTGAGGAGGGCACCTTTTGGGATGAGCACTGGGTGTTGTATGGAAACCAACTTGACAATAAATTTCATATAATAAAAAAAAATAAATAAATAAAAATAAATTAAAAAAAATAAATAAAAAGATATGGCTACCCTGAGACCTGAAGTGTATTGAATTTTAACTAAATGTTAGTATTTTCAAGTGTCTTTCATAAGCAGGCTGAACATAGGGAGCAGGCAACAGATAAATAGCAACAACCTAGACACAAACCATTAATAGAGTCTTTACTAATATTTAGGAAGTAATAGAGTTAATATCTAGAGTAACTCATCACTAGATTTTTTTTTTTTTTTTTTTTTTTTTTACAGGGAGCAGGCAATCTGAGAGTTAACCATTTTTTTCCCCAAATGCTGCCCTGCCTGTCCATTTACAGTATCTCATTGAGCATACACTTCCTATTCTTAAATTTATATCATCATTGGTTGTTTATAATAAATAGTGTAAGAACTTTTAAGGAGTTTCTATAGACTTTGGGGTTTTTTTGTTTTTGTTTTTTAAGTAAGCTTTATATACAACATGAAGCCCAATGTGGGACTTGAACTCATGACCCTGAGATCAGAGCTAAGACCTGAGCTAAGGTCAAGAGTGGGATGCTTAACCAACAGAGCTGCCCAGGTGCCCCTATAAGTGTTTTCTTTTTTTAATTAAGAGAATATTTGAGAGAAAGCTGTTTAACAATTTCTAGTTCTTTGGTTGCTATTTTGGATAAAGAGAATCAATCAATTTCTCTTCCCTTCCTTTTCTTCCTTCTTTTTAATTTTTATTTTGGTTCACTGGATATATTTCATGGTGGAGGGAACTGTTATGCTCATATTTATAAATTTCTTCCTCCAAAAATATCAAATCAGTATATCAAGAAATGTTTATTTTATAGAGCTCAATGACTCCAAACAATAGTTGAGTTTAGATAAATTTTATTACTGTGCTACAGGAGTGCTATGGATGGTTTTCCCTATGACCAAGAGGGTCAGGATCTTGGTCACAACAGAGGCATTGCAACACTAGCAGGGATATTTTGGATACAGGTGAGCCATCTGCTTTTAGAAGTGTGAATCTCAGCACATTACATAATGGCTGCTATATTTTTCTCCCTTTTCTCTCTTCCCCTTTCTGTCTAGCTCTACCTTCCCTTGCTTTCTCATCCTCCCCCACTCCACCCTCCCCTCCCCTCCCCATCCTTCTTTTCCCCTCTCTTTCTCTCTTCTTCCTCCTCCCTATGGATTTCTCTTTTGTAAGAGACCACTCAATGGGTCCATATTCCTTGTGGGGAGTCTTTCCTAGCAATATGTTGTAGATCAGGGTTAATGCTTGTTTGAGAGATAGAACCTATTGCAGGGTATATAATCTTTCCTCTGAGTCTAGTGTGAGTCACAGATTAATTTTAAGACACAGAGATTGCTGGGCTGAGACAGATGACCTAGGGCTACTTTAAGGATGATTCTGATCCCATATCCTTTCTCTAAATGTCAGACATGGGAGTTGCAGATTTAAGTCAGCTAACTCTATAACAAAGACTCAGTGGGATTCACTAAAGCAACACAAACAGCTCAGAAGAAAGGACAAGCTAGCCAGCAATTTGTAGCTTAAAGTGCATGCTTGTTTGCAATCAGTGGAGCCCGTAAGCAGGTCAAAGCAAGAAAATTAAGATCTGTGGTGTTAGTGACCCTTGTCTAAGCATCTGCTCACCACACCAATTGTTGGGACTACCCTGTGGAGTTGGGATGAACCCCATCTGAAACTTGGTTTAGATTTTGAGATTAATGATGTCACATACACACTAAGAGGATATTGAAAGGTATATTTACATATTGAAATTTGTTTAGAGAACATAACATATCTGTCATGTAGGTCTGAAATTTGAGAGAATAGAAAGAGAAAACTGAATTGGGGGTTTTATTGTCGTTAAGGGATGGGACTAGAATAAGAGTTCCTATGCATGGGCAGGGCTTGCATGGTTTAAATACCTGTCATTATAGAAGGAGGGAGCATCTAGGCTTTCTTGCTGTGCAAAGAGTTAAGATGGCATGACATCTGGTTTCTATATTCCAAAATATATTGAGCCTTATAGTTATTAATATTTTTTTTTTACCATTTATGTGCTTGGAATAGTAGTCTGCCCTTCTCTACCCTTTTTGCTTCCTGCAGAAGCAGACTTTATGAACTGTATTACATGAGCTTCCTTTTCCTGTGGCTTTTAGTTAGGTTTAACCAATGGCAGGCAAAAGGAAATAGGAAAGGTAATACTTTGGTCTTTTATTTTTTCACTCTGTCAAAGTATTCTTTTTACTCTGCAGCCTTATTTCCTCAGCCATGTCTCTCTCTCCATGGCCACATCTCCTGGTGGGTGAACCCTTTTCATTTATTCCAGTGAACACCATATTCCTTCAGACTTAAAGATGGCAAAAACACCACAAAAAAAGGCTAAAAAGTTGTTATGCCCAGAATTCATGATCCCCAAAGACCACCAGGGAGCTGAGTCCAATGTAAAAGCAAAAGAGCCTTTATTCGAGCTAGCTCGAGCTCAATCTCCTACCTGCACCGACGCGGCGGTGAGATGCCGGGGAGAGAGAGCGAGTTTCAAAAGCACAAAGGTTTTATAGGGGTCTAGGGGCAGTTGATGAGGTAATGGCTGTGGCCTCAGCCATTTGGCTGGGGAAGGGTGGGAGTCCTGTTACGCAGGTGGCCGGGCGTGTTTTGATCTGGAAGTTTGAACGAGTGAGTGGGAGGTTACTCAAGAGGAGGAGGCGTGGTCAAGGTGAAGGACACAGAACAAGATGGAGTCGACCGGTGTAAGCCCGCCCTTTCAAAGTTTGCATGCTGAAATCAGAGTCTGATGCTTAAGCGACTCAGCCACCCAGGTGCCCCTAAAATTCCAATTTTGAAATCTTTTTGGCTGCCATATAGAAATACAATTGATTTCTCTCTATGTATATTATAGTTAACTTTGCAAAGCTCATTTTATTTGTAGATTTTATGTAGACTGCAGAAAATTATAATGTATAAATAGCTATTTTTTTTCTTCTCAATACTCATTTTTTAGTAACTTGTATGTATAGAGGAGGAAAAATAATTTTCCCTTTGCCCTTCCAGGTTCTCAGCTAAAATTCTCCTATAATAAAAGGGCAATTTAACAAAATTTAAACAGACAGAAAAACAAACTGGAGTTTAATAACATGTATCCTTCATGTATGAATGGGAGATAACCAGGAAAACAGAGTAACTCCCTAAAATGGCCAAGCCCTCACCTAAAATACCACCTCCCACTAAAGACAAAAGAAGGTGTTGGGTAGGAGGTGCCTTAAGGGAGGTTTGAGGGCCAAGCAAAGTAAACAAGTGTAATATTGTTATGTAGATTTAAGTCATTGCCTTCTTCATTGATAATAGTTTCTACAGATTTAGAAAGATCCCCTTTCTCCCACTAGAGACGGAGATGTTCTTGCAAATGGAGATTACAGTAAAAAAAAATGCAAATTTCTTTTCCAAAAGGATAACTTGGTATTTCAAAGCCTCTCCTATGTCTATTTAAAAAAAATAATCAGCCTAAAATAATCCTCATGCCAAAGAGGCATAGTTTGGGGTGACAAATTCTGCTCACATACACTTGTCTTCTAGGTAAGAGTTCCAGTAAAATGTTCAAGAGAAGCAAATATTCATATTTCATTCCTGTTTTTATTTGGAATACTTTCCATTTTTCTCCATTAAGAGTCTTATTATACTTTATCAGGTGGTAAATGATGTGAAATCTTGGGGTTCAGGAGCGAACAGTCAGAAAGAATTCTTGAGACATCTTTGGTACAAAAAGGTGGTTTTATTAAAGGAAGGGGACATTGACCCAAAGGCAGAATGAGCTGCCCTGGGGTTGTGAGGAGTGGCTGATTGTATATTTTCAAGCTGGGAGGGGTTTAGGGATAGCAGAAGTCTCTAAGGAATTTGGAAGCAAGGTTTCCAAGACCTTGAGGGGGGCTAGCTATTGTTAGGAAAAGGTCATTTACTACTGTCTAATAAAACCTTAGTCATGAGAGCCTTCAGATGTTTATTTAGGGCTATGTGTTCAGAGGATGATTGCTAACATATATCTTGGGGGAGGGGGGTAGAAATAAAGGAAGTTTCCAAAGGGATTTTCATATGGTAAAGAAGACTTAACAGGATCCTATAGGATCCTGACTAATATCAATAGCTTAGGTAGCCTTTTGCCTCTAGTAAAGTATTAAGGTTATTCTGCCTGTCTCAAGTACTTGTCAATGGGCTGCAAAGGAAATTTAATTTTTTCTTTATTTCTTTTACTTTTGTTCTGCACATCAGTAAATATACTTTATTATAAAACATAAGTCAAGATGTAGAGTTCATTTTGAAATTTTTTCTTGTGTGCTTGAAAAGTATACTGATACTTTTGATGCAGCCTTCTAAAAACAACCTGTACACAAAGCTTATTGGTGTTGCTTAAATCTATACACTTCTGTTTTAACCTATCATTTATTGAAAGAAATTGTGTTAAAATTTCTCGCTATGAATGCAGTTTTGTCTTTTTACCTTATAATTTGTCAACTATTTTGTTACAAACATATTTTGAGATTGCATTTAGTAAGTGCACACACATTTCTAGTGTTTCTATCTCACTGAATGATGAGGGAGCATGGGGGGGGCAAGCTGAGGGCAGAGTATAGGGTAACAGCACCACTTCCCTCGCCTCCTAGGTGACATACGTGTGATATTCCTCAGATACTTCTGGCTATCCAAGAAAAAGGAAAGGTGTTTAAGTGCTTGCCAGGGTGATGTGGAAAACTAAGGCAAATGAAAAATTAAATTCCCTTACTGCCTACAGCTCATTGACAAGTCCTTGAAGCCAGCAGAGTAACCTTCCTCTAGGAGCTCAACTGCCTTGATGATGACACTTTGCTGGGGGCAAAAGGGAATCTTAGCTTAGCATTATCCTGACACCCCAGGATCCTGTAAGTCTACTTTAATATATAAAAATTCCTTTGAAAACTTTATGTCAACTCTTCCAAGCTATATGTGACAATCATACTCCAAGCTTATGGCCCCTCATATACATCTGAAGGGTTTCATGACTGAGGTTTTAAATGGTAATAAATGACATTTCCTAACAGCAGCTAGCCCCTCAAAGTCCTGGAAACCTTGCTTCCAAAATACCTTAGAGACTCACTCTATGCCTAACACCCTCCCAACATGAGGATATAATCAGCTACCCATCATGACCCCAGTGCAACAATTTCTGCCCATGGGTCCTGTCCCCCTGCTTTAATAAAATCACCTTTTTGCACCAAAGACCAAGAATTCTTTCTTAGCCATTGGCTCCAGACCACCCCCCACCATCACCCCAAAACCCCATCACTGATGACTTGACTTTCTTATTTTGTTATAACCCTCTTTATCTTTTGTTAAGTTTTTCCTTTGTTCTAACCTTGAGAGCCTTCATTTTTTGCTGGAAAAATCTGTTACCAAGCTTGATTAATTTTACTATCATCATTGGCTCACAATGCAGACAGGTAAACTCTTTGTGTAGGGGCAGAAACATTTTCCCTTCTTTCCTTCTAGGTTCTTTGGTTGGCCTAGTAACTAAATTGCTACAAGACAGATTAACAGGAGAAAAACAAGTTTAATAACAAATTTACCTGCTCTATCCATGGGAGAGACCCAAGAAAATGGAGTAATTCTGAAATGGTTGAACTCATCACCTTAAAAACCATTTTCAACTAAAGACGAAAAATGTTAGGGCTGGGGAATCAGCTACAGGAGGTTACCAGGAAAAGCACAGTAAACAATCTATTTCATGTTGTTTTGTGCCAACGATTTGTTTGACACAGGTTCACTGTGAGAGTTTCACAAAACAAAATCCTGTAGGATGATGTCTCTTAATAAGCCAATAAAGAAATAACGTACTCCAAATCAGTGATAGATTAATCATAGTACTGTTCCAGGCAAGGGACATGAAAGGAATGAAGTCCAAATTTAGTTCAGGTGTAACTTGATAGGGGTTGGTACTCAGGAGAGATGGCTTAGCCAACTGAGAGCTGATGTATAGCTGCCAGAAGTAAAACTTCCCTGCTGGGGGAACACAGCGTTCTGTTGGGACCAGTGGAGCAGGTGTCGATGGGCAGGGTGATCTTGGTGGGATGACTGCAAGGCTTTCTCCACTGCCAGTAAAAGAGTTGCCTTCACCTTGGCAGGACCTAATTGCCCCAGAGGTCTTTAGAGAACTATTTAGATCCGCAAAGTGTCACCTTGCCCAGCTGGAACACCTTCAGATAGTCTTCACAAATGATTGGTATTTATAGTGAAAGTGTCTCCTTGTCATACTTGCTTCTCCATATGTTTTAGTGATAAGCCCCCAGCAGGCACCCTCAACAGGTGAACTATTGAGTTCTTGTGGGTGAGACCAGATGAGAGATGACATCCTGACACAGCTTTATTTTTACATCAAAAAATCTTTTTTTGTCTTTGTTGTAAGCAAAACAACTTCAGTTAAGCCATAAGCAAGTGGCTCTGAGATACTATCAAATGAGTACAACAATCACTGATCTTGTGATTTCATATCACTCATACACTCGTTAATCCTAAAGGCCTAATTCTCTGTACAAATCTAAGTTTACAAGAACATCAGTCCACTCTGTGATTCTACATCATCTACAGTCTTAATCACAACCGTATTTTGGGAGTTTTTGATTTGTTTTGTTTTTTACTACACGTTCTTTTACATCAGATTTTAATGACCAGTTTAAGAAGCCATATTTCCAGTTAACAAAAGAATAACAGAGAACTCTTTTCTATGATACGATATCTGATTGCCAAACCACCAAAAATTAAACTTTTTAAAACACTCCTTTAAGTTTCTTTGACAATTGTGTTTCCATGTAAAAGCCATTTTTATAAGGCTCCAGGGGGTAAAGCTTGCATAGCACTCTCAACCACACTTTGAATCGATATAACATCAGAATGCAAGGCTGTCATTATTTTAGAGTATGCAAGTTTTTGTTCTTTTCAATTCTGCAAAGTTATTTTGACTTCATTAGTCTCATTTTCCAGATGTTCTTTCACTTAAGTTTTCTTATGTGTGATTTACATTTATTTAATTTTGAGAGGCTAAATGTGAAATATTTCCTTAGTTATTTTTAATAGCTACTCTATGTTCTATTAACCTTGAATAGTATCTTTTTCCTTCTACTGTCACATTCATTATCATTCTATTTTTGCACATCTCTTCATATTGTGTTCCCTATTTTTCCATTGACTTTAATAGGTTAGAGTGAGGTTTGGCTTAGAGCATACTATCATGGTCGATTTCCCATACTATATATAACCGAGTGAGGAGGCATCAAAGCCACAGTTGTTGGTACTTGTACCATAGCTATAGCCAAAGACCTAAGAATAATAATGGTATTTTGTTTCCATTCCACTAACATAGTTTTAGAAATATGTTTTCTTTGCAATGTAAGAGGGCTTTCTGTGGCCTGTAGGCTCCACTCTCCTTTTTGATACTGGGGAACCACAAAAGTGTGGAAACCCAGTGTCATGTGTCCTCTAAGGGCCCATATTCGAATTTCACACTTCCCCAAGGAATTACAGCCATTAGGATGTGAGTTATCTACTTTACTTCTGATTGGGCTGTTATCCTAGTTTGTTAATATTGCTCCTGAGATTACAGCCACTCTAAAACTATTCCACATATCAATTATAACTGCAATAATTGCCAAGCTATGGTAGAGAAACATTTTTATGTCATCTTTTAGTATTTTGTTATTTTTAGTGTTTTCTCCAATTGCTTTATGTAGACTTTCCATTGTTTTATTCTGTGTGAAATTCATTCATGTTTTGTAATATATTGCTAATTTTATCCATCTATATACCCAACAATGGCAAAGCTTCTATTGCATGCGTGTTGGATTGAGATTGAATTGGTTTTTTTTTTTTTTTTTTTAATTTTTTTTTCAACGTTTATTTATTTTTGGGACAGAGAGAGACAGAGCATGAACGGGGGAGGGGCAGAGAGAGAGGGAGACACAGAATCAGAAACAGGCTCCAGGCTCTGAGCCATCAGCCCAGAGCCCGACGCGGGGCTCGAACTCACGGACCGCGAGATCGCGACCTGGCCGAAGTCGGACGCTTAACCGACTGCGCCACCCAGGCGCCCCAAGATTGAATTGGTTTTAAATTTTTTAACATTTAATGTGATTTGACCAATTTGTTCCTGAGAAAAAGGGGCTGCCTTTGCTTCTCCAATTAAACAACCTCCCATCCCAGCATGGAGCTGTAAGAGTTTCCTTCTTTATACTGAGTCTGCTTTGGGGATAGGTTATATAGATTGGGCATAAACAAAGATGGATAAAACTGAGTAAATTTGGGGATCTATATCTGGCATGAAAGTCCTGAATATAAAATTTCCCTGATAAGAGTACTATTGTAGGTTCCAATGAACACCAGAAGTTTTATTAGCATAGGTTCCCATGTTCTTGAGGTGGAAGTAATGTCTCGTGTGAGATAGAAACCTGTTGTCTACCACCAAAGATGATGCTGTATGTTATATGCTAAATGTCCTAGGTGTCCCCTGTACATTTACAAGGTGTCCTTGTTCTTTTGGGCATAGTGTCTATATATCATAATTTTCTTAACTTTTTTTTAAACATTTATTTATTTTTGAGAGACAGAGAGACACAGAGCATGAGCAGGGGAGGGGCAGAGAGAGGGAGACACAGAGTCCAAAGCAGGCTCCAGGCTCCAAGCTCTCAGCACAGAGCCTGATGCGGGGCTCGAACTCACAAACTGCAAGATCATAACCTGAGCCGAAGTCAGACGCTTAACCGACTAAACCACCCAGGTGCCCCTAAATATCATAATTTTCTAACAGGTAAATATGGCTATGGATTAAACAGAGTAAGTTGGGAGTATAGTAAATGATCAAATTTGTGGTCCGTTTACATTTAAAGATAAAATTGTTATCTGCATATTCAACATCTGCTCTTTTACAGTAAAATGGCAGCATACAAAGTAAATCAAGAATTAAATTGGTGTTGTTTTCACAGAGTCCATGGAAAATATGTATTGCTGCATTTAATTCAGTAAGATAAGGGAAAGGTACAAAAGTCATATATTAAAAGTTGTTTTAACATATATGGTGGGTTATTATTCTAACAGCCAGGTACTAGTTCAGGCCAGTCTTCATTTTCTGAGTTAATGTCTAATAGGGGGTGTTGTTCAGGATCTTCGTTGACTCTTGTTGAGATGAAAGTGGAGGTTTCCACTGCTTTGTCAGTTTCCCTCAGTACTTGGTTTCTCCATTGATCAAAGGTTTCCCAGGAAGTAGATCACGCTGATGGAGTAGGATGGAGAGCTTGGGCTTGGTGATGCTGGTGAGTCTTCATTTGCAAGAAGATGACCAGAATGGTCATTTGTGGAGAACGTTGAAGATGTCAGAGACAATGGAGTACAGCTGTGTCTGGAGCACAGCCAGGTGTTCTAGATGGAGTGGTAGTACAATTGGTATTGCTGATGCTATCAGTGGAGTATCCATAGTTATCTGAGTATGGGACCCAGTAGTGAGCAATAAGCAACATAGTATCGCCAGTAGGCAGCATGCCACATTGACCCATTTAGCAATATTTGTTGGATTCAAGATGCATAATGGATTTATTGCCTTTAAAATAAAGATAGTGTCCTGGGGCACCTGGGTAGCTCAGTGGGTTAAGCATCCGACTTCAGCTCAGGTCATGATCTCATGGTTCATGAATTTGAGCCCCACTTTGGGCTCTGTGCTGACAGCTCAGAGCCTGGAGCCTGCTTCCAATTCTGTGTCTCCTTCTCTCTCTGTCCCTCCCCTGCTTGCACTCTGTGTCTCTCTCTCTCAAAATAAAGATAGCGTCCTGTAAATTTCTAATTCTTCCTATTCTTACCACTCAAGAAAACCTTAAGTTTTATGGTCAATACACTACAATATTGTTCTAAGCATAATTGCCCTGCATCATGCTAAGGTATATACTAAGTATCTGGTGTTAACAATAAAATAAGGTGCTCTTCATGTCTGAAATATTTATAGCTTTACTTTGATGTAATGTGACTTTTCCTTTGAGCACCCAGTTGGTTTTATTAGTGGCAGGTGCTATAGTTTCACCAGTACTATATATCTCATTGTTTCTTAACATTTCCCCATTTAATTTAGATTAGATTCTGGGGTGGTGTTAGTGCTGATTCTTATCTCTGACGGTGTCTAAAATATTAATTCAATACGAGCTTTTCCATCCATTCTATATCTGTGGTTTAGACATCTTGCTGTCTCCCAGACTGCTTTAGTCTAAGCTTTTATATCTGGATTCTGACTAAACAACTTGCTGCTTTTGCTTGAGGAAGTCATTGTAACCTTTCAGTTGATTCAGAGGAAGTTGGGTGGCAGGGTAAGTGGAATTTCCACAGTATGCCTTGTTTCTTAGCCCATTCTTGTATTAGGTTTTCTGTGAAGTGGCTCTCCTGATCTGATTCTGTGATGATTGGGATACCATAACAAGCAATCCAGATTTCTAATACTCTGCTGGTGCATCTTGGATCATTTTTTCTGCAAGGACGGGGTAATCCTATTCCTGACCATGCATTTACATTAGTGCACGCATATAGTTTATTCTCTAATATAGGCAAAGGTTAACTTTGACCTAATCTGAAGTATTCAGTAATTCCGAGCTTTAAACTTTGGGCAATTCTCACATTTCTTAATTTGAAATAGGAGGCTTTTGTTAGGTATATACATGTTTCTTTTCTTTAACCATGTTCTAGTGCTAACATGACATGTTTGGTAATGTGCCCATGCAGTGATCATATCAGATGGTATATTTGTTCAGGTTTCATGTTCCATTGCACTTGTTTATGTATGGTTATGTTTCAAATTGGTTTCCTCTTTAGTCATGAATCATTGTGTTTAGGTTAGATTTTAGGAACCATTGTCTCTTTAGTTTTCCTAGTGAGTTTGTCTACCTCATCTTTAAATTCAGATACTTCATGGGACACCTGGGTGGCTCAGTCGGTTAAGAGTTCAACATTGGCTCAGGTCATGATCTCACAGTTCGTGAGTTTGACACCACATTGGGCTCTGTGCTGACAGCTCAGAGCCTGGAGCCTGCTTCAGATTCTGTGTCTCCCTCTATCTCTGTCTCTCCTCTGCTTACCCTCTGTCTGTGTTTCTCTCTCAAAAATAAATAAACATTAAAGAAATTAAAAAATGTAAATAAATAAATAAAGTCAGATACTTCAGAGTTGTCCTTCTGATATGCAGAGTCATATGTGATAAATATGAAGATGACAGCCAGTGCTGTTTTCTACAATATGTCCTTACCCCATATGTCTTCATTTCCTATTTTCCAGTCACTTTCCTACCATGTTCTTGACCAAAAAGCTATTCCATTAGCAATGCCCATGAGTCTGAGAAAAGATATATCTCATTCTGAGTTTTCTTAATAGATTATTAAATTGCCACTTATATGGCTATTAGATAAGCGTATCGTGCTAATTTTCCTGAGCCTGATTCTGTCAGGATTAGACAATTATTTGTCCTCATAGCTGCTGCCTGCCAGTGTCCTTTGGATGGTGTCATGAAGTCTGATCCATCTGTAAACCACACTTTACTATGTGAGGTGCACCACAGTGATTCTCATTGCCCAACTGCTCAAGCTTGGATAGGCTCACCCCTTGGATATCTTGGCATGTTCAGTGTTGGCATTGCTGAGATTCCTTAGTTCATTTAGAGGGTTGGTCATACATCTATGTCCCACTAGGAAATATACCATTTCCATGTTAGGACTTTATGGTCAGAGGTACTTACCATCTGTTTGTCATGGGTCTGTTTTACCCACTTCAGAATAAGCTATTATAATTTAAGTATATATAATTGGTTTATTTTCTGTTAGTGGCTCTGTTTTGTAGTGCTTCATAGAGTGCCCAGGTGAGCTTTTCAGTTGATTGGTATCTGTTCTCAAAACATAGGAAATTCCTTTTTTGTTTTGTTTTGTTTTGTTTTGTTTTGTTTTGTTTATTTAGACCATGAGAAATTCCTAGTCCAGAACCCACTTGGGTAGAATTTGAGGTACTGAAGTGTTTTAAGTCCACAGTGAACATGCTGCAAACCCTTGTGAATATAAGCATTCTAGTTTATATTTGGAGTCCTCATTAGCTGGTACCAATGTATTAAGGGTTCTGACAGCACTTTTATGGGGCACCAGGGTGGCTCAGTCGGTTAAGGTCATGATCTCATGGTTTGTGGGATCAAGCCCTGTGTTGGGCTCTGTGCTGGCAATGTGGAGCCTGCTTTGAATTTTCTCTGTGCCGCTCCATGACTTGCTCTCTCTCTCAGAATTAACTAATTTTTAAAAAAAGAGTTCTGACAGCACTTTTTAAATAAGTAAAGGCTGCCTCTTGAGTCTCTGTATTTCCAAATCCTGTATTTTTACCAGTTACTAATATAATCCCCATATGTAGTATGAACTAATTCTAATATCAAACAGTTTTATCATTTTATGAGCTGCTGCTTTTGTGGGAGGAGTGGTATACAATCTATCTTGTTTATGACTAAATTTGGTAATTTTCTACCTTCAGAGGATGAAATTGTGTCTAGAAATTTTTACTATAGTGTGGGGTTCTTGGTCCTTGCTTGGCTTGATTGTCCATCCTCTGAGGGTAAGGAATTCAATTAGCTGTATTTTGACCCTAGTCTGTTCATCCAAGTTATCACCATAGATAAGGATGTCATCAATATAGGAAAAAAATGTTTTCTGTGTATGTTGTGTTTTCCTGAAAGGCCTGGATGACTTGTGTTAGGAGGTTGTGGGCTATTACTGGGCTGTTAAAGTATCCTTGTGGTAGCCTAGTAAAGTGGATACTGTTGACCTTCCCATGTGAATGCAGCCATGGGTTGGCTCTACTTGTCAATTGAAATAGCAAAGAATATGTCATATAAGTCTATCACCATATAATAAATTCTGGATCCAGTGGTGATACTGTTTATGATAGTGTCTATGCCTGGGAATGCTCCCTCAATTTTGGGGGCATGTATATTTAAATTCCTGAAATCTGTTAAAAAGTCAGATGGATTGGGGCGCCTGGGTGGCGCAGTCGGTTAAGCGTCCGACTTCAGCCAGGTCACGATCTCGCGGTCCGTGAGTTCGAACCCCGCGTCGGGCTCTGGGCTGATGGCTCAGAGCCTGGAGCCTGTTTCCGATTCTGTGTCTCCCTCTCTCTCTGCCCCTCCCCCGTTCATGCTCTGTCTCTCTCTGTCCCAAAAATAAATAAACGTTGAAAAAAAAAAAAAAGTCAGATGGATTATTATATATAGTAAAAGAGTAAGCACAATAATTTGTTCTACAAGTTACTGAATTTCTTCCTTAATTTGAGTATGTCCTCTCTTTAGATTGTATTAGGGTATGTTTGTTATTTAAGATGGGACAGGCAGTTTAATTGTAGTCTATTTTGCCATAGCCAAATTAGTTTTAGGAATTGTTGCATCTTTATTTTTTATATGGTGTCTTACTATGTCCATTCCAACAATGTTTTCTAAGTTGGGACCTATAAGCATTTATAGCTTTGAATTCATGTTCTACTAATTTTTTTTTTAATCTATGTGCTTCATGTCCCTCGGTTACTTTTTTCCTAATCCTTCAGTTAGTCCCTTTTTATTGTTAAAGTTTTCTAAATTAGTAGTAAAGTAGTGAATGTATTAATATTTATATTTTTGTTACTTGGGACCCTGTATATAACAATGTATTGTGTGTAGTACTTTTATTTACAAAGGCGATTCTATTGATATGGCCAGTGGAACATATGGGCAATTGTCTCTGGCTTAAGCCTGTTCCAGTAGAGGGCTCATAGGGTTTTCTTTTATTTGCTTATCAGGGGCTTGTCTTAATGGGATTGAATTTTATAAGGGTGTTAGTATTTACAGTAACTGGGTTAATGAGTCTGTACGTGGGTTTATTTTCAGTAGGTCAATTTCCTCTAAAAGATTGGTTGTTTCTGTCTCTCTGCCACTGTAAGTAGTTTCTGGAGTTTCTATTTTTATAATTTGGATTATAGGTTAGTGGTCTAAGTGGTTTATGCAGTCAAAAGGGTCTTACAGATTTAGGTCTGTGTGGTCCATTTTGACTGGGTCTATTTACATTAGCTATAGACATGTTTTGTTCAAATAAATGAACATTAAAACTATGGTTTTTTTTTTTTTAATTTTTTTTTTCAACATTTATTTATTTTTGGGACAGAGAGAGACAGAGCATGACCGGGGGAGGGGCAGAGAGAGAGGAAGACACAGAATCGGAAACAGGCTCCAGGCTCTGAGCCATCAGCCCAGAGCCTGACGCGGGGCTCGAACTCACGGACCGCGAGATCGTGACCTGGCTGAAGTCGGACGCTTAACCGACTGCGCCACCCAGGCGCCCCTTTTAATTTTATTCTTCAGCTGCTCTTGTCAAGTCAATGACTCTTCTATGTGTCTAGTGTCTGCAAATATTTTAAATAATATTTTTAAAAAATTTTAAATATTATTTAAAATAAATATTTTAAATAATAATAAATAAAATGTAATAAATAAATAATAATAATAAAAATGTACCCTCATCCTATGGGGGCACAGCTTTTAGACTGACCTTTTGAATTTGTTCTGTTGCTTCTGCATGAGGCACTTAAGGTGTCTGTCTCTTCTTATAAATCATAGTTGCTAACCCTAATTTCATTATTAGCTTCTCCTGCGGTTTTCCATGGGGATGTTTTAAGGGATAATACATTAGGTATAGGCCATCTGAATCTCCAGGTTGTTGGTACCCAGTCAAACAAAGATTCTTTTTTATTAATATTATTTTCTCCAAATGCTCTAAGGTGTTGATTAAGTTTAGCATCAGTGGTAATAGGTCCAAATTGTATAACTTCTTCTCCTAAGAGGATCAGGTTATGTCCTCTTTTGGGTCATAAATCTGACAGCCACTGGGTATCTGAGACCAAATCAGTTTGTTAGAATTCCATTCTGATTTTTGTCCTTTCTTATTTAAAATAAGCTCTCTCTTCAGTAACTCTGATTGGGTCCATATTATCATTTGTTATAGTTTTGTCTATTTTCATGGGCCTAGCTTCTAGTAAGTTGAAATTTCCAGAGTCAGTTGATTTAAAATAATTGTCATCCTCAGGTTGTAGATAGGTGCCTTTAGGAGCAAAGAGGTCTGGATTCATCCTACTGTGGAGATTATTTTCTATACTAGCACTTTTCCTTTCTGCCTATTGGCATCTATGTTACTTAATGCTTTTAAAAAGAGTGCAAAGATTTCTTCCTTATTTATTCTTTTTAATATAGGATATAACTAAATGGGTTAGGTGATGAAGCCAACATCTGGAATTTCCTTAATTTTAAGTTTCATTAGGACTAAATCTTCAATAGATATCTAGGGATTCCCAGAAAATAATATATAATCCATTCTACCCCTAAAACATTGCTTGAGTTATTTTGGTAGCGTTAATAGGCAAGGTATATTTGCTGTTGTCCTCTTACCTTTCATAATCGTGTTCAAAATGTTTTATTGTAGAGACATTTAATAGAGTATTCCAAATAGTTCATAATATGGTAGAGCAATATTAAGATAATTATTGTGGCCAGTATTAGCATCCAAAGTATAATGGCCCTATCAATATTGTCTATTCATAGGATATTTATAATTTCAGTAGGATGCCACAGATGGTAAATAGTAAGTAAAGTTTGAAGTTTTTTAATCCAGTAATGGGCATTGCCAAATTTGGGTCAATTATAAATTGAGTATAATTTATCAGCATGTATTTCAAATTTGGCATGGAGTATGATATATCCCATAGCGCCAACCCATTTTAATTATTCTTACTTTGGGTCAGGTTGCCAACTATGCCAATTGTTTTGTTCAGGGAGGGCAAATTAACACTCAGAGACTGAGTTTGTCTGTGCCAATGATTTGTTTAACACAGGTTCACTGTGAGAGTTTCACAAGCCAAAATCCATATGTTTTAGTGATAAGCACCTGGTGGGGGCCCCTTAGCAGCTGAGCTACTGAGTTCCTATGGGTGAGAATGCATGAGATGATGACATCCTGGCACAGCTTCATTTTTACATCAAAGCAACTTTTTGTTTGTCTTTGTCATAAGCAAGTGGATTGAGACAACTTCAGTCAAGTCACAAACAAGTGGATTTAAAGTTCTTTCAAACCCATACACAACACAAGGGTGAGTTTGTTATGCAGATTTGCCTCTGCCTTTTTATTGATGAGAATTTCTAAAGATTGAGACATCCCCCTCTTCCTGGTGCAGTGGGCGGAGGGGGATGGAGGGGAGGAGGAACACCTTTACAAATGGAGATTTCCCTTATTAGATGTAAATGTATCTTATAAAAGGGTAACCTCCATTTGGTTTTCAGAGCTTTACCTGTCTACTGTTTGTTACAAAATACTCATTTAAAAATAATCCCCGTGCCAAATAGACACATTTTTGTGTTTATGATGTGTATTTGCAGCTTTAGAGAACTCATCCACAGTTGGATTTATTATTTAAACTTGCATAAAAATTTCTATGTGTCATTTAAAATGTCACAATTTAGTATGTAGGTATATGTGTGTGTGTTTGTGTGTGTGTATTTCTTCTTAGGGCTTTTAAAAGATATATATTGATTTATATTGCTGTTGTAAAAAAAATTTGTAAGGTACAATATTTTCAAGAAATATTTCTGGAAATAAATATTTGCCTAATGGTTGAAATGGTAAATAGATTAATGGCTAAAAAGAAAAATCCTATTCTCTCAGGACTACAAGTTCCAGTTATATAGTCAATCAACATGTTTGCCTGCTATGATGACACAACCATATACAGTATTTGTGTAAATTCCACACTTAGTTCAAGATTTTCAATCTTATGCTGTTTTCAAGCACTGAGCCATTAAATAAGAGAGACAGGACGAAGAGGTTTTCAAATCAAGTGAAAAATGTAAGGAACATGTCTGTCAGTCTAAGATAAGATTTTTACAGGAATAGAACAAACATAATAGAAAGAATTGTTGATTTTTCAACAGACGAACAACTCTAGTAAACATAACAATAGAATTATATCCCCATGACCTCTGTTACTTCCATATTACTATCTACACAGGTGATTTGACAAGTGTAACATTGTAACACAATACTGCAGGGAACTATCACTGTGTCTTAAATCTGAGGTTATATATGGTCTAAACAAATGTGTCTACATTTACAAAAATACCCTTTTTTTCTAGAACAACTAATAGGCTAAAAAAAATTCCTTTCTCAGTTTTTTTTTAGCCAGCTTAATATTAGTCTATATGGTCAGAGGCAATGGTCAAATTCTATTTACTTTCTCATACACCAAAACTTGTTTATAGTATGGCTGTAACTCACAATAGAAGATATTGCACTGCATCTGGTATTCCATTACATTCAGAAAATCTCTCTTAGGAAAAAGTTGGTGTCTCCTCTGATAGCAGGAATGTCGACCTAAAAACAAGAAACCAGTTCGAGAGACAATGCATTTATTTAGGACCAAAAAAGTACACTGTGGGGTGCACAGATTTAGGTAGAATTCTAATAGTGTCCTTATTACAGGATTAGACATTTTCTTGAAAAAAGGCGAAGATTAGGCAAATTGTTTTTGAGAAGTGTTCATTGGTGCTAGCAAGCAGGGAATAGACTTGTACTTCACTGATAGGTCAGGTGAAGTGGTCATTAGCAGAAGTTTACGTTTATCAGTCTTTTCCAACAGAAGTTTTTCATTCTTGCTGACTTTTACGAATGTTGGCAGTTTGATTCTGTTCAGAGGTTTAGAAAACAGGTCTATTACAATATACTTCCTATAGATAGTTTAGCTCTATTTAAAAATGGTTCCACTTACATCATTTTTTCACACATCTATTAACATTTCAGTACCTCTTCCTAAATTTTTATATCTCCTATACCAATATTTCAGGTATTCTTGTGAATCCTTCCAGTTCACCAGAACAGCTCAAATATTTTTTTTAATGTTTATTTATTTTTGAGAAAGAGAGTGAGTGGGGGAGGGGCAGAGAGAGGTGGGGACAGAGGAACCAAAGCAAGCTCCACCATGACAGCAGCAAGCCGATGCGGGGCTCGAACTCGTGAACCCTGAGATTATGACCTTAGCCAAAGTCGGATGCTCAACTGACTAAGCCATCCAGATGCCCCAGAGAATAGCTCAAATTTTAATGTAGCAAGTGTAGGTGGTAGGTAACTTAATTTTTCATATTTTAAAATGAACTCTCAATCCTCACAAGTGTTCAAAAATAAAATTACATATAATACCTTGCACATGCACACCTATATTCTTTGGCCATATAAGTATATCGATATGTAACATATTTGTAAATAGTTATGTGTACTTTATGTAAAAGTTGAGTTAATTTCCTAACAAATCCATTTATAAGTTTGGGGCATTTTGTACAGAATCTTTGGCATGACAAAAAATATATAATTACTAATTTTGGATTATAACTTCAAGGAAAAACCTGGACAAAATAATATTTTACTAATCAATTATATAAATGGGAAACCAGTAAGAAAAATTTTATTTTCTTGAGAAATACTTAGAAAAAGCTGAACAAGTTGTATATAATCTAGTATTAAGATAGCAAATATTGAATCTCTAAGATGCTTTGTTTGGAGTAATGGCATTTGTCTATAATTTTTAGTTTATACGATGACAAGCAAAATCAGGCATGTTAATGGAATAGGTTGTTAAATGGAACTTTTCCTCTTAAACTTTTACCTGAGGCCCTAAAGCTGAGAATAACAGTTGCCATCTACTGTATCCTACAAAATTGAGATTCCAGATGATCTATTCATGGCTTGTAAATTGGATTTTCCAAATCTATTCCTGCTAACAGCAGCCCATCACTCAAACCATCCTATATGTGAGTTAGGGAAGCAGAAAAACAAATCTTTGAGAATTTCTTTGAAGGAGTTGTTAGAATTCTGTTTTCCTGGGGTAGGAATTCTTCTGCCCAACTGGGCAGAGTGATGATTAGTACTTGCAGAAAAATCACTTTTTACTCTCTCCATAGTTTTGCTTTTGTCAGAATGTCTTAGAGTTGGAATCATACAGTATGCTGACCTTTCAGACAGACCTCTTTCACTTGTTAATAGGCATTTAAGATTCTCCATGACTTTATAGTTCATTTTCTTCTAGTGCTCAATCAAATTTGTCTGTATGCACCGCAGATTCTTTATCCATTCACTTAACTAAGGACATCCTGGCTGCCTCCAAGCCTTGGCAACTGTGAATAAAACTGCTGTAAACATCTGGATACAGATTTTTGTGGGGCATAAGATTTTAGTTCATTTGGGTAAATATGAAGGAGCATGACTGCTGGATTATGTGGTGATAGCATGTTTAGTTTTGTAAGAAACTGCCAAAGTGTTTTCCATAGTGGCTGTACCATTTTGCATCTCAATAGCGATGGATGACGGTTCCTGTTTCTCCACATTTTTGTCAGCATTTCATGTTGTCAGTTAGACTTGGCTTTTTATTAAACTGAATTTGAATATTTAATAAGTAAAAAATAAGTTTTTAATATTTGAAGATGACTGGAAAAGTCATGACATTGTCCCAAAATGTAAAAAAAGAAAAAAAAAAAAAAGAAAGGAAGGAAGGAAGGAAGGAAGGAAGGAAGGAAGGAAGGAAGGAAGGAAGGAAGGAAGGAAGGGTGGGGCAGGAAAGTAAGATCAGATCTAATAAAGACAAAAAATAAAATCTTTTCATTTTTTGTGCTTGTTCTTTTTTTTTTCCTGCTTGTTCACTTAAGGTTAGCTCCTTTGAATGTCCTAAGGAAGTGCCTGTTGGCTATCAGAGAGATGTCTGGATTCACATTGCTACATGGAGGAAGAATAGGCAAAAAGAAATGAAGTTGCAAAAGATAAATACTATGGAATACAAAAGGGATTGATGAATACAAGTTAGGACGGTTCTGTGAAATGATTCTTTTGTCAAGATTTAAATATCCAGTCACATTTTCTATCATATTTCTGGATTGCAATAGGAGCACGTTCCAAATATTTTTAAAGGGAATTATTGGACGATGTAGCTATCATTGTGGTCCTATTTTAACACACTGAAACAGAAACTTTTTATGAGGTAATAAATGTATACTGGACTCTGAAAACCTACAGACAGATGACTTAAAAAACAAAAAAAAAAAGTGACTACAATTCATTTAGAACTACTGAAGAAATTTCTTGATTGTCATTCACCTAGAAAGGTTGTAAAAGAATAGTGATGCCTTTCCTGAAGATATACTCAGGATTAATTACACATATTTTGCCTAGTAGCATACATAATGTAACCTACATTACAAAGTACAGTTTATTACAAATTCTCCCTGAGGTTTTGGTAAAACTGTTGGTCAGGTGTAACTAGAGTGTCATCTATTTTGACCATGCTAAATAGTCAATTTTCCCCCCATTCTAGTTATAGGTCATTGTGTTACTTTTGAAATTGTCAGAATTTGCTTCCGAACCCTATAGTCAAAAGTCCACGGTATTGCAATTCAGGTTGGTTATTTTCGTATCAAAGCTAGTTACGGGGCGCCTGGGTGGCGCAGTCGGTTAAGCGTCCGACTTCAGCCAGGTCACGATCTCGCGGTCCGTGAGTTCGAGCCCCGCGTCGGGCTCTGGGCTGATGGCTCAGAGCCTGGAGCCTGTTTCCGATTCTGTGTCTCCCTCTCTCTCTGCCCCTCCCCCGTTCATGCTGTCTCTCTCTGTCCCAAAAATAAATAAATAAACGTTGAAAAAAAAATTAAAAAAAAAATTAGCTTAAAGCTAGTTGCAAAAGTTTACCATCTGTTGGGTGATACTTTGTAAAGATAAAAAGATAACTCTATCTTTACATGGCTCTGAATATTTAACAAGCAAGTTTTGTTTGTGTTTATTAATTCTCCCATTTCTTTTATGTCATGACTTGTCTTTGAGCATTCTTGTTAGCACAAAAACCTACTCTCATATTTCATCCCTTAAATAATCCTAAATTTATCTTATAATACTATCCAGCTATTGTGCCTTTTTTTGTTTTTCCTACTGTCCTTCAAATGATTCAAATGAGTTTTGTACTTCCACATCATTCCAGCGGGGCTTCTGTGCCCAAACTCTGCAGTCTCTTCCTGTCAAGTCACCAACATTTCATGTTCCCATATCTGATGTTCTGTTATTTTGTCATTACTGAAGTCTTTCCAGCATTTAACAAACGTAACACTTTGTTTCTTAAAACCGTTTTATGTTTTGTTTTGTTTTGTTTGTGACTCTACTTTTCCTAGTCTGTTCTTCTCCTTTGCTGGAGCAGCCTCCTCTTTCTAACAAACAATGGAATAGCCCTGACCTGATTCTTTGGCTGCCATCTTCTCTTTTCCATCTCTTCTTCTTCTCTGGATCCTAGGAGATTTTGTCCATTCTCATAATGTTCCATCCCAACTATGTACTAAGGCTCACATACACATCTTCAAAGCTCAACACTCTCCAGAACCTGTTTATCCAGTGGCCTGTTGGACTTCTCCAATTACATGTTTAAAGGGCAATCAAATGTAATATGGCTCAAACAAAATATTAATTCCCCTCAAGCCTTTTCCTAAACCCATTCTCTCGCAGGTTTTCTGATCTCAGCAAGCAGTGTTATTTGCTTAAGTCAAAATCCAGATATAACAGTGCTTAAAAGATTTTTTTTCCAGTTAATTCAGAATTTTATCTGTATCTCTGTATCTCTATATTGATACTGATCTTATATTTGTATGTAGATCTTATAAATATATATTTGATCTTTTACACACACACACACACACACACACACACACACACACACACAAACATGTATATCTACAACATCTGTTTTTCTCTAAAAGTCCAATAGTTAGAGTTGCTGAGTAAATGTTTTTGCTTAGTACGTGGATGGACTTTGCTGTTTAGCTAGTTACACTCATTTACATATGAATTCCAAAATCACTTTTAGATTTTTTTTAGATAATTTAACCTTTATATGGACCAATTTTAGGAGTTTTTTAAAAAAAGAGTCCAGAAAATGCTTTGCATTACTTTTTTTGAGGCTTTTAAAACTTATAAAAAAAATTCTCTAAGAATTTAGAACTTGTTTTTATCTCCCCCATACACATCTGTTATATCACCCTTGTTGATGTATTTATTATATTTTGATATATTTTTCATGATGTCCTATTATGTTAACCACTATGTAGTTTTCAGTAATTTTTTGAGTTATCCCATTAAAAACCAGGCATTAATTTATTTTTCATAGTCCTGAACATCTTAATCTGCCTTTTAAAGGCAAAGATAATAGTATTTTTCTGAAATTATTTAGTAGCTGTTTTATTACTTTGTCTTTTAATTACCATATATTTCCAGTTTAATTGAAAAATAATTGATATATGTCACTGTATAAATTTCAGGCATATAGTATGATCCCCATCACCAATTTAACTCATCACCCCACCAACCTCCCTTCTGGTAACCGTCAGTTTGTCTCTGTAGTTAAGAGTCTGTTTTTTGGTTTGCCTCTCTTTCTTTTTCCCCTTGTTCATTTTTTCTCCTTAAATTCCACATATGAGTGAAGTCATAAGGTATTTGTCATTCTTTGACTTATTTCACTTAGCATGATACTCTCTAGCTCCATGCATGTCCTTGAAAATGGCAATATCTCATTCATTTTGATGGCTGAGTAATATTCCGTTTTAAAAGTTTTTATTCATTTATTTTGAGAAAGAGAGAGAGAGGGAGAGCACAAGAAGGGGAGGGACAGAGAGAAAGGGAGAGAGAGAATTCCAAGCAGGCTCCACACTGTCAGCATGGAGCCTGATGCAGGGCTTGAATCTGTGAACCATGAGAACATGAACTGAGTCAAAGTCAAGAGTTGGATGCTCAATCTCTTGAGACACCCAGACACCCCCTGGATGGCTCAGTAATATTCCATTGTGTGTGTGTGTATACATATACATATATAAATATAAAAAAATTATACATATAAATATATATATATATATATGAACATATATACATATATACATATATTATATCACCTCTTTATCCATTCATCAATTGATGGACGTTTGGGCTGTTTCCACAATTTGGCTATTGTAGATAATACTGTTATAAACACCAGGTGCATGCACTCCTTAGAATTAGTGTTTTTGTATTCTTTGGGTAAATACCCAGTAGTGTGATTAGTAGATTATAAGGTAGTTCTATTTTTTTTTTTTTTTTAGTTTGTTTATTTATTTTGAGAGAGAGAGGGTGCAAGTGAGTGAGGGGCAGAAAGGGAGAGAAATAGAATTGCATGAGGGGCAGAGAGACAGAGAGAGAGAGAGAGAGAGAGAGAGAAGCAGGGCTCACTGCAAGTGGGGCTTGTGCCCGCCTGAACTGGGGCTCAAGCTCATCTGAAGTGGGACTGGAGCTCATCTGATGTGGGGCTTGAACTCACAAACCCTGAGATTACGACCTGAGCTGAAGTCAAATGCTTAACTGATTGAACCACCCAGGAACCCCAAAGTTTATTTTGAGAGAGAGAGAGAGAGAGAGAGAGAAAGAGAGAGTGAGCACAAGTAGAAGAGGGGCAGGGAGAGAGGGAGCAAGAGAGAATCCCCAGCAGGCTCCTCACTGTCAGCACAGAGTCCCATGCAGTGTGTGATCCCATGACCCTGAGATCATAACCTGAGCTTGAAATCAAGAGTTGGTCGCTTAACCTACTGAGTTACCCAGATGCCCCTCTATTTTTAACTTTTTGAGGAATTCCAAGTGTTCTACAGAGTGGCCACACCATTTTGCATTCCCTCCAGCAGTACAAGAGGGTTCCTATTTCTCTATAACCTCACCAACACCTGTTGTTTCTTGTATTGTTGATTTTTAGCCATTCTGACAGGTGTGGAGTGGTATCTCATTGTAGTATTGATTTGCATTTCCCTGATGGTAAGTGATATTGAGCATATGTCTGTTGGCCATCTGTCTTCCTTGGAAAAATGTTTATTCATGTCTTTGGCCCATTTTTTAATCAGATTATTCATTTTTTGAGTTATGGGTCTGTTCAAATTTCTGTTTCTTCCTGTTTCAGTTTTGATAGTTTAAATATTTCTAGCAATTTATCTGTGTCTTCCAGATTGCCCAAATTGTTGGGATATAATTGCTCATAATATTCTCTTATTATTTGTATTTCTGTGGTGTTGGTTGTGATCACTCCACTTTCATTTGTGATTTTATTTCTTTGGGTCTTTTTCTTCTTGATATGTTTGGCTATGGGTTTATCAATTTTGTTATTTTTTTCAAAGAACCAGCTCATAGTTTTGTTATTCTGTTTCACTGGGTTTTTTTTCTGTTTTTTCCCCCCAATATCATTGATTTCCACTCTAATCTTTATAATTCCCTTCCTCTGCTGGTTTTGGGCTTTATTTGCTGTTCTTTGTCCAGATCCTTTAGGTATAAGGTTAGGTTGTATATTTGAGACCTTTCTTCCTTCTTTAGGAAGGCCAGGATTGTTGTATTCTTCCTTTTATGACCACCTTTGCTGCATCCCAAAGGTTTTGGACTGCCATGTTTTCATTTTCATTGACTTCCATGTGCTTTTTTTATATCCTCTTTAATTTCTTGGTTAACCCATTCATTCTTTAGTAGGATGTTCTTTAACTTCCAAGTATTTGTGGTCTTTCCAATTTTTTTTTCTTGTGGTTGACTTCAAGTTTCATAGCATTGTGGTCTGAAAATATACATGGTATGATCTCAGTCTTTTTGTACTTGTTGAGGGCTGGTTTGTGACCCAGTATGTGATCCATTCTGAAGAATGTTCCAAGTGCACTCAAGAGGAATGTGTATTCTGCTTTAAGATGAAATGTTCTCAGTATATCTGTTAAGTCCATCCAGTACAGTGTGTCATTCAAACCCATTATTTCCTTGTTCATTTTCTGCTTAGACGATCTGTCTGTTGCTGTCAGTGAAGTGTTGAAATCCCCTACTATTATGGTATTGTTATCAATGAGTTTATGTTTGTGAGTAACTGATTTATATATTTGGGTGTTCATGTTGGGGGCATAAATATTTACAATTGTTAGATTTTCTTAGAGAGACTCCTTAATTATGATATAATGCCCTTTTTCATCTCTTGTTACAGTCTTTATTTTAAAATCCAGTTTGTATGATGTAAGTATGGCTACTCCAGCTTTTTTTTGACAATCATTAGCATGATAGATGGTTCTCCATTCCCTCACTTTCAATCTGCAGGAGTCTTTAGGTCTAAAATGAATCTCTCGTGGGCAGCATATAGATGGAGCTTGGTGTTTTGTTTTGTTTTGTTTTGTTTTGTTTTTTAATCCATTCTGATACTCTATGTCTTTTGCTTGGAGCATTTAGTCCATTTACATTCAAAGTGATTATCGAAAGATGTGAATTTAGTGCCATTGTGTTGCCTGTTGAGTTGGTGTTTCTGGTCATGTTCTCTGGTTCTTTTCTAGCCTTTTGATTTTGGTCTGGTTTGTTTTGTTTTGTTTTGTTCTATTTTCCACTCAAACAGTCCCCCTTAAAATTTCTTGTAGGGCTTGTTTAGTGGTCATGAACTCCTTTAGTGTATGTTTGGGAAACTCTTTATCTCTCCTTCTATTCTGAATGACAGGCTTGCTGGGTAAAGTATTCTTGGCTGTATGTTGTTACCATTCACTATGTTGAATATATCCTGCCACTCCTTTCTAGCTTGCCACGTTTCTGTGGACAGATATGCAGTGAACCTGATCTGTTTTTCCTTGCAGGTTAGGGACTTTTTTTTCTCTTGCTGCTTTCATGATTCTTTGTGTATTTTGTGAATTTGACTATGATTGCCTTGGTGATATGGATGAGTGATGTTATGCCTTGTTGAATTTAATGGGAGTTCTCTGTGCTTCTTGGATTTTGCGTCTGTGTCTCTTCCCAAATTAGGGAAATTTTCAGCTATTATTTGGTCACATAAACCTCTGCCCCTTTTTCTTTCTCTTCTTCTGGGACTTTTATGATATGAAAGTTATTCCTCTTTATTAAGTCGCTGAGTTCTGTAAGACTTGTATTGTGATCTTTTGTCTTTATTTACCTCTTTTTTTTAAACTTCATTATTTTCTATCATTGTATCTTTTATATCAATGATTCCCTGCTCTAGTTAATCAATCCTCGTTGTCATGACAACCATTCAAGATTGCATGTCAGTTATAGCATTTTAAATTTCAACCTGACTAGATTTTAGTTATTTTATCTCTACAGAAAGGGATTCTCTGGTATCGTCTATGCTTTTTTCAACCCCAGGTAATCTTCATATAATTGTGGTTTTAAATTCTAGTTAGGACATCCTACTTATATCTGCATTGACTAAATCCCTGGCTCTTATTTCTTTCCGTTCTTTCCTTTTGGGTGAGTTCTTTCATCTTGTCATTTTGTAGGAAAGAAAAAAAAATAATAAAGTAAACTTTAAAAAAAATTTAAAAAAATTAAAAATAAAACAAAAATGTAAGCTAAACACTAGGTGTATTTTGGTCTTCTTTTTAAGAGAAGCTTACAAGATTTGTCGCTCAGTTTATGCAGATTGTTGCATTAATCCTCACATCAAGTTTCTAGGTGTTCAAAATTGTTTGATGTTGATCTAGCTGTGTTTCAAGGATGAGACAAGTTTAGGATCCCCATACTACTCTGTCATCTTAACTCTCCATGGATGACTTTTATTTAGTTGTGTTGTCTGATTGATGTAGCTAAGACTTCCAGTACTGTGTGGAATAAGAGTGGTGACAGTGGACATCCCTGTCTTGTTCCTGACCATAAAGGAAAAGTGCTCAGTTTTTCCCTATTGAGGATGATACTAGCTATGGGTTTTTCATATATGGCCTTTGTTATGTTCAGGTATGTTCTCTTTAAACCTACTTGTTGTGTTTATATCATGAATGGATGTTGTATTTCCTCAGATGCTTTTTCTGCCTCTATTGAAATGATTGTATGGTTCTTATCCTTTCTCTTGTGAATGTGATGTATCATGTTGATGGATTTGCTAATAATGAACCATACTTGCAATGGAGGAATAAATGCCACTTTATCATGGTGAATGATTTTTTTTTAATGTATTGGTTGATTCAGTTTGCTAGTATTTTATTGAGAATTTTTGCATCTGTATTCATCAGGGATATTGACCTTTTTTCTAGTGCCTTAATTTGGTTTTGGTATCAGGATAATGCTGGCCTCATAAAATGAATTTGGAAGTTTTCCTGCCATTTCTATTTTTCAGAATAGGTTGAGAATAATGGGTATTAACTCTTCTTTAAATGTTTGGTAGAATTCTTCTGTGAAGTCATCCAGCTCTGGACTTTTGTTTGTTGGGAGATTTTTGGTTACTGATTCAATTTCTTTGCTGGTTATAGGTCTGTCCAAGATTTCTATTTCTTCCTATTTCAGTTTTGTTTATATGTTTCTAGGAATTTATCCATTTATTCCAGGCTGTCCAATTTATTGGTATATAGATTTTCATAATATTTTCTTATAATTGTATTTCTGTGGTGTTGGTTGTTATTTCTTCTTAACTGTGATTTTTTTTTTCTTTTTGATAAGTCTGGCTAGAGGTTTATCAATTGTATTAATTTTTTAAGGACCAGCTCCTGGTTTCATTAATCTGTTCTATTGTGTTTTTGTTTGTTTGTTTCTATGTTGTTTATTTCTGCTCTAATCTTTATTATTTCCTTCCTTCTGCTGGCTTTAGACTTCATTTGTTCTTTTTCTAGATGTAAGGTTAGGTTATGTGTGTGTGTGGTTTTTTTTTTTTTTTTTTTTTTTTTCTTCTTGAGGCAGACTGTATTGCTATATACTTCCATGTTAGGACTGCTTTTGTTGCATTCCAAGGGTTTGGGAACATTGTGTTTTCATTTTCATTTGTTTCCATGTATTTTTTATTTTCTGGTTGACCAATTCATTGTTTAGTAGCATGTTGTTTAACCTTCATGTATTTGTGGCCTTTCCAGATTTTGTCTTGTGTTTGACTTCTAGTTTCATAGCATTGTGCTCAGAAGAGGTGCATGGTATGATTTCAATCTTTTTGTATTTGTTGAGGTCTATTTTGTGACCTAATATGTGATCTGTTCTGGAGAATATACCATGTGCACTTGAAAAGAATGTGTATTCTGCTGCTTTAGGATGAAATGTTTTGAATAGGTCTGTTAAGTCCATCAGGTACAGCGTCATTCAAAGCCATTGTTTCCTTGTTTATTTTCTGTTTAGATGATCTGTCCATTGATATAACTGGGGTGTTAAAGTCCCCTACTATTATTGTATTGTCAATTAGTTTGTGTTTGTTATTAATTGTTTTATGTATTTGGGTGATCCTATGGTGAGTGCATACATATTCACAATTGTTATATGGAAGGTGTGTGTGTGTGTGTGTGTGCATGTAAATATGGATATGATTTATATCTTGTGACCAACTTTCTCCTTATCCCTCTCCTCTGACCCTCTACCTCTGGTAACCACATGTCTGATCTCTTTTTCTGAATTTTTTTCTTTTTTTCTTAGATCCCACATATAAGTGAAATAATACAGTATTTATCTTTGTCTGACTTATTTTACTTAAAAAATACCTTCAACATCCATATATGTTGTTGGAACTGCTTGGATTTCCTTGTTTTTTTTTGTTGTTGTTTGTTTTTTAATGGGTAAATAATATTCCATTGTATATATACACGAGAACTTTTTATCTGTTTTATCCATCAGTGGACACTTGGTTGTTGCCATATTTTGAGTATTATAAATAATGTAGTATAAACATTGGGATGAAGATATCTTTCCAAGTTAATGTTATTTTCTTTGGATATATTCCCAGAAGTGCTATTGTTGGATCATATGGTAGCTATATTTTGATTTTTGTGAGGATTCTCCATATTACTTTCCATAGATAATTGCCATATGTTTTTGTGTGTTTTTATGGTATTCTATTATTAGGCCTTTTCTTTATCACTTTAATTCAACACAGAATCACATGCTAATGGATTTCCCCAATGTCTGCAGACTCAAGTTCATAACTCACTGCTACCTCATACAATTCTAATTAAAACGATAGACCTAATACCAACTTCCTTCTTTCTTGGTTAGACGAATAATATATATAGCTTGATTTTTCTTCTAATCAGATCTAATTCTACATATTCTGTTACAAAGTCATGAATTGAAGTGTGTTTCCACTGTTGTATTAAACAGGATTTAATTGGTATTTGGGAAGAAGAAACCAATTGAAATTCTAAGGGTGCTTTGCTTTTAATAATGAACAGTAAAGCCACAGGCAATGCTTAAAAAACACATAAATGATAGGAAAATTTTACATCTTGGTGTGCCAAACACAATCCTTTGGACTGATGTTCTGAGGTAGCTGCTGTGAATGGAATCATTCCTCATTAAAAACTCCAGGTAGAGCCCATTTATTTATAAAGTGTTATGAGGATGTTGGTACAAATGATAACTTAGATAAAATCTAAGTTGCTCCCAAATGGTCAAAACAAAACGAAAACCAGTGAAATAAATATGCTTACTGTGTTGATACTGGTACAGATAAAAAATAATTTCAAAATGAATGATAATTACAATAATTTTTCAGAATGAATATGAAAAACAAATTATATTCTAGGCCATTCCTTTTCAGTACACTGAGAAAAGTTTGATTTTTCCAGCATCCTAACACTTCAGCTAATTATACACACAGTATGGGATGGCCCATCATTATATAAATCATTTTTTGATATCAGAGCTAATTAATTGCATGAAGATCTACCATCAGCCAACACAACCAGGCAAGAACAAATCAAAAATAAAATCCAACCCCCAAGAAGTTATATGATGAAGGCTCTGTAAAAAGGAACGAAAGGAGTAAAGAGTAACAATTTTGTAGCATTTCTCTTACATACAAAACCATACATAAGAAGCTGAGCTCTGGACATTTTGTGTGTAAGGTATAGAGTCCAACCTAGTTTCTTGAAATTGTATCATCTGTTCCAGTGAATTTACATAACCATTTTGAAAATTATTGTACCGTTCTAAAAAGTAGTAACAATCCTAGCAATAAAATTATGTTAGAAGGTGTTTTCTTTGAATAGTAATATTCCAAGGATACCAGTCTGGTTTCTTCTTTTGACAGTACTTTCTACTTCTCACTTTAAAATTTCCCTCATTCTCCTTCATATAAGTATCTCTAAAATTCTTTGTTTGGTGTGTAAATTTTACTGGGAATAATTTTTTCTTAGATCTAGTCTATATTCATTGAATAATTATTCAGTTGTTCAATTCCTGTGGATTCACATTCAATGCATTTTGCATGTATAAACATATCCTTAATATTATTACTATTTAATAACTGTCCATTCCTACCTAAAGCTTGAAAAGCAAAGTGGAAACTAATACTACTGACTGGACTTCATACTCATCAAGTATACATTTGAATCATTTGAGATGGCTCTGTGTTTGAAATTTTGAGATACCTGGGCATGGATTTAAAAGGGTTTTCAAAAATTGTGCTTTTATTCCTTAATAACAGAGAAAGACTGATCCAGTATAACTCTTTTCCTTTAGTAAGGAGCCTAGAAGAAAACTATTGTATATTATTTATTCACCCATTCGTTTATTCATTCAGCAATTATTTATTTGATCTCCTCATATGAGACTAAGTTGGTGCTAGAAGTTCTGTAGAAAGAAGTCCAGGCAAAAGAAAATAACAACAACAACAACAACAACAACAACAATTTTTTCTCTTTATCTTAAAATTTTTTAGCCCTACAGAGAAGTTGAAAGAATAATGTAATAACATTCACGTAACATTTGACATCTGACCGCAGTGATGGTGATGGTGTTATTGCCTTTTCTTTTTCCTCTTCCTCGTCTTCCTCTTTCTGTTCTCTCACACATTTTTCTAATAGGAAAAACCAAGCTTTATTTATTGCTTTTGGTTGTTTAATTTGTTTAGCCAGAAAGGTTTCCCAACCATTTTTTCTGTTTCATGACTTTGACATTTTGGAGGAGTCTAAGTTTTCTTGTAGAATACTTCATGTTCTAGATTTCTCTGATAGCTTTCTCAGTGTTGAAATCAATTTGGTAAAAGTACTACATAAATAATGGTGTTGTTATGTGTGTGTTTTACTTTTTCTATTTGCATTTCAGTTTCTTCACATTTTTGTGCACCTATCTTCACATTCCTGGATTCTTATCATTCTGTAAGGCCTTTTGTGTGGGGATTTGTGTTAATCTTAGTCAGAAGATGTTTTGTGTTTGACATTAGTTACAGCTCTGGCTATTGTCAGTGGATGAGAAGCTACAAATTCCCCTGGTCATACCTTACAGTATGGGCTAATATTTCAGGGGATTTGTCTAATTACTTTGGCTTTGAATCTGCCCACTTGACTTCTGGTCTTCCCTTTGTACTGTTTCCAAAGAGAATGTTTTTTGCATTGCACTGGAATTCCAGTGTTATCTTCCTTAAAGCTTGTTAGTGTGGTGGTAGAGGGGTTGGTGGAAATTTGTCTGATGATCTGATGAAACCTTGGTCTGCGGCTAGTGCTGTGGAAGTGGATCTCAGGGGCATGGCCTTCTCAGTGTTCTGCATCTGCTACTGATATGATGCTGACTCTGCTTCCCCTCAGAGGTAGAGATTCTGCTCCTCTCCCACAGAACATCTATCTACCTATTATTAATTAATTAATTAATTAATTCTTTGAATTTCTCTTCTCTACTAGATATAGGGAGTTTCTACTAGAGCTCTCAAGGTAGTTGCATTGTTCTCCCGTTTAGATTAAAGCTTTTGTTCTAAGAGGAAATCACAGAGACAATTCTGGGAGGATTTTGCCAGTGGCAAATGGGATGTGGAAATGGGGTTCCGAGCCGATGGCCAAGAAAGAATTCTTGAGACACCTTTGGTGCAAAAAAGTTGTTTTTTGGTTTGTTTGTTTTTGTTTTTGTTTTTTTGAAGCATGGGGACAGGGTTGTGGGCAGAAAGAGCTTCATTGAGATTGTGAAGAGAAATTGATTATATACTTTCCAGTTAGGAGGGGGTCAGGGATAATGTAAGTCTCTAAGGAATTTTGAAATCAAAGTTTCCAGGACCTTGAGGGGGCTAGCTATTGTTAGAAAGAGGTCATTTATTACTGTGTAATAAAACTTAGTCCTGAGACCCTTCAGATGTATATCAATGGGCCATACATATGCTTGGAGGATGATTGCTAATGCTAACATGTTTTGGGGGGTAGAGATAAAGGAAGTTTCCAAAGGAATTTTTATGTGTTAAAGTACACTTACAGGATCATGGAAGTCAGGATAATGTTAAGCTAAGGCTGCCTTTTGCTTCTAGCCAAGTATTAACATAGAGGTGGCTGAGTTACTTGAGAAATTCAGCCATTACTTGGCTGAATTACTTGAATTACTTGAGAGCCACATAGAGGTGGCTGAATTACTCTGTTTCAATGGGCTGTAAGTAGCAAGAAAATTTAATTTTTTCTTTTGCCTTTGTTTCCCACATCAACCACTATTCCTCTTATCCAGCCAGTATCACAAGAAATTATTTTCAGAAATCACTCTCATTTTTCTCATTAATCATCTAGTAGAGTTCCTGTAGGAACTTCCCTTCCCAGTCTATAGTCCCAGATGCTTCACTGTTTCACACTAGCCCATAATGGAACATAGGGAATTCTTACAGGCTTTTATGGAATTCCATGATACCAAGTACATAAGTATCCTGGTCCTGTTTCTACCTGTAGGTGAATGCCTCACTATGTATTTTGGGTCAAATTGTTTGCCCTACAGTTTCGGTTCTCTAGTGAATATAGTAAAAGTTGTTTTCAGTTTCTTTTTCTCATTATAAGTGTGCGAATAGCACCCTTTTCTGCTTGTGGTATCTCCAAGAGAGAATTTTTTAAAGCACCATTTTTTTTTAACCATGTTAGGAAAAAATGTGCTCATCACAGCATCTGGAACATAGCAGGGGTTCAGTAATTATAAATTCCTTTTCCATTTACTTAATTTAGAAGTATTCTGCCCATTTGAAGCTATTATTTGTGAATGATAACACTTTAAACTAGATTTTACCACAGTAATATCCTGACAAATATCTTTCAGCAAGATGTTAATTGGTAACTTGTGGCAAGAAGAAGGGGGTGGAGGTATAGTATTCCATCACTAAATAATTTGAGAAGAAAATTGGTTAATCAAACAGATTTCTTTAATGAAATCATTCTCAGAGCTATTATGCATTGTATATCGCCTAGATAGAGGTATAGTATGCACATTGGTTTTATCATAGAACATCCACTAATTATTCCTAAAAACAACTAAAAAAAATTTAAAAGTTTGTCTTTAATCTATTGTTACTTATATACATCAGTGAGATTGAAGGAATTAAATCTGAGACAAAATTTTGCTAAATGGTGAAAAGAAATTTCTATGAAAATACCAGGCATTAAACATGAAATAAAACGATAGGAACTACTAATGATTTTGAGTAGTATCACCTGTGATGGGAATGTTCCTATAAAAGGAAATAAATTTGTATGTTGTATAATAACTATATAAGATTTATGTGCCAAGTAATCTAATGATTAGAATTGGAGAAGACTTTGTAATATACATGTTAATTTGTCTTAGAATATTTTTTCTTGTTTAATCATTTAATATTTGTATTTGCCCTGTGAAATTTTATGCTTTACCTTTGGCCCCAAATATTTCCACTGAAAACCAATTTCATTCTGTTTTCACATTAGGATAAGATTTGCAAATTCTATACCCGTTTTTCTCTAAATAGTTGCATTTGAGGATGATACATCATATTGCCTAACACACAGCCTCTTTTAGCAAACCAGAGAGTTATTATTAAGATAAATAACCATTGAACTTGCACATTAGAGGTGCACAGTGAATACTCTTTGTTACTCTATGATTCAGGTTCATGACATAACTTATATCTTTGGAGGATGTGTTGAACAAACTAATTCGAACAATTCAATCAGTCTGAACTCTTTCCTGAAGCAGATTTGTCTTTTTTCTCTCCGGAGGTTTTCTGAGTCAAATGCAAATAAAGGGGGGACATCAGTGTTATCTCTTCCCTAATCACAATCGTCACCTCGCATCTCCTCAGAGTGATAGACTCATGCAATGTTATAGTTGTGAACATATACTATATGTTCTCTGAGCTTGAAAGAGAATGAAAGAGAATGAAAGCTCAAATTTTAATGAACAAAAAGGACATGAAAGCACTTCTCATATGTATAGTTTTAAAAATAATAATGTTAATAAAATATGTATAGTTTTTGAAATTTTGAAAATAATAATGGTAATTAACAGGTTTTTGTGAAATGAAATACCAATCAAATGTAGTTTTAAATTGAGTTGGAATTTAGTGTCATAACTGTATTGCCATGGATATGAAAATCATTACTATTAAGAATGCATAAACTTCTATATACTTTTCATTAATGTTATTCAGTGCTACTTGTTACACATATGGGGATGTACTTAAAACATGTCTTAACACACACACACACACAAATTATTTAGAGAAGAAACATTGATTATGAACTATTTGGCAGTGAACTATTTGGCAGCCCCTCAGTAAATATTTTATAAGAACAACCATCAGTGAATGGGCTCTTAGATGGAAATGAAGATAAAGTAAAAAGAATTTTATGGGATGCATTCCTAATTTTTGCTTAGTTGTATAAACTTTGGAAAGATAAATAACATAACTGATTCTCAGTTTTCTTCTCTAGTTAAGAAAATTATATGATTATCAGATTCAGAATATTTTCACAAGTATTTAACTTTTTTTTTATACTGGGACCTATTAATCTGTTATTTTTTCACTTATTAACTATATTGATATCCAAGTCATCCACTCCCCTTCATTCCTTTAAGCTAAATTCTTTCTTTTGAATCCATTCTTTGAATAACTTTTTTCTTTTCATCTTGCATTAGAAGATTACATTTTCATTGTTCACACAATTAAAACCATGTTTGTCACATCCATCCCAGCATCTACTAGTCATCAGTAGGGGTGAGTCTAGAGTCTCTGCACATTGCTTGGAGAGCACTTAATATTACCAGGAAATTCTCTCCAAATCCCCAGTGATTGAAATTCACTCTCTAAAAAATGTTCCAGGACCCCTGGTTCTATATCCATTTCCCCAATGTCCTTTTTTTTTTTTTTTTTTTTTTTTTTTTGCAAACTAATAAAGTCTGACTTCTGTTTATATCACCATTACACAGAAATGATAAACACTATGATCTCACTGGTCAATTTTCTTTCTCATCTTACTCAAGCTCAGTGAAATACATGATTAGGTCATTAACCAAATTGTAGCACAATAATGACTATTTGTCACAAGTTTTTATGTTAACTGGGTGGGTTTAGTTTGTTTGTTTGTTTGTTTGTTTGTTTTGTCTACAGTCAACTCAGGCATACATTTATATGCATTTGTGGTCCAAGCTCTAGGCTCTCTGACTTTAGAAGGATGTTGTTGGGGGGTGCTTGGGTGGCTCAATCAGTTGGGCATCTGACTTCATCTCAGGTCATGATCTCGTGATTTGTGGGTTCAAGCCCTGCGTCGGGCTCTTGCTGACAGCTCCGAGCCTGGAGACTGCTTCTGATTCTGTGTCTCCCTCTCTCTCTCTGCCCCTCCTGTGCTAGTGCTCTATCTCTCAAAAATAAATAAATGTTAAAAAAAAAAAAAAGAAGAAGGGTTTTGTTGGCTTGACTTGTTCACATTGTGAAGGGAGAAGGTAAGGAATAAAGGAAACAAGATCTGTTGAGTCATGAACACAAAACTGCATGGTGATGATTTTCCTTCATTCTATCACAGCAAGTCACAGACTTAGTCCAAATTCAAGGAATGGGGAAAAGAATCCACTTTAAATGGGAAGAGATGAAAAAAAGACTGTAGATACAGGAAAGGGAATAATTGCAGACATTTTTGTGGACAGTCTACCACAATGACACAGTTGTCTATGCTGCCTTTTGGAATTCACCTTCCCTTCATTTAAAGGTATCATTAACTCATTCTCTCTTTCAAGCGCTAGGGCTTTTCTCTTTCATGGGGCTCCTCTTAATTTGTTCACTTCTTCGGTTGTGTTTTTTTAAGAGTAATTCCATCTTTATCCTTTGTTCTCACACTATATTCTCCTTATAGGATTTCTCAGCCACATCCATGCTTTTGAAAACCACTTATAAGCAGATATAATTAAAACTATACTGTAGGCATCAGAACACATACCAACATTTTCACTTGGCTAATGGTAGGGTATGTAAAAATAGAAATTTACAAAACAACTCTTCTTAATAGTATCAGTATATTCTCATTGTATGTTAATGATTAACTAAATCTTTTAAAATGAAAATCTTGAAATTTTGTTTACTCTTTCTTAAATTTTAACTGTAGGAAACAAAGACTTTTATTAGTTATTGGATGATATGTTTATATTGGGCTAATCTCTCATACTTATTGGTTGGAAAGAATCTATAATAACTTTGTTGTGAATAAAAGTAAGCAGAAAGTAAGATTTTTATCATTTCATGATCATGCCCCACCTTACTAATTACCTCCAGTTGGTCATGTTAGAAACCTCTGAGTCATCTTTAAAAGCTCCCTGTATATCATCCTTTAAAGCCTGTCAGTTCAAATTATTAATCCTGCCAATTCTACCTCCTGTGTTTTTGACACCCCAAGATACCATTATCAATTCCCTGTATTAGTATAAAATAAGTATATTCTAGCTGGATTTTGATCATCCACTTTAATCTCAATCCCAAACCACAGTGATGCAGAGATTAGAGATAAATCTTGTTATCATGCTCTGCTGAAACACACTTCAGTGACTTGTCATTACCTTTAGAATAAAAAACAAAACGCCTCATCAAACGTTCATAAACACTATAGGATCTGCCCACCATGTAATTCTGAAACTCCTTTTTACACAACTTTTTCCTTTTCTGTGTACTTCAATCATATTTGCTATATTTCATTTCTTGAAAAACTTTTTTTTCTTAAAAGAATCTGTGTACTCATTCACTATTCCTTCACACCTCATTTGCAAACCAGTTTAGGTTCCTTCATCATTTTTTTATATGTATGTATTTCAAAAGGTTTCCTGTCATTACATAATTAATTTGTCTCTTTCTGGTTCTTGTAAAATTGTTTGATTGCCATGTTCATCTTTGTCTCACCAGTGTTGGACACAATACCTGACATGTATTAGATACTAAATTAACTTGGTTATTATTGAATAGAGGTATTAGGCAATGATTTCTTTAAAATAATTTTACATAAAATTTGCTAGTTGCCCTTTTTTTTGGTCAATGTCTAGTTTCTTTGTACTTATTGCACGTAATTGCTAGAGTCATTTAACAGTAGCAGTCATGTTTAAATTTTAGCCTTGAGGACCTACAGAAATAGACTACCCTATTTTCTGATATGATGTTCAAAGGATTTGTCTTCTTAATGCACTCTTTATGTCTACTTTTATTTCAGAAGGCCTTTGGGCATGACATATTATGTTTCCTTATAGTTTTAGCGTGCTCTTAATACTGTAAAATTTAATTTAATTTTACCTTGCATAAAATTCCAAGTTGATGTTATATAATAGAAATCTCTTATGAGTGGTTTAGGAATATTTTGTCTGTTGCTTGTGATGTTACTATAGAAAAATTAAGAAAAACAAAGAAAAAAGTAAAAAATGAGAGATCTGTATCCAAATATCACACATTAAAAGAAAAATTAGGAAACTTGTTACCTTGAATTACTCTACCAGCAAATTTTAAATCTGATTGAGTATAATTTTAATTAAGAACTTCTGTAATCAGAAACTATTATAGATAATTCAGGCTTTCTTCAGTTATTCTCTCTCTCTCTCTCTCTCTCTCTCTTTTTTTTTTTTTTAAGAATAAAGACCTAAAGACCAAGCAATCTTCCTTAAGATACTACTGCATTAATTGAAATCATCTCTTGATTAATATGTATATATTAAAATAACAAACTTGAAATCAGAGCATGTTAGTATAAAGAAACAAAGTCAGTTTTGCCACAGCAGTTTCTCAAAAATATCTTATTTAATGTCTAACATTAGGTTAAATATTCCACAGCCAATTGAGCTCAGCTAGCCATGACTGAGATTGAGGAACAAAGATAGAAGGTCAGTTTACCTAAGATAATAATTAAAATGTGCTTAATCTAAGTAGACTCTTTTTTAAATCTCTAGGGAAATCAAATCAGTATTAGGAATGAATAAATATATGAAGTACACTAAAATAGTGTTTTGTTTTTATTTTGTGGATGAAAAAGTCATATATATTACCATGAAAAGTAATTACCATGGGAAGCATACTTACGTAGTGCTACATTAGCTTACATTTTTGATAATATTTCTTTTAATATTGCTTTTAGTTTAGGGTTTGTTTGATATCTGCTCAAAATCAGATTTACTTCTTTATCATCATAACTTTTTTTTATTCTTGCTGATAGTATATCTGTGTTTCTGTGTGTGCATATGTGTGATTTAGACACAATTGAGGAAAACGATTTTAAATTGCCATGATATTGTATGTAGCATGATTTTCTTTAAAAAGTTGAATAATCTCCATAGCTAGATATTTCATATCACTTAACATGAAAAAATGCTCAACATCACTCATCCTCAGGGAAATACAAATCAAAACTACAATGAGATATCAACTCACAGCTGTCAGAATGGCTAAAATTAACAACACAGAAACAACAAATGTTGGCAAGGTTGCAGAGAAAGGGGGACTCTATTGCACTGTTGGTGGGAAGACAAACTAATGCAGCCACTCTGGAAAACAGTGTGGCGGTTCCTCAAAAATTTAAAAGTAGAGCTACCCTGTGGTCCAGCAATTGCAGTACCAGGTATTTAGTCAAAGGATGCAAAAACGCTGATTCTAAGGGACACATGCAGCCCAATGTTTATAGCAGCATTATCAACAATAGCCGAAGTATGGAAAGAACCCAACTGTCCACTGACTGATGAATGGATAAAGTGGTGGTATAAATATATACTATTGAATATTACTCAGCCATACAAAAAAAATGAAATCTTGCCATTTGCAATGATGTGGATGGAACTAGAGTATATTATGCTAAGCAAAACCAGTGAATCAGAGAATGACAAATACCATATGATTTCACTCATATGTGGAATTTAAGAAACAAAACATATGAACATGGGGGAAAAAGAGAGGCAAACCATGAAAATAGACTTATAACTATAGAGAACAAACTGAGGGTTGCTTGAGGGGAGATGGGTGGGAGGATGGGTTAAATGGGTGATGGGGATTAAGGAGGGCATTTGTGGTGAGCACTGGGTGTTATATGTAAGTGATGAATCACTAAATTCGACTCCTGAAAACATTATTACACAACAAGTTAACTAACTGAAATTTAAATAAAAACTTGAAACAAAAAAAAAATAAAGTCAAAGATCTAAAATATTCTAAAATAACTTCTCAAATCTGTTTTATCAATGTCAATATATATATAAATATATGTACTGCACATCGTGAGTTTGGGGAGCTAACATTTAATTGTTTGTCTCAGTTTCAACAAGCTCTTTTAAAATAATTCATATAGTTTTTTAGCCCCTCTTAGTAAAAACTATTCTATGATATGAATGAAGGAAAAATGTGCAAGCTAAAGAAGAGAAAACCTACTGAAACAGATAAATGAAAATTAGTAGTAAGTTATATGATTAAAATTAAAATCAAACTGATTAGCAAAATGGAAGAGGGTAGACAGCATCAAATATCAGTAGATTTCCACAATTAAATAATTCATCAAACAGAGCAAACATTACCATAAACTTATATCCAGAACAATGGTCAGTATACATGAAAGAGAGCTAAAATTGTCTCTATTAGCTTTTCAGACATAGTCTTTCAACATCACCCGTACTTTGGAATAATTAAAATTCTTCCACAGAACACATATACATATGTTTATGTATACACACACATCTATTTATTTTCATTCAAGAGTATTTGTAGTCCTCCCAGCCTTTTATTTATTTATTTATTTTTTTAAATGACTCGCCTTTTATAAAACATTTGACTTTTTGGTGACCTACTGAAGAAATGGCACACACAAATTCTCATCATAAATGAGTATACTGTACTTTCTACTCTTTAATCGGTGAATTTTTCTTATGAAATGTGAGTAATTCAGAATCTCTTTGGTGCAAAAGTCAATGAGTCTTTTAAAAGTATCCAAATTATACTCATTTTTTTTAAAGTTACTTTTATAAGCCTTATGAGAAACTTTAGTCCTTAAATTAGCTAACAGCACTGGACAGACTTTGGTCTCACTCACCACTGTACTTCTGTTATTTCTGTCTCAGACTTTCTAGTCTATTCACTTTGATCACTCATGCGTTCATTCATTTAGCATAAAATTACATGTTGTTGATATACCATGAACATAACACTCAAGATTCCGACCTTTCACGGTGCCTGGCTGGCTCAGTCGGTAGAGCATGCGAATCTGGATTTCAGGGTCATGAGTTTGAGCCCCATGTTGAGGGTAGAGTTTACTTAAAAAAAAAAAAAAAAGACTCCAACCTTTCTAGGGTGTATAGTCTAGTGTTCAATACAACACAGTAGTAGGACAAACAGCAGAAAGCAAGATGTTAAAATGTAAAGCGGTAACCGCTATGCTAGGGGAGTGTGTGGTACTCTATGAACACAGAGGAGATTTTTGGGGAATTAAAAGGGCTTTTTGGAACCAGTGATGACCAAACTGAAACCTTAAAGAGAAACTGGAGCTTTCTAAGTGAAAACTGGCATGTTCTGGGAGTCTTAGAATATGACACATAATGAAAATGTGCCCAGCAGAGGAAATATTACTGTTAAGATCATTAGACAGGGAAGCATTTCTTCTTAGAGGAACTTAAAGAAGCTTGGTAAGCCTGGACCTCCCAAAATGGCCTTATCCCATCATTACTGTTTTAGTAAACTGTATGCATGTGTGGGTGGGTGGTGAGGAAGGGGTGTGGTTTCCTTGGCTTTAATACAGATGTGAGTACCTCAGATCCTGATGAGGATCAGTTTTTTTTTTTTGCCTTGTCATTTCTGATTGGATGTAGCAACACCTAGTCAACTAATTTGGTGCTTCCTGTGGTCAAAAGGAGTTCCTGAAAATTAAACTGTTCACATTTTAAGAGAAATGTGAAAACTGCGCCTTTAAGTGTATAGTGTACTATTCAATGGAACTACATAACTGAATTATTTGTGATGTTGAACATTTAACCATGTATCCTGTCTAATTTAAGTCTGAGGCATATTTCTAAAGTAGAAGCACATTTGATATGACCAGACATGCCCAGCCAGGCCAAGAAAAGAGACAGGAGTGCTATATCTTCAGTGCATCTGTTTTGCTAGGGAACAGAGTTTTGAGAACACCTTAAGAGAAATGAGAATGGATTTCAAAAGTTCCATGGTCAGCAGAAATCAGTAGCTGTTTTCAACATTTGTCTTTAAAATGCCAATGTTGTTCTTTTAATTCAGAAATTTGATATTTATTTGAAGGATTTAACATTCTTTGGAATAACCTAGCATCTGATTTAGTCAAATCAGCTAGAAGTTGGTCACCTCCAGTCTCATTCCTGAGTTCTTTGTACTACATCATATTGACTGCAACACTCAGAGGATTCTGATTTTTGTAACCATCATTAAGAACTTTAAATGCATTTAAATAATACCCATAGCTATTATTGTATATTGAAATATGATTTTGGGAATTCACTGGCATTTATTTAACAGTACCAAAATCTTATTAGAGCTAAATTAAATGCATCATTGGAAACTTTAATTTAAATCTTATTATTCTATATTTAAATTCAAAAAGTGCTACTATCCAGTATCACTGCTTCTATATCCACCGGAGTGTTTAATATTTTGATTTGAATCACTTAATCAAAAATTAATTTCAAGAGAGATGTTCTTGTTGGGGGAAAATCACTAATGACTTTTAAAGAGTAAAAAAAAAATGTTTTGGTTAATTGGTTTCTTTCTAGTGAAATTTATTTTGTCAAGTGGAAATACTTTAAATGGTTTCTTTGAGAAAAATGTGATTCTATACCTTTATATGCTTGCATCAAAGCCTAGTGTTCTGAAAACAAAGTATAGTTATGAGAATTCAAGAGTTTAAATTATGGAATCCTAATAATTTCCCACTACTAGTAGCTATCATAAAAATATAATTTGTTAAGCATTTTCTTTATTGAAAGAGATTTATATAGTAAGATATAGTAGCAATGATTAAATATAAGTGAGGAAGTAGAATTTGAATATATTTAGCTATAGGTGGCTTTTCTTCTAAATGTACATAATATATGGAATAATTAAGTTTTTGTTGTTAACTATTATCCATTAATATGAGTCACATTAAGGACTCAAAATAAATTAGTTTGAATGAATGAATTTTGTAAAGCTAGATAAACAGAGATTTGCCCGGGCTTTTATGTGAAGGAAATAAAACCTCATAATTTTTCTAAATATAATACTTTTTTGGCAGGAATTCATGCAGGATTTAATGTTATGCCTATACAGGAGGATTGTGTTATGTGTCTTTTCCCCAATCCTAAATTAATCATGGAACACTTTATTTGTAGACCATTTTATGATGATAATGTGAAACTCCTTTAAGACATACTTCTGGGGCACCTGAATGGCTTAATCATAGACCATCTCAGGGTTGTAAGTTTGAGCCCCACATTGGGTTTAGAAATTACTTAAAAATAATAAAAAAGTCTTTAAAAAATACTGACTGCCTATTAAATGGAAGTAAAATAAAGGTAATTCTTAAATCATGAGATGAATAAGTATCATTTTTCTTTTTTTTCTTTTTAATCTTTTTAACGTTTTAATTTTTGAGAGACAGAGATAGAACGCAAGCAGAGGAGGGGCAGAGAGAGAGGGAGACACAGAATCCAAAGGAGCCTCCAGACTCTGATCTGACAGCACAGAGCCCAATGTGGGGCCCAAACCCAGGAATGTGAGATCATGACCTGAGCCTAAGTCAGATGCTTAACTGACGGAGCCACCAAGTGCCACAAAGTATCATTTTTCTTTTTCTTTTTTAATTTTCTTTTTTATTTTATAAAATTTACATCCAAGTTAGTTAGCATATAGTGAAACAATGATCAGGAGTAGATTCCTTAATGCCCCTTACCCATTTAGCCCATCCCCCCTCCCACAATGCCTCCAGCAACCCTCAATTTGTTCTCCATATTTATGAGTCTCTTTGTTTTGTCCCCCTCCCCGTTTTTATATTATTTTTGCTTCCCTTCCCTTATGTTCATCTGTTTTGTCTCTTAAAGTTCTCATATGAGTAAAGTCATATGATTTTGTCTTTCTCTGACTAATTTCACTTAGCATAATACTCTCCAGTTCCATCCACGTAATTGCAAATGGCAAGATTTCATTCTTTTTGATTGCCAAGTAATACTCCATTGTGTATATATACCACATCTTCTTTATCCATTGATCCATCAAGGGACATTTGGGCTCTTTCCGTACTTTGGCTATTGTCGATAGTGCTGGTATAAACATGGGGGTGCATGTGTCCCTTTGAAACAGCACACCTGTATCCCATGGATAAATGCCTAGCAGTGCAATTGCTGGGTGTAGGGTGGTTCTATTTTCAGTTTTTGAGGAACCTCCATACTGTTTTCTAGAGTGGCTGTACCAGCTTGCATTCCCACCAACAATGCAAAAGAGATCTTCTTTCTCTGCATCCTTGCCAACATCTGTTGTTGCCTGAGTTGTTAATGTTAGCCATTCTGACAGGTGTAAGATGGTATCTCATTGTGGTTTTGATTTGTATTTCCCCAAAGCATCATTTTTCTTATTCAAGCTCATCATCTACTGCTTTTCTTGCTTACAGGAAAATATAAAATTTTTTAAAAGGATAAATTTTTTTAAGGTATACTTTGGCCTATGTCCGAATCTTCCCTCCAGGATTTGTACCTAAATACCTCTTGTAACACCTATTTAAACCATTTTTTTTCCCTCAAAAGATAAATGCTTAATTCAGTCTGTTCATTATAGTTTCAAATCAAGTGTCTTGCTACATGGATAATAAAGCTAAAAAAAGAAAAAAGAAAAGCAATAATAGCGTTTTCTCTTATCCTCTAAAGCAAAAATGGCATGAGTGAATTCTTTTAATCCCCTAACACCACCAGAGTCGTAACTTTACTTGCTCTGTACCTGACATTGCATGGCCTGTTAAGGTTGGGAACATCTGGGAGGGTATTCCTTTAAATACTTCAATTACATGATCACATGAGAAGAAAGTGTTTTAAGCTCCAAGATCCATGCTTAAGCAGAATCCTCCATCATGCCTTTTTGACACCCCCCCCCCCCACCTCCAGCTTTATTGAGGTATAACTGGCAATCAAAAATTGTATATATTTAAGGTTTATAACCTGACTATCTGATCGGGTGAGATATTTACCACAACCAAGCTAATCAACACATTCATTACTTTATACGTTTACCTTATTTTCCTTTTTCCTTCCCTAATCTCTTCTCCTTCTCCCCCTTCTCCTCCTTCTGTGGTGAGAATATTCAAGCTCTACAGCAAATTTCAAGTATATAATGCTGTATTGTCAACTATAGTTATATTGCTGTATGTCAGTTCACCTGAACTTAATCATTTTGTGTAACTGAAGCTTTATAGCTCTTGACCAATATCTCCACATTTCTACCTCATCCAAGCCCAATAACCACTTTTCTACTCTCCAGGGCTATGAGTTTAACGATTTTAGATTCCACATGTAAGTGAGCTGATGCAAAATTTGTGTTTCTGCATCTGGCTTAGCATAGTAGCCTCCAGATTCATCCATGTTGTTGCAAATGGAAGTATTTCCTTCATTTGTAATTCTGAGTAATATTCTATTATATGCATATACCACATTTTCCTTATCCACTCATCTATTAATGGACATTTATGTTGTTTTCAGATCTTAGCTATTGTGAACAGTGTTAAAATAAACATTGGAACGCAGATATCCCTTTGAGATGCTGTTTTCGTTTTCTTTGGGTATATACCCAGAAGTAGAATTGCTGGATAATCTGTTCTATTTTTAATTTTTTGAGAGGCACTCATGCCGTTTTTCTGTAATGGCTCTACTTACACTCCCACCAAAAGTATACAGGATTGCCGTTTCTCCACACCCTTGCCAACATTTGTTTTCTCTTTCTTTTTGATCACAGCCCTCCCAATAGGTGTGAAATGATATTTCATTGTGGTTTCAATTTGTATTTCCCTGATGATTAGTGAAATTGTGTACTTTTTCATATACCTGTTGGCTATTTGTATATACTCTTAAGAAATGTCCTTTGCCCTCAAAAAGAATCAAATCTTGCTATTTGCAACAATGTGGTTGGAACTAGAGTGTATTATACTAAGTGAAATTAGTCAGAGAAAGACAAATATCATGAACTCCTATGTGGAATTTAAGATACAAAACAGATGAACATAAGAGAAGGGAAGCAAAAATAATATAAAAATGGAGGGGGAGAAAACACAAGAGACTCTTAAATATAGAGAACAAACAGGGGTTGGAGGCGGGATGGCAAGGGGCATTAAAGAAGACACTGGTTGAGATGAGCACTGGTGTTATATGTAGGGGATGAACCACTGGATTCTATTCCTGAAATCATTATTGCACTATATGCTAACTAACTTGGATGTTAATTTAAAAAAAATAAAATAAAATAAAATAAGATAAAATAAAATAAAATAATGTGTCCTTTGCCCATTTTAGAATCAATTTTTTTTTCTACTACATTGTATGGTCCCCTAGATATTTTGGATATTACCTCTTTATCAGACATATAGTTTACAAATAGTTTCCCCATTTTATACGTTTGCTTTTTCAGTCTCTTGTTTGCTATGCAGAAGCTGTTTTGTTTGGTGCAATTGGATTTGTCTATGCTTTTATTGTCTGTGCTTTTTAGTGTCCTATCTAAGAAAAAATATTGTCCAGACCAGTGTAGGAAGATTTTTCTCTCATGCTTTCTTCTAGAAGCTTTATATGGTTTTAGGTCTTACATTTAAGTCTTTAGTCCATTTTGACTCGACTTTTGTATACGGTGTTAGATAAGGGTCCAGTTTCATTATTCTGCGTATGGTTATTCATTTTGCTAAGCAATATTTATCGTAGAGACTGTTCTTTATCCATTTTGTGTTTTGGGCACCCTTGTTGAAGTTAACTGAAGATACATGGATTTGTTTCAGTGTCTTTATTCTGTTCCGTTGGTTCATATGTCTATTTTTATGGCAGTATCATTCCATTTTGATTACTGCAGCTTTGTAGTCAGTCTTGAAATCAGAGAATATGATACCTCCAGCTTTACTGTTCTTAGTGAAGAGTCCTTTGGCTATTTGGAATCTTTTGTAGCTCCATGTGAGTTCTAGAGTTTGTTTCTGTAAAGAATGCCAATGCGATTTTGATTGGGATTACATTCAGTTTTTGGTTAGTATAGACATTTTAATAATCTTCTAATCCGTGAATGTGGAATGTCTTTCCATGTAACTGTGTTTTTAACTCCCTTTATTAATGTTCCTTTTCTCATAGACCCAGGATGTTACTACTCATACTTAGTGCAAACAAAACAAAACAAAACAAAAAACAAAAAAGAAAAAAAAAAAAAAAAACAATTCTCATGACATGAATAGAATTAATTGCCAGTTTCAGCCAACATATTTTTGTCTCTGAAGATATCATTTTCTCTCTGGACTTGCTTGTTTTTCTGCATCATAGGGGGAAATGAGAGGATGAGTCTTGAAGTCTGCTATAATTTCTGAGTCTGAGGAGTCAGAATGTAGCCAAAATTTCAGTTCCCTACTTTGGGGAAAATCATTAATAGGTGACTGTAGAACATTAAAAATCTTGCATATGATTTTATTTTTTTAATTTTTAAATGTTTTTAAACTTTTTTTTAAAGTTAATTTTTTAAATTTAAATTCAAGTTAGTGAACATATAGTGTAATATTGGTTTCAGGAGTAGAATTCAGTGGTTCATCACTTACATACAACACTCAGTGTTCATCCTAACAAGTATCCTCCTTAATTGTAAATAATATTGTCTAAATTAAACAAATTTACTGATTTCCCCTAAATCCATAAAATATGCCATTATCTCTATTAAATGATCCTGGGGAGAATGTCATATTAAAATTTATCATTTTGGAATCGACAAATTTCTATTTTCCTATGCTTTGTAATTTCCTTTATCTCTAAAGATACTGATAATAGCTAAAAAATGTTCTATGTGCTATGTCGATATTGTCATAGTTTATGTTGATGTCATTGCTTGCCTATTCTGTGCTATAAAACCAGATGTTATGACATCTGGTTTTATTTTACATATATACTAAATGAAATTTCATTTTGAGAGTAATTCATTCAACTAACAGATACCATGTTGTATGTTTACTTCTAGACACATTTAGATAATCAATATACCCTAATCATAATAATAATAATTATTATTATTGTCTACAGTTTTTATCATCCATTCACTGGTTACAAAAAAAAGAGAAAAAATTATGATTTTCCATAGGGTATATGAATTCCTCAATGTTAGTCCACATGTTTGGAGATATCCATGCACAACTTGCAATTGCTCTGTCTCTTAACAACCTCTGAATATCTGGGTATTTCTTCAGTGTTCATTCTGCTTACCTATTTTAGAACCCAAACAACTATTTTTATCATTACTTTTGTATGCTGATGGGCAGACATGTGACTTGTTGCCATCAGTTGAATGTACCTGCTTGAGACTGATGTTCCGAAATGGGCTGAGGAAGGAGATGGCAGTGTGTGAGACCCATTGTGCTGGTGCAGCTAGCAGCAGGGTATATAGTTGTAGGGTAGTTGGGGGGTTGGCAGCTCTTTACTGAAGTAGAGGGAGCTTAGTTTCAGTATTGCTAACAGTGTTAGTACTCCTGCTAAATTAATTTTGAATTGTAGTTCTTAAAGTCATTTCTAGAAGCTCATCCTGGAACTTAGTCAAAGTATTTTAAGCTTCTTACTAATACAAACAATAAAAGCAGAATTTCCTGCTTAATGCAACAATAATGCTATTCTATTTACAATTGAGAACCCTAACTGGGACACTTGGGTGGCTCAGTCGGTTAAGTGTATGGCTCTTGATTTCAGCTCAGGTCATGATCTCATGGTTCCTGAGTTTGAGCCCTGCATCGGGATCTGTGCTGACAGGATGGATTCTGCTTGGGATTCTCTATCTCCTCTCTGTCTGCTCCTTACCTGTTCATACTTGCTGTTGCTCTCTCTCTCTCAAAACAAACAAACAAACCTCAAAAAAAAAAAAAAAGAAAAAGAAAAAAAGAAAAAGAAAAAGAAAAAAGAACCGTAGATCTAAAGTGACTCAACTAGATGTTTCAAGAGAGGTCATTGGACCTGTTCTAAAATTAAGCAATATAGTTCATGCCCTTGGACACATTATAAACATTTAACTTCATTACAGACAATGAACTACAATTTTCAGAATTTCGTTTGAATAACTGAGACATAAGACACTCACTGTCTCTGGGTTAGCTTGCACAAATCAGAGTTAAAGCAGGAACGTTGTCAGCCTCAGGGGTATGTCTGCTTGAGAATGAAATGGGGGGATAAAATAATACCTTAATAAAATCATTTTACCTTTGGATCAAAGTTTATCTCAACTCAGATGTACCCCTAGAATGTTTACTTATGAAAATCAATACATTTCCTATTTTGTTTAAATAATTTTGCTCTGGTATTCTGCCATTTGAAAAAACATTTTTAACTATCACTTATAAGAACCGTTGCTATAAAGATGAATATAAAGAATTCTTGGTTTTGAGCAGTAGGAAGGGCAGATTTTTAAACAAAGAACAACGTAATGTCTGCTGGAATAAAGGTATTTGCAAGTGTCTGTGGGGAAGAACACAGCTTTTGTGGGAAACCTACAGCAACTGGAAAGATTAATTATCAAGGAGGATAATTAATTGCTCTGAAATGAATTGTCAAAAATTAATAGAATAAGTTGACAAGAGCAGAAAATGTTATTTCTAAAAAGAGACCTAAAGATCTCTAAAAAGCCTCAAAGTAGACTACAAAATCTGTAGAAATAAACATTTTATAACAAAAAATGTTCACTAACGTAACTGAAAAGTTCCTAAGAAGCCCTACTTACTCCCTGTACTTATTACTTTAATGTAATAATGAACTTTGTAATGTCTATTCATAATTTTCCTGAAGCTCACTCAGCATTGGTCGTTCATGTTTCATTATTTGGCTGAAAGCTCCAAATTGTAATGCACAGAAGGAATTACTTGGTCATTTTATGAACAAGGCAAGTAAATCTTGTACATCTTCCCTTGAAATATAAACAATCATCTTTATTAAGGTAAAACAAAAAGTTAAATATACTTAAAACCCAGCTTTCTTCTTTAAAGGTGCACCATGATCATCAGAAAAGATTTTACTAGTGTTACCATTGCCTTAAACATCTTGACTCTGCAGATGAAGTTTTTCCTTCATTAAAGGATTGAAGTGGCCTCTTGAAAATCTTTTATCAGAATAGTGAAGCCATTAAGAAGTATGTGGCTCAAACTGTCTTGGGAAAAAGCAATATTCAAAGCATTCTTTTAAGAAAGAATCTTCTCAGAATGAGTATAGAATTATTATTTTTTAAAAGGGTGACAATGATAGTTGCTATCAGAGTACATTTCACCTAGGATTAAAAGATAATGAAAGGAGACAATGATGGGTAGACTGATATTCATCTGTTCCCTTAAAAGAGGATGTATGAGATTTTTTTATTAAAGAAAAAAATATGTAGTAGGAAACCATTAAATTCCACTTTTATAATATGAAATGAAGTTGAATATAAGAGTTTAAGTGAAAATGCTGAAACACGAATACACTATATTCTTGATAACATTGAGGCAACAGAACAAAAGGCAGAAAGCTAGGAGGAGAATAAATAGATGAATAAAAGAACTTATTTCCTAAGAACTTTAGCCACGACATAAATCAACTGAAATACTGAAATGCCTAATGTGGATAAATAGGACGCTAACATTAAAGATGATGGGATGATTCAGAGAGGTAATATTTAGCAATATTTTTCATTAGGATATGAATTTTACTGAGGAAATGTAAGTTCAGAGAGGAGCCGATTACTTTTCAAAAAGCTTCAAATCAACCAATAACTTGGTAAAAGAACTATGAGAAAAAAACAATAAAAACTTGGATTTATAAGGGCTCTTTCTTAGGGATTCAAAATACTTTTTATATTGCCACCCTTCTTTTCAGAGAAAGATGGTAAAGTACTTACTTTTACAGGTAAATTCGTACTTCCCAGGTATTTGAGATCGTGTCACTCATTAGTGCCTCACTCTGAGCAAACCTGAGATTGTCCAAAGTTGAGTACTTTACATGGTATTCAAGAAGATAAGTTGTACCTGTAAACATTAGGATTACTGAGAATATATCAGTAAAATAAAACAGATAATTTTTGTTTCTCATTTACTGCATCATATTTATATATCTTAGCTCATTGAGTCTTTATGATATTATGAGATTGCCATTATTGTCATTATTATTTTATAGGTGAGGAAAATGAGGCAAAGATAGGTTAAGCAACATGTCCAAGTCATAGTACATGACAAAGCCAGAATGTGAACTAAATCTCCAGATCTTGTGTCCCTAATCATGATGTCACTCTTCTCTTCATACATTCTAGATTAGGTCAAATCTAGGTGTTCAAGACAAAGACAGAACAATAAGAAATCTCCTTGCGCTTATCTCTTCATAAATTGGAAAAGAAAATATTTTCCAGGACTCTTTTAACAGTTGGGCATGGAACACTTGCCCACTTTAAAACCAATCCCCAGAAAATGTAGAGGGAACTATTATGAATGACTTATATCAACCCTGATTCATTCATAAATCATTCACAGGGGCTTGGTAAAATGTAACAGCATTAGACAAAAACTTGGTGCAACCTTCTCAGATTCCTTCATTCCCCTCCTTTCTTTATTTCTCTTGGTAAGTGCTCTGCTCCCTTCTTGTCACTCCTGTACTTCTAGATTGTGATGAAGTATGGAGCCTGGCTCCATACAAGAACATGGAGAATTTAACTCTCAGGTAAAGTTCAATCAGTGAGAAATAAGGGAAGGGAGTTAGGAGAGAATAAAGCAAATCCTTCTCCTTCTGCCTTCATTGAACTTCGCTAAGATGATTTCCCTTTACAAATGTTCTAAAATAGAATCAGTGCACTTTCTAAGTAACTTGTCATAGTCTCTTCATAGCTTCCTGTGAAGCAACCATCACCACTGGCACAAAATTGAATTGCTTTTTTTTTTTTTTTTTTTTTTGAGACAGAGAGAGACAGAGCATGAATGGGGGAGGGTCAGAGAGAGAGGGAGACAGAATCGGAAGCAGGCTCCAGGCTCTGAGCCATCAGCCCGAGCCCGACGCAGGGCTCAAACTCACGGACCGCGAGATCGTGACCTGAGCTGAAGTCGGATGCTCAACCGACTGAGCCACCCAGGCGCCCCAAAATTGAATTGCTTTTAATCTTTCACTCACCTTACTCTCTCTCATTCTCACATTTATTTACCTCTGCAATTAGTATCTCTCCAAATATCACACTTTAGATCTTTGTCTCAGGCTCTGCCTTTAGAGGACTGCGGCTAACACAGTACCAAACTAAGTCAATAGAATTCAGGTTCCCTTACCAAGGAAGAAAAGAAGGTGTTTGTTCAATAGACAAAAGGCCCACCCCATTGCTGAAAGTTAGTAAGTGACAGAGGCACTTCAAACTTTGTTTTATCAAACTCTAAATTCTGGGTTCCTAAATACTAAGTTAAATTGTATTAACATGAAAGCACATGTAACAATTGAACTTTCTGTTATACAAATTCTAGGTATAACAGCTGAACCAGGTATTAGGTTTTCTCTTGCTCCTCAATATGTTCAGAGAGGAAAAAAAAAAAAAGATTCAGGAACCTTTCCCCATGAGATCTTACCTGCCAATCCTGGCAGTTATTCCTAGTCTGAGAGTTTGATGGACACTTGTCTTTTCCTCCTTAGTAGCTATAATCAATTTTCTGTGTTGTACAGCAATCTACTGGGATGAAAATCATCTTGGTGGTGATGCTTTATTGCTCCAGTTCAGCAGGTGCACCCTCACAGAAAGTGGGGAATTGAATTATATAAAAAGCATGCACCTTAATTTATTGTCTGAAACGATATTATCAATCAGCCCACTCATGCAATACCAATTAGATAGAGATACAGTGACAGGATTTTACTTCTAACTTCTATTTGATTTTGGACCTGTGACTATATGTCATTAACTATTTCTGTCAATCCCCTGTTAATATTCTCAGATTGTATAACATCATAAATTTCATGAATTTTATTATTACTGTCCCTTAATATTCTCGGATTGTGTAACATCATAAATTTCATAAATTTTATTATTACTGTCCGTATGACTGCCAAGTTGTCAAGGCATGGGAGAGTCAAATGAGCATGAGTGGGATTCTTAGCATTAGAGATGATATTAGTATAATTCAGATTGTCATTTTATCAGGAGCAGTAAGTAGCCTTCTGTACTTAAAGGTGAGGATCATGGGTGAGTTGATTTGTAGCCTATGGGAGAGACAGGTTTGTGTGGAACAGAGGAGGTGAATGGTGATCCATACAGGTCACTGAGGAGTGACTGGCTGGTCTGATGTGTAACTGATTTACAATTGTAACTGGAGTGGATTTCACCACTGTCAAATATTGTCCAAGTGGAGGGACTGGGCAAGGTGAGGACCTTCCTCTCCCATACTACCACAATGCCTTTGAGAATCATGGACTCTATATACTTTTTTTGAGGCCGTAGGGCTATTGAGAATTTCCATTTAGAGCAGTTCACTTAATCACAGGTGAATGTCTACCTTCAGCAGATTTCACTTCTGCAGGACAATATACTCACTGGTGGCACTCAAGGAGCAGTATAGAAAAGTCTCATCAAATAGTAATGAGAATGATTAATGTCAACACAGGTGATATGTGGTAGTCACTTGAATGGTGATAGTGAGTGCCAGCATTGGCTTGTCCTCCATTTAGGTTCCTGGTTCTAATTCCAGGTGGTTCTGGGCCACATCTTGATGCTGATTTTGGTACATGGACACTGCCACATCATTACAGGCTCTACTGTCTATAATTTTTCTCATTATTTTTCTGTAATCTCATCCACTAGATTCTGTCTGTTCTAGTTTCCTCCTGCCTTTGGCATGCTTGCATATTATTCAATTCTCCTCTTTTCATCCTCCTTACATGAAATCTGTTTGGTGTCCAAAGGGGGTGGGTCAGCATGGATTTTCCTCTAGTGTCTTTGCAGTATTTTGTCAAATGTTTATGCACTGTCCTTCTTTAAAGAAACTTATTCTCTCTTCCATATCTTGCTTTTGTAAAGCAGAACTAAACAGAGAGGGCCTTCACAATTTTTCCTTCTGATGTTGGATTCAAGAGCTTATTGTGGAACTCCAAAGTAGAATACTTCCCTTTCTTCCTCATTAAATTTCTATTCTAGCAAGGCAAGTTCTCTTCCCAATAAGTGAGTACCAAAACAAAACAAAACAAAAAACAACAAACCAACAAACAAAACCCACAGAGATTGATATTTAAAGGTGTTTTCTTCAAAATGTGTAATAGTGGTAACTCTTCAATATACATATATGTGGAGAGAAAATTTTCAAGTTGCATCCATATCAGAGCTACCAGAATTAGAGATGAAGGTTAATTTCATTCTGTTTTATTCTCCCTTTTCTCCTTACTTCCCTCTTTATTCCCTGTAAAATGTGCTAATAATGTTCTTCTACTTCTCTCAAGAGTACCCTCTCATGCTAGCCTGGTCATCCAAGTAATACTTGAGAATTATTTTTATAACATGCATTGTAACATTATATATTTATTAAATATACTGATTATTATAGTCAAAGTATTATGCTTATTTAATGTTGAGTATTTGCTGAAGCATACATACTTTATGTATGTTTTTTGCTTAAATCTGTTCAAAATGTTAATGCTAAATTATACTGTGATGAATTTTTGATAAATGAGGTTTTGCTTATTGCTATGGTAGTTATTACTGTCAGCATCTATAATACTTGATTACCCAGTGACCCAATTAACTAAGCATTGTGTCTTTTTCTCAGTGTTCAGAAATTCATGTGGCATATGGAAATCTTTTAGAATCATGATTTGCAAGGGATTTTTGTTTTGAGAGAGAGAGAGAGAAGAAGAGAGAGTGATGGAAGGGAAGAAGGGGAGGGAGAAAGAGAGTCTTAAGCAGGCTCCATGCCCAGCACAGCCCGACGCAGGGCTTGATCTCACAACTGTGAGATCATGACCTGAGCCGAAATCAAGAGTGGGACGCTTAACCTACTGAGCCATCCAGGCGCCCCTGCAAGGGATTTTTAAAAGGTAATTACATTGCTATAAATATTACTGATGTGAATCTAATCAAGCCTCATGATTTGAGTCATAGCAGTTTGAGGGGAATGCCATAGGTGAAAGAAGGTGTTCAACAAAGACTATAAGGATGTAGCCAAATCCAGAATGTGAGGAATTCCATGGAGCAGTTTCTTCAAAAAATAAACATCTCAAAAGGGAAAGCTCTTAGAGATTAAGAGTTTTGAAGAAATATCAAGTGCCATAAGTGAACCTTATTTTGGGGGAGAAAACTCTGAAAAAATACTTTATTAAATATTAGGGAGAAAGTATTATCAAATTATATTAAGGGATTGTTAATTTTTGCAAGTTTATGAAAATGGTACTGTGAATTTCATTCTTAAAAAAATATGTTACAAATGCATAAATAAATATTCATAGGTGAAATAGGTGAAGCCAGATGATATATGGGCCATACTTTTAAATACTTGGTATATATAGATAAAGTGATCAATTAGATAAATACATAGATACACAAATATGCATAGATACACAGATAGAAAAGGATGAGTTTATTTAAGGTCATATTAATGGGTATTTCTAAATCTCATCTATTAAAAAACTGTTTTCTAATAGCAAGTGATCCCAAGATGGCATTCTTGTACAAACGAAGGATTATCATGTTCCTTGAGACTGTTAGTATTTATAATTACAGTTTCTAACTTAGGGCCATATGTAAAAAAAACATTTTAGCATAGAGAATTTTCTTAGGAAGATAAATGGAATATAATTTATGACTTAGAATACTGAAACAGTGCAACTCATTTAATCAGTACAGTAGATACAAAATGCTAACAAAAGTGACACTGAAAATACTAGTCTTCAAGAGCTTTTATTTCTCTTTTACATTTTACAGTAATTGTAATCCAGGGAACAATCAACTGTATAGAGCCTCTTCCCATAACATAATATCTGAAGATAACTGTTTATTCCTTTCATCAGACTTTTGTTTGACATATAACTTAAGTTTTTAAGATTATTTATTTATTTAGAGAGAGTGTGCACAGTGGGGAGGGGCAGAGAGGAAAGACAGAATCCCAAGCAGACTCTGCACCATCAGCACAGAGCCTGATGCTGGGCTTGAACTCACAAACTGTGAGATCATGACCTGATCCGAGACCAAGGGCCAGATGCTTAACTGACTGCGCCACCCAGGCACCCCTGGCACGTAATTTTAAAATTAGTATTTTGAATAGGTGGCATTACTATAATACAAATAGATATTATATTGGGTCAAGGTTCATTCATCTTGCTTTATAATAAGTTCCTAATTGTAAATGTTAACAATAATTCAGATAGTCTATAGGCTAGCAGAGGTATTTGGATTGTTGTCAACAAAGCCTTACCCATTAAGGTCAGCTTTATCAAGGACTTTTCATCAAATCAGTACTAGTCATTTTGTAGTATGTTGAGAGCAGGTTCTCTCTCAATTATGTTCTTAAGGCCATACCCACTTAAAGGGTCATGTATCTTTTATTATGGTTTCATTTCTTAAAACTTAGTGAGATTTCTGCTTTGACTCATGAAGGATTGAGTACTATGGGAATTGAACTCTCGCTGTGGGTAATGGACTCAATATGGCTGTGATCTGGGAGACAAGGGAAATAAGCTGCTTTAGCTCCATGATTGCCTCAGTGTATTGGCCAAAGACAGTTTTTAGGTCACTGCTCAGAGAGAAAGAATTCAAATAGAAGTCCTGAAGATGAATTATTGAGACAGAAATTGAAGTTGAGAGAGGCCAGATGTATGGTTTGGGGAAGAGGAAGCTTGCAAAGAGATCTTCTGAGATCAACAGAGGGATCCATCAGATTTCTGCCTGAGTACTTATCTGCACATCAGTAGTGGGAAACTCCACAAGCTAGCAAAGAATCATCAAAAACTGGCAGCACAGGCAATTCCCAAAGCTCACACATGGCTTGTAATAAGAGAGCTTACATGTATATAATGTAGGAGATTACATTTTCATCAGCCAAAGGGAAGAAATGTCTTAATACTTGGAGCATTTGATACAATACTAGAAAGTTATTTTTATTTTTTTAAATTTATTATAAGATTTTGCATAAATTGGTATTCTGCTTAAATGTTAAGCAAAATTCAGTGAAACCATCTGTGATCTGTGTTTGGAGTTTTCTTTTAGGGAAGATTTTTGTTGTTTATTGGAATTTCAATTACTTTGATATACTGTGATGCAGGGACTCTAGATCATCTTGAGAAAGCTTTAATAATTATTTTCCTGGAAATTTGCCCATTTCATTTAAATTGTTGGATTTACTATTGGGGAATGTCATTAAAAGGATGTGACTGTTGATTGACCCATGAGTTGCACCCAGGCATTTAGGGGCTCTTCACTATCTCGACTGTCCTTGGAATGTGGGTTCCACTTGCTTTTCCCACTTGCAGAGACTGCTTTGAAGACAAAGCCTTGAGACAGTGATGCGGCATGATGTTGAGAATGTCTGCACAGTTTGCATGACTGAACCCAGTTAGGGCCTCTTTATATAATTATATGATTTGGTGGCTGGTTGTGGTGATCTATTTGTCTTGCTGCCACCCAGGGCAAGCCTTCTATGTAAGTTCCTTTTGCTTATTAAAACTGCCACCTGCCAACCTGGAGTGACTGTCTCTTTCTTTGGTCTCTCTCTGTGTGAGGGCCAGTTTCAGATTGCAATAGGAAAGCTCCTGGGAGGGTTGCAAACCGACATTTACTGTGACAAATTTGATCATAATATTCTCTTACAATTCATTTAATGCCAATATAAATACTCTGTAGTTAAATTACCTCTCTCATTCCCTTTTTTCCCCTGAATTTTTATTTATTTATTTTTGAGAGAGAGAGAAAGAGAGCATGAGTGAGCACATGCACGTGAGTAGGGGGAGGAGCAGAAAGAGAGAGGGAGAGAGAGAATCCCAAGCAGGCATTGCACTTCAGCCCAGAGCCTGATGCGGGGCTCGATCTCAGGAACCATGAGATCATGACCTGAGTTGAATCAAGAGTCAGAAGCTTAACCGACAGAGCTACCTAGGTACCCCTCTCTCATTCCCAAGATTGATAATTTGTATCTTGTAACTTTTTTTTTTTTCTTATCTGGCTGGAATTTTATGAATTACACTGATGTTCTAGAGAAGTCAGCATTGTATTTCATTGATTTTTCTGTATTTTTCTGTGTTCCATTTTATTGATTTATTTTCATTTTCTCTTAGTTGATATTTACTTTGTTTTGAAATTTTATTTAAAAAATCGTCATTAAGAAAAGGTTTTTTGTTTGCCTATCTTTAAGGTTTGGATAGAATAGTTTCTCTTTTCACAGTAACAAGGTGCCACAAATTTAGTAGCTTCAAACAACAGGAATTTATTCTCCTACAGTCTCTGGGGGCAAGGAGTTTGAACTGAGTCTCATGGGGCTGAAATTGAGGTGTCAGCTCCTTTCAGAGGCTCTGCGGAAAAAAGTGTTCCATGCCTTTTCCAGCTTTTGGTGGTTGCTGGTCTTTGATGCGTGGCCACCAGTCTGTGCCTCGCAGTCACATGGCCTTCTCTTCTTTAGCCAAATATCCCTGCTATAAGGATACTTGTAATTAAATTTAGGGCACATGAAGATAATTCAGAAGAACCTCCTGTCTCAAGTTCCTTTAGTTTAATCATATCTGCAAAGCTCCTTTTGTCATATAAGTTAACTTCACAGGTTTCAGTTATTAGGGATTATATATTTTAGGGATCATTACTCACTTACCACAGGTGAATACAGCTGTATGGTGAATTCTCAATCAAATATTCAAGAAGTGAAATTGCTCAATCAAATACTGGCAAACTGTCTTTGAAAAAGTTACAGCCACTTACAGTATTCTTTCATGATTAGGTTAAACATATCCTTTGGTCTTCTAGTCTTATAGTCATGCTTTAAAAAAGTACTTTATATTGTAAACAACAAAATGTCATATACACTTTCTTATGTTATTTTTAGAAGATCAATCTTAAATCTTTCTGCAGTTTACAAATGTTGATGTAAAATAAATTTTATGTGTCATAAATCAGCATCTTACTTGATGAAAATTCCCCTTTTATCATTTTAAATATGTTAATCGTTTATTAACTTCATTATTTTAATGCTACTAGCTTTTATTTCATTTTGTCTAATGTTAATATCCTAATTTTATTTTTATTTTGAGTGAGTTTTGTTGGTGTGTTCCATGCCCATGTTTTTGATTTCAAGCTTCCCATGTAACTTTGATTTGCATATTTCATTTATGTAATTTGAAGCCAGATTGTTGCTCTTTTTGTTTAAGTGAGATTTTCAAATGTATGTTTGACATGATTCTGTCATCTTATTTTTTTCGTTAATTGGCATGCTATGTATTTTTCTTCTTTCTCTGTTAGATTGAAAGTATATAGTTTGTTTTTAGTATTTCTGGTGGTTATTTAACACCTTTAAAAATTGTTAGAATAGAGAGTATCTTATTGCTTTCCTGATATGAAACATGAGAAAAATTAATGAGCTTGAGATTGATCCACCACCTTTATCCTGTTATACTCCTCCTGTAACCACTTCACAAGTTTTTTATCCATTCCGTTATAGTTCATTATAACTGCATATAGTTGCATTATAATTACTGTGTTATTTAGATGTACATCTTTTTTTTTTCTGTGATGTATATTCATACGGGATATGGGAAAATGTATTTATTTATCTCGCTACTTATCTAAAAGAGAGAAAGATATTTACTGAACGGAAAACAAAAGTCTAGAAACCCCAATTTGGGAATGAAGGGAGTAGGAGACTTTGGGTAATAGTTAAAAAAAAATTGAAAAGGTGAATGTACATTGTTAATTTAATTCCACAAAATGGTCAAATCTTTAATTTGAATATTTTGTTCATTGTTATTTGTTTTAGATATTTTTCTCTTTCTTGTTTATTTCTATATGAGCATAGCACACACAAACACACAGTATCACAACTTGGAACTAAAATTTCTGATTATTTTCTTACGGATTTAAGAAAGTAAGAACCAAGCTGTGAGACCTCGTTCTCTTCTTTACTTAATTTAGGAAATAAAACAATTGTGTAATAAGATTAGAATCAATGTCATTCTCTTTCATTGATTATGGGAGGAAGGGATAGTTTCATGAGGGTTCAAGCCTCAGAAAAATCATTCCTTTTTAGAATAAACTTTTGAGGAGTACCTTATTCATGGATTTCCTTGAGACTCTGATAATACCCCTAACAATACCTAATTCCAACACGTTGTCTTTTCAGTACATCTTTTGGTGAATATACCAGTATTTTAGATGAGATGAAGACTTCATAATGATCTAGCATGTGATCAGTTATATAGAGAAAAGAGTTATGGCCGTGGAAAGACACACAAACAGAAGAACTGAAACCTCCTTCAGTCATAGTCACAGATAGGAGGATGGAAGTAATTGCTCTAACCCCAGACAAGTCTCAGATAATCACGGTCCTGGTCAACAGCTTGGTTGCAACTTCAAGAGACACCCTAAGCCTAATCACTCTGCTAAAGCCACCCCAAGTTCCCTGACCCTCAGAAACTAGAAGGTAATAAATATCTGTTGTCTTCAGGTACTAAATTCTGGAGTGATTTGTGGCAAAGAAATTGAAAGCATACAGTGGGAGATCAGACAGTAATAGATGAGAAACAGGTATTAGGAAAAGAAAATCTCTTGCCAGTATCAAGGATAGGGGTGGATTTCTTTTAGACCCCAAGGCTATCTGTCCTGTTCAGGTCAACAGTTCATTCCTCTAGTGACTGTTCATTCTTGTCAAAGTGATAGTGAGTTAAAGTCTAAAATATAAAAAATGAACGATTAAAGCTTTGCAAGTTATAATCTAGAAATGTGTGCCTGTTAATGTGTCCTTCCCCTCTGCCCATGTTTCATACCATTTGTCTCCCAGGTCTTTTTGCCATTTCAGTTAGGTATTAAATAGAATGCAGCCTCTCAGTAGCAGGCCTACTTCTTAGTTCTGAAAGAAAGTTAACACTTTATTGAGCACTATAAGGCATGTTTACTGTTAGACAATGGTGCTTTAGTTAAACCAAACCAAATATCAAGACATCATTAAGAGCAATTGACTTAAGGTAAGGAAAAAAAACCCAAAAAAGCAAAAAACGCTATGACAAATTTTGTTACAAATATAACTGATTCCACATTGATTTTGATTAAAATTGAAGCTTTGGGTTTAAAACCAATATTTAAAAGGGATATGTATGTCCTTTTTAATTGAGCAGCCATTTAGTCATTTTTCATTTTGGCTTAATTATTTCAAATACATTTGGTGATGTGTCATGAAGTCTGTTATATGTTTATAAACATGAACTGATTAACTGATTGGGAACTCCAGAATGCTGGAGGGTATTGCAATTGACTCTGCATAGTTGCATAGAATCCATGAGGTGAAAAGCAAATGGATTGAAACTGTGATGTGAAATGACAACGTGGAGACTCCAGGAGGTGCTGGAAGATTATCTTCTCAGTAAATCAGAAGTTCGATAGTGTTTAGGATAAATGGACTTGTTTAGAAGCAGAATTAGAATCAATATTGACAAAATTCCTTCCACTGCCACTTATTCCTTCAAAATAAATAAAATAAATAAAAAGTATAAGGAATAAATAACACTCCCAAGCATATCTAAATATCTGCTGATTATATACACACACATATACATATACATACAGGCATGCAAATTTGTGTATATGTGTATATATGTATATATCTATATAAGTATAGAGATATAAAACTATTTAGATATCAACAATATAAAGTATATTTAATTAAGATTTATCCTTTTTCTATTTAAATTGTTTTTGAACTGTTTATAGTGGGAAGAAAATTGTTAATCTTCTCAATTTAGGTATGGAATAAAATTTATTTTTTCTTGAAAATTTTAACCAACATCGGTTCTTAACTTTTTTTTTAGATATTCCATGTTTAAAAGCATCCTTTTATACTATTTAACAGAACACTTAAATTTAGAAACTATTCTTGTACAAAGAAAAGTAGCAAAATTCCAATGCTGGTTGATAAGAGAGTCATATATTTTTCAAGTATTATAAATAAAGAAAAATGAAATAATATATTACCAGTTAAAGTAAATAAATTGACATTTTTTTTTCAGCTTTTGCTTCCTTTCAGGTCTTCATAATTCCTTACTTTTTCTATTGAGATCCAAGATATATTCTTCTAACAGTTCTGTAGGGATCAAGAAATAGGGGAAAAATAGACATGTATGTATATAAAATCTATAACTATGTAAAATCATATGTAAAATTATGTTATAATTCATATGTATACTATATAAAATAGGGATGATATATAATATGTAAATATGGTTATAATTTACATAGATATGTTACTTGAAAAACTGGTCTTCTTTTTATGCAATATATAACCTAGTGGTGTGATAGCCATTAATTATATAGTTCCATGAACATGTATATATTTTAATCTTTATATGTACTATTAAGTAAATGATCACTGGTCTGAATTTACATGCAAGAACAGAGATGGCTTCCATGGGGCAAAATACAACTGAGATCTGGTAGCCAAGTAAGAGTTGACTAGGCAAAGAGATAAATCAATGTTATTTCTAAAGAAAGGGACAATGTCTTGAAGGCCTTGAAGAAAGTTGGAGAATTTGGAGAAATAAAGAGATTTCAGAGTGGCTGGAATGCTGAGATAACATGAGGAAGAAAAGGATGACATACCATTCAAAGGAAGAGATCACACTATATAGAACATTGAAATCACATGTATACATTTTTGTCTTTATCCTACTCATAATAAGGAATAATTTGAGACATTTTCTGGTAGGCATAGGAGGAGGACTGGATGAAATTATTAATTTCTGTTGTGTCTGCAATGGAAAATGGACTAGAGAAAAATCAAATTAAGTTGGTATTGAAATAATCCAAGCAAGGGGTGCCTGGGTGGCTCAAGTGGTGGAGCGTCCGACTTCGGCTCAGGTCACAATCTCATGGTTTGTGGGTTCGAGCCCTGCCTGGGGCTCTGTGCTGACAGCTCAGAGCTTGGAGCCTGCTTCGGATTCTGTGTCTCCCTCTCTCTCTGCCCCTCCCCTGCTTGTGCTCTCTCAAAAATAAACGTTAAAAAAATAAAAAAATAAAAAAAAAAAGAAAGAATCCAAGAAAGAGATGATGCTGGGTTGGACTAGCCTATAGAGATAGAAGGCAGTTAGAAGAGGTTGCGTTTGACTTATTTGGGATATAATGATGTGGCTTCACTGTGAATTAGATGTGAAGCTTGATCACTGAGTGAATACTGGTGCAATTCATTAGCAAAAATTAACTTAATTTCTCTATTTTCCCTCCACAATGCTTTATACGTTGAAAGCCAACTTTGGTTGAATTCATTGATCACATTAAATCTATCAGTGACTGCATAGAGACAACCAAATACTAGAGGGAAAAAAAAATCATATAGCTGAGCTCTTTTTAAAGTGGTGATAACATTGTCAAATGAGCACTCAGTATAGGTCAGTAATGATACCTAATTTCCAATTCAATATCTGAGAATGCTGTTTTATTATATATGCTTCCTCCCCAGAATTAAACCCACTTTGAAAATCCCAGCTGAACATCTCATCTTCAAATCGATTGAAAAAAGATGATTCATATAAATGGGATTGCACTCATCTTCCAATCACCAATTCTGTTGTCTTTATCTGTAAATATTTTCTGTCCTCTTTCCTGTTTTTGTAGATGGAAGAAGTGAAGTGTGTCTCATTTAGAAAAAACTAACCTCTCCAATTATGCAGTTATACACTTCTTTTCTTTCCTTATGGATACGATTTTTATATGTATTTATTATTTTTTCCCATATCAAAAATTGTTCATCTTTGTAGATAATGTATATATGCATACAAAGAGCATCTGGTAACTTTTATCTTTAAAACAGTCAGGTTTTGCTTTAACTGTACTTTTTCTTCCAACTACTATTTCTCTATCACCTTTCCTAAGAGAACATCTCAAAAGAATTTTCTATACTCATTGTCATCTCTTTCTCATTTCTCAAGTACTCTTTAGCCTGTTACAACTTAGTGCTGGAAGGGTAATTGTTGATGTTACTATGACTGTAATTGTCAAATCCAAGATTCACTTCTCTTTTTTTATTTCACTCAGCATTTCTACAGTATTTAACATAGTTGACCAAGTCTCTCTTTATGGTACACGTGAATCTCTTTGCTAATGTGACAGGTTAAACAATGACCCAAAGTATACACATCCAAACCCCAGAATTTGTGAATATGTTTATAAATTAACATAGTGTAAGTGACTTCGCTAATGAGATTAGAATAGGGATCATGAAATGGGGAGATTATCCTGGATTATCTGAGTAGGACCAATGTTGTCATAAAAAGTCCTTAAAAGAGATATGCAGGACAGTCTCAGATGTGATAACTGAAACAGAAGTCAGAGTAATGAATACAGGAAGCCTCTAGAATCTTAAAAAGACAAAAAAAAAAAAAAATTCTCCCCTAGAATGTAGCCCTGGCAACCTATTTTAGACTTCTGACCTCCAGAAATGTAAAAGTGTAAATTTGTGTGATTTTTCAGCCACTAAATTTATAGTAATTTTTTCGGCACCAATAAGAGACAAATGTAGTTATTATGACACTGAATATTCTGATTTATTTTTTCTTACACATTGGTCAATACTTCATATCTTCTTTACTGGTTCTGTCTCCTCCTTCTGAAATAAATCTTGGGGCACCACAGGGCTTGGTTTTGAGGTTTCATCTAGTCATCATCCTTGTGTGCTCTGTACTGCATAGTGTTTCAGTGGCTTTAAATATCTTTTATATGTTGATGGCTTTCCATCCCTAACTTCTCAATCTTTACACTGAACTTAAACTGTCTACTTAAAAGTTCTGTTTTATGTCTGAAAGCACACATCAAACTCCACATGACCAATCTAGAAGTAGCTCAATTTCCCTCTCTCTGTAAATGACACTGCTATCTTACCAGATACTAAAGACAATTCTCCATTTATGTTACATTCAATCTAAAATCAAGTATTCTGTCAAAATATAACCCAAATCTGTCCACATTATCCATCTATTTTATCACTATCTTAGGGAAAACCACAATAATTCTTTTTTTTTTTAATTTTTAACGTTTATTTATTATTGAGACACAGAGAGAGACAGAGCGTGAGCAGGGGAGGGGCAGAGAGAGAAGGAGACACAGAATCTGAAGCAGGCTCCAGGCTCTGAGCTGTCAGCACCGAGCCCAACACGCGGCTCGAACTCACAAACCGCAAGATCATAACCTGAGCCGAAGTTGGACGCTTAACCAACTGAGCCACCCAGGCACCCAGAAAACCACAATAATTCTATGTTGATTATTAAATTATTGCTACTCTTCTTTTTTTTTTCTTACTTTCTCTATAATCCAATGGTCACATGGCAAACAGGGTTTTTTTTGGTTTTTGTTTTTTTGATCAATTATTTCACTTCCAGGAATAAAACCCTCCAATTGCTTACATCTATCTTATAATTAAACCTAATCTTTTTAGTATGGTCTATAAGTCCCTACGGAATTTCACCCCAATACTAAGGTTAGAAACTTGTAGTAGTGGGGTGCCTGGGTGGCTCAGTCACTTGAGTGTACAACTCTTAGTTTCAGTTCAGGTTATGATCTCATGGTTCCTGATATCGAGTCCTGCATGGGGCTGTGTGCTGACAGAAGTAGCCTCATAAACTTACATTTTACTGATGTGGACTCATATTCTCTCTCTCTGTCCCTCCCCCACCCATGCACACATTCTCTCTCTCTCTCTCTCTCTCTCTCTCTCTCTCTCTCTCTCTCCCTGTCAAAATAAATAAGCTTTAAAAAATTGTAGTAGAAGATACCGGAAATGTGGGCATAATACAAGGAGTGTCTGATGTCTTACTAAAGAATTTGAACTTTTCTCTGTGGCTGAAAATACAGTTGTATAAGAACTTACATGACAATGTCAGATTTGCCTTTTTGAATGACTGACACTCATGAGGAGAGTTACTGAAATGATAAATTATTGAGATATAAATTACTGTGGATCCTGATGAGGAGCAGTGGACCCCAGTGGGTAGAAGCTTATAGAAGCCCAGTGAACCAAGCCACTCTCTTGTCCTAATACTGTTTTTCAAAGTTGTTATATGATCTTCCTTCATGTACACCTAGAAAGTTAGAGTTTTAAAATGATCTCAGTGGTAGATGTTACATTTATTTTATAAATAAGAAAACTAGATACTGAGGTCATGTATTTAACCTTAGGTTCCTTAGGTCATGTATTTAACAGTGAGGACCAGTGTAATTTTGCAATTGTACATGTATGTATATATTTTATATGTGTAAAATTATATACCTTATTAGAGTGTATAAGACCTTTTTACATTTTATAGAATATTTGTCAACATTCTGTGATAAGTCCACAGAAGAGGTAAGTGAAGTCAAGTGTCTTGCCTAAGCGACATCAAGCAAATAGGATAAAAACTAGAATTTAGGTTTCCAGATTATTCTTCATTTTCTGCTATATTGGATGACAAGTTCAGGAGATGTGTCAGGCCAATAGACCCTGAACATTGAATGTGATTTCTTGTCAAACTCCTAATCTGATCGGTCTAAGAAGGACCCCAAAGCATCTAAGAGAGTAGGAAAGAAAGAACTAGCTCATTAACTTACATTTTACTGATGTGGAAGCATATTTTACATTACAGTTAAACTCAAATGTCACTACTTCATTTAACATTTTTTTCTTCAAGCAAGAAATTTCAATGTCTATTAATGATATAATAAAAAAGAACAATTGCTTTTATGTTTAATTAAGTGCTATCTATAATATTTTATTTATATAGTATTATGCTTTCCATTTTAAGCTGTAAGATATAAAATAATTCTCATTTATATTAGTATTCCTCAGATAGTCTTTTAGAGAAGAATTCTAGGGAGATTGGAATCAGTCCTCAAATCATGAATACCAAGTAGATGCAATGTAGCAGTGCACAGATCAGCTTCTTGAAACGGGGTTGGCAGTAAAATACCTGATTAGCATTGTGGGATTTTAGGAAAATTTGTTTCTACCTTCTAAGGAAAAATGCTCACTGTTCATTTATGCAAGAATCTTTATTCAGGAGCAGTTAACCAAAGTGAATTGGAGCATAGATTGTCTAGGAACATGCTTCTACAACTTTCTAGGTATGTAACCCTGGACAAGTTAATTAATCTCTCTATGACTCAGTCTTCTCATCTGTAACCCTCCTGATGGGGTTGTTGTATTAAATGAATAGAATTTATAAGATATTTAGCATGAAAATACAATTCTGTAAAACACTCAGAAAATTTTTAATCATCCTTTGTAAAATAATTAAAACAGTCATGATACAGGCATGCCCCCTCTCCCCTTACCCACAACCCAATGCCTCTCTTTTTTCTACCTGTGTCTCCCCTGAATCTTTGATGAAAAGACAAACTACAAGGTTTACAAAGTTCTCAAAGGAGCTATTTTGAAATTGCTATAATCCCAAGCAAGGGACACAAAGCTGGAGCAATCCAAACGTTCCACCCCCCTTCATACACAAAGGAAACAGCAACTTGATCCAAACAACAATGAAACACACTTTCTTCTCTGCCCTATAAAACCTGGAGTATGCTTTGGCTCAGTGTATTACCTGGTCTTTACCTGTTCCTTGAGGCATATCAGGTCAGTTAAGCCTTTAACTTTGATTTGGGTAACATAGACTATATATTTTTTCTTGACAACCTTCATTAAAATATAAGTTCACTGGATGTAAGTTCACTAGAAGTAGGGATATTAACTATTTTCTTCACTCTTATAATAATCAGTGCCTAGATCATTGGCTAGCACACAGAAGGTGCTCAGTTTGTATTTGCTGAATGAAGGAATGAGAATCTACATTGTGCCAGGGACTGTGGTAGTGGCGATATAATCATGAACAGGGCTAAGAGAACTTTTCCCCTCATGAATCTTACATGGGTGTTGTATAAATTCTTGATATATTTTGGATGCTAAGTCTTTATTGGATGTGCCATTTGTAAACATTATCTCTGTAGGGAATGGGAGATGCCTTCTAGGTTTGTTGATTGTTTCCTTTGCTATGCAGAAGCTTTTTATTTTGATGAAGTCCTAATAGTTTATTTTTGCTTTTATTCTCCTTGTCTCAGGAGACATATCTAGAAAAATGTTGCTATAGCCAATGTCAGAGAAATTACTGCTTGTGTTCCCTTCTAGGATTTTTATGGTTTCAGGTCCTTATATTTAGGTCTTTTTGCGTTTATTTTTGTGTATAGTGTGAGAAAGTGATCCAGTTTCATTCTTTTGCATTTTGCTGTCCAGTTTTCTCAACACCATTTGTTGAAGAGACTGTCTTATTCCCATTGCATATTCTTGCCTCCTTTGTCAAAGATTAATTGACCATTAATCATGGGTTTATTTCTGGACTCTGTATTCTGTTCTGTTGATCTATGTGTCTCTTTTGGGGTCAGTACCATACTGTTTTCATTACTACAGCTTTGTAGTATATATTGAAATCTGGGTTTGTGGTATCTCCAGTTTTGTTTTTTTCTTTTTTAAGATTGCTTTGGCTATTCAAGGTCTTTTGTGGTTCATTCTAGTTCTGGGACAAATACTGTTAGTATTTTGATACATATGTATTTGATATATATGTATTATTATATATGTAAGTATTGTGATAAATATGCAGATTGCTTTGGGTAGTATAGAGATTTTAACAATATTTGTTCTTCCAGTCCATGAGCATGGAATATCTGGCCATTTGTTTGTGTCATCTTCAATTTCATTCATCAGTGTTTTATAGTTTTCTGAGTATAGGTCTATCACCTCCTGGGTTAAATTTATTTCTAGGTATTTTATTATTTTTGGTGCAATTATAAATAAGACTGCTTTCTTAATTTCTCTTTCTGGTACTTCATTATTAGTGTATAGAAATGTGACTGATTTCTGTATATTGATTTTGTAACCTGTGACCTCACTGAATTTATTTATCAGTTCTAGTGGTTTTTTTTTTTTAATGCTCATTTACTTTTGAGAGAGAGAAAGAGAGAGAGAGGGAGAGCGAGCAGGGGAGGGGCAGAGAGAGGGAAACAGAGAATCCAAAGCAGGCTCCAGGCTCTGAACTCTCAGCACAGAGCCTGACATGGGGCTAGAACCCACGAACCATGAGATCATGGCCTGAGCCTAAGTTTGATGTTTAAGTGACTGAGCCACTCAGGAGCCTCTTGGGTGTTTTATATAGAGTATCATGTCATCTGCAAATAGTGAAAACTTGATGTCTTCCTTGCCAATTTGGATGGCTTTTATTTATTTTAAAGTCTAATTGCTGTGGGTAGGACTTCCAGTAATATATTGAATAAAAGTGGTGAGAATGGACATCCCTGTCTTGTTCCTGACCTTAAGAGTAAAAGATCTTTTTCAATATTGAGTATGATGTTAGTTGTGGGTGACCGAAGTATGTTCCTCCTATTCCTACTTTCCAGAGGGTTTTTATCATGAATGGGTATGGTACTTTGGCAAAAGCTTTTTCTGCATCTATTTTGAAATGATCATATGGTTTTTATCCTTTCTCTTGTTGATGTGATATATCACATTGATTGATCTGTGAATATTGACCACCCTTGTGTCCTAGGAATAAATCCCACTTGATTGTGGTGAATGATTTTTTTAATGTTCTTTTGAATTTGGTTTGCTAATATTTTTTTTTTAGCATTTTTGCATCTAAGTTTATCAAAGATTATTGGCCTATAGTTCTCTCTCTCTCTCTCTCTCTCTCTCTCTCTCTCTCTCTCTCTCTGTAGTGTCTTTATCTGGTTTTGTTATCTGGGTAATGCTAGACTCAGAAGGAATTTAGAAGCTTTCCTTCTTCTTATATTTTTGGAATAGTTTGAGAAGGAAAGGTATTAACTCTTCTTTAAATTTTTGGTAGAATTCACCTGTGAAGGTAGTTGGTAGTTGGCTTTTGTTTGATGGGAGTTTTTTGATTATTGACTCAATTTCATTGCTGGTAATATGTGCGTTCAAATTGTCTGTTTCTTCCTGATTCAATTTTGGGAGATAATAATGTTTCTAGGAATCAATCCATTTTTTTCTCAGTTGTACAGTTTATTGGTATATAATTTTTCATAATCTCTTATAACCCTTTATATTTCTGTGGTGTTGGTTGTTATTTCTCCTTTTTCATTTCTGATTTTGTTTGAGTCCTTCATCTCTCTCTCTCTTTCACTCTTTTGAAGAATCTGGCTGTAGGTTTATCAATTTTGCTGATCTTAAAAAAAAAAAAAACAACTAGTTCCTGGGTTCATTGATCTAGTTTGTTGTTTTTTTCAGTTTCTTCTTTCTTTCTTTCTTTCTTTCTTTCTTTCTTTCTTTCTTTCTTTCTTTCTTTCTTTCTATTTCTGCTCAAATCTTTATTATTTCCTTACTTCTTCGGGTTCTGGGTTTTGTTTGTACTTCTTCTAGCTCCTCTAAGTGTATTTGATACATGGTGTCATATTTTACATCCTTGTATTTTGTGAATCCCTTGATTACTTTTTATAGATATATTTAATTTTCTGCCTTTTTTGCTCCCTACCTTTCATCTAATTATGGTCTTTCCTTTTCACTCAAAAAGTCCCCTTTGACATTTCTTGTAGGGCTTGGCTTGGTGGTCATACACTCTTTTAACTAGTTTGTCTGGGAAACTCTTTATCTCTTCTTGCATTCTGAATGATAGCTTTGATGGATAGAGTATTCTCAGTTACAAATTTTTTCCCCTAGCACTTTGAATGCATCACGCCACTCCCTATGGTATACAAAGTTTCTATGAAAAATCAGCTGATAGACCTATGGGGTTTCCCTTGTATGTATCTGTTTGCTTTTTCCCTTGCTGCTTTTAAAATTCTTTTTTTGTCACTACTTGTTGCCATTTTAATTACTATGTGTCTTGGTGTGGACCTTCTTTCATTGATTTTGTTGTGGGTTCTTTGTGTCTCCTGGATCTGAATTTCTGTTTCCTTCCCTAGATTCAGGAATTTTCAGATATTATTTCTGCAAATAAATTTTCTGTCCACTTTTCTTTCCGTTTTCCTTCTGGGATCCCTATAGTGTGAATGTTATTATACTTGATGGTGTTGTTCAGTTCCCTTAATTTAGTTTCATTTTTTATTGGTCTAAGACTAATTGGTTGTATTCTACAACCTTGCTATAATTGCTTTTTATACTAATTTTTTGTATATTCTTTCAGATTTCCTACATAGATAATAATGCCATATATTATTGACAATACATATAATAATGCATTCAGCTAAAATTATTAATTTAATGTTGGAAAGGAATTTTGAGGGATGACATCATTTCCTTATGTCTGATCTTAGTGGGAAAGCTTTGAGTTTCTCACTACTAAGTATGATTCTAGCTGCAGGTTTATTTTTATTTTATTTTATTTTATTATTATTTGTTTATTTTAGAGAGAAAGAGAGAGAGTGCACAAGCAGGGGAGAGGAAGAGAGAGAGAGAGAGAGAGAGAGAGAGAGAGAGAGAATCTTAAGCAGTTTCCATGCTCAACATGGAGCCTGACACAGGGCTCAATCCCATGGCTGTGAGATCATAACCTGAGCTGAAACCAAGAGTCAGACACTCAAGTGACTGAGCCACCCAGGTGCCTATAGTACAGGGTTTTTAGATAACCTTATCATGTTGAGGATGTTCCCCTTTACTGCTAGTTTACTGAGAGTTTTTATCATGAATAGGTGTTAAATTCTGAGGCACCTGGGTGGCTCAGTTGGTTAAGTGCTCAACTCTTGATTTCAGCTCAGTCATGATCTCATGTTTTGTGAGATCAAGCCCCACATCAGGCTCTATGCTGACTGCATGGAGCCTGCGTGGGATTTCTCTTTCCCTCTGTCTGCACACCCCCACCCTGACTCACAACTCTTTCTCTCTCAAAATAAATAAACATTAAAAAAAATAGGTGTTAAATTCTGTCAAATGCTTTTTCTACATTTATTGATCTGATCACATGATTTTAATTTTTTAGCTTTGTAGTAATCTATTTTACTGTTTAAATGTTGATTATGACCCACTCAACTGATTTTTATGACCCCTTATAAGGTCGTACCTTAAAAAGAAAATCTATGTGACTTCATGATTCATTGGATATGACAAGTCAGTAAGTAGAAATTGAGGGTGAGAGGGGGAAAAATGCTTGTTTAGAAACATGTATAGGTAATGGAACTCATTTTTTAAATAAGAGGAGGCTCAGGTTTGGGGTTATGCTTATTTCTTTTGTCATCTATGAGATTTTCAATAGAGGTATCTAGTACTTGGCTAAATACCGTTCTGGAATTCACTGAAGAAATTTGGACTAGATAGGAATACAGAATTTTTTAGTAGCATATGAACTGATACTGACGTCAAAGTCTAACCGTAACAATTAATGGCTGTCAAACAGTGGGCAAATTAATTCTACTCTTCTCAACCCTTTGTTTCTTTATGTCCACAGTGGGGAACATAAAATAATCCTGGTCAGGATTAGATTGAAATAGTGCCTGGGGGGTATTTAGCATATAACTGCTACATGTAAGTGCTCAGTAAATAGTGGCTATTATTGGTACTACTAATTCTCCGAGTCCCTAAATGCAGTGTAGGTTAGCAGTTAGCAGACTGCTTCATTTTCTAAGGATAATCAAGTGCCATGCATGTTCTCAACATATCCCTGCTTATGTAACCTGACCACAACTGCTTGTATTTCTTGAGTGCAGCATTATTAAAGAATAGATCAATAAGGGATTTCTCCACTTTACTTCAGCCTGCCTGACAAAAACGGGATAGGAACCAAATAACGGTACTTAAGAGTATATATAATGCAACTCATAATTAATGGTGGCTTAAAGAAAGGAGTTGGGTTTTTTGTTTGTTTTTTTCACAAAAACAAGTTTGTAGGTGGAGAGCTCAGTTTGACAAGGCAGTCCTGGACACAGGCTTCACCTGTCTTTCTACTCTGCCATCATCAATGTATTGGCTGTAGTCATTATCATTGTTACCTGATTGTTTCAGGATGATGGCTCCATTTTCACACATCCTGTTTGCATTAGAGGACTTGAGAGGGTTGAAAGGAAAGGACCATACAACAGTTCTAGGGTCACCTTTTTGCACATGATACCTCTTGGAATTGTGTGGTACAGAAATTGCATAATAACTTAATTTTAGCAAGGAGAAAAGGGAAAGGAATAAAGTGTAAGCAATTAAATGTCTGCCACCAGTGGCTAATACAAAGCCTGGCACATAAAACCTGATTAATCAGATGACTGGATGAGATCCCAGAAATGGACAGGAAACAATTCCTAGGGTAGTTATTTGATGGATTTGTTCAGGGAATGTATGATCTTAAGACAGATTTTTTTTAATACAAGGGCATGCCCCTTTACATGTTTTTAAATAGATTTTTAATAAGATTTCTTTCACTTGAGAAATTTTAGATTAGATACATATTATGTTCACCCACATGTGATGTGAGTGGGAGAGGAGCAACTTATACATGGCTAGCAAAAGATGGCCAATTATATGAGGCAGAAAGTAGGCTTAGGCAAAACACTGTGCCAAATAAACATTTAGAGGTTGGATGGAGGAAATGGGCCTGAGAAGTGACCAGAGAGATCACAAAACAAAACATTCTCAAAGGAATGCAGCGTCAACAATTTGTCTGCTGCTAACAGATTAAAGTGTAAGAAAGTTGGGCTTATCTAGCACCCAGAATACCATCAATGGGTGATTTATGTTAAAGCAATTATAGTGGGGTATTTGAGGATGAAGTTAGAGAGTGGTTAGATGAATGAGTGTTAAGTGAGGAAGTGAAAGATGTAGGATTGAAAATTCTTTCAAGATTGTTATATATAAAGGTGAAGACAGTGATAGTGTAGCAGCTCGAGGGAAACATGAGTTGGAGAAACTTTTGTTTTTTTAAAGATATTAATGTTAAGATAATTTGATACAAATGTACAAAGGTAGAGGAACAGGGAGTGGTAACAGGAAAATACAGGAAAGAAAGGGAGTAATATATAAAGGGTAAGGAAAGGAAGGCTGAAGCCTACATGTGCACAAAAGAGAAGGTATGAGATTATAATCCTGACAAAGGTCTGCCTTCAGACCCTTAAGTGTCATCAGGGAATGTGGATCTCAGAAGACTTTTCCATGATCCCCAGAACTGATAAAAGTGGCTCGTTATGCCTCACTTATTTGTTCAAACAATATGGTTTATGATGAACACATGCTTCCCTTCTGAGAGTCTGAAATTTTGATATATGCTAGGCAGAGAGTGCCTCCCTATGTGACCAGCCCCAAATAAAAGCCTTTGGCACTGAGACTGTAGTAAGCTTTCCTGGTAGACAGCATTTTCCACTTGTTACAACTCCTTGTTAGAGGAATTAAGGGTGTTTTATTAACTCCAGTGAGAGAGGACTCTCGATTTCCTCTGGATGTACCCCATTTGCCTTCCCTTTACTGAGTTCGCTTTGTATACTTTCCTCTGTAATCAATCATAACCATAAGTATAACTATATGCTGAGTCTTGCAAGCTCTTCTAGTGAATTATTGAAACTTGAGGTGATCTTGGGGACCCTGATACACCACGGAATGGAAAGCACACGTTGTGGTACAAGGTGAAGAATGCCTATTCCTCCATAACTGGGGAACAGAGATTGGGTCAGGATAACAGATTGTCTTAAAGAAAGCTAAAAGTTTTTTGAATAGTTATCAGATGAAAGAGAATGAGGAAAAAGCAGAATAAGATATTTGAGAAAAATGAAATTTAAAAATAATCTGTATAACTAAAGAGACCTAACTAGAAAAATATAAACGGTGTGCCAATGAGTACCCATAGCCCAGGTTCATTGGCAATCATGAGATTATAAAGATGTTTCTGTCTGTGTTTGTGTGCATGCACATTAATCCAGCAGCTCTGATAATCCTGTGTGCAGTCGAAGGATAGTGGTTGAGTTGTTTCATTGTTAGAGCTTTACTAAGTATTTATTTGCAATGTCATGATAATGGGGACATTTTTAAGAAAACAGCGTATGTGAAGAAACTTAGGTTTTAGCTTTCTGGGAAAGAAAACTCAAGAAAGGATCATATAGTTTTATAGGAACACAAGGAAAAAGTAACTGGTATCTCTGTGAGGAGGACTGGAGCAAACTACGAAAAACAGCAAATGAGAAAGGCCACAGCTGATGAGGAAATTGAAATGGTGACTATGGTGCATGGAACAGTGGTGTCTCCACAATTAAATCCGTATCCTAACCCCAGGAACCTGTGAATGTGACTTAATTGTAAGTAGTGTCTTTCGGATGTAAGTAAAGATTTCAAGATGGGATCCTACTGGTTTATCCAACTGGCCTCTAAATCCAATGGCAAGTATCCTTTATAAGAGACACAAGAGAAAAGATAAGGGAGCTCTGGGGATCATGGAAAAATCTTCTGAGATCCACATTACCTGAAGACAGAGTCAGAGCTTGGAATTAGGCAGCTGTAAGTCAAAGAATGCATGGAAGCATCAGAAGCTAGGAAGGCCTCCCCTGGAGACTGCAGAGGGAGTGGGGCTCTGACAACACCTTGATTTTGGACTTAGGGTCTCAAGAACTGTGAGAAAAAAATTATGTTTTAAGCCACCAGCTTTGTGGCAATGTGTTACAGCAACTCTAAGAAACCAATACAGTGACTGTGAAAAGTATGATTAAATTGGAGTGCAATGAAAATCATTAAAAATGAGGAAGTCAAAGACATGATATAGAAGGTTATTGAATCTGTCATCTATGTGGAGTTAGGTGTCTCCCAGAATAAAAACAGGATCTAGAGAAAAGAAAAAGACAAGTAGGGATAGTATGAAATACATCAAAAGCAATGATGTTCAAAAATGAACATCTAGGAATTCCAAAATTGGCATAATTGTTTTTTTTTTTTTGTTTATTTATTTATTTTGAGAGAGAAAGAGTGTGCACATGCAAGTGAGGGAGGGGCAGAGAGAGAGGGAGAGAAAGAATCCCAAGCAGGCTCTCTGCTGTCAGTGCAGGCACCTGGGTGACTCAGTTAAGTGTCCGACTCTTGATTTTGGCTCAAGTCATGATCTCATGATCCATGAGATCAAGGCCCATGTTGGGCTCTGCACTGACAACATGGAGCCTGCTTGGGATTCTTTCTCTCCCTCTCTCTCTACCCCTCCCCTACTCTAGCGTGCATGTATTCTAAAATTAATAAACATTTAAACAAACAAAAACCTGCCACATGTGTAGAATACCATACTACTGCCTTCACTTGCTTCTGAAATATTTCAATTCCTTTATTGTGGTCCTGGGGCGGAGGTTGTTGCAACAACATTTATAATGTGCCTGACATCATATCTTAAATCCTCATGTCATTCCTTTTAACATTGTTATATCAACTCCTCCTGCTCATGTCCAAAGAAATTATTGACCTCCAAAGTTTTATAGCTAGTCAGTGCTTGGCAGTAAGGGACTTGAAGATAGCTTTTTTGAACTTCTAAGACTATACTTCTTCCCCTTCACCAGATTTTCCTGAAGCAAGAAAGGAAGGTACAAGTCAGTTATGCTTCTTCTCATAAAAATGAAGGTTGTCCCTGAGTTTTGTGTAAAATGTCAGATGAGTGATTTAAATTATGAGGGGCTGCATTTTTAAACCTAACAAATGATTGGTGGGGTCACTTTGCTTAATTGTTGTGACATCTTTGAAATATCATATCGTTTTAGCACTTTCTTAATCTATAAAATGATGTGATACATTTTAACAACTCAGTTTTATATTTGGCCTTTCAAAAACATCACGCTTTATGGTCCATCAGCTATATAGTGGCAATAACCAGAGATGTTTTGTTCATGGCATAAGCTGCAGCCAGACTCTTTCATTTCACTTGTATAGGCTGTCTCTAGAAAAAATAAATGGCATCTAATGAGTAATTTTAGGAAAATATAATATTGGTGATGCAATAGAAATAAATACAGCAAGGTATGTATCCTTTTTAATTGAATTTTTTCTTCGTTATAGTTCAGTAATTACGCCAACTTATTCTAACTTCCATACTGATATCCAACTACTTGAAGTATAAATATGTTAAAAACCACATAAAATTTTGCTATAAAATATTAATAGTTTGCATTATTTCAGTTGGTATCTGTTTTGTGCACCTTGAAAAATAGTCATCATGTACATAGCATACTAATTTTCAAAAACTAAATTAAAATAGTGTTGATCATAATGCAATCAATTAAAATTATTTGGTGGACGTAGTATCTAGAATGATATGGTAATAATGAACAGTAACAATTATAATACTCTAAAATGACTAAGAATTACTAACCTATATATAATCCTATATAATAGTTAATATGGTAGAGAGATGGCTGAGCATCAGTTCCACAATATTATAATTAATTTATTGTAGCCTTCATTATTTCAATGTGTTTAATCTACTATGTGCAAGTAGAAGAATGACCTAGTTTTCATTAGTTGAAATGACCTTTCTTTAGTTGAAAAATCACCTTTTTTCATTAGTTACTCATATCCTTTTGGTTGTCACAGGCAAATCTGCTATATAATAATTCAAGTTATTTTCTTCCTTCTTTCCATCTATGATTTTGTTTTAAACAGTTTATTCATGGTATCTGATATTTCTAGATGCTTCTAAACCAAATAGCTTAGCCCTAACTGATGAAAGCAGAATTAGTATGTTCAGAGAGAATTGATGGCATATTCTGGATCATGTGGCCAATCTGATCAAGCTGAATGGACTGAGAATACACAACTGACTGCAAATCAGCCATCCATTGTGTTTTCAACAGCTTACAAGATAGCCTGTTTTAAAATGTTCTGGTAAAATCAAGATAAATTTGATTGGGTAAGCACCTGCTTTCTCTTAGATGTATACAAGGAAAGATCTTCAGGTGGGTAGGTAAAGAGAAGACGCAGAAAGGAGCCAGTAACTAAGAGCTAAGACCCAGATTAGACATTTGCATTGCCTCTAGTTTTGAGTTGTTTCCAGTTTGGAGCTACTATACATAAAGCAACTTTAAAATTTTGTGCAGAAGTCTTTATGTTGATATAGGTTTTCATTTCCCTTGGGTAAATAGCCGGGAGTGAAATTGCTGGGTCATGTGGTGAGCGCATGTTTAATTCTATCGAAACTACCAAAATGCTTTTCAATGTAATTGGACCATTTTGCATTCCCGTTTGCAGTGCATGATCATTTTAGTTGCTCCAACTGTGTTTAAGGCTTGAAATTGTCAACATTTTAATGTTTGCCATTCTGGTATGTTTGCAGTGATATTAATTTTTTCCCATTTTTCTAATGACTGATAATGAGTATTTTTCCAAGTATGTGTAGCAGCCATTAATCTTTTTCCATACTCTCTGTTTAAATATTCTGCCCATTTTTACATTATTTTGCCTAGTTATTATTGAGGTATAATATCACAGCTTACATATTTCATATTAAAATCCTTTATTAAAGACATATTTATTAAATAGATAAATGGAAGAAAAGGAGGAACAAAGAAAGAAAAAAAGGCAGATAACTTTGTTTCCACTCAGTAGCTTGCCTTTTCATTTTCTTAATGGTAATATTTTATGAAGTTTTAATTTTGGTAAAATCCATTTCTATCAATTTTTTGTTTTAAGGATTTTTTTTAATTTTCTAAGAAATTTTTGCTTATCCTGATTTTGCAGGATTTTTTTCCTATGTGTGTGTGTGTGTGTATGAATATATATATATATATATATATATATATATATATATATATATATGCATTTTGCTTTTATACTTTCATATTTTAATGCTTTAGTTAGATCCATGATTGATCTCAAATTGCTTTTTGTGTGTTTGGTGTAAGGTAGAGGTTGAAGTTTCTTTCTATGAGATTATCCAATTCTTCTACCCACATCTATTGAATTACATGTGATTCATTTTAAGTCTAGTTTGTTTGTGTACATCTAGAGTGGCTTTTACCATGGCAAATATTTAACCTTACCACTAAAAGTCTTTTCTTTGACTTTTCTACTAGATGCTTAAGCAATCAAGGAATAGTAACACTGGCTGGGGAGATCTTAAATGCCTCCTACTCCTGTGTTAACTCTGTGAACTATGAAGTTTACAGCTCCCTTTTAGTTGTCTTCTTGACGTTGTGAAATTTCACCCCACATATTTATGTTTTAGTAGTCAACAAAGATGCAAACAGTCCACTATGTTTATTTCTGGATCCCTTTTACTGTTTATGCCCTGACTTTTTGCAAGGCTGAAAAATTCCAACCACTGCAGACATCCTGACCTTTTATTCTGTCTCAACTCAGATTGCAATTAACTGTTTGGGATTGTTTACCTGTTCCTTTAGAACGTGCCTGGAAGCAGAGAAAGTATCAGCAATTGTTTCCCTTCCAAGCAGGATCACAGCAGACCATTGTCTGCTGGCCAATATCTGAAAACAGTTATTAAGCATGTGTCATTTATATATGTTATATATTTAAAGTGTAGCGATAAATCTTCTCCTTCTTGTTCCATCATGGCTTCAACTCTAACATTTTGAACTTAGTTTTTTAACCATTACCATGAGCAAGACATTGTTGACATTTTGCCAATTAGAAAATTGATATTCAGAAAGATTAAGAAAATTTCCCAAGTTCAAACTGCTAAGAAGTCTTTAACCCAAGATTCTAAACTGCATGTGTGTGTGTGTTTTTTTTTTTAATTTTTTAAATGTTTATTTTTGAGAGAAAGAGAGAGAGCGAGCACATGAACAGGGAAGGGGCAGAGAGACAGGGAGACACAGAATCTGAAGCAGGCTTCAGGCTCTGAGCTATCAGCACAGAGCCCAACACAGGGCTCGAACTCATGAACTGTGAAGCCATGACCTGAGTTGAAGTCAGACGTTTAACTGACTGAGCCACCCAGGTGCCCCGTATGAGTTTTATGTCCATATGATTTTTTATTATCTTATTCTATTCATATTTGTTGAAAAAAATAAGGGCACCTTAGGCATTGATAAGAGTGGATGTAAATTCTTTTTTAAATGTTTTATTTATTTACTTATTTATTTTGAGACACAGAGAGAGAGAATCCCAAGCAGGCTCCATGCTGTCAGCATGGAACCCAATATAGGGCTTGAACCCACGAACCATGAGATCATGACTTGAGCTGAAATCGAGTCGGATGCTTAAACGACTGAGCCACCCAGGCGCCCCCTGAGAGTAGATATAAATTCTTGCCTGACAGCTTCAGATATATAAAGAATCTATGATTGATTCCTAAGTGAATATGGGAGACACGTGGGCATGATACTGCCAAATATGTTGTTTACGGAAATATAAGTTGTAAATGTCTTAGGATAGCTGTGGAAGTTATGTTAATAAAATTAGCACCCAACTTTAAGCAAGAAAACAGAAGAAGTAGATCTGTATGTAGGGATATGTATTTTTCCAACTGGCTATAGACAATCCATAAGACAATGCCTTCAGTCCAAAAATGAGAGCAGGACAGTTGCTTAGAGAAGAGATGTTTTAGATAGTTTAGAGAGCCAAAGGTAAATAAACAGAACATGATGGCTAACTGCTGGAACGAGTAGGTAGAATGAATTAAAGCAGAATAAAAGGTGATTTTAAATATGGACCAATAAAAGAATGGTTGTAACCCTGTATATATGTTCAGCTCATTTTAAAATAAAAATTCAAAGTAAAAATTGTTAGACAAGAGAAAGGTATACTTTTTTTTTTAATACTACATTACAAAAATTAGGTAAGCAGTCCAAAATTGATATTGTGGTTCTTGTGCAATATCATCAATGAAACAGATGTCAATCTCATTATTTCACCATTCAATACCAAGCTCCCATTATCAAGCTTCCATCATGTGGTTTAAGACTGCGGTTCAAGAACTTCATTTATGGTGTCCTCATTGCAGGAAGAGGTAATAGCAGAAGTGTAGATGGAGTTGGTCCACCTTAAACAGCCAGACCCAAATAACATTGCTGCTCACATCCAATTCACCAAAATTTGGTCATACTGCCAAACTCATGGAAAAAGAGGCTAGAGAAATGTTGACTTTGACTAACAGTAAGCTTAGGCCCCTAAAATCTGGGCCTGGTATTAAAGAGAATAGGAGAATGGATGTTGGACTATGCACACAGGATTTTCTATATCGATGTCCATTTCATTTACTAAAAGAGTAGGTTGGAAGGAAGATTTCAAACTTAATGCAGGTTGTCTTGAGTATTTACGTGCTATCTGGTCATATATATGGTAATTTCAAGTGTATAACTACAAATGTGAATATGAAACAGAGTGTATATTGGGGATTATATATTATTTGGATTACATATTTAGAAATCTAGGTGTTTTGTAGAAAGATACATAATAAACAAGAGAGACCAAAACACTTTCAGAGACACAATGAGTAATACTTATGAGTGGCTTTGAAGTGATCTTGAATAAGCAAATATATTCTTCTCTATCCTGTTTGCAACTGTCCACCAAAGCTACTGAACAGTTCTATCTGCTTGAGCTGTATCTGTATATATTTCAAAAGATACCATCTTCTGTCACCTTGTGGGTCTTCCCTACCACTTTCATTCAATTCACTTCAGTTTTACTGGCCTCCTTTTTATTTCTTAAATTCTCCATAACTCACTGCCCTACCACCCCCACCTGCCCTGGAGCTTGTGTTTCTGCTATTGATTAGACTTAAGCTTCCCATCCCTATATCTTCATGAGTCAATTCCTTGCCTTCAGTATGTCTTATCTCAAGGATCACCCGTACATGAATGTCTTATATGACCACCATATTTGGAATTACAACCCTTCACCACAGCATTTATTTTCCTTCAGGTCTTTTTTTCGCCTCTCCATAGCATTCATTGCCACTTGTCATGCTACATGTTCTTTTTAATTTGTATTTAATTTTTATTTTTGTTTAATGCTAACTACATTTTAGTCAGTGCTTTATTCACTGTAGTTTCCCATGCCTATAACACATGGTGAGATCAGGTCAACTGTTTCAGTGTATTTAATATGTTCAACTTATTCCTTTACTTCAGTGCATCATATAAAAATTTCCTGGAGTCCTATCCTACTAAGAATTGTATCCCTGAAGAAAGTTATAGAGACTGTCCTGATTTTGACCTGCCTTAAGAGAGCTAATTTGCCTCAGAAATGCTTGAATCGTTTCAGGAGCTAAAGCACTGATTTTGTTTATACCCATGGCCCTGTAGGCTTCTCCCTAATTCAGCAAACATCTAACAGTTTTTCTTTCCTTTCTTCGTAGGAGCCTAATTTTGTTAAAAACAGAAGGCACTAATGAGGTATATTACATATGTATGGATATAAATGCTGATTAAACTCATAAAGGAATGTATTTCTTAGGTTATCTCATTATAGAATTAGAAAAAAAAATGACAAACAAATTTAATGCATGTACAAAATGTCTCTAATTCCTGTGTTAGAAAAATTTAATTCAGAATTCTCAAATTGTGACAGGGTTAGACTGAGGTGACTTTTTAGGCTTTACCATATTATTAGCATTCTAGTTTAATTCACAGGAAAACATTTATATGTAATTACAGAGCTTTCCATCTATCCATTTAGTAGGATTTAAAAAAAAATTGTGTTTATTTTCCTTTTTAGAGAGAGTGAGCAAGAGAGAAGAGGGGAGGGACAGAGAGAGAAAGAGAAAGAATCCCAAGCAGGCTCCACACTGCCAGTGAAGACCCCAGTACGGGGTCAAACCCATGAACCATGAGATCATGATCTGAGCTAAAATCAAGAGTTGGACACTTAACCGAATGAACCATCCAGACACCCCTAAAAAAAATACATTTCTAAGAAATACATCACAACACAAAGGCTATACATTTGTGTTCTCCTCTTACTTTTAATGCACTAATACCTTAAAAGTGTTACACTCACCTCAATGTAGTAATTTGTAAGTTTTATAGCTTTTTTTGAAAGTAGTTTTATTAGATAGTATAAAAGATTTAGCTTGATTGCATATTATGTGTGATTTATATGAATACTGACGTAACTCCTTTTTCTGATTTATTAGCAACCTCAAATAATTTTCTTCATATTAATGTAATATAATAAATTAATAATCATATGAATAGAATCTTTTTTGAGCACTGTTACTTTCTGGTGCTTTACAAATATTTAATTTTCACAACAAGCTACAAATTAGATATTATTAACTGTGTTTTTGAAGTGAGGGAACAAAAACTTACAAAAACTAAATGACTTAACTACTCTATTAAGTCATAAATCAAATCTCTAGCTCCAAAGTCTGCATTATATCTACCCTCCAATTTCTTCAGAAAACACTTGCTTTGTTGGTATATATGAGAATGAGGCTACATTACAGTTTTATTTATACAGCTTCTGGGCACCACTGTGAAAGGACACCCTGAGGCAATGCTTTGTGTTCTTTTCCTTCTTGTATTGCAAGGAATTAAATATTTTTGCATAAGTAAAGAATTGTTTTCTGCCCCATTCTCTAGGTCATTAAACTGAATAAACCCATTAAGGTTAGCTTACCATATAAGATGATAATAACTACATTGATATTGTGCATGTTATGTTCATATTATATATGTTTGGTGGGGGTGGGTGCCTGGGTGGCTCAGTCTGTTAAGCCGTCTGACTTCTGCTCAGGTCATGATCTTGCGGTTAGTGAGTTCAAGCCCCAAGTCGGGCTCTGTGCTGACAGCTCAGAGCCTGGAGCCCGCTTTGGATTCTGTGTCTCCCTCTCTTTCTGCCCCTGCCCCCACTTGCTCTCTCTGTGTCTCTGTCTCTCAAAGAATAACTATTAAAAAAAATTAAATATATGTTCAGGAATTCATACAATCATTCCCACTTTTAGGGTGTAGTTTTATTGATGCTGTGGTAATGGGAGTGGAATTATACATTAGAGGTGGCTGAGGTGATAGTAGAAATAATTGTCTCTATTCAAATTTAGTTTTGCTTAAACCATGGTTAGCTCAAGAAGGTTGTAGGTTCAAGAAGTGAACTAGTTTGGAACTTGCCCCACCTAAATTTGAGGATGGAGCCCAAGCTAGCATTTTTGTTCATTATAATTTTCTCTAGGGAGCTGTGAGTATCATGACAAAGTCTGGGCCTACTATGCTTTAGTGGTATTTAAACCTTCACTACCTGACAGAAGGTGGCATCATTAATGCTATTACACTCACATGAAATTTTTCTGTCACTTGTTATTATAACTTTCAAGTACAATTGGTGACCTAGGATTTTTTTTTTTTCAATCTTATATTCTCTATACAGCTACCAGGACAGCCTTTTGAATTGAAGTGCAGCATAGTAGATGATGGTACAACCTTCATTTCCAGGTTTCACATTAGGGATACTGCCCCCCCGGAAGATAGTCCAGTATGTTGTCTATTGTAGAAAGGGAAGGGATGACATAGCCAGGGATAGTTTTAAACATTTGATGTCAGTAAATGGGGATGAAAAAAAAATGAATCACACTTGGTACAGTTTAATTAGAAACATATTTAGCAATTTGAATATCTCAAAAGCAGGTAAGTTAAGATTACATTCAAAGCAAAGACATGCGACAGCTTGGCATTTTCATTCTCCTGCCTTAAGCAAGAAAAATTTCAGCTGGGATTTCTGACCTTAACATAAACCTCAATATAAAATACAATTCAAATACTGTCATTTCCTGAAGATTTTCAATTATTTCCAGGTGAGGAGAGGTTAAAGGTTTCTTTCTTGGTACTCTGTCCCCAAATAGCTCATACTCCTCCTCCACTGAGAAATAGAAAAGAAATGTAACTTTTTAAAAGTAGTTGAGAAGGGAAAAAGAATAGTTAAGGAGGAAGAGTATGAGAAGGAGAGAGAAAGGGAAGGGGGTTGAAGAGGAGATGTGTATCTGTATAGACAGACACAGGAACAAACTGCAGCTTGTAAGAAGAGAGGCCAAAGAAGGCAAGTCAGAAGAAGGAAACACTGCAAGGGAGAAGAAAAGGGAAAGCAATGCAGAGGAAGAAAGATTTAAAGCAGGCTGTTGGGATTTGGGATGAAACACATTTTAATATTTAAATGAGTTAAAATAATAGCACTTTATAATTGGATTGGATAGACAAGAGTTGGTGCGAAATTAATTAAAAATATGCATATATTCTTATTTTTAAAAACTTACAGGCAATTTACTGTACAATATAAATTCATCTTATAAAAGACATTCTCCTTTTTAAAATTCTTTTCCAGTGTTCCATTATCAGTACTCTGTCTTCTCTTACTTTGGCCTTCTTATTCCTTAATGTACTTGTTTAATTGGTTAGGATACACTGAAAAGTGCATAGTATTCAGGTTATATTTGACAGAAATGGTTAAGTAAGTAGGATAGCAAAAAAAAAAAATAAAAATAAAAATAAAAAATAAAACCAAACCAAACCTAACCAGTTTTGACCTCATATAGTGAAATGGATTTAATCTGGTTCAAATAGACAAGTAGAGTTAATACTTTTAATACTTGGTTTAATTTTCTTTCCTTGTTTCATTGGTTTCAAAGGGCCATTCATACATATTTGGCTTACCACAGTTGTGTCTATTATCTGTGTCATTTACAACAACTATTAGTAAATGTTTTATGGAAAAAAAAAAAAAAAGTATGCCTTCACATTGAGTTGTAGGTTTGACAATAAACTGTATTCATCATATGTTACTGAAATTGTATGACTTACATAGTTAGGACTGAGCATCCCTAAATCCATACAGACTGCTTATAATCACAGAAAATTCCCAGTGGAAGGACCATGCCAAGATATTATTGTGCTTCATTTTTACCAGGGGTCTTTGAACTCTGCCTGGTCCTCTTCCCGGTCCTTTTCCTGGTGGGCAAGTTTGATTCCTAAGTGAGCAAAACGTTCCTGTTTGCTTAAACTAGAAACAGGTCTAAAATAATTTTGACAGCTACCTTTTTATCTCTTCAGGCCTTCCTGATATATAAATAAGTGCTCCTCAGAGGCAGTGGGAGAGATGCCTTCTGAAATAAAGGGTCTGGGGGCCCCCTCTTATCTGCTGTGCTGCATGAAAGATTTTAGAGAAAAAAATAACCCATATAGAAAAAGGAAACAAGAAATGTTCTCACATCCAAAGACCTAACAAAGACCAAATGATAAAATTCCAGCCCAAGAGGAGTTATTGTTATCTTTCCTTTAACACATATTCTAGGGCCACCTTTGAGTTGATTGTTGTTGCTCTGTGTCCTGACAAAGTAGGAGAAGGGACAGACGTGAGCTTCTGGAGTTTCTTTGATCAGATGAAATGCCAGTATTATTGGGGAAAGTCATGAGTGTGGAAGGCATTCAACAGATAGAGAAATGAAAATACTGGCAGATAATATGACAGGCAGGAAGTGAAATATAAACTTAAAAAATGTTTTTCTATAAGAAATAAGAACTTCCTTCTCTATCCATGAAGAAATCAAACTGTATTGAGAGTCCCAGTGCTATTATAAGGTATGATAAAATATTGGGGCCCACATTGGTCAGTGCTACTTGAAAGTTGCACAAAAAAAGTGGTATCTGGGTCATTTTTGTTTTTTGTTTTTTGTTTTTTAATTTTTTTTTAACGTTTAACAGAGAGAGACAGAGCATGAACAGGGGAGGGCCAGAGAAAGAGGGAGACACAGAATCTGAAACAGGCTCCAGGCTCCGAGCTGTCAGCACAGAGCCCGACATAGGGCTCAAACTCACAGACTGCGAGATCATGACCTGAGCCAAAGTCGGACGCTTAACCGACTGAGCCACCCAGGCGCTCTGGGTCATTTTTGTTGTGTTCTTGTTTGAGCTCAAACATAGCTTATGTATTTTTGTTATTGTCCCTTTTCATGAACCCCTTTGGCAAGTGGGCTAGTAGGGAAAGGTGGCTGTATAATATCCAGGAAATGGATAATTTTGTTTAATTTTGCTTCTGCAAAGCTGGGCTGAGATTTTATATGTTACACAAATATTCCCACCCCCTTCTGGTTACATGCTATACTCTATCCAGTTTTATCTTACCACACTTTCTTGTTAACAGTTTTCCCAATTATTGGATCTTTTCCAAAGTCTCTGAATATCTAGCCAAACCACTGCATATTAATTGGTGATTATTCTTACCTATACTGTCTTCACTAGAAAAGTGGGAAATAATTTACATTGCTTAGATTTTAACCAATAGCAAGACTTCCCTATTTCTCTTCTGCATAGTCCTTCAGAATCTCCTTGATCTAATAGTTGGCAGGCCATTACCAGCTGGTTTAGCATATCATAATGAGTCTGGTCCATTATGAAAAATACATTGCAAGTTATGCTTTAATTAAAAGAGGTGCAACTTCTTTGGACTGAAAGTATCTATAGAATTTGTGTAGAGTTTATAACCACCATACACTCTTTACACTAAGCATCAGCAGGGTGGCCCATAGGAGCCAAATGGCAGTTTGTGAATATTTCAGCCTGAACTAACAAGTAAGCCTTCCCTTGCTTTGAATTCCACTCAAAGAAGAGAATTTGTGAGTCTACTTGGTCAATGGGTTGAAGCATAAACCCAGATATGAGATCTATTTTCTCAAATGTCTAGAGATCCATCAATTGTTTTTTTTTTGTTTGTTTGTTTTTTTTGGTAGAGATGTAAGAGACAATAACTTGCCCCCCCCCTTTTTTTTTGGAGGAGATATCCTAGCATTCTTAAGATCACAACTGATAAATTAACTAAAGGACTCTTTTATTTTCTGATAATTTGTCTTCAACATATATGTGCATATTAGGAAACAATCTAGGATATTTGTACTTCTTAAACTTTAGGACATACCAGAATGAAATCATCAATGTAATAGATTTAAAAAAAGTTCCATAGACACTTCAGTCTAACATGATCTAGTGCTGTAGAATTGATGTGTTCAAGAGTTATGACCCTGAAGGTATACTGCTCTTCTTGCCCAGTAAAAGCAAACATCTATTTACAAGAATAGGAAAATAATTATCCTATTCCTAATTATCCTATGTTGTTACTATGCTGCATAGGAGATTAAAAAAAAAAAAGATACGTATATTAGACTGCAACACCAGTAAGAAGACTATATATGGAATAACATATGTAATTGGTGACACTAACTCATTAAATTTAAAATAAATGCCTCTCCCTTTCCCTAAGAACTATCTATCTTCCATGAATCCAATCAAGAAAGTTAAATGAAAGTGAGGATGATCACTCCTGCATCTCTAATTTGTTTGATATTGGCAACAATCAGCACCATCTTCCAGGAACATGGTAATTTGTTACTTGATTTGATATTTAGGTAGGGAGAAGGTCAAAAGTGTTAATTGGCTCTCCCTTCAGTTACAACACTGACTTCACAAGATAGGAAATCATTGTGAAGATAAAAGATGCTAAATAAATTTGTTTCTACTACAAAATCAGGAACTTGGGAAGTAACAAGTTGTTAAATTTAGATTCTTCCTGTGCTTAACATGAAGTAGATTTTCACCAAAATGCTATTAACATGAGACATTTATATGTCTTCATGACCAGTAGGCTCCAGTGACATTGTACAGATCTAGGAATTTATTTTAGAACCAATGCTCATTAGTTTACAAATCATTTGATATTTAATTATGTCAGTTTATCTTAAATGAGTTGAGATCTTTTTAAAGAAGTCTTGGAGGAGGATTTGCAGAGGCTGCTTGTAAAATAACCGTAAATTTCTTCATAGAGTATGCAGGCTCTATTACATTAAAGGGACACAGAGTATGTGAACAGACCTGGTAATTGGATTTGGATGAGGATTCTCATTTTTATATTTGCTCAACTCATGACCTTGTTCATTATACCTGGGTATCTTCCCTCTTTTACAAATCTAGTGGACACTTACTAGACTGCTCTTGACTTTTGTTCTAGTAATCCTATGGTTAATGATGCACAACCAGGAGGAGCAAAATGCCTGATTTTACTTACCTTGTTAACTCATTTCTTATTTTTTTAAGTTTATTTATTTATTTTGAGAGAGAGCGAGCGAGCACACACATGTGCACATGAGTTGGGGAGGGGCAGAGAGAGGGAGACAGAGAATCCCAAGCAGGCTGTGTACTGTCAGTGCAGACCCTGACATGGGGCTTGATCTTATGAACCCGTGAGATCATGACCTGAGCTGAAATCAAGAGTCAGACACTCATCTGACTGAGCTACCCAGGTGCCCCAGGTTTCTATCTGTAATTTTATATTCAAACCTCTTTTCATCGCTCCAGTGTGTTTATATTCAGCCAGGATCATATTTCTACTTGTTGCCACATCAATGGCATTTATCTTTTACCTCGTCTGGGAGAAAAGGTCAGTTTCTCGTTAAGAAGTTCCAGACAAAAGGGCGCCTGGGTGGCTCAGTCAGTTGAGCTTCCAACTTTGGCTCAGGTTGTGATCTCACGGTTCATGATTTGAGCTCCATGTTGGGCTTTGCACTGACAGTGCTGAGCCTGCTTCAGGTTCTCGTCTCCCTCTCTCTCTTCCCCTCCCCTGCTTGCTCTCTCTCTCTGTCAAAAATAAATGAACATTAAAAAAAAAAAAAAACTTAAAAAAAGTTTCAGTAACAAGAATTCCCCATGGGGTAGAAACAGTGAACATTCTATCATTCTATTTTGGTCATAGGTTCTTAAGGTGTGTTCCCTTTTACCTATTTCAAGTCTGGAATCAGCAGTTTCAGATTGTCTTGGTAAAAATCTCATAAAATCCCCATCCTTCTTTAAACTCTCAGCTAGTGGAAAGCTACCTTAGAAGGAAGTTGTACCAAGACTTGGATCAATGTATTGTTGTCTGCTGATCTAGCATGGGCTTCTCAGTGGCAGAATTTATAATTAAGCAAGTAGGAGTTATTGGCTTAATTGCTCTGCACCCTCTACATCCATCTGCAATAATCTTTTTTCATTTCCTCATACCTTTGATATTTGTGCATACTTTTTCTCCAGTGCTTCCCTGTATTGCCATTAAAGAAGCACACATTGTGTGTGTCTGGGTGTTCCCCACGTTTTTCTGGTAATTTTGTATATGACAGAATAATATCCTCTTCAAAACTATAAATTGGGGCATAAAAGGATGTGATTGTAAAAGAATTAGCCCTAGATGGAGAATTAGTGGTCTAAGTTAAAGTTTCAGCTCTGCTTCCTATTATTATCTCACACAATTTAATCCCTCAGATTTTCCTATTTTCTCACCCATAAATATGAGTAATAATTTGTTTCAACTACAAAATCAGGAATGCAGGGAGTAGTGAGTTGGTTTATTTAGATTCTTCCTGTGCTTAACATGAAGTAGATTTTCATCAAAATTCTATGATCGTGGGACATTTGTGAGTCTTAACTCTGACTGGCAAACTCCAGTAGTATTGTAGAGGTCTAGCAATTTGTTAGAACTAGTGGTCAATAGTCTACAAATCGTTTGGTATTTAATTCTGAAAGTTTATCTTAAATGGGCTTTTATAAGAAGTAAATGAGACAATATTTGTGAATGTGCTTTGTAAATTATAAATCACTATACAGTATGATAATATTTTGTACAGCACAGATTGATGTTTGTGTCTTTTGGTGCTTGCAAATTTATTGGAAAAGTTTATTTCTGTAAATTAACTACTTTTTAAAAGTTTATTTATTTTCAGAGAGATAGAGACAGTGCAAGTGGGGGAGGGGCAGAGAGAGAGGGGGAGAGAGAGAGAGAGTCCCAAGCAGGGTCCACACTGCAGAGCCTGATGTGGCGCTTGAATCCGTGAAACTGAGAGATCATGACGACCTGAGCCGAAACCAAGAGCAGGGTGCCTAACCGACTGAGCCACCCAGGCGCCAACTGTGAATTAACTATTTTATAATAACTCACCTTTGCTACTAACGTAAAAAATAAGCTTATCTAGCAAAGACAAATTACTAAAATATCTTGAATGAGAACACTTCCAATTTAATGTATTCTATTGCTCTCATTCTTGTAATGCTTGACTTTTGAATCTTTAATAATCTTTCATCTTCAGATTAAATATGAGAAGGAATTTTATAGTTTAAGAGAAAAAAACCAGAAACAAAAAAAAATTAAACCTGTTTCACTTGTATTTTTTATAGGCATTAAATAATCAACATTTTGCAAGAATCAGTCATTCCAAAGCAAGTGCACATCTTTACTTTGTAGGTATTTTCTTAAAGTTGTTTCATTACTGTTAACCATTCATACCAAACTGGAGAGTATATTTGTTCAGATTAGATGTTGTTTATTTTGATGTTTTATATTTTTTAAAAAAATTTTTATGATACTAAAATGAATTTAAAATAATCATCTATGTGACAAAGTGTAGTTTCCATTTCCATGTTAAATATAATTTTTGAGAGTAACCTCAAAAAGAAATTACAGCCATTAATTGCATTTAAAAACAACATTTTAAAGAAATTTTTATTATATTATTGATGTGAAATTGGTACACATTACACGAGTTTCAGATGTACAACATTATAATTTGATATTTGCATATACCAAAAAATGATCACCATAAGTCTAGTTACCATCCATCACATACAATTTTTTTAACAACCCAGACATAAATATATACATATTCAGATGTACGTGAAGAGTCATGTCTTGTGAACATTGTGTCACCTCTTCAGTAATACCCCTAAGCTCTCTCACTGGCTTAGGATAAGGGCATTGACTGAGAACCACGAGTGATAAGGGCTCAGGTCAAAAGTTGGGCTCTCATGATTGTAAGCCAGTCTCCCTCCTAAACATTTATTACAGAAACCATGCGTAAGCCAATTGTTGCGTTGTATGCCCTTAGCAACAGATGTTGATGTGTGACCTAATTTATATTAATAAGATCCCAAAACAGGGTAATTTTTGCTATCTTGAATAACTAGATACAAAACTACCAGTGCATGTTCCTTGTCAGAATTGCAATTTTGTTATTTGTGAATTTTCTTAGTGTTTAAAGCTACTTAATGTGAATTTCTTTCTAAATTCAACTAAAGGTTTCTAAAATAATATACTTTATAAGAAGTGAATTAAAAGGATGTAAGGAATAAGAAATAACTTTAAGGATGGAAACAAATGCAGACTCAAGAATAAATGAACACAGAATAATGATTTCAATGGAGACCGCTTTAACATGTGAATATAATTAATGAATGAATGCTAAATATTTTGAGTTGTTAATTTAACATTTATTATTTACTCTAAGCTGAGCTTAAAATTACATGGCCCACCTTGAAGAAGATAATACTTCTTGGGTAATTACTTGGGTAATTTTATATTACAAATTGTGATAAGTATTAGGGGATCAAGGCATTATGGAAGAGTAGAGAAAGATTTTCTGCCTACAAGATGGAGAAAGCAGTCAGAAGATATTTTACAAGGTAATTTGAGTTAATCAAGAATTATGAAAAGGTGAGATTGATTATCATAGGGACTCACTGAAGAAAAACTTAAGACCTTTATCCTATATAGCAACCAGAGAAGTGATACCTAGTGATTTCTGATGTTGGCAAATGTTTTTTTGTGACCAAATAGGATACTATGGTGATATTAAGGGAATTGAACTTGTCAGGGTAGTGGGGGCAAACACCTTATGAACAAATTGTTATTTTAACCTGAATTTGATAATATTCCATTGGACTTTTAAAGAAGTACACACCTTGTCAGATTTGGTTTTAGAAATTTAGAAAGCATGATAATGAGCATTTGGTAGTAGGGGTAAGATATGAATGGTTAGTAAGGAAGTGATCGCCATTTTCCATGCTAAAAATAATAAATATGTGAACTAGAGTAATTGTGATAAGTAATTGTGATAAGCTCTGAGTAATAACTCAGAGCTCTGGGAAAATATTTAGAATTCACCCAAGCTTTTCCTGGGTGTGAAACATTAAAAAGAAAAAAAAAAAAAAAGAGGTATAAGGAAGGGTTCTGTAAGCATACAGAAAAGCAGAGGGTTTGTTTCTATATAGAATTAGAAGGCAACTCTTTAGTTACTAAAATGGTAACTTTCCTCTCTTAGTTCCCCATTATACCAGTAATTTATGAGTAATCTTCAGTATTGTTTCATTTTCTTTTTTCTTTTTTCTGGTATATTGTATTCCCTTGCTGCAGTAGCGTTGTGTGATTTTTAAAAGTATCAATTAGTTAGTATTCCTAGATATTTTGGTGCAAGGTTTTCAGATTATAATAATCTGGACTGACATATTACTACAACCGACTTCCCAATTCTCCAAATCTCCAGTGAAACTACTTTTGTCACATATGTTTTCAAAATTTTTGTTGTGTTTGACTAGTTAGTAGCATTTGACAGAATTGACCATTGCTCACTTTTAGAAATCTACTCCTGACTTTTGTGGTAGTTTCCTCTTCAGCTCTTCCTCTTGCCTCACTGACCACCATTCTGAGACTTTCCCAACATCTCTTTTTTTTCCTAAATGATGCAGATTCTCAGATCATAGGTATGCTTTTCTCTATTTTTTCCTGTATCATCACTTGAGAGTTATTTCATTCACTTAAATACCATCCATACACTTTCACATGTGTAGCTACAGCCAAGATATTTTCACTGAGCTTTTGATATTTCCACTTGGATAGCTCATAGAATTCTAAACTTAGCCAATCCAAAATTGAAATCTTTAATTTTTTGTCCTTTAAAGTCTAATCTTTTGCCAAGTTTCAAGAACTGGAATAACAATTTCCCCAGTTATTGAAGTCAAAAACTTTATAGATATTTTACATATTGTCTTTTCCTGATCCACAATACTCAGTCAGTGGTTCTTAGCCAAAAGATGTATTTCACCACTAGCTATACTTTTTTTTAATTTTTTAATGTTTATTATTTATTTTTGAGAGAGAGAGAGTGAGCGCATGCGAGTGGGTAGCGTTAGAGAGAGGAGACACAGAATCTGAAGCAGGCTCCAGGCTCTGAGCCTGATGCAAGGCTTGAACTCACAAACTGTGAGATCATGCCCTGAGTGGAAGTCGTGTGCTTAACCAACTGAGCCACCCAGGCAACCCTCACCGCTAGCTATTCTTAACTACAACCTTTCTTCTCACCTAGATGACCCCACTAACCTAACAGCTCTTCTTACTAATGTATTTTCTTTCTTCCCAACTGTTTTGCACACAGGGTCTACAGTGAAAATTTGAAATAAAAATGATTTATCTATTGACTTCTTTCCTCCAGTGGTTTTTAAGACCATTGTAATAAAATACAAACACTTTCAATGACTAAGAAGGTAGTGCATGAAGTGCTTTTCAGCTTCCATGTTCAGCTTTACTATGCTACTTTCTGTTTATATTCAAGCTGTACATTCATCTGTCATTCCCATTATGCCCAATCCTCTTCATTACCCTATATTTTCAGTTTGTTTCTATGCCCCCATATATTATTTTTCTTTACATGATTTTACTCATTCTTGGTGTTTCAACTCATACATCACCTCTTCAGTCAACCCAACACACAAAAAAGTATTACTTTTACTTTCTTCCATAGCACCTTGTTATTTTCATAATTAACATTACATACTGCTTGTATTCATTGCATTATGTGTCTGTTTATTTGGTTAATGTCTATTTACCTCACTGAGATGTGTCAAAGAGGAACAGAGACATTAATTTAAAGTGACAATACAGATTTTTTTCTGACTATTGCAATAGCAGAATGAGGCATTGGTATAAAACTAAGACTGAGCTCAATGCCACTGAAATAAAAGGCATGGACCATTTTAAATGCTGGATGTACTGAAGGAAAAATACTAAAGGATTTAAGAGAGGGGAATGAAGGAAGGAAGGGACAGATTGGTCAATGTGATTAGGCCATCTGTGTTTGCTAATCCACTCTTATTGAAGTTAGACTCCTACTTTTCCAAAGAGACTGGAACAGAGGAATTCTGTTCTTAATGATTACATTTCAAAGGGATTCCTCCTAGGTCCTTGCAAAATGCATTTTCAACTTGCAAAAGTTTTATATCTTGATGGGGCAGAAAAAGGATTTATAACTGCAAGTTTTCTAAAGTAAATGCTCTAAGGAGAAGGAAGTCAGAGGTTTATAGTCAGGTTTTGGCTGGAGCAAACACTAAATTCTTTTGGGAGTGTTGTACTTTTCAGACAGGTGTTTAAGGGAAGTGAGTCATCCTCAGGATAAGGTCTTGAGCTAATAGTATTCATGCTAAACTTTGGCCAAATCTGTGTGTGTGTGTGTGTGTGTGTGTGTGTGTGTGTGTATAAACACACATGTGAGAGTGTGAGTAGGGTATTGGATGGAGTCATTTGGGCCAAGAGTTTGCAGTTCTCAATTCCTTTTTGTTTAAGGGAGAGAGTAGATCTCTTGCTTGCATAACAATTATTAATCATCATGTCAGTGTTTTTCTTTTAAATTTTTTTAATGTTTATTTATTTTTGGGACACAGAGAGACAGAGCATGAACGGGGGAGGGGCAGAGAGAGAGGGAGACACAGAATCGGAAATAGGCTCCAGGCTCTGAGCCATCAGCCCAGAGCCCGACGCGGGGCTCGAACTCACGGGCCATGAGATCGTGACCTGGCTGAAGTCGGATGCTTAACCGACTGCGCCACCCAGGCGCCCCTCATGTCAGTGTTTTTGAGAAGGGTCCAGCATTTGCTTCCAGCCATTGTGCAATTCAGGAAGGGTCAAATTGCCAAGTCAGGCAACCAGTGACACAACTGTTCCATGGAGACACTGATACATTCAAAAGACAAAAGCATGACCACTAGGGATGACGTAAAGATTCCAGGTCCCTTAAGTAGTCTCCTAAGCTATCCAGTAAGTGGAGGAAACCATTTAAAAATATTGTGAAACTGTCTTTTCTGGAGGGGTGTAGGTTATGTTGGCTGCTTCTCAGATGTGCACCTTTGCTGCGACTATTTCTTGATGAATTTTTTTGTGACTGTTGATTACAAATACGCAGCCTTGGGAACCCACCAGTGCATAAACATCTCCTTGAGATGCCAGTACATAGATTAAGACAAACTTGTTTTATAAAGTCATTTCGTGAAGCTCAAAAATTGCATGGTTTAATGAAAATAGTTTGTCCTAAGTTAGAGATAGATTGTTCCTCCAATTCTAGGCTAACTTTTCTAACACCATTTGTAATCTTATAGTGTATCTCCCAGTACAGAAGAAGGCTGAAATGATAATGGGTAAGCTGCTGAGAACAGAGTGCCTTGTAAGTTTAGCCTGAGTCAGTGGCTTTCTGAAAGACCTGGTTAAGGCTACTCTACCATGATTTGTTCACAAGTTTAAGGATCAGCATTTCCAAGATATTTCATGTTTCCAATTTTCAACTTGAGAAATTTATTTTAGATAGCCACTTGAAAGACAACATAAGCCACAAAACAAGGATCAGTTACATAGGCTGGTATGCTTTTTTATTGCATATAAAATAATATCCCTTAAGAGCTTAACAGCCTTGGTTGCTACCTCTAGTGGTTATAACAGAGTCTTGAAGGGCTAATTGGTAGTAGGCTCCCAAGAGAAGGTCATACCACCATCTCCTAATTGGGTATTTTGGTCTCATTTAACCAACAATTTCTTTCACTTGTATTCTATATTAAATAAATGATCTTGATATCACAGGGCATTAAAGGAAAATGATGTCCATAAAGGGAGTTTTTTCCTTACAACAAGTTCCAGTTTCATGAAAATAGATTTTACCCTGCCATAGGGATATGGAGAATTTACTGTGTCCCACAGAGCAACTATATTCATTAGACTGATTACTAGTAAAGCATCACATTCTTTGGTTTAAAGCGGCCATGCAGAGTCCTGCCTTGAGAGCGATTATGGCTTAGTGTACTATCATTTGAAAAGGGAGACCTATCTGGTTGGTGTATGTGATGTTTCCTGCCAACACCACATCTAAAAGCATAAGTGAGGCAATTATTAAGGGAATACCAGTTTTGGAGCTGGGGTGGGGGACCATGAGAGCAAAGCCAGCAATTTCTTTGGTTTGTTTTATGGGCTATTTGGTGGGCTAAGAGAATGAGGACATAATGGTCCCAATAAGAAAACATGCGATAGAGTGAGATGAGAAAACAGATGGGGATCAGGATGGAAGAATGGATATATTTGGGACAAGGAGGAGGAAATTTTAGAAATGGAGACAAGGTGTTGTGCTAAATACAGGAATATGTGCTAAAAATAGGAAAATATTTAGGCAACTTAGCAAGGATGGAAAGAAGGGGAGTCTCTGGAACGTCTTGTTCTTGGGTAAAAGCTGTCAGTCATCTACTTATTCTGTAGTTCTTCAGAAGGCTGCCTGCCTCTGGTGGTAGTTGATTTTTAGAGGTTCTTGATAGAGCCTTAGTCTGAGACTTCTAGTGGGAGTGTTCTTTTAGTCTGAATAGTTTATTTCTTCAGCTTTAAAAAAGGATCTAAATTTGAACAGCCTGTAAATTTGACAGCAGTGTTAGCAATGAGTAAAACAGTATGCAAGCCTTTACATCTGGGTTCAAAGTTAGTTTTCCAGGGGCGCCTGGGTGGCTCAGTTGGTTGAGCGTCCAACTTCGGCTCAGGTCATGATCTCACAGTTGTGAGTTCGAGCCCCACGTTGGGTTCTGTACTGACAGCTCAGAGCCTGGAGCCTGTTTCAGATTCTGTGTCTCCCTCTTTCTCTCTCCTCCCCTGCTCATACTCTGTCTCTCTCTTCTCAAAAATAAATAAACGTTAAAAAAAATTCAAAGTTAGTTTTCCCATAGTGATATTCCCAAAAACCAGATCTCCTATTTGTAAGTCATGAAAGGGCTGACCAGAGTGTTAGAGGAGAAGAGTAGCCTTGACTTCTTGTTTATTATAGTTATGTGTGCATTAAATTTATCCCTGACTATATATCTCAGTGTTCGTTAGAGTGGAATCCTCTATTAGCCAGAATGAGTAGAGTATTCTCATGTATCTTCCTACAATTATTTCAAAAGAGGATAATCATTGAGGAGGCAGGTGTGAGGATTTTAGTGTCATAAGGGCAGTGAGTAATACTTGTGACCATGTTCAGTTCAGTTCTTCAAACAGTTCAAGCAGTTTGGTCTTGAGGATATCATTGATTCTTCTTATGGGGCCTGATGACTGAAGATGATAAGGGCAGTACAGTTTTTGACTAAGGCATGTTGCCTTTTCCATTTCTTGTGCTATTTTGCCAGAGAAATGTGTCAGTAGACATGGTAGAAGGAATACATCAAGTAGGGAAAATTCATTCTAGGAAAACTTTGGTAACTGATGTTACTGAGGTGTTTCAATAGGGAACGTTTCTAACCATTTAGAAAATATGTAGGTTAGAATGGGCACATATTGGACATAGGTACATATTGGAGATCTTTTGGCCACAAATAAAGAAATTTATTTAATAATTGATTTAAGGCCTTAGTTGAATGAGTGCTAGGGTGAATGGTCAGAGGAACTTGGGGAAGTAAGATAAAGGGACATAAGCATAAATGGGAGGAGGAATACAATGAATTTTGATATCCTAATTCATGAGAAGATCCTTTCTTAATAGATTTACTGTGATAGTATATCTGAACAGGAAGTTGTGCAGAGCTTTATCAGATCCTATAGAAATGGTAAAATGTTAAGAGGCAAATCATGAGGTAAATTATCAAAATCCCTCACTGGTAAAGTTTTGTAACTCCAAGGAAGGGAGGTAGGAAATAAGGTGATGTTAATGGGAGAATGTAATGCCCCATTATTCATGAGAAATGTGATGAAGTCCCCTTCAACTTGTAGAGTCATTTTTCCCTGTGTGTTCAGTGGCATTTGAAAGCATTGGACGTTTTTGTCCTTGGAGGGAACCAATAATTTTCTTGTTAAGGTGGTGGGGACTTTGAATTATCCTTCCCCTTTTGAGGACCAGGCAGTCTTGAGTTCAGTGCCCCTTTGCCTTACAATTTAAGCAACTATTGCAATTTTAGTTGTAATCAGTAGGAGCCCACAGTTCTGGAGTTTGCTGTGGAATAATTTTTCAGGTTCTCTAAATTTTGGTCATACTTGAGAGCAGATATGGGCTGCATCCTGGGTTTCATCTGCAGAAAATGGGACCCTGGTGAAACTTATACTTACAGGGAGTTGTAGGGCTAGAGGTACAGCTGGTGAAAAACATTCTGGGAGAAAAGGATGCAGGGGAAAGCTAGGAGAGGAATATGAAGGTACAGTAGGGGCTCTAGGGCACTTACTGAGTCAAACATTGTTTTTTTTCCTAAAGACATGATTTAAGAGCCTTGAGAACTTGAATGAGAATTTGGGTTAGCCTTTTTTTTTTTTTTTTTTTTTTTTGGCTTCTTCATACCTGGCAAAGTAAGCAGACTACAGTACATCTAAGATTTTTGTTCCCTTTTTCTCTAGGGATTCCTTCTTCTTAAATAGACTAATTTGGAGATATTCCAGGAGACTGAGAGAGGCTATTATAGCTCAGGAGGGTTTTTACTCAAGTTTTGCCAATAAGAAAGAAAGTGGATAGAATTAGGGCTGTAATGGTAAAGCACATAGTATGAAAGAATTTCAGAGAAGGATGTTCTAGTCGACTAAGAACCTTCCATGTTCTTATCTAATGATATTTTGCGAACAGGGAAGACTGGGCCTGTCAATCAGTTTCTAGAGTGCATTCAGCAACTTAAGATTTGTCCTCATGTTGCGTCATCATGCATGTGTCTGGGACACTGGATCAGGAATTGACCTCATCACTGGATACACTAATGAGCAAGCAGACAGAGGTCTTGGAGAGTGCTGCGAGGTTCACTTGTTGTGTCCTGTAGTCTGATGGTGCTTCCTATCCAGATCTGAGTGACAGCTCCAAGAAACTGTCCAAGAGAAAAGTGCTAGGCATTTGTCAAGGGCAGCTAGACAGCTTTTATATGGACTACTGCAATGGGGAGAAAGGCTCCAATATAAAGTGAGCTCAACTCTACTAAAACAAAAAGTGGGAGGTTTTTAAAATGCTAGGGTGTGCTAAAGGAAAAGTACTGAAGAATATTTTTGATGCTTGTATTTCAAAGCGGTGGCTCACAGGTCCTTGAGAAAGACATTCCTGGGTTGTAAAAAATTCACATATCAAAGGGGTAGGAAAAGGATTTGCTATTGAAAATTTTCTAAAGTAAATGCTCTAAGAAAAGGGAGGTCAGGGGCCAAAGGTTTTGGCTAGAACAAACAGTAAATACTTTTGGCAGCATTTCTCATTATTAAGGATGCTGTTGTTGCCCAAGGGATACAACCTTGAATAGAAACAAACATGCTAAATTTTGGTCACTTAGTGTGTGGAGGTGGGATGAGTGGCACTGGATGTAGTCCTTTATGCCAACAATTTTGCAGTTCTCAGATACAAGCTTCATAGTAAGCTCTTTTTTCTTTTATAGTTATTAGGACTAATTTTCTCTCTTCTCTCTCTCTCTCTCTCTCTCTCTCAGGTGAATGAAGGATTGTACCCATTAAGCCAGAAGGCCCCAAATGCTTAAAATGTGCTGGAGTAAATTACCAAGAGTAGATACAATAGTGTTGTTTAATTTGAAATACATTTACTTTTATTATAAAATAATAATACTGACATATTCAACAAACTATGTAGTAACCCCTATTTTAAATTTTCTTTAAAATTATGTCAATTTAAAATATTTTATACTTTTTCATAAAATTTTATTATCATTTTGCTACACTTGATCTCTTCCTGATATGAGATGAACTTTAACAAATAGAATAACTGAATTCAAGAATAAAGTAGTAGCTATCTGTAATCAATTGGAACTATGTTAAATATCTAAGGAGCAAATTTATGCACTTGTAGTTTTTGACATTATTTTCAGATTTAATAAAATATCTGAAGGTACATTGACTAGATTTATATTGCATTTTTCTCTGTACACTTTAATTGATTTAATGGTTGTTATTTAAAAACTTAGCAGTACCTCTTACATGCATAGCATAATATTCTACACTTTGTAAGAATTGCAAGAAATATTTAAATCCCAAGAAGGCACAATTTGACTTGTTCCTAAATATACTAGTATTTACATAATTTCATAAATAACAGTTCTGTTCTATTCTTTTATTCTATTTGGACAGATATTTACTGAACAGTTCTTGGAGATAATAGATTCTATGCCAATGTTTCTCTTTGGGAAGAATATCTAAGTAAAGTCAGTATATTTAGTGTCCTTTTGCCTTGGACCCCCAAATCCTAAAGATTTATATGTATTGTACCATGAACCCTTAAAGAACATACAAGGGCTCTTTTCCTGTAAAATCCCTGATGAATTACAAATACTGACAATTTATCAGCACAGTGTTAAATTGGCTGTTGAAGTTTACTAGCTTAATATCAGCACTCTTTTTCTCTATCAATCATGTTCTCTACTTCAGTTTTCCTAATACATCATAGATTCTCCACAAGTAGGAGACTGTAGAAGATACCTTGGGAAGTCTTTAGTCCTTTCATCCACAGAGACTTATAAATCTGTCAAACCATTTAAATTTATCAAATGTTTCTAAGCAGTCAAGAGAAAGAAATTCCAACAGGTTAGTTCAATATTTAGTTTGTGAGGGTTAAACTTTTCAGATTGCAGCTGAAACTCTTTTTTTTAAAAATTATTCTAGCATGTGGCAAAGAGAAGACATGATTCATTTTGTTCATATATGGAGCTTATATCAATAAGAATTAATTGACAATTAGTTGATAATTGGTGATAATAAGCATTTTTCCATTATGTTAATATATTTGACTTGATTCACTTAAATGAACAAAAAAACACGTAACCTGTATTTTCAATTTACTGTTGGGCCCCAAATATTTAGCTTTTGTGAACCTAATTCACTCTGAGAAAATGCCATTTTATGTAATCTCTCCAATTCCAGGTTGTTTCCAGTCTATTTTTCTTTTTTTCCTATTGCTTTCTTTGATGCAGAAGACCAATGAAAGCATTTTCTAATTATGAACTGAATCTACTTTGGGTGGAACAACAGATCAGCCCTTGAGATGTGACTTTTATTGCACAAAGACTAATGTATGTGAATTAGAGACAGAGGGAAAGAAAGAGAGGTTAGGAAAAGAAGAGGAGAAGAAAAATCAGATGAAGAAATTGTTCCTGTCCTTTAGAAGTACCTGATTAAAAAGTATGGAGTAATTAATTAAAAAAACAAACAAAAAAATCACTAAAAAAAGGAATTATACACAGCTTCTTAAATCCAAATTTAATTTTTTACTTTTAAATAGATTTATCTGTAAGAAGCCCTATCTAAATTACTAAATGACTTGTAAGTGTTAATTCTGACTGTTTCTTGTAAATAAAGATATTAAAAAGTGAAATGTTTGGTTATTTATCACTGGTGTAGGAACCTTAGACCGAAAGCCCTTAGACCAGTGTTTCTCTATGAATGCTCAGCTGATGGCAAATGGCAGAATTATGTGAGGTTCTCTCTCTCTCTTTTTTTTTTTTTTTTAGGATCTTTTTTCTATTAAAGAATATATATCAACATAAACATTAAAATATTGTGGAAAGTTAAGGTCTCCCTTAATCTACGTTCCAGAGATTTTATTTTTGTCTGAGAGATGTTGTGTAGTAAATAATTTAACCTTGATAAAAGAGAGGTCAAGTCTGCCCTGTAATTCTGGGAGGTAATCTCTAAACCCTTGAAATGTCATGTTTGATGGGAGTATTTTTATTTGCCTGAGGCCCTTGGGCGATCCAGATAGTAACAGTGTAATTTGGGGCAGTGATTTGGATATGTAGGTATCAGATCCCCTGAGGAGCTGGAAACAGACATCTACCAGTTGGACAGTCAGTCAGTTATACTTATGTGGTGCAGCTTTAGTAGGGATTTTGGATACTAAGGCTCAGAGAACTTCCCTAGTTGGCAAGACTCCAGCATGTCCTTCCACACTGATATTCTGGAAGTAACACTGTCCATTACTTTATGGAAGAGGACAACAGAGCTTTAAATTTAGTGCTTTTTGTAGACTCTGCCGTAGGCACTTCTTCCCTTGGCCAATTTTAATACAATAGCTCTCAATGAGTTCTGTGAGTCCTGCTGGTGAAATATTGAAACCAAGGGTAGTTTTAGGAACCCTTGAACTTGAACTTAATATCATCAGTGAGTTGGTATTATGCATTCCTAACTGTACAGTTGGCAAATTCTTAGATGGCTATAAATAAAAAAGGAAATAATAGAAATTTATTATGAAAATTTTCTAAATCTGATATATTATATAGATTGTAAAAAAAAAAAAAAAAAAACCCTGATATGCCATCAGAGAATGTTGAAACCTCTAATTTTCTCCGCCTCATTTCATTTCTTCTCTCTTGTTTTTTGTGTTTATAATTTCAGTTCAGTGTAATTATTTGCATAAATAGCAATATATGGTCTCTTTCATGAGTTTAAGCTATATATAAAACATATCATCTCATATTATTTTGAAATCTGTTTTTTTTGTCCTCAGAATTCTACTTCTGAGAATTCTATAATTTATTGTAAGCAGTCTCTTTATTTCCCCAAAACCAAGTTGGCATTTCCCTCTTCCTTTTTTCTTTACCAGGTCATAGACAAGAAATAAATACCAAATGTTTTATATTAATTATTTGAATTTAATGATACAAGACCATTCTGAATTCAACAAAAGTTGTTGCTTTTTTTTTGTAAGTACAGTCCTAATAAACTCAGATATTAAAAGAGATATTAGAAATACAAAAAGCATCTTAATGGTAAAATCATAAAAATCACCCTTACTCCTCATAAAGAAAATTATGCAAATCCTTATTGTTACAAAGTAAGTGTTTGCACCAGTTGTTATGAAATTCAGTAGATTTGGTTTCCATTATTAAAGAAACTGATTTTATTGTAAAATATTGGTTTGCACTGGACTAAATCCTATATTTAAGGCAATATCCTCATGTTCTAAAAGTATGCAATAAAGGGAACCTCTTGGTTTCAAACTTATACCAAGAAATTCTGTTAAGTAACAAGTAAAATCCAATGGTACTAAGAAACTCTACCATATTTTATAAAATGCGAGGACATTGACTGCTATGATTGTTTATTTTGTTCTAGTTAGCTTGAATTGAATTGAATTGAATTGAATTGAATTTTATTTTTTTTTAGAATTTGAGAGAGAGGGCAAGTTGGGGAGGGTGGCAGAGGGAGAGGGAAGGAGAATCTTAAGCAGTTGGGTGTTCAACTGACTGAGCCATCCAGGTGCCCATAGTTAGCTTTAGTTATGATGGAAGCTTGAAGTCAAGAAAAAAAAATAATAAAATTTGACAATTCTGTCAGCTTATAAAGGAATTCATTCTAATGTTTAAGATTTTCTTTTTTGGGGCACCTCGATGGCTCGGTAAATTAAGCATCTGACTTTGGCTCAGGTCATGATCTTGTGGTTTGTGAGTTCGAGCCCCGTGTTGGGATCTGTGGTGACACTCAAAGCCTGGATCCTGCTTCAGATTTTGTGTCTCCTGCTCTCTCTGCCTGTCCCTTGCTCACACTCTGTCTCTCTTTCTCTCAAAACTAAATAAACATTAATTTTTTTTTTCCTTTTCTGACATCTAACCATTGAGTCACAGGCTGTCCTGAAGCAACTAATGCTCACTTTTTTGAACAGCAAGTCAATGATTTAATCTCAATTTTTAAGACTATTGCTTCATCATTTTTCTCTGTCTCATCCCCTATATTAAATCACTAGGGAGGTGAATCCAAAGTTTCCATTTACTCTACCAGTGGCCAATTTTGGCATGGTTTTTTTTTTTTTTTTTTTTTTTTTTTAATATATGAAATTTATTGTCAAATTGGTTTCCATACAACACCCAGTGCTCATTCCAAAAGGTGCCCTCCTCAATACCCACCACCCACCCTCCCTTCCCTCCCACCCCCCATCAACCCTCAGTGTTCTCAGTTTTTAACAGTCTTTTATGCTTTGGCTCTCTCGCACTCTAACCTCTTTTTTTTTTTTTTTTTTTTTTTCTTTTTTCCTCCCCCTCCCCCATGGGTTCCTGTCAAGTTTCTCAGGATCCACATAAGAGTGAAACCATATGGTATCTGTCTTTCTCTGTATGGCTTATTTCACTTAGCATCACACTCTCCAGTTCCATCCACGTTGCTACAAAAGGCCATATTTCATTTTTTCTCATTGCCACATAGTATTCCATTGTGTATATAAACCACAATTTCTTTATCCATTCATCAATTGATGGACATTTAGGCTCTTTCCATAATTTGGCTATTGTTGAGAGTGCTGCTATAAACATTGGGGTACAAGTGCCCCTATGCATCAGTACTCCTGTATCCCTTGGGTAAATTCCTAGCAGTGCTATTGCTGGGTCATAGGGTAGGTCTATTTTTAATTTTCTGAGGAACCTCCACACTGTTTTCCAGAGCGGCTGCACCAATTTGCATTCCCACCAACAGTGCAAGAGGGTTCCTGTTTCTCCACATCCTCTCCAGCATCTAGAGTCTCCTGATTTGTTCATTTTGGCCACTCTGACTGCCGTGAGGTGATACCTGAGTGTGGTTTTGATTTGTATTTCCCTGATAAGGAGCGACGTTGAACATCTTTTCATGTGCCTGTTGGCCATCCGGATGTCTTCTTTAGAGAAGTGTCTATTCATGTTTTCTGCCCATTTCTTCACTGGGTTATTTGTTTTTCGGGTGTGGAGTTTGGTGAGCTCTTTATAGATTTTGGATACTAGCCCTTTGTCCGATATGTCATTTGCAAATATCTTTTCCCATTCCGTTGGTTGCCTTTTAGTTTTGTTGGTTGTTTCCTTTGCTGTGCAGAAGCTTTTTATCTTCATAAGGTCCCAGCAATTCACTTTTGCTTTTAATTCCCTTGCCTTTGGTGATGTGTCGAGTAAGAGATTGCTACGGCTGAGGTCAGAGAGGTCTTTTCCTGCTTTCTCCTCTAAGGTTTTGATGGTTTCCTGTCTCACATTCAGGTCCTTAATCCATTTTGAGTTTATTTTTGTGAATGGTGTGAGAAAGTGGTCTAGTTTCAACCTTCTGCATGTTGCTGTCCAGTTCTCCCAGCACCATTTGTTAAAGAGGCTGTCTTTTTTCCATTGGATGTTCTTTCCTGCTTTGTCAAAGATGAGTTGGCCATACGTTTGTGGGTCTAGTTCTGGGGTTTCTATTCTATTCCATTGGTCTATGTGTCTGTTTTTGTGCCAATACCATGCTGTCTTGATGATGACAGCTTTGTAGTAGAGGCTAAAGTCTGGGATTGTGATGCCTCCTGCTTTGGTCTTCTTCTTCAAAATTCCTTTGGCTATTCGGGGCCTTTTGTGGTTCCATATGAATTTTAGGATTGCTTGTTCTAGTTTCGAGAAGAATGCTGGTGCAATTTTGATTGGGATTGCATTGAATGTGTAGATAGCTTTGGGTAGTATTGACATTTTGACAATATTTATTTTTCCAATCCATGAGCAGGGAATGTCTTTCCATTTCTTTAAATCTTCTTCAATTTCCTTCATAAGCTTTCTATAGTTTTCAGCATACAGATCCTTTACATCTTTAGTTAGATTTATTCCTAGGTATTTTATGCTTCTTGGTGCAATTGTGAATGGGATCAGTTTCTTTATTTGTCTTTCTGTTGCTTCATTGTTAGTGTATAAGAATGCAACTGATTTCTGTACATTGATTTTGTATCTTGCAACTTTGCTGAATTCATGTATCAATTCTAGCAGACTTTTGGTGGAGTCTATCGGATTTTCCATGTATAATATCATGTCATCTGCAAAGAGCGAAAGCTTGACTTCATCTTTGCCAATTTTGATGCCTTTGATTTCCTTTTGTTGTCTGATTGCTGATGCTAGAACTTCCAGCACTATGTAAAACAACAGCGGTGAGAGTGGGCATCCCTGTCGTGTTCCTGATCTCAGGGAAAAAGCTCTCAGTTTTTCCCCGTTGAGGATGATGTTAGCTGTGGGCTTTTCATAAATGGCTTTTATGATCTTTAAGTATGTTCCTTCTATCCCGACTTTCTCAAGGGTTTTTATTAAGAAAGGGTGCTGGATTTTGTCAAAGGCCTTTTCTGCATCGATTGACAGGATCATATGGTTCTTCTCTTTTTTTTTGTTAATGTGATGTATCACGTTGATTGATTTGCGAATGTTGAACCAGCCCTGCATCCCAGGAATGAATCCCACTTGATCATGGTGAGTAATTCTTTTTATATGCCGTTGAATTCGATTTGCTAGTATCTTATTGAGAATTTTTGCATCCATATTCATCAGGGATATTGGCCGGTAGTTCTCTTTTTTTACTGGGTCTCTGTCTGGTTTAGGAATCAAAGTAATACTGGCTTCATAGAATGAGTCTGGAAGTTTTCCTTCCCTTTCTATTTCTTGGAATAGCTTGAGAAGGATAGGTATTATCTCTGCTTTAAACGTCTGGTAGAACTCCCCTGGGAAGCCATCTGGTCCTGGACTCTTATTTGTTGGGAGATTTTTGATAACCGATTCAATTTCTTCGCTGGTTATGGGTCTGTTCAAGCTTTCTATTTCCTCCTGATTGAGTTTTGGAAGAGTGTGGGTGTTCAGGAATTTGTCCATTTCTTCCAGGTTGTCCAATTTGTTGGCATATAATTTTTCATAGTATTCCCTGATAATTGTTTGTATCTCTGAGGGATTGGTTGTAATCATTCCATTTTCATTCATGATTTTATCTATTTGGGTCATCTCCCTTTTCTTTTTGAGAAGCCTGGCTAGAGGTTTGTCAATTTTGTTTATTTTTTCAAAAAACCAACTCTTGGTTTCGTTGATCTGCTCTACAGTTTTTTTAGACTCTATATTGTTTATTTCTGCTCTGATCTTTATTATTTCTCTTCTTCTGCTGGGTTTAGGCTGCCTTTGCTGTTCTGCTTCTATTTCCTTTAGGTGTGCTGTTAGATTTTGTATTTGGGATTTTTCTTGTTTCTTGAGATAGGCCTGGATTGCAATGTATTTTCCTCTCAGGACTGCCTTCGCCGCGTCCCAAAGCGTTTGGATTGTTGTATTTTCATTTTCGTTTGTTTCCATATATTTTTTAATTTCTTCTCTAATTGCCTGGTTGACCCACTCATTCGTTAGTAGGGTGTTCTTTAACCTCCATGCTTTTGGAGGTTTTCCAGACTTTTTTCTGTGGTTGATTTCAAGCTTCATAGCATTGTGGTCTGAAAGTATGCATGGTATAATTTCAATTCTGGTAAACTTATGGAGGGCTGTTTTGTGACCCAGTATATGATCTATCTTGGAGAATGTTCCATGTGCACTCGAGAAGAAAGTATATTCTGTTGCTTTGGGATGCAGAGTTCTAAATATATCTGTCAAGTCCATCTGATCCAATGTGTCATTCAGGGCCCTTGTTTCTTTATTGATCGTGTGTCTAGATGATCTATCCATTTCTGTAAGTGGGGTGTTAAAGTCCCCTGCAATTACCACATTCTTATCAATAAGGTTGCTTATGTTTATGAGTAGTTGTTTTATATACTTGGGGGCTCCGGTATTCGGCACATAGACATTTATAATTGTTAGCTCTTCCTGATGGATAGACCCTGTAACTATTATATAATGTCCTTCTTCATCTCTTGTTACAGCCTTTAATTTAAAGTCTAGTTTGTCTGATATAAGTATGGCTACTCCAGCTTTCTTTTGGCTTCCAGTAGCATGATAAATAGTTCTCCATCCCCTCACTCTCAATCTAAAGGTGTCCTCAGGTCTAAAATGAGTCTCTTGTAGACAGCAAATAGATGGGTCTTGTTTTTTTATCCATTCTGATACCCTATGTCTTTTGGTTGGCGCATTTAATCCATTTACATTCAGTGTTATTATAGAAAGATACGGGTTTAGAGTCATTGTGATGTCTGTATGCTTTATGCTTGTAGTGATGTCTCTGGTACTTTGTCTCACAGGGTCCCCCTTAGGATCTCTTGTAGGGCTGGTTTAGTGGTGACAAATTCCTTCAGTTTTTGTTTGTTTGGGAAGACCTTTATCTCTCCTTCTATTCTGAATGACAGGCTTGCTGGATAAAGGATTCTCGGCTGCATATTTTTTCTGTCTAGCACACTGAAAATCTCGTGCCAATCCTTTCTGGCCTGCCAAGTTTCAAAAGAGAGATCAGTCACGAGTCTTATAGGTCTCCCTTTATATGTGAGGGCACGTTTACCCCTTGCTGCTTTCAGAATTTTCTCTTTATCCTTGTATTTTGCCAGTTTCACTATGATATGTCGTGCAGAAGATCGATTCAAGTTCCGTCTGAAGGGAGTTCTCTGTGCCTCTTGGATTTCAATGCCTTTTTCCTTCCCCAGTTCAGGGAAGTTCTCAGCTATTATTTCTTCAAGTACCCCTTCAGCACCTTTCCCTCTCTCTTCCTCCTCTGGGATACCAATTATGCGTATATTATTTCTTTTTAGTGTATCACTTAGTTCTCTAATTTTCCCCTCATACTCCTGGATTTTTTTCTCTCTCTTTTTCTCAGCTTCCTCTTTTTCCATAACTTTATCTTCTAGTTCACCTATTCTCTCCTCTGCCTCTTCAATCTGAGCCGTGGTGGTTTCCATTTTGTTTTGCATTTCATTTAAAGCGTTTTTCAACTCCTCGTGACTGTTCCTTAGTCCCTTGATCTCTGTAGCAAGAGATTCTCTGCTGTCCTCTATACTGTTTTCAAGCCCGGCGATTAATTTTATGACTATTATTCTAAATTCACTTTCTGTTATATTATTTAAATCCTTTTTGATCAGCTCATTAGCTGTTGTTATTTCCTGGAGATCCTTCTGAGGGGAATTCTTCCGCTTGGTCATTTTGGATAGTCCCTGGAGTGGTGAGGACCTGCAGGGCACTTCCCCTGTGCTGTGGTGTATAACTGGAGTTGGTGGGCGGGGCCGCAGTCCGACCTGATGTCTGCCCCCAGCCCACCGCTGGGGCCACAGTCAGACTGGTGTGTGTCTTCTCTTCCCCTCTCCTAGGGGCGGGATTCACTGTGGGGTGGCGTGGCCCGTCTGGGCTACTTGCACACTGCCAGGCTTGTGATGCTGGGGATCTGGCGTATTAGCTGGGGTGGGTAGGCAAGGTGCACAGGGGCAGGAGGGGCAGGCTTAGCTCGCTTCTCCTTAGGTGATCCACTTCAGGAGGGGCCCTGTGGCAGCGGGAGGGAGTCAGATCCGCTGCCGGAGGTTTGGCTCTTCCGCAGAAGCACAGAGTTGGGTGTTTGCGCGGAGCGAGGAAGTTCCCTGGCAGGAACTGGTTCTCTTTGGGATTTTGGCTGGGGGATGGGCGGGGGAGATGGCGCTGGCGAGCGCCTTTGTTCCCCACCAAACTGAGCTCTGTCGTCCGGGGGCTCAGCAGCTCTCCCTCCCTTTGTCCTCCAGCCTTCCCGCTTTCCGAGCAGAGCTGTTAACTTAGGACCTCCCAGACGCTAAGTCGAGCTTGCTGTCGGAACACAGTCCGTCCGGTCCCTCCGCTTTTGCCCGCCAGACTCCGGGGCTCTGCTTGGCCGGCGAGCCGCCCCTCCGCCCCGGCTCCCTCCCGCCAGTCCGTGGAGCGCGCACCGCCTCGCCGCCCTTCCTACCCTCTTCCGTGGGCCTCTCGTCTGCGCTTGCTCTGGCGACTCCGTTCTGCTAATCCTCTGGCGGTTTTCTGGGTTATTTAAGCAGGTGTAGGTGGAATCTAAGTGATCAGCAGGACGCGCGGTGAGCCCAGCGTCCTCCTACGCCGCCATCTTCCCTCCTCCCTCTCGGCATGGTTTTTAAATGCAGGGTGATTTCATATTGAATATAAGTAGGTTTCAGTCCCTTTGAGGAAAAATGGACAGAAACTCTGCTTGTCCCTTTTACTTTAAGTTTTGACTATTTCCTGCATCATTTTTTTTTTTTAAATTAGGATGTTTTCTAATATCAGGTTTAGTCTTAAAGATGAAACACATTAAGAGATAAATAATACTATTCATTATTAGTGAAGCTACTGCAAGAACAGATATCAAGTAACAATGCTATTTCCTAAGAGTGCAGAATATGAGTTGGTTTATTTGCTCAAGCCTCAAGCTAACCATTCTACTGATACACTCAGTTGTAATTATTGCAGTAAAGAAAACATGATTTGGGCAGAGTATTCTTCACAATGTTTCTGCTTAATGCTTTCTGCCAATCTGTTGAATTAGATTAAATTGGATTCTATTAGAAATTAGAAGGAAAGGGAGAAAAGATTTTTTTCTAGTTGCATAGTCTCAAGAATAGTTTATTTCCAATATAAAATACTAATAGCATTCCATATGTGATATATATTTTAGATTTCCTGATAATAAAAGAATAATTGGGAATAAAAAAACAAAATCCGAACTGAAAAATAAAGCATAATGGTTGGCTGGATTTATCTGATTTAAATTAAATTTTAATATACCCATTATTACAATTTTATACATCTAATAAAATGTTTAGTTGTTATTCTTAAAGGATTTTTTAAACTGCTGCCTATGCATGAATTTGATAGTTGTAGAATCATTTTAATAACTTAAAACTGAAATATAAAGTATTCAAAATTATACTCTGAAATATTACATGTTTGTGTGTTTCATCTTGTTTCTGGGGGAAGAAACAGGCAAACATGAGTTAATATTGGTGACACATAGAATTAATTGATTACTCATTATATGTTTCAACTGCCACTTTCAATTTTGGGAGGAAATTTATTTTTTTCTAAGATTCTCAGGAGTATCTTACCACTACTTTTTGGTCTGTTTGTTTTAAGACCTTATTATTTAGAGAAGTTTTAGATTTACAGTAAAACTGAGAGTAAGGCACAGAGATTATTTCAGTAGTAAATATTATATGTAAAAGTGATTTGCTGAATTAATTATATTCCTTCTAATTTTAAAATGGATTTGGGATGAAGTTCTTTAGAATCTGTAAGAAGGAATACAAATATAAGTAAGTATTCCTGTTTTGTTTTGCTTTTTTTAGAGTGCTGGTTTTCCGACATTATTTACCATTTGATTAAAAATAGAGATCAGTCAAGTGTCAGACTAGTAGGAATAAAATAAGAAGTTATTCTGTGATGATACTTACAGGATTCAGTTAATAAAGGGCATATGTTATACTTATATTGATTATGGCCTGAAAAGAAATAACCTTTCAAAAGCAGGGAAGATTAGATTTAGTAAATAATGCCTAGGTCTAGATATTTTTCTAGATACTATAGTTATTTATAATTATAGCATATTTATATTTAATATATTTCTGGATATTATAATATAGCATATTCACTTAATATCAAATGAGATTCTTTAGATCTCTGGAGAACCCTCCTACTTATGTGATTCAAATTTGCTGCTGAATTATTTTGGAAAATTTCATGTTTGCTCATGCATGTGTGTAAGTGTATGTGTGCATACACACTGTTTTTTTTTTTTTTTTTTTTTTTAGTGGTTATCAAATTGGGATTCAGCTACTAGTGTCTTATCCTTACATGTGGTCCTCTCCAAATTCAGGCCATAAAGGGCCTGCCAAATTTTTCCAATGCTTCAGATCTCTAACTTCTTCTGCTACCAGCCAGAGAAAATTTCTATTTATTGTTCTATTATTACTATTTTTAGTTTATTTATTTATTTTGAGAAAGAGAAGGCATGAGCAGGGGAGCAGCAGAGGGAGAGGGAGAGAGAGAATATCAAGCAGGCTTCATGACCACAAGATCATCATGTGAGTCACTATCATGAGTAGGACACTCAACCAACCGAGCCTTCCAGGTCCCCTGAAAATTTCTTTTTTATGTATTCATATGATTACATTGAACATACCCAAATTATTTCCCTTTTGCTTTATAATATAACATCTTGGATAATATTTCAACATTCAAAGATCCCACCAACACTCAAGGGGAGAGAGCAAGAGTCATTGGCAGCCATTCTTAGAATTCTGTCTACCACAGAAATAATTTTAGTATTCCCAGATATTCCCATGAAAAGAAGTCTATGAGAACTTTAAGTTCTACCTTCAAGAAAAGTGAATAGCTTACTAGCCTTAAGATTTATCCTCAGGTCCATCCATTCACCTTTAATTTGAAACACAGACTTTTTATTTTTCTTCAAACAAGATATGCACCTATTTCCAGAAATTTCTATGGTATTTCATTTCTGCAAATCTTATACTCTACTTTTGGAAAAATATGACCTGCAACTCTCATAAGTTTTCAGTATAAGATTCTCTTTGAGCTCTTGAAAATGCTTTATAGAAGGCTTGTAATAAATGTTGGGACTTCATGGGTTTTAAGCATAAACCATCATCATCACCACCACCATCATCATCATCATCATCCTAGCAAAACATAATTTGAAAGACTCTTCTCCATTATTTAAACATATCAGGTTCTGTGCTTTGTCCCTTCATCTAATCCCTCTTATCTTTTCTTCTTTGACCTAACATGGAGTAAAAAGCTTGCTGCTTATCACAAAACACTGCTTCTCAAGGCCTGTTTAAACTTACTGTTGGACCTTCCTGTTTAGCTGGAACATCCTACTGCTGATAGATTAAACACACAGTAATTGTTAGAATATATTAATGATAACAGGTTATTCTGACATGGAGTGAAGAAAACACCAAAATCCTTCTCATTAGCAACCTCAACATACATCGGCATTATATTAATGGGTTACCAGAATCTTGTATAACCATTTTGCTCAAATATTTTTTCTACTTTTCCTCCAATTGGGATATAATCCTTCATCTTATGTTTTTCCTTTTCTTACATTCTATTTTTTCACTCATTTGTAGGAATTGAAATGCCTGCAATTAACCAAGCAGTCTTTGAAGCTCTGAAAGTAACTAGAGGGGATAGGAAATGCATAGCTCCTGTTTTCATGAAATTTAAGTGTCTATGGCCCAGGAGAGTTTTCTTTCTTTTACATGAATTCCTAAATATATGAAAATATGTTCAGAAACTAGCACTGGTACTATTTTCCAAGTAGAACCATAATATATTAGTAGTATATAGTTGTTTTAAAAATAGGCATTATAATTTTGGTGGCAGTATTAAGGGAAGACTGATATAAGTGCCTGGTTTTCCCTTGATCCCTTCACCAGCACACCGTATGGGATGGTGTCAGATTCTAGGTATAATGTAGTATAAGGAGATAAAATTGTACATTTAAGTTTGAGCTCTGAACCAATACTTTCTTGGATATATTTCCTTGAGGAAGTAAGAAAATAAGGTTGAACTATGTCGTTTTTTTACAGCATTTTGCAAACTTGAAATTATGTAATTACCCATAATTATGTTTTTATTGCACATCTTTTCAGCTAGATCCTATGAGATCACTGAACTCCATGATGTCAGAGATAGTTTATCAATGAATGTACCAGACCCAGCATGTTATCAGGTGAAGAAAACTGTTCAATAAATACATGTTTGCTGGCAAACTGATGAAATAGTGAAAATACTTTCACAGTTGTGAAATTGTGAAAATGTGAAATATGGTGTATCAAACAATATAATGCCTGTGAAAGCAGTTGACAAAACATACATGATTTAATTTTGTGTCTCATGATAAAATGTTGTTAAGTAATAAGTTTATGGTAACATTCAATGCCATCAGCAGTAGAATGTGTGAAGATAGGGACTCAGCAATTTTTTTTCTTATTAGTGACTTTTCAGATCATATTTTTGATATCTAAAAACATGTAAAATTTAGGTGATAATGTGTCCATTCTATGAGTAAAGAAACTGGAGAGGCTTATACTTGAAGAAGGCCTCTCTTGTTTTATTTTTCTGTACATTCCCTACTGAGTTCCAAAATGGAAGAGTTTGTCATGCTGGTATTTACTGTGGAATGATAATTTCCCGAGGACTTGGGTAAAGTATGTTTAGAAGGCTGACATTAGCTCAAGTTTTAGCATCTTGACAATTTTACTTCATATTATGTTGAAAATTTTCAGCAAATTTTGATGAGAGATCAAAGTTGTTAACCTCAACTACCTACTTCAAACAAGGACATCTTATCTTTTTATTTGCTTTTAATAGACTTTTCTACAAACTTAAAATCAAATTTCTATTGTACCATGTGTAGTACCTCCTGATGATGATTACTATTCAGCTACAAATTAAAGGACAGTTTTGATCAATGTGATTATAATTTGGAGCACAGAGCCATGATAGAACAGTTCAAAGGGTAATTTCTTACTAAGTATGTGGCTCAGGCTTACAAAGTTGATTAAGAAATTGTCAGAACCTGTTTTCCAACCATGAATAAATGATCACAGTTATAATTATTGGTATTACATACCTTAATAAAAGTAACTGATATATTTTATAAATTGTATATTGAAACACTTAAATATAAGGTAAATGAAATGAAATTTTTTATGTTAAGAAAATCAAACAATTTTGAAATTCTAAATATTTATGAAATGCAGTTACATAATATGTACCATAATACTGTTTTTTCCCCCCACACTTTAAATGGTTTAATGTTATGGTATGTGAATCTTATCTTAAAGCTGTTAAAAAAAGAGTCCAGAGAGTTCCAATATATGCTTCATTCACCTTCATTTTGTGTCAATAATAACAATAAGAAATGTCTTGCACAAGAAGGGAATATAAATTAAAGCTAAGAAATTAATCTTAGTACAATATTATCAATTGAAGTATAGCACTAAGATATTTTTGCATTTTCCCACTAATTTCTTTTTTTATTCAAGTTTTTATTTAAATTCTAGGTAGTTAACATATAGTGTAGTATTGGTTTCAGGAGTAGAATTTAGTGATTCATCACATACATATAATACACAGTGCTCATCACAAGTGCTTTCCTTATATCCATCACCCATTTAGCACATCCTCCTGCTCACCTCCCCTCCAGCAACTGTTTGTTCTCTATAGTTAAGAGTCTCTTATGGTTTGCCTCTCTATTTCTCTTTTTCTTTTCCCTTCCCATATGTTCATTTGTTTTGTTTCTTAAATTACACATAGGTGAAATCACATGGTGTTTGTCTTTCTCTGACTGACTTGTTTCACTTGTATATACTCTAGCTTTGTTGCAAATGGCGAGATTTCATTCTTTTTGATGGCTGATTAATATTCCATCACATATATGTACTACTTCTTTATCCATTAGTCAGTGGACATTGGGCTTTTTCCATAATTTGGCTATTGTTGATAATGCTGCTATAAACACCAGTGCATGTGCCCCTCCAAATCAGTATTTTTGTATCCTTTAGGTTAATACCTGGTAGTACAATTGCTGGGTTGTAGGCTATTTCTATTTTTAACTTTTTGAGGAACTTCCATACTGTTTTCCAGAATGGCTGCACCAGTTTGCATTCCTATCAACAGTGTAACAGGGTTCCCCTTTCTCCACATCCTCACCAATATCTGTTGTTTCATGTGTTGTTAATTTTAGCCATTCTGGCAGGTGTAAGGTGGTATCTCATCATGGTTTTGATTTGCATTTCCCTGATGATGAGTGATATCGAGCGTCTTTTCACGTGTCTGTTAGCCATCTATATATCTTCTTTGAAAAATGTCTATACATGTCTTATGTCCATTTCTTAAATGGATTATTTTTTTTTTTGGTGTTGAGCTTGATTAGTTCTTTTACATATATATATGTGTATATATATATATATATATATATACACACACACATATATATACAATATATATATACTTATATACAAAATGTGTATATATATACACACATATATATACACATATATATACACACATATATATACACATGTATATATATATATACATTTTGTATATAAGTATATATATTGTATATATATATGTGTGTGTGTGTATATATATATATATATATATATATATATATATATTTAATGTTTATTTATTTTTGAGAGACAGAGACAAAGCGTGAGCTGGGGAGGTGCAGAGAGAGAGGAAGACAGAATCTGAAGCTGACTCCAGGCTCTGAGCTTTCAGTATAGAGCTCAATGTGGGGCTCGGACCCAAGAACCATAAGAGTGAGATAATGACCTGAGACAAAGTCAGATGCTTAAACGACTGAGCCACCCAGGCACTCCATTAAGTTCTTTATATATTTTGGATACTAACCCTTTATCACATATGTCCTTTGCAAATATCTTCTCCCATTTCATAGGTTGCCTTTCAGTTTTGTTGACAGTTTCCTTCATTTTTAAGAAGGTTTTTTTTATTTCAATGAAGTCCCTATAGTTCATTTTTGCTTTTGTTTCCTTTGCTCTGGTGACATGTCTAGTAAGGGGTTGCTATGGCCCATGTCAAAGAATTTGCTGTATCTGTTCTCTCCTATGATATTGATAGTTTCCCATCTCACATTTAGGTCTTTCATCCACTTTGAATTTATTTTTGTGTGTGGTGTGAGAAAGCAGTCCTGTTTCATTCTTCTGCATGTTGCTGTCTAGTTTTCCCAGCACCATTTGTTGAAGAGACTGTCTTTTTTCCATTGGATATTCTTTTCTGCTTTGTCAAATATCAGTTGACCATATTGTAGTAGGTCCATTTCTGGGTTTTCTATTCTGTTCCACTGATCTATGTGTCTGTTTTTATAATAGGACCATACTGGCTTGATCAAGACAGCTTTGTAATATAACTCGGAGCCTGGAATCGTGATGCCTCCAGCTTCGCTTTGCTTTTTCAAGATTGCTTTGGCTATTCAGGCTTTTTTTGTGGTTCCATACAGATTTTAGGCTTGTTTGCTGTAGCTGTGCAAAAAATGCTGGTGGTATTTTGATAGGGATTGCATTAAATGTGTAGATTGCTTTGGGCAGTACAGACATTTTAGCAATATTTCTTCTTCTAATCCATGAGCAGGGAATGTTTTCCATTTCTTTGCATTCTCTACAATTTCTTTTATCAGTGTTCTGTAGTTTTCAGAGTACATATCTTGTACCTCTTTGGTTAGGTTTATTCTTAGGTATCTTATGTTTTTTAGTGCATTTGTAAATGGGATCAATTCCTTGATTTCTTTCTGTTCTTTCATTATCAATGTATAGAAATACAACAGGTCTCTATTAATTTTATATCCTGCAACTTTGCTGAATTTATGTATCACTTCTAGCAATTTTTTGATGGAGTCTTCAGGGTTTTCTACATATAGTATCATGTCCTTTACAAATAGTTAAAGTTTGACCTCTTCCTTGCTGATTTGGATGCCCTTTCTTTCTTTCTTTCTTTCTTTCTTTCTTTCTTTCTTTCTTTCTGTTGGAGTCATCTGCTTTTGAAATTCGGACTTCCAATATTATGTTAAATAACAATGGTGGGAGTGGATCATCTCTGTCTTGTTCTTGACCTTAGTGGAAAGGCTCCCAGTTCCTCCCCATTGAGGATGATATTAGCCTTTATGGCCTTTATGTTGAGGTATGTTCCTTTATGGCCTTTATGTTGAGATATGTTCCTTTTATCCCTATTTTGTTGAGTTTTATTACAAATGGATGCTATACTTTGTCAAATGCTTTTTTCTGCATTTATTGAGGGGATCATATGATTCCTATCCTTTCTTTTATTAGTGTGGTATATCATATTGATTGATTTATGAATGTTAAAGCAGCCCTGAAGCCCAGGAATAAAACCCACTTGATTGTGGTGACTTTCTTTTTTTTTTTTTTTTTTTTTTTTTGTGGTGACTGATTCTTTTAATGTACTGTTGGATTCGATTTGCTAGTATCTTATTGAGAATTTTTGCATCCATCATTTTTGCAATCCAATCAAGGATTGGCCTGTAATTCTCCTTTTTAGTGGGGTCTTTGTCTGGTTTTGGAATTTAGGTAATGCTGCGCTTGTAGAAGGAGTTTGGAAACTTTCTTTCCATTTCTATTTTTGCAAGAGTTTGAGAAGAATTGATATTAATTTTTCTTTAAATGTTTGGTAGAATTCCCCTGGGAAGCCATCTGGCCCTGGACTTTTGTTTGTTGGGACATTTTTGATAACTGATTCAATTTCTTTGCTGGTTATGAGTCTGTTCAAATTTTTTTCTTCGTATTTGAGTGTTGGTATTGTATATGTTTCTAGGAATTTATCCATTTCATTCAGATTCCCCAATTTGTTGACATATAATTTTTTATAATATTCCCTTATAATTGTTTGCATTTCTGTGGTATCAGTCGTGATCTCTTCTCTTTCATTCACAATTTTATTTATTAGGTCCTTTTTGTTTCTTTTCCATTTTAGAGTGAGAGAGAGAATCCTGAGCAGGCTCCATGCTCAGCGTGGGGTCCAATGCAGGGATTGATCCCACAACTCAGAGAACATGACCTTAGCCAAAATCGAGAGCCAGACACTCAATGGACTGAGCCTCCCAGGTGCCCCTCTTTTCTTTTTGATAAGCCTAGGTAGGGGTTGATCAATTTTATTAGTTCTTTCAAAAATACCAGCTCCTAGTTTCATTGATCTATTTTTTTCTTTCTGTATATTTATTTCTGCTTTAATCTTTATTATTTCCCTTTTTGTGCTGACTTTAGGCTTTATTTGCTGTTACTTGATCCTTTCAGTATAAGGTTAGGTTGTGTGTTGGAGACTTTTCTGGCTTCTTGTATTAGATCTGTGTTGCTATATACTTCCCTCTTATAACCACTTTTTCTGCATCCCAGAGGTTTTGGACTGTTGTGTTTTTATTTTCATTTGTTTCTATGTATTTTTAATTTTTTTTTCTTTATTATCCTAGTTAACCTATTCATTCTTAGTAGGATATTATTTAACCTCCATGTATTTGTGGTTTTTCTAAATTTTTTTTCTTGTGGTTGACTTTAAGTTTCCTAGCATTGTGGTCGAAAAATATGCATGGTATCATCTCGATCTTTTTTGTACTTGTTGAGGGCTAATTTGTGACCCAGTGTGTGATCTATTCTGGAGAATGTTTACTTGTAAAGACTGTGTATTCTGCTGCTTTAGCATAAATTGTTCTGAATATATTTGTTAAGTCAGTCTGGTCCATTGTGTCATTTAAAGCCATTGTTTCCTTACTGATTTTCTGCATAGGTGGTCTGCCCATTGCTGTCAGTGTGGTGTCAAAATCCCCTACTATTATTGTAGCGTTATCAATGAGTTACTTTATGTTTGTTATTAATTGTTTTATATATTTGGGTGCTATCATGTCAGGGCATAAATATTTACAATTGTTTGATCTTCTTGTTGGATATTTCGCTTTATTATGACACAGTACCCTTCTTCATCTCTTGTTACAGTCTTTGGTTTGAAATCTAGTTTCTCTGTTATAAGGATGGCTACTCAGGCTTTCTCTTGACATTCATCTCTATGATAAATATTTCTCCATCCTCTCACTTTCAATGTGAAGGTGTCTTTACGTCTAAAATGAGTCTCTTATAGGCAGCATATAGAAAGGCCCTTTTTTAAATTAATTAATTAATTAATTAATTAAAATCCATTTTGACACAGTATGTCTTTTGCTTGGAACATCTAGTCCATTTACATTCAGAGTGATTATTGATAGAAATGAATTTAGTGCCATTTTATTACTTATTGTTTCTGGAGTTTTTCTGTTTCTTTGTCAGTTTTGGTGATTCCTTTCCTCTAGAGTCCCCTTTAATATTTCTTGCAGGGCTGGTTTAGTAGTCACAAACTCCCTTAGTTTTTGTTTGTCTGGGAAACTCTTTATCTCTCCTTCTATTCTGAATGACAGCCTTGCTGGATAAAGTATTCTTGGCTGTGTATTTTTCCCTTTCAGCATGCTAAGCATGCTGGCCTGCCATGTTTCTGTGGAGAAATCTGCTGCTAGCCTGATTTGTGGTGTTTGTTTTTTAGGTTAGGGATTTATTTTCCCTTGCTGCTTTGGGATTATTTCCTTATCTCTGTATTTTGCAAATTTTACTACAGTATGTCTGGCTATTGGCCTGCTTTTGTTCATTTTGATGGGAGGTTTCTGTGCCTCCTGGATCTGGATGTCTGTTTCCTTCTCCAGATTCGGGAAGTTTTTAGTTACAATTTGCTCAAATAACCTTTCTTCCTCCTTTTCACTCTGTTCTTCTGAGACTCCGATGATATGTATGTTATTACACTTTATGGAGTCGCTGAGTCATTTCAGGTCTACATTTATGATCCAGTATTTTTCTTTCCCTTTTCTTTTCAACTTCATTATTTTTCATAAGTTTTTTCTTCCATATCACTTATTCATTCATATTTTTTTCCATCCTTGTGGTCATTACATCTAATCAGTTTTTCATCTTGGTTATTGCATTTTTTGTTTCTGCCTCACTAGTTTTTAGATCTCTTATCTCTGTTGTAAGAGACTCTCTGGTGTCTTCTATGGTTTTCTCAAGCCTAGCTCGTATCCTTATAATTATTGTTTTAAATTCTTGTTCAGGCATATTACTTTTATCTGTTTTGATTAGATCCCTGGCCATGACCTCTTCTTGTTCTTTCTTTTGGATTGAAATCCTCTGTCTTGGCATTGTGTCTAAGTCTCTCTCTTCTGTGTGTCAAGAAGGCCTTTTATTTTTCCTGCTCCTGAGAGTAATGGCTATATTAAGAAGAGGTCGGGGGCGCCTGGGTGGCGCAGTCGGTTAAGCGTCCGACTTCAGCCAGGTCACGATCTCGCGGTCCGTGAGTTCGAGCCCCGCGTCAGGCTCTGGGCTGATGGCTCAGAGCCTGGAGCCTGTTTCCGATTCCGTGTCTCCCTCTCTCTCTGCCCCTCCCCCGTTCATGCTCTGTCTCTCTCTGTCCCAAAAATAAATAAACGTTGAAAAAAAAAATAAAAAAAAAAAATAAAAAAGAAGAGGTCGTAAATTGTCCAGGGCCTGGCACTTCAGGAAGTGTTTCTGGTGTATGCTGTGTATACTTTGCTGTTTTGTTTTGGCTGCTCTTTCCCTCAGGTAAATCCTCTGCACAGTTTCTCCTTGCCTCTAATGGGGAATGTTTGGACCTTAGCCACAGTGTGGCAAGTTTTAGCTAGGTGTGTTTTGGTCTCCTTATTAAAAGAGGCTAGATCCGATTTCCCCTAGAGCTGAAGCTTTGCAGAATTCTATGGTAGACTTTGCGCATGAAGGGGGTTTGTGCTGGTCTTCTTGGGAAGAGTCCCGCTGTTGCTCTCACTCTCAGGCACACTTGCCCTGTTTCAGAAGCACCTGCAGACCACAAGGTAGGCAGGGCTTGGTGAAAGTGGCTCACACCTCCACTTTGTGCACTTTGTTGCTCACTGAAGTCCATCTGTGCTGATGAGGGTGTGTAAAGTGGTGTCAGCTGGCTCTCTAGTCCACGGAGTGGGGAGTTTGTGCCTGCTGCTATTCAGGAAGCCCTCAGAGAGAGCGAACAGTCTCCCCTCATTTGTCTCGGGCATCCCTCAGATCCTTGCATTCACCCTCTCTGGGTCTCAGCTGTCCAGCAACCCAATGGTACAGTGCTCCTGTTTTATCCCTGGCACCCTGGCTGCATTTCAAAACTCCAAATTTTAAGGACCTCACGAGGCATACATTTGCACTGATCCTCTGGGTGTGGGTCTTGCCACACTGTGGCCGGTGCTGCTTTGTCCCAGAGGAGTTGTTGCAGGAATGTGCAGGGGCTTAAATTTATGATAAAGTATAGTCAAAGGCCAGTGTCCAGGATAGCTGCCCTCAGCAGGTGTCTCTGTTCATATGCTAATGAACGGGGCAGGTCTGTGGTGCTGGCCTGCTCTTTTATCCCTGGTGAAACAGTGCCACTTCCCCGAATGCACTCCAAAAAGGGGAACTGTCTCTCTTGGTGTGACCCGGGGGATCCTTAGACTACACTGTCTGTGTGCTGCAGGACCTCTGCCCGTTTCCCATAGAAGGAGCACTTCTATGCCTGCAGGCTCCACACTGGGATGGCATGGACTTCCCACTTCAGACTTTGAGCTCTGCTGTTTGTAAAAACTTGCAAACATCAGCTCCCCTCTAGTTTTCCCCGTCAGTAGTTTTGGGGAAGTGTTTTTTCTTGTGCAACGCCCTGTACTCTGTTCTCTCTGTTCTCTCTCTCCTCTCTCCCTGATCAGGGCTCCCTGTCCTGTAATTCTTTTGTCCTCCAAATCACATGTCCACACCTCCTGACACAGTGTGGCCTCTTTTCTCCCTCTGGTTGTGCAGTTTGTTCTCTCAGTCCTCAGATCGATTTCTGGTGTTCAGAATGATTTCATATTTATCTAGCTGTGTTTGAGGGATGAGGCAAGCATAGGGTCCTCCTACTACACTGCCATCTTCAGTAAGAATGCTTATATTAAAAGTTATGCAGCTATAAAAATCCTGTGTTTTGAGATTCTATATCATCTTGGTTTTGTGTTCTTAATATAATTTTAATCACATTTTGGTGCCTCTGAATTATTTGTAAAGTTGAACTATTATTAAAAGTACTTATAGTGATCATAAATCAATTGTATTCCTGCTGTCTAACATCTTTGTTTCTTAATACAGCGTTCTACTCTTTCACTGACCAAAATCATTTCTATAATCAGCTTTATGTTCTGCTGAACAGGGAGACGCATATTTGTGTTCCAGGCAACATTCTATTGGATTGATATTTAAATCTAGTGCAATGAATGGAAAATTTGTTCTTTTGCTGTCATGCCTTTGATTGTGGTTCACCATTGTGTCATAAATCCATAATTCTAATTCTGTTGTGTTCTGAATTACCAGTTCTCCCTCTCTAATTTAAGTTGATAATTCCTTACCATGTGTTACTTATACATTTGTATTTGTTAAAATTTTATTTCTTTTTGAAGACATTCAGCTTCATTCTCATAACCCTAATTAATAATAAAATTCAATTATATTTTGAGTCAGAATCTTTTTTTTTAATTTTTTAATGTTTATTTATTTTTGAGAGAGAGAGAGACAGAGCATGAGCGGGGGAGCGGCAGAGAGGGAGAGGGAGACATAGAGTTTGAAGCAGGCTCCAGGCTCTGAGCTGTCAGCACAGAGCCCGATGCAGGGCTCAAACCCATGAACTGTAAGATCATGGCCTGAGCCAAAGTCAGACGCTCAACTGACTGAGCCACCCAGGCGCCCCTTGAGTCAGAATCTTTAATGCTTTCTTACCATTGTAGATTTAAGAAAAAAAAAAACAGTATCGACATCGTATATTAATGTCAAGTCAAGCCCATAGCATTCAGAGCATTTCCTAATTATCCTATTACTACTAGTAATAAATTATTACTTTTATTAACAAATACTAATAAATTATAACTTTATTATAAATGTTATGAGTTAGAACTTTGAGCATTTTGCTCCTAGATAATGACCAGATGTAAGGAAATTATATAATGAATATATACAATGGCTGATCAACAGGGAAAAGGATCCTAATAAAGAAACCTATTAAACTGCAGGAAGTTATCTCTCTAGGGGAGTTTCACGGACCTCACTGTTTAAGTCATATAAAACTGGACCAGAAACAAAGAACACTAGAAATTACACCAGGGGGAACAATTGCTTTAGCAAAAAAAGAAAGTAGGTGATATAATGATTGCCCTTCTACCTTTCTGCTATAAATATTTTTAGCTTGCATCTCAGAGAGATCCCTTTCTATATATTGTTGGGTTCAGTATAACAGACACATGGACCTTTTGTCTCTCCTTTGGAAATCTTGACAGTTTAGACTAATGAACATTTATGTTGCAATGGTAATTATAAAATATATTAATACACAATTTATTTTCAATTTAATAGAGAAGAATTTAAATTTATTATTAAAGATACCACATACAGGACTATAGATGGCATACATTATTTAACTTAACATCTCAGTGATAAAAAAGGAAAGTAATTTAATATTTTCATTTACTATGAAAAGAAGACTGATATCCTAATAGGGGAGACATATTTGGATCTTTGAAGCTACAGGTCAGAGAGAGAATTATTAGGGAAAACAAAAACAAAACCAAAAATCTGTACATTTTTGAGTGTGTGAAAATTAAGGCATAGCTAATAGCGATTAAACATTCATGTCCTTTAGGGGCGCCTGGGTGGCGCAGTCGGTTAAGCGTCCGACTTCAGCCAGGTCACGATCTCGCGGTCCGTGAGTTCGAGCCCCGCGTCAGGCTCTGGGCTGATGGCTCAGAGCCTGGAGCCTGTTTCCGATTCTGTGTCTCCCTCTCTCTCTGACCCTCCCCCGTTCATGTTCTGTCTCTCTCTGTCCCAAAAATAAATAAACGTTGAAAAAAAAATTAAAAAAAAAATATTTAAACATTCATGTCCTTCAAATCTTAATATATTGAGAATTTTAGAAATTAGTCATCTGTTTGTTGAATTGGTGCATTGGTGAATATAGAGTTAAGTCAAATACCCAGCAATGAGTTGTGGACAGAAGTTTAGAATATAGAAAGAGCACCAAGTCTTGTTCTTATTTTGGGTACATGGATTATTTCCTCCTAGGATAAAAATTTTGATCATTCACACTGTACTGAGCATAAACCTTGCCCTTAAGGACATGGGACACTATGGAAATCCTAATATTAACATAGTTCTTTTTTTTCATGACACTGGCACTCTAGTGAGAAAGAACTCTTATCAGTATAGCCTCATATACTTGCTTTGAGGCAGAGTTACATAATCACATAATAGCACTAAGCAAAGCTGCCTGAGGTGAACTAGGAGAAAGAAAGTTGCCAGGTCAAGATTGCAGAAGAACATGTGTTAACTAAGTGAAAAGCACAGAGGAAACTAGGAGAAGATCATATTCTAAACAGAGGTGGTAGCATTTTCAAAAATCCTGTGGAAGGCAAGAGTGAGTAGTATAAATTGAAAGAAGGCTTAGTGGCACAAGTATAGAAACTAAGGATAAGAGACTGCCAAGTGGGCAAAGTGATGAGGGTGCCTGGCTATTGGGATATATATCTTTAAGTAGCAACTTTATATATAGTGGAATTACTTGAACTTGAATATATTTTTCTGTTAGGTCAAAAAATTTTAACATACTTAATTTATTATGTAGTTTAATGTACTCTTATTTTGATTAAAAATTCCAATCTAGGAAGATGTCTGTCTATGGGTGTTTTATGGATTAAAGTAGCATATTGGTATCAGTGGGAAGGATTTAAAATTGTCTTAAGTGGGGTTTTAATTTGTAAGGTCAGGAGTGTGAGTATTTTAGCTGTAATTAAAATACATATGAGATGAAAGATAAGCTTTATATATTGCATATTTAATCTTGTTTTTGTGATTTGGGAAAACAGCTAATAAATATATACAGCATAAGGTTTATGCATGGTAAAGGGTTTGCTAAGCTAATCATTTATTTGATAAGTGTGCATATTGTGTATACACAGATTCTTCTATGTCCAGTAACCATTGGTTGAATTATACCTTATGGTTTATAATATTGGTAAGTAGTACTCAGTTTAACCTCAGTTAAAGTATGCTTACCTGTGCTAAGGCCTTTGACAGCTATAGCTGAGACACAGCATTCCCAAATTAAAAAAAAAAAAAAACAACTTACCACATGCAAATGCATGGCATAGTTACCTGTGAGCATGGGACAATTAGTCATTAGTGCATTGAGAAGTCTTATTTAAAAGGAAAGAGGCAATTTTAGGTGAGGTGGTCCTGAAGTAAGAACAAGATTCCAGATATAATTAATTTCTGCACACCCTCCAAAGTTATGGGCCCAGAGTAAGAAGAGGGACACGTTTGTGGAAAGGTTGCTAGTTTCTTGAAGTTTTGTGATTAAGCATGGTTATCAGTTATGATAGGCATGTTGTCTAGAAATGATTTGACTTAATGGGGTATGTACAACCAATATTATGTGCTATGTAATATTAATCATGTTATTTTGCTGCTACTTCATGGGGTTTAAAATGTATGAACAATATACCATTGTATGTATTATGAAATATCAGTAGTTTAATGCACCCACTTATATGCATGGGATAAATTGTTAATGTGTGATTATACATAGTGTGTATTATGTACATGTACTAATACATGAGATCCCTGAATGCGCAAATTACATAGTTATTGGGTGATTTATGATTTGTTTTTTGATACTGATATAGAACATGATAATAATCCTTCTCTTTTCATGCACAAGTTTCTAGGCAGTACTTTAAGTGGAATTTTAGTTTTGGGTGTGATGATGGAATTGGAGCTCCTTTCCTGAGTGTTAGGAAGAAATATTACTCCTCTTTTCTGCTTTATAAGACCAAAGTAATAAATATACTACAAAGACTATTTATTTTAGAAAGTTGTTTTCAATAATGCTTGTGATTGATATAACTATGAGAATAAAGAGAAAATACGGGACTGATGCTGGTTGGCTAATAATTAGGAATGGATGTTCAACTGGTTGTCCTTCAATTCATTTAGTGTTAGTAGATATGCTACAAGTAATCAGAATAGGACAATGACAGAGGTGCTGAAATATTATTTTTTATTTTGATTTGATCTGCTATTTGACAATATTATGTTTATTTTTCATGTCACTGGTCATAGTTAAATTTCATGTGAGAAGCACTAGTTTTGTGCTTACTTTCCTAGGGTTTTTGAAATTTTCACCTATTTGTGGTGGACTCAGGTTGATTGTGAGTGGAGGAATTGTCTGTGGAATTGTGATAAATTTGGTGGATTTTTTTATGTTTAATGTCTTTAAAGATTTTTTTTTTGGGGGGGGAGGGAATATTGGCCATTTTTGTTTATATAATAAGGGTTATGACTTAGTAAGCGTTATCCTGAGACTTGACCCACTATATGACTATCTTGGGGATTTTTTTTAAGAATTGTTGATAGAGGGCATAGTGGTTTTATATATTTTGAAGAATGGTAAAGTGAAAATAATGTTTGAATTTAAAAGATTGGGGGATTAAGTAATTTCTGATCCTGGAGGTACTGGATTTTTTAGTGGGGAGCCTGTGGGGATTACTGTTTTATATAGATGTGGGACTTGATTGGGAGTTGTGACTGGCTGATCTTTATTCATCAGTGTTCTGGTTATTATGGAGGTTACTTGTGTAAATTAAATATGGACAAGCTTAAGATTAATGTGATGAAGAAATGTAACTAGGTCTTTTTGATCAGAAATTAGTGTGGAAGTTTTTATCTGGAAGTAGGTGAATTTGGTTCTAATAGGATTAAGTCTAGTAATAGTGATTTTTAACTTGCTGATAAATTCATGAATAGTAGAAGGTGATACATGATGGTTGAAAAATACCATGTGAGAATTTGAATTGGTTTGAAGGGTGATCAAATTTTAGATTTTGTGATATGAGGTTGAGTTCAATTGCTGGAATAAAACCTAGAATAGTCACTGCATGGACTGTTAATTTCAGATAATAAGGCATGGTTATCTGTGGAATAGTCATTGGAGTAATATTGTTGGAAATTAAGAATCCAGTGAAAATACTTCTGATCAAAGCCATTTAATAGAGTTGATTAGGAGAGGGTTATTTTCACAGGCAGTAGGATAATTAACATAGGAGAAACATTAAAACAGTGAATAGTATGTAGAATTATTAAGTGCTAGTTATTACTGTCATGTCACCTTTCTATGTAGGCAGGCAGAGAAGATAAGCATGTCAGGTGATAGTACTGCAGGGATTAAATTCTTGTATTCTTATAGAATAGTGGTTTCTTTAGTGGCTGGAGGTTATACACTAGTGTTGGCATTGTGTCTGATTTTTGATAAAATTATTACTTGGTCACTGTAACACCTTTCTCTAGTTACAGAACCTAAGATGAGAAAAAAATTTATTCTTGAAAGTTGTAAATACTTAATATTTATTTCAATTTAAAATTGTCAAACAGTAGATCAAATCTTAATGTAAAAATAACATTTAACAGTGTAAATGTGTCATTTCATATTTTAGTTTAAGGATTAGCTATGGTTCTATCTTACATAATACAAAAGGACCTTTAGGATTGGTAATATGCAAAATGTGATTCTATTTTTATAATCAAATACTGAAATCATTAATATTAACCATTTTCTATTTTATTTGTTGCCATAACATCTATCATTTTAAGAATATTTAAGACTGCATATGGCATGTAATATTGCTTTGTGACTAACCATAATTTTGAAAAATACATTACAAATGATAATACTCATATGATAATATACAAATGATAAACAGAAGAATATTCCATTTCCATGGAAGAATTCAGAGTGTAGATTGGTTTTGAATCACAATTAGAATCTCAAATGGAGCTCACTGTTTGGGTTGACTCAAAGACCTGGCTAGAATTTTGTTTTAAAAGAGACAATTAATTTGTTCTGTGTTTTGGGAGCACTTTTCAGAGGTTACAATTATTTTCAAAATCTAAACATACCCAAAACTTTTCAAATGTCCTCCTAAAGTTTTGGTTTAAGTATAGCAAACTCCTAAATCCACTCTGAGGTTAAGAAATTAAGGATAAGTAATAGAAATCTTGGAAAGCACACAGATCCAGAACCACAAAACATGTTGTTTAACTTTCAGAATGTCTAGATGATTTAGAACCCACCAGAGGCTGAGCGATACTATATTAGAAGAGGATTATTACTTCCCACTTCCCATTATATACATAAGTTGAACGTCATGATTTTAGGCTCAAATGTCAGAAGTCAAGAGAAAAGCCAGACCGCAATACACCTCTTGTTATTCCATGTTAGACAAAAAAATAAAGGGAGTCACTTCTATCATCACTAGTCTTTGCCATTATCATTTTATTTTATTTTTATTGTATTGGTTTCTTCTAGCCCAATTAGAACCTAAGTTCAGTTCTTGAATTTTTCAAGTCCCTGTAATGCTGGATTCTAACCTCAAGGCAATCTCTAAACTGCAGTAGTATTATATGTATTGCATAGGGGTTCTGGTATTGTCCTTCAATTAGTGTTAAGTGAGTGATAATGATAGTAGGAAATCAAATAAACCCTGAAATACTTGTAGAAGTCAGGAAATAATGGCTATTGTTCAATGGAACTATGAATAATGAATGATCTCTTCTACAGTTAAATGATTATAGCACTTGGATATAAGAGCCCATGGAAGATATTGAACGCATCTTGGATCTATAGGCCAGTAGAAGTTAATACAGTGAGATTTACAGAGTGAAAGAAACACTTGTCTATGCTGCATCCATTCTTTCAACAGTATTTATTAAACGTCTGCTAGGGAGAAGATACTATGTGCTTTGAGGCACACAGAGATAAATCAGATGAACAATCTGCCCTCTAGGAGCTCACACAGGATATAGACAAGTAAAGTGAACATACTATCAAAGACAGAAATAAAGTGTAGGGTAAAATACTGATGTAGATTGTGTATACAGAATAGAAAAAAAGGACATGGCAGTTCAGTGGAAGGAGGTTATTTCAGAAGTGAAACAGGAAATGGCTTCTAGACCACTTGGAATTTGTGGTGGGTTCTTAAGAATATGTAGGGTTTTAATATGAGGAGAAGGACTAATAGGAAGTCCAGGACAAAGACAGAGAAAGTCCTAAAGATGGAAAGGGTAAGATAAGGATAGTAAAATTGAAGTAGTTCAATCTGGCATCTCTGGAAGTGCTGTGATGTTGTACTGTGGGAAATAAGCTGGGAAAGCAAAATGAAGTCAAATATTCAATATTTAGTTTTTTAACATATAACAGTTAAGCACAGGGTTTTGAAAGTAAGACAGACCTTGTTTAACTCCTGACTCTTGCACTTTGTGCTGCCACACAGTTTGTATGAAGTCAGGCTCTTCTAGGACTCAGTTTTCTCATCTGTAAAATAAGGGTAATAAAAATATCTACTTAATGATTTTGACATTATGAATAAGTGAATAGAATGCATGACAAGTGCCAAGCATATGGTAAACATTTAATAGATATTATAGTTAAGTATTTTAATAATACCATAAAGATTTGTTAGGTAATGGTAAGATCAAAGCTGTGCCTCTGAATGAATTGAGCAGCTCTTGAATAAATAGTTTAGATGATGGAAAATGGAATACTGGGAGAAGATACTGGAGGTAGAGAGATCAGCAATAAGGTTATTGTTTCCAGGCAAGCACCTGAGCTAGGACAGTAGTATGAAAAATAAATTGTAAGAGGCGGGTACAAAATATTTAACTACATTATAAGCTACATCAAGGATAGGATTTAGCAAATGATGTTAAACTCCTGATCACTGGGACCAGGGATGGCAGCATTTTATGTACAATAATTTCTAAATCATGAAAGAAAAACACTAAAAAAGTATATTTTCTATTTAGGAATATACTTAGTCATGTTACTTTCAATACTGTTTAAATTTATCAATTAAATACCTTTCCCTGGACCTACTTAAAAGGCAAATTAAAAAAAAATCATTAATAAGTAAACAAATATGATATTGAGTCACCAAAGTACAGTGGGAATAGGTACTGTTTTAGGTACATATTCCCTAAATTTAGCCTGCAGGAAACTCTCGAGTGGTTCCCTATGATTAAATGACTCATATTCATTAATTTACCCAGATCATTGAGTGGTTTCTTTTTTGCAGGGTGCGGGGAAGACAGATTGCAAAGTAGTTGCTTTGGAAGGCAACATGGTATAGTGAGAAATGGAATAACCATGAAGCCAGTGAAGCTTATGCTTAAAGACCTCTCATAATGACCTTTATAAAGGTCTTGTTACCAATTGTATTTATAATTTTGAATTATTTTTCTTTTTTTTTTTTTAAATTTTTTTTTTTAACGTTTTTATTTATTTTTGGGACAGAGAGAGACAGAGCATGAACGGGGGAGGGGCAGAGAGAGAGGGAGACACAGAATCGGAAACAGGCTCCAGGCTCTGAGCCATCAGCCCAGAGCCTGACGCGGGGCTCGAACTCGCGGACCGCGAGATCGTGACCTGGCTGAAGTCGGACGCTTAACCGACTGCGCCACCCAGGCGCCCCAATAATTTTGAATTATTTTTCTTAAGATTAGCTCCTAATGTTGTGTAATATTCAGAAATCCACAAGACCTGATTCATCCCTGGGAAATAATTCATAAGTTCTTAACTTTTTACTCATCGTATGTGTTTCAGTTGTCTCAAAAGTCCTCTGAAGTTGCAGGCGTGAGTATTTGTCTGTTGAGGAGGTTTACAGATTTTATCAGATTTTCCAAGAAGGAGGTCTGAAACAACAAAATTAAGAACTTCAAGAGAAAATTGTGAATGGGCATCAGGACGGAGGTGAGCATGAGGAGGAGGACAAGGGCACTAGATCAAGGCATATTTAAAGGTACCCAGGTGATTCTTACATGCATCCAGGCTTGAAAACCACTGATGTAGCCACTATTATTATCCTTGAACTGTGTTAAAATAGTTAAGAGGAACGAGTCAAGATTTTGCAGTTGGAAATCTCATTTTGAATCCTATGACTGCTTGGGCAAGATATTTAACCCCTCAGAGCTTCAATTTCTACATTAGGAAAATCAATATACTAATAAATATAAGCCATGTTATCTACGGTAGATAAACATGATAAGTGAGGAGAGATCATTGAGCGTGAAAATGGTAGCGTCAATAGGTAGGAGATCATCGTGGCATGAATTACTCTTGGAGTCGGGGGATTAGATGGTGTGGACAAGGAAGTGAATTTGATGAAGAGGAATAAATGATCATTGTTGGTAAAATTAGAGAGAGGGATGTCTGAAGCAGAGATTATTGAGTGGGTGCAGCCATTGGTTCCATGACAAGATCTAAGATATGATCATGTAAGTGGATGACTGAGTTTACACGAGGGATTTTTGGAGATGAGGATAAGTGGAATTAATTGGTCAAGGAATTGGAAAGATTTCTGAAGTGCTTATTGAAATTGCCAAGAACTTGTCAAAGAAGGAAGATGGATGGTCCCAGATTCTGTACAGAGAGAGGTAGTTACATTTATTATTTCCATGCCAAGAATATTCTTTAGCATTCTCATTTTTAGAAGTGTAATCATAACCCATAAAGTGTTACCTTAAAGTATTATGGTAAGAAACATAAAATTTTACCCTGTGTCATGCAAAGAAAAATCAAGGACCTGGATTTGTTCATTATTTTACTTTATCCTTCTCCCCAAACATGAGGTAAATAATTAAGGTGTCACCTTAATCTTATCATTAATCAGGCTAATTAGTAATATTATTGAATAAAAAGGAACCGAATTTGGGAATTTCCTGTCAGTTGGTACAAATGTCAGATTCTGTGTAACACTTTCTCAAACACTGTTGAGACTAAAATTCAACACAATACTGGAACTGCCTCTAACAGCTAGCTGACCAAAAAAAGGTCTTGTTCAGTCAAGATTTTGCAGATTATTGCAAGAAGATCTTTATTTATCTTTCCATATGTCTCTTAATGTTTTGCTGCTTGGAATTTTGTTAAAAAAATAAGGCTGAAAAAATTAAAGTAGAATTCTCCTAGGTTTCCAAAGCTCGTGGCTGACACAGCTGGTCCTTGAGATAGCCTGTTGGAGAAATGTCGGTGCATCTACTCACTGCTACTACTCTGTCCCTCCTCCAACCAACTTAGCACTTAAGCACTTAACACACACCGCTCCTGAGATTTCCATTTCTTAAGTGATCTTTAACTTCAAGAATTTGCCAATTTTTTCCCTCCACCACCAGTACCCTTCATACTACCACTACCACTCCCATTTTGAGACAAGTAAATATTTTTAAAAATACCCATTGGTTTTATACTGTTTAAATTCTCTAGGAGCCACATATCACATTTCTGCTGTTGTGCTATTTAGGACATTTTAATTCTTTAACTGTCCAGCTCTGCCTGACATACTCACCTCAGCCGAGAAACTGGCCCAGTGGAAAAACAGTTGTGTATTGCATTCTGTCCCATTTGACAAGTAATAAATGAGATCTTTAAAGGGGAATGACCAATGTTTTCTTGCTGAACGGTGTGCAAACAAATAAAACTTTAAATGCTCTAAGTCAAGTTTCCAATTTTTTAGGTGACTGAAAGCATGGAATTTTTCTAATAAAAATTGAATGTTCTGAAAACAGTTAATTAGATTGTTTTTATCAACCACTGATTCCCAATTATGTATTTGCTTACACATTTTGGTAAGTATAACAGAATCTCATTTTCACAAAGGTATTTACTGCATTTTATATAAAATATTTTCATTTACACATAGCACTTCAGTACTTTTCAAACGCACCACACCCATTGCCTTATTTGATCACCAAAATATTGCATACACCAAGTATTATTATTTCCATTTTGTATAGATATGGAAATCTAGACCCAAGGATTCAATTACTAGTTCACACAGTACCTCTAGGGTTGAAATCAATTCATTCTTGACATTTAGCGGTTTGCTCTTTGCACTTAATAGTATATCATGCTGAAAACTCTATAGGTATCCTAATAGAGATTCATATATATATATATATATATATATATATATATATATATATTAATTTATTTATATGTTCCTGAAATTTGTACATACTAATTGGTTACGGATCTCACACTTTAAATGCGCATTGTTCTTTACATAAATTCTTTTTTTTTAAATTTTTTTTTCAATGTTTATTTATTTTTGGGACAGAGAGAGACAGAGCATGAACGGGGGAGGGGCAGAGAGAGAGGGAGACACAGAATCGGAAACAGGCTCCAGGCTCTGAGCCATCAGCCCAGAGCCCGACGCGGGGCTCGAACTCACGGACCGCGAGATCGTGACCTGGCTGAAATCGGACGCTCAACCGACTGCGCCACCCAGGCGCCCCTACATAAATTCTAACATGAAGTTTGGTACACTTAACCTTCCTTAAGTGTGACTCACTTACTCTGAATAATGAATACAAATTAGAAAGAGCATCATACATACATGGCTTATGGAAGTAACTATATCCAGTATGGTGAATATGTTTTTCTTTCTAGTTCTCTGTTTTGTAAACAAAGCTGACATCGTGTGTGTGTGTGTGTGTGTGTGTGTGTGTGTGTGTGTGTAACACTACCAGTTGCATTTTACCCCTTGTTTCTAAGAGAAGAAATTATTTCCAAACTACTCTTTTAATATTTCTCCATTCCTTTATTCACTCTGCCTCTATATATTTAAATAACTTCCCAAATAGTCCTTTGTATATTCTGCCTTGTTCCAAACAATTATTTTTGAAGCCATTATTTTTAAATATCAGATACTATTATAGGAATTGAGAATGGAGAATTAAAAAAAATTAGCGAAGAGTGACTTTGTATAGTGTCAGGAAAGGTCTCTCTGTAGCTATTTAATAAAATAAATGAGGGAGGAGAGTATTATGCAACATTTTGCAGAAGCATATTACATGCAGAAGGAAGAATAAGGAAGAAAGCCCTGTGGTGAGAGAATGTGTATTTAAGGCCTATCTAGGAGGTCATTATGGCTTTAGCAGTTTGACCAAGAGTGAATACAAGGTTAAAAAAGGAGAGTTTTACAGGGTATTTAGGAATCAGAATTTAATGTGTGTTCAAGTTTGACAAAGACTTTTATTTTAACTGTGATTAAAAGCCATTGGGAGGAACAGGGGAGTAAAATAAACTAATAAACAGTTTAAAATATGTGAGTGCTATGTGGGCAGCAACCTGTATAAGTAGGGATCAAGAGGAAAACCTATTGGGGCACCTGGGTGGCTCAGTCAGTTAAGTGTCTGACTTTGGCACAGGTCATGATCTCATAGTTCGTGGGTTCGAGCCCCACGTCAGTCTCTGTGCTGACAACTCAGAGCCTGGAGCCTGCTTCGGATTCTGTGTCTTCTCTCTCCGTTTCACTGCTGCTCACGCTGTCTATGTCTCTCTCAAAAATAAATAAACATTAAACATTTTTTTAAAAAAGAGTAAAACCTATGTTGTGCACCTGAAACTAATGTAACATGATGTGTCAACTATACTCAAATAAAAATAAACAAATAAACAAAAACAAGGGGTATACTTCAGAGGCTGTGGCAATGTTCAGAGAAAGAGAAGAGGTGGCTGTGACTCAGATGGTAGCATTGGGAGTAGTGAGAAGTGATCCGTTTTAGTATATTTTAAGTATACATGGTAACAGCAGAACTGGCTAAGGAATGCAAAAAATGAGAGAAAATTTAAAGATGGCCTTTAGGTTTGAGACCTGAGCAATTAAATGAATGGTCTTGTCCTTCCATGAAATGGACAGACTAAGGAACTTGTTTGCTTGGGGGCATGGCAGTGGACATCAAGAGTTTGACTTCGGGCGTATTGTGTTTATAATACATACTAGAGGTCCAAGTGGACATGCCAAAGTGGCATTTGGGCTCATACATATGAAACATCAGTGGCAGAGCTTGAGCCCTGGCTAATGGGTGGTGTTTAAAGTCTTTAGAAAAGAGAGTGAGTGTAGTTTAGAAAAGACACCCGAGGACTGAGTTCTGGAGCCCTACAATATTTAGAAGTCAACAGAGGCTAAAGAGACAAAAGGAGCAAACAGTGAGGCCAGCAGAAATACATGTGGTTTCTTGGAAATCAAGCGAAGAAAATTGCTCAAGAAATAAACAGGCACAAGTTGATTTGAATGCTGCTGAAATTTCAGGAAATGATAATTGAAAATTAACCTTCACATCTAGCAGTATCAGGGGAATGATGACTTAAAAAGTGGTTTGTTGGGGCGCCTGGGTGGCGCAGTGGGTTAAGCCTCCGACTTCAGCCAGGTCACGATCTCGCGGTCCGTGAGTTCGAGCCCCGCGTCAGGCTCTGGGCTGATGGCTCAGAGCCTGGAGCCTGTTTCCAATTCTGTGTCTCCCTCTCTCTCTGCCCCTCCCCTGTTCATGCTCTGTCTCTCTCTCTGTCCCAAAAATAAATAAACGTTGGAAAAAAAAAATTAAAAAAAAAAAAGTGGTTTGTTTTGAGTAATGTAAAAATGTAAAAAAAAAAAAAAAAAAGTTGGATGGGTTTAGGAGACCCTGGGCCATCATCAGGAATTTCAGACAGTAAAATAAGCAACTTTTAGAGGAGTTTTGCTATAAACGGAAAAAGAGAAAGATAGCATTGGAGGGAAACACAGTTTCACAACTCTGCTCTGTTTTTGTTGTTATTGCTGTTGCTCTTATAGTTTCAGATGAGAGAAACGTCAGTATGTTTGTGGCCTGATGGTAATTTTTAACTAGAAAGTAAAAAAGAGAGGTTAATTGTAATAGCAAATTCCTTGAAGAAACAGGTAATAACATAAAAAAGTATCTCTTGAGTGCCTTCGTTGCCTTAGACAGTAGCAGAGACATCTCATTAATTTTTACATGAGGGAAGGCAGAGTACAGATGTAGAGAGGTTTTAGGTTTCGAAGAGGATCATTAGGAAATTCTCTTCTGATTGCTTATTTCTCAGTCAAGTAAGCAAGTTCATCAGCCGAGAAAAAGAGAGAAGATAACGTATCAGAGAAGAGAAGGTGTAAAATGGTATGCACTTTAAAATAGAATATAAATTCCTTGTGAATTGATTTTTAACTTCCTAAAATCAAGTTACTGTTTGATCTAGTCTTATTCTATCTCTCTAACTTCATCTGTAACCACTCTCCATTCCCCTTTCCCATTTTCGTTACCAACTCAAATCTATTAGCCCTTAAGAGAAGGGCAAAGCACACACATTCCATCCATGAAGAGTTGTTTCCAACTTCAGAAATGTGTTGATACACTTCACCCATGTGAATAAGTCAAACATTAAAAACATGATACTGTCTTTAGATATAGTCTTTGACCAACTGTTAACTTTTATTTCAAAGTAAAACCTTATTAAATATAAATTGTGAATAACTTATATTAACTAAAATTACAAATATAGAAATAGAATATATAATTCATATGTATAACATTAATATATAATACAATAATATGAATATAATATAAATATAGTACACTTAATATAAATATATTAAACTGAAATAGTTCTGTAACATTTTGTAATATAGCATAGCATAACATAATCAACATAATTAACATAGTATAATTAAAATAAGTATACCATGACAAAACAATAAAAAATTATCATTAAAGTTAAGAACAATACAGGGATACACTGCCATTACTATTATTGTTCATTATCATGGTCTGAAAGTAATAGCTTATGTAATTAGATTACACTAACAGCAACAAACAAGCAGCGATATTAACAGATAGTAAAAGAATCAACACAATCATTATAGTGTGAATGAATAAAATTGTAGAATAATTGCTATCTCACTTAAACCTAATAACCGTATGAGGAAGGTACTATCTTTCTCTGCATCTAATAGATGAGAAAGCTGAAACTTAGGACAATGAACTTGGTAAACACAACACAGATATTCATTAGCCAAGTGTGATTTGATTTGAAAGTAGTTTGAATCCATTTGGGTACTCAAGATGTGAACATGTGAGGGAGACGAAACTTAGTAACACTAAAATCGAGAGTCTCTTACCTTGTTTAGAAGTATATGTGAGCGTAAATCAAGCTTTTCGAAGCCAAACCAGCTTATGGGCACAACTCAAATAATACTTGAAATAATAATGCAAATTTTCTAGCCATTTGCCCCACTATATTAGGCAGCAGCCGTCCCAGAAAGAAGGACCCTATTCCAAGTACTTTTTGGAGTCATCTTGGTATCCCCTATAAATTCTCCCTCACACACTTCATTTTAATTATAGATGCAACTTTCGTTCTGCATAGAAAACAAGGGAAAAAAGCGGAGTAAGTTTTCAAGAAAAATGAAAATAGATTATTACATTGAAATACAGGGGTGTTTTTTTTTAATGAATGTAAAAGATTAAGAGGTATATAAAAGTTGTGATGCATAGGGGGAAGAAAACACAGCCTACTCAAACAGTAATGCATTTTACCAAAGCTAAATAGAAGCTAGAAGTAAAAATTAAGAAACAGATGTCAAACTTTTATAGTTTTATTTCTGAAATAGTCTATGAATAACAGACATCATTGCATTTCAAACAAATCATAAAATATCCCTCAACTTTAATTCTGTACTTGTGTAATTCAATTTGTTTAATTTATACTTTTTTTAATGTTTATATATTTTTGAGAAAGAGACAGAGTGTGAGCAGGGGAGGGGCAGAGAGAGAGGGAGACACAGAATCTGAAGCAGGATCCAGGATCTGAGCTGTCAGCACAGAGCCCAACGTGGGGCTTGAATCCATGGACTGGAGATCATGACCTGAGCTGAAGTCATATGCTTAACCGACTGAGCCACCCAGGTGCCCCAAAATTTATACTTTTTTAAAAAAGTTTATTTATTTATTTTTGAGAGAAAGAGAGAGCAAGCAGGGAAGAGGCAGAGAGAGAGAGAGAGAGAGAGAGAAAGAGAGAGAATCTCAATCAGGCTCCACAGTGTCAGCACAGAGCCTGAGGCAGGGCTCAAACTCACGAACCGTGAGATCATGACCTGAGCCAAAATCAAGAGTCAGATGCTTAACTGACTCAGCCAACCAGACACCCCTAAGTTATACTTTTGACCTGGCTTTAGAAATGATATTTTTAGGATCAAATTTATAATGAACCCCCTTCTCCCTGATAAATACATAAATAAGACATGCTTGGGAAGCATTATGGAATAGTAGTTAAAAGCCTTGATTTGCAGACAGAGTGTTGTGGTTTAATTTCTGGCTCTGCTATTTAATATATATATGAACAGCCTTGTGAAACCTTGCTTGACTGACATGTGCCTCGTTTTCTTCATCTTACTTGGAGATAATACAATTTTCTATGCTACAGGATGATCTGAAGGTCAAACATGATAATCACATATAAAACAATTAAATGAATCCTTATCTATAGTAAGGTAAAGATACAATAATTTGTGTGTGTGTATGTGTATGTGGGTGTTTAATGCCATCCCACATGACACGAATATATCAATATTCTTGGAAAAGAAGATTTGTCAGTTTTTATTATTATGACAGAAACAGTACGTATTGAAGCAATGCATTCTTGATTCTTATTGTCTCACATCCTCTGTCTAGTCCATTAGCCAGTCCTGTTGGTATCTCTCCTATTTAAATAAACCCCAAACTAACCTTTTCTCATTACTCTTGCTCCCTCCACATACAAGATGGTCTCCACATGGTACTCATATAAAATTGTAGAGAACACCTTATGTACCTCTGTTCTTGTTGTTTTTTAAATTATTGTCTAAGAAACAATTATTCTTTAAGAAGAAAAGAACATCACCTGCAGTATCACTACTCTATTAAACTGATAAGTTCTAAATTTACTTCCTAGAGATTCAAAAATGAAGACTAAGAGTCACATACAAAAAAAAAACAAAACAAAACAAAAAACAAAACACACACGCACATTAAATGCATTAGAAATATGACAGTCTCCCATGACATCACCTTAGCGTTACGCTGTGTGGTTGCATAATTGGTGAAGCTGACCAGGATACATGTGATTGATTCAAGGATATCTTGCCTGATTGAAAGTTCAAGCTTTTCCTTCAGCATGTTTTTCTATTAGAGGCTCAAAGATTTATGGAGAGGAATTGGCTTATGTTGATTCCTGGGTAAAAAAAAAAATATATATATATATATAATTTCTGGATCTTGAAAGAAGATTCAGCTATGGTTTGCTGTGTAAAGAGATATTTAAATTAAAAACTCTAATTGATACAAATGAAAATTTATTGCAAAACCAATTTAGACCCTTATAGAAAAAGTGATTTCTGTGTTCTAAAATGAAAATATTTGTTTTATTTTTTTTAGTTGCCATATTAAATATGAACTGTGGCATTATTTTGATTCATTTATTTTAAATCAGAACAATAGTGTTTGTGAGACTGCCCTGATCGTAATATTATATGTGTGGAAAAACCCAGTGTCTCTACAGTTCTGCAGACATGGAGTCCAGACAAAACTTTCTGCTTCGAGATTCTGTAGCGTTGACTACAGATATAGGTAAACAGTCAATGCTGTGTGGCATTTAAAAAGTTATCCAGTCATTTTAAAGGCTTTGGGTCATAATATCTTTAAATAGCAAAGCCACTTTGCAATTTCTACTCATGTAGTCCTATGGATTGCACTAACCTTAAGACCTCAATTATTTTGGCCGGAAATCAACTCTTTCAGTCCTCTAGGTACCTCTTATCATGTGTAATATAGTGGAGACAAATGCACGCATATTAAATCCATGTAGTTGTAATCTCAGCTATGTGACTGTGTGTCTTAGGGCAAGTTAACATCCCTTATTTGCACTTCCCTTTTTTACAATATTGGGAGTTTTCAGATTTGACAGAAATATTAATTGTGGAGTAAAGATAATATCATCAAAACTTCACATCTTTCCTGAAAGTAGTGAATTCTCAAAGAGAAGAAAAAATGTTTTATTATTACAGAGCTTCTAATACGGCACAGTAGGTTTTGCCATTTGTACCTCCCTTAAAAAATTAGACACAAAAATGTCTCATTTTGTTTCTTAAGCAAAATATAATTCTAGTTTCCAATTATATGGATGTAATGTCTAAAGTACCAGATCCTTAGGGCAAAGATCCATATTTTATTACCTTTTTATTGCTATCATCGATTACTGTTGAAATAAAACTAAATGAAGTGGGGTCACACGGGGTAGCAATTGCTCACCATCATATGAGACCACTGCCACAAAGAATGCCTTGAGCTATTAGTTGATGGATTTCTTCAATGACACTGCAGAATAAGTGGAAAATCTTGGCTTTTGAGAACAAGCAATAATTCCTAATAAGTTAGGTATGCTTGATTTAAATTCTCATTTCTTAATATATCTGTCTTAGAAAACTTATTTATCTTGAATATGTATTTTATTAAAAAAGATGCTAGTAATATTTATCTCATAAAGTGATTGTTGAAACTCAGCTAAAATAGTATGTGGAAAGTTGCACAGAATAAAATCCTGACACCTTGTAAACAGTGTATATGTGCTTGTTAAATTAATTGCTTTGCCAAAAAAGAGTAGCCAATAATTAGGAAGCGTGTAGTTGGTGCTAGTTTTCTCCATTCTTTCCCTGTGGTTGACATGTTCTGAGAAGAAGACTGCTTGTGGTAGTAATTCATATTGCTTCAAACGTGTTCTTTACCAGTTTTTGAAAATAGTGTTACCAGGTGATGATGAAAGACACATTTTCAGTCAGTGTCACACTGCACATTCATATCAGAGTTTTTAGAAATAAACCTGTTTTTTAATTGAAATCTTGAAAACCGAATTTTGGCCTCAACAGACATGGTAAAGTTAATTGTGAGAAAATACTGAGATTATTGATCTTCCAGGAAAAAAAAAAAAGTCTACTTCTTTCTTTTACCCTTGACCAGAATGAAGATTAGAGGGATCTTCACCATCCTAAGCAGATATTTATTAGCATTTACTATGTTACAAGCACTGTGCAAGGCTCAGTAAATATGTGTCTTTATGCTTTTAATTTTCAAATTTCTGGACTTATGATCAAGGGGTTGGAACATGATGAACCATGTTGGGTTTTGCTATAGCCCTGCCTGTATGTCACATTAGAAAGACTTAACTACAAAGCCAATTGGTAATTTATTTCAACCATAGAACCTTAACCTACTTATTAAATGATAATGTCTGCTTACTTTTTTGATGAATTGTTTTCTGGGTGAATTCTTTCTATTTAGTTGGCCTGGGCTATAAATCCAAATACATCTGTTAATTAAAAAAATGTGTTTCTTACCATCTATAAGTGCTTGGAAAATATAATTGCTTTAGAAATAACTCCTATTAGAAATTCTTATATAGTATTTGCTTTTAAAGCACCTCAACCTTGTTGTATGGTCAGCATAGTTCAAATAATATAAGGTGAAAGTCTTAGCTTTTGTTAGATATCAAACAGCATTCATTCCTTCATCAAACACTGTTAGAAACATTTATGAAACACAAGACTTTGACTTAAACACAAGTTATGTGAAACTACAAAAGGATATTCTTCACTGCAAAATGTTTCATGTTTTGTAAACTTGACCCCTGCCTCTAGACGTGTCTATTCTCCTCCTCAAATTTGGAAGTCTGCTGTGATCTGACAAAGCTGTAAAGAAACTGATTTGTTGATTATCTAGATGAAGCAATTATTTTATTCTGAAATGCAAGCATTCTTACTGAATATTATGGACAGTATTCTATTTGAGGCCACTTTTTTGTTTTGGGATGTTTTGATTCAGTCTTTAATGCTAGGTTCTTCATTCTTTTCTAATAATTGTCAAAGAGTGCCATCAAGACTTAGGATCTATTCTACACATAAAGAAAATCATTAGAGTAATACATGATTAACTTCCAGATTTAAGTTAGATTGAAAATACAAGTTTTCTTAATGTGATGTTGGCTTCCTTTGTGCAATTCTGGCATTGAAGTTGTGATATGTTCTCTCAGTCATTCATAGTGTTCACATGGCATAATGTAGAGTAGAGCAGTACTGCTGATGTTATAATGTAAGTGTTTGGTTACTATATACTATCAGAAGACTGTCTCTTGACATATCAAACTTCCATGGCATTAAACTATTTAATAATGCACTATAAGAGCCTCGTGTTAAATATGAAGTTGATTCAGATATAGAGTGTAGGTTACATTCTTTGGTATTCTGTAGTATGTGAAAAATGTAGTATGTAACTATAGTATGTAACTGTAGTAGGTGAAAAATGGGTCTGTACCATTTTATGTTTCTTCTCTCTCAAAAATTATCAGTGTTTTAATAAAATGTTATTGTAGAAAAATATTTTATGGTAAATCATGGTAATACATAAATACAGGAAGATAAAATTTTCAGGGCACCAACAATAAACCACAATGGTCAGTAGAATCCATATTAAAGGGAAAGAAAACATCTTGGAAAAAGAGAATTATGAACTTTCATAAACTACAAAGAAAACTCTTCTTGTGTCTTTTTTTCCCTTATTTTTTGAGATTTAATATGTAAGTTCAAGAGTGTTTGAGAATAAAAGGAAAGGTACGGGGTCCTGGGTGGCTCAGTCGGTTGAGCGTCCGGCTTCGGCTCTGGTCATGATCTCACAGTTTGTGAGTCCGAGCGCCACATCAGGCTCTGTGCTGACAGCTCAGAGCCTGGAGCCTGTTTCGGATTCTGTGTCTCCCTCTCTCTGTGCTCCTCCCCTGCTCATGCTCTCTCTCTCTCAAAAATAAATAAACATTAAAAAAAATTTTAAAAAGGAAAGGTAATGAAAAGAAACTTAATTGAACATTTATAGACTTCAGTAAAGGATTTATTTTAGGAAGGGCCAGTTGGCTGAGTTAATTTGCTCAGCCCTAGTAATAATGGGTTAGTGATTTAAGATCCAGTGTCTTTTACTTACTGGAAATATATGTTAACCCTAAATAAAAACATTCCATTCAAATATTCTGCTTTCATTCCTACCAAATAACACTTCTTATAATCCATGAAGAGATTGTTTGGAAGTTTAAAAAAGCAGTGTACAAAGTATAATTCTTGGTATATACCTTAAAATTTTATAAAATAGAAAATTAATAGAAATCATATTAGGATCTTAAGCAAGTGAAAATGGTTCTCTGTAGTGTTTAAATATTCCGTTGACACCTCATGAGAGGTAAAAAGTGAAATTTTGTATGAGAAACTAAGAAGTGAAATTAACTAGAAGAAATCAAAGTGAAAGTACCTACTCTGTATTCATTGTTTAAACTCTACTGTGCATATTCTGTAACTTTCTAATCAGTTCTCTTCTAAAGGCAAAATAGTTTTGGTTTCAGAACAATTGAGAGTTCTTTCTAGAAAACTGAATTCTTATAGCTGATTAAATTAGTATATCGTTAAGAATCACTGTGATAGAATTTCTTGTAGGTTTCTTAGGCTTCAGGTACATATTTTACAATATGAAAATTATTCTATAAAGTCAAGCTAAAGGCAGTGTCAAGTAATAACATTCACTTGTTAATCATTAATGTTGGAAATAAAATTTGAAAATAAATTTAGCTTTAGTAAATAATACATTACTTGGAATACATATTTGCTTACTCAGAGTAAATGTACTAAGTTAATATTGCATGGAGATTAATAGAGATGTTGTACTGTGTATCTTCAAGAGGAGTATGGTACTTGGAGAGGTTTTCTTTTTTCTTTTTAAATCACTGATGACTATACTGCAACATATTATCATTTTTTATCATACTGGAGCATATAGGAACAGAAAAATTATGTTTTATCTGAGGCTATTAGGTAAGGTTTTGATGGTCAAGGCAATTGAGTCATAACATTGACTCTGTGATTAGCCTATATATTTATTATTTGATGGATTTCTGCTGATGTAATTTTGTTTATCTTTTGTTATAAACCATTTACCATTTGAGGATTGGGAAAAAATCTAGTTCTGTTAAGTTTCGTTTTTTTTTTTTAGTTAAGTTTTATATTGATAAGGAACTTTTATAATGTTATAACATTTATTCCATAATATGGAACTTTTATACACACCCGAAAAGTCATCCACAGAGTGGCTCCATAGTAGGTTTATCCACTGAACCAATAGCATCAAAGAGATCAAGTTTTTCTACCTTTGCCTTTATTGATGTTAGAGTGTCATTAGGCTTACGTTAGCAATGGTCACAAAACATGTACCAGCTCAAACAAAAATGACAGTTGAAACAAGAAGATGAAACCATGTGTCCATTAAGAACAAGAGAACTTTTCTTCAGGAAACCATCAAATAATTTAGCATCTTATTTTCTGGAATTACATAACCCATCCATGCTAAAACAAAATGCATAGAAAGGAAAAAAAAAACATTTTGTTTGACTTAAAACAATGTCTCCTATTTATTCAGATGGCACTGCAGTGAGCCTCCTAAAAAAAGAGGGCTGCAAAGAAAACAAGATCAAGCTTCTTTTAGAAGGGAAGAAAAATTTTTGGAGTAGGAACTGAAAGGGTACCCTAGTTCTAATGCAAATAAAACTCAGAAAATACCTATTGTTTAAATGTTATAATGAAAGTTATGAATCAAAATTGTACAAATTGGGACAGAATTTCTTTCATGTAACAGAAATCTTTATCAAGGCATGGAACATTTCCATATTCTAGAAAGCTCCTTGCATCTTTTTTCCAGTTCATTTCCATACCACATAAAATGACTATTTAGATTTCTGTCATCACAGATTATTCTGCATGTTCTTGAACTTCTTAGACCATATATTTTGTGTTCTTTTGTGCCTGGCCTCCTTTTCTCCACATCATATTGACCATATAGATTTTTTCACTTATTTCCATTTTTATGAGTATATCATACTTTGTTTATATGTTGTTTTATTGATGAAATTTTGGGTTGAGTTTTAAGTATTATGACTAGAACTTCTAGAAACATATTTGTACAACTATTGATGTGGACATGTGTTGTTACTCCTTTTAGGTGAATACCCAAGCATGGAATTGTTAGTTCAAAGGGTAGATCTATGTCTACCTTTACAAGAAGCTTTTAGTAGTTTCCTAAATAGGTTTTATCACTTCACATACTCACAAGCAGTAGGTGAGAGTGTCAGTTGCTATACATCTTCTTCACTATTTGTTGTGGTCAGTCTTTAATTTTTTTTTAACAGAGTTAAACAGAGTGCATTTGGGATGCACGTTGCATCCCAGGACTTATTTATTTTATAACTTGTAAGTGTATACCTTTTGACCACTCTCACCTATTTTCCCTACCCCCTACTCCCTGCGTCTGGCAATCATCAATTTGCTCTTTATCTCTTTTGTTTTGTTTCGTTTAGATTCAATTTAAGTGAGATCCTATGCTGTTTTCTCTGCTTGATTTATTTCACTTTGCACAATGCCCCCAAAGTCCATCCATATTATCACAAATGGGAGAATTTCTTTTTTATAGCCTTTATATCATATTCCATCATATATATAAATTCTCTCTATAAATATACAGAATATATATAAAATTATAGATACATGTTAATAAAATTCATATACAAACACACTTACACAAACACACACGTACCACATTTTCTTTATTCACCCTTCCACGAATGGACACTTAGGTTGTTTCCATGTTTTGGCTATTTGTAAATAACGCTTCAACGAACATGGAGGTACAGATAATCTTTTCAGATTAATGTTTTTGTTTCCTTTTGATAAATAACTACAAGTGCAATTGCTGGATCATATGGTAGTTGCAATTATAATGTTTTGAGCAAACTACATACTGTTTTCCATAGTGGCTGTACCAGTTTACATTCCTACCAACCGTGTACAATTGTTTGCTATTCTCCATATCTTCACCACAACTTATCTCTTTTTTGTTAATAACCATTCTAAAGTTGTGAGGTGATACTTCACTATAGTTTTGATTTACATTTCCCTGGTGATCGGTGATGTTGAGCACCTTGTCATGTAACTGTTGGCCATCTGTATAGCTTGTTTGGAATAATGTCTACTCAGATATTCTCACTTTTTAATTTTTTTTTTGGCTACTGGGTTATATAAGTTGTTTTTATATATTAGATATTCTTCAACAGATCCATGATTTACAAATATTTTCTCATTTTGTAGGTTGCCGTTTCATTCTGCTGATGGTTTTCTTTGCTGTGCAGAACTTTTAAGTTTGATATGTGTCATTTGTTTATTATTTTTGCCTTTGCTTTTAGCGTCATGGTTTTTAGTTTTTATAAACACTTAGTGATTAAAATAATCTTGTAAGGTATTTTAACTTGTGTTTCTGTGTCATGTGGTCCCTAAGACTAGCCTCAGAGTATGCTATCTGCTTGAAGGAATCACAGAACTCAGAAAAGCTGTTATATTTTATATATATATATATAAAAGCTGTTATATATAACAGAAAAGCTGTTATTGTAGTGACACAATACAGATTAAAATCAGCAAAGGGGAAAGATGCATAAAGTGAAGTCCTGGAGAAACCATGTATGAATTTCAAGACATCCCTTCCTAGTGGAATCACTTAGAAGTGATCTTAATTCTTCCAGCAATGATAAGTGTCAACAAGTTCCAAAGCCTGCCAGCCAGGGAAGGGCACCCAAGCCTTGGTCAAGAATATTCTGTGGGTAGTTTATTTTGTTGGCATGTAGTGCATGACTGTGATAGCTACTTAATCTCTAGTCCCCCAGAAGTCAAACTAGTACAGAATGTCTCAGGACCTCAGGCATGCAAAATTGGTTGTTTATCACAGATCACACTGCTACCATAATCTGGTCACACTGATATAATGTGGCCAGAGTCTCAGACATATAAAAGCACTTATCAGGTATTATATTCCAATGTCTCAGAGGTTTTCTTTGAAAAGATAGTCAAGAGCCAGTCCTTTTTTTTTTTTTTTTTTTTGAGTACACAGAATTGGAGCAACCCAGGCCTGCTGAGTTAACCCTTATTGCATAGTCAAAGTATCTACATGAAAATTTTAATAATTATCGATAATACTTTACAATTAACTGCTATTATGAATTGCTAAGTTTTAGGTTCGTTAATGTTGACCAATTCTTTGATCTAATCTAAATGGCAGTAATGAAAACAAATAAACAAACAACAACAAACCCCCCAAAAAACCATGACCTGACAATAAACATAAGCAAAGAATACTAATTAGGTTAAGGACCAAATAGTATGGAGTGTAACCGAACTTTGACAATGTGATTCCAAGGCAAACTTGAAACTATACTAGCATGAAATACAAATGTTTAATTTTTTGCTTATGCTACATGAACATTGTAGATTATCAAGGGCTATGTGCTCTCATGATTCACTGTAGTATCCTGGCTAATGGAGTCTCTACTTTGAAATAAACTGTCATGATAGAAGAATCAAATAAGAATATATAGTAAATCATTTGCTGTCTCTTGAAGCTTCTACCTGGGATCAACCGTAACATCCTTCACATTTCCTTGCCTAAACCATATCCTATAACTCTACCCATGAGAACGTAACATCCTTCCACATTCATAAATGTTTTTTCCAGCCTCATTGAGCTACAGTTGACACATAATATTGTGTAAATCTAATGTGTACAATGTGATGATTTGTATGTATATTGAAAAATATTACCATGGTATGGTTAGTTAACACCTTTAGTATATCATCTCACATAATTACCATTTTTTTTTGTGGTGAGAACATTTAAGATCTACTCTTTTAGAAACATTCAAGTATATAATACAGTATTGTTAACTGTAGTCACCATGTTGTATATTAGAACACTAGAAGTATTCATTTTTGACTGGAAATTTGTACCCTTTGACCAATATCTCTCATTTTCCTCACTCCCTAGACACCAGGGCACCATTCTGCCCTCTGTTTCTATAATTTCAGTGTTTTTAGATTCCACATGGAAGTGATACCATTTGTTTTGTTATTATTTTTTTATATTTGTTTTTCTCTGACTTATTCAGCATAATGCCCTCAAGTTTCATCCATTGTTGTAAAGATACTTAGGTTGTTTCAATGTCTCTGTTGTGTAAATAATGCTGAAATGAACATGGAAGTACAGATATCTCATTGAGATCCTGATTTGATTTCCTTTGGATATATAGAAGTATAATTATTGATCATTTGGTAATTTTATATTTAATTTTTTGAGGAGGCTCCATGTTGTTTTCCTTGGTGGTTGTACCAGGTATATCCCCACCAGCAGTCTACAAGCGTTCCCTTTTCTTCACATCCTCATCGATACTTGTAATTACATGTCTTTTCAATAATAGACATTCTAACAGGTGTGAGGTGACATTTTTGGGGGATTTTGATTTTCATTTCTCTGATGATTAGTAATGTTGATCATTTTTTAATGTTTATTTTATTTTTGAGAGTGAGCAGGGGAGAGGCAGAGAGAGAAAGAGAGAGAGAGAGAGAGAGAGAGAGAGAGAATCACAAGCAGGCTCCACGCTGTCAGTGCAGAGCCCCACACAAGGCTTGAACACATGAACCATGAGATCATGACCTGAGCTGAAATCAAGAGTTGGAGTCTTAACCACCTGAGTCACTCAGGCACCCCAATGTTGAGAACTTTGCATGTGACAGTTGGGCATTTGTAAACCTCCTTTGGAAAAATACGTATTCAGATGCTTTGTTCATTTTTTAATCAGATTGTGCTTTGTTTTCCTATTGAGTTGTATGAGTTTTTTATATATTTTAATGTTATTTCCCTATCAGATGGATAGCTTGCAAATAATTTATTCCATAGGTTGCCTTTTTATTTTGTTAATCATTTACTTTTCTGTGCAGAGGTTATAGTTTCACGTACTGCCATTTACTAAATTTTGTTGCTTGGGCTTTTAGTGTCATACCTTCCAAAAAACCATTGTCAAGACCAATGTCAAGGAGTTTTTACCTATGCTTTTTTTCTAGGAGTATTGCAGTTTTAAGTCATATGCTTAAATTTTTAATCCATTTTAAGTTAATTTTGTGAGTTGCATAAGATAGGGGTACAATTCATTCTTTGGCATGAGATCACTTTCCCCACAGCCATTTAATGAAGGACTGTGCTTTCTACTTGTTTATTCTTAGATCCTTTGTTAATGTGAGTTCACTGCAAATGTGAAAGCCTATTTCTAGGTTCTTGATTTTATATTATTGGTCTGTGTGTCAGTTTTTAAGCCAGTACCATATTGTTTTGATGACTTGAGCTTTGTAATATAATTTGAAATAAGAAAATGTAATGTCTTCAGCTTTTTTTTTTTTCTAGATGTTGTTTTGGCTACTTAGATTTTTTTGTTTTGTATGAATTTTAGGATTATTTTTTTCTTCTGTGAAAATACTACTGGAATTTTGATAGAAATAACATTGAATCTTTTATGGCTTTGGGTAGTATGTGCATTTTAACAATATCAATTCCTCTCATCCATGTATATGGAATATCTTTCTACTTGTGTTTTGTTTTTAATTTATCCATGTCATAATTTTCAATGTACAAATTTTTCACCTTCATAGTAAAATTTATTCCTAAGAATTTTATCATTTTTGTTATTATTGTGAATAGTATTATTTTCTTTATTTCTTTTTTAGATATTTCATTGTTATTGTGTAGAAACATAACTGATTTCTATATGTTGATTTTGTATCTGCAACATTACTCTATTGATTAGTTCTAATAGTTTTCTGCTGGACACTAGAATTTTCTGTATATAAGATCCTATCATCTGCAATTTTTCTTCTTCCACTCCACTATGGATGCTTTTTATTCATTTTTCTTGCTTGATGCTCTACCTAGAATTTCCAAGTTAAATAGAAATGGTGAGAGCAGGCATCCTTGTCTTATTCCTGATCTTAAAGAAAAACCTTCCAACTTTCACCATTGAATATGATGTTAGCTGTGAGCTTGTTACATATGGCCTTTATTGTGTTGAGGTATTTCTTCTGTACCCAATTTGTTGATAATTTTTAACATGAAAAGATGTTGAATTTTGTCAAATGCTTTTTCTGCATCTATTGAGATAATCATATGAAGTTTACCTTTCATTCTATTAATGTGCTGTGTCACATATGTTGATTTGTATATTTTGAATCATCCTTATATCCCAGAGATAAATTCCATTTAGTGATGGTGTATAACTCTTTAAAAAAAATTTTTTTATGTTTATTTAGCTTTTGAGAGAGAGAGAGAGACCGAGTGTGAGTGGGGGTGGGGCAAACAAAGAAGGAGACAGAATCTGTGCTGAGCAGTCAGCACAGAGCCAGATGTGGGGCTCGAACTCACAAACTATGAGATCATGACCTGAGCCGAAGTCAGATGCTTAACCGACTGAGCCACCCAGGTGCCCCGGTGTATAATTCTTTTAATGTAGTGTTGAATTCAGTTCACTAATATTGTGCTGAAAATTTTTGCATCTGTTGTCATTGGGTATATTGGCCTGTAGTTTTCCCATACTGTTCTTATGCGATTTTGGTATCAAGCTAATTAATTCTGGCCTCATAAAATTAGTTGAAGAGTTTTTCCTCCTCTTCAGTGTTTTGGAAGAGTTTGAATGAATAAAAGATGGATGCTATGGTATATATCATGTTCCAGAAATAGTACTTAAGTAGTAGAATTTAAGGAAGTACTAGATTTTAGTTTGCTTATCTGAAGTTTTGCAAATAATGCATAGAATAAGAAGCTCCAAAAATCAGTTTAAGAATCTGATTTTTAATAATCATGTTAAATGCTAAAACAAAACAAAAAACAACCTCCCCCAGGGCCCCGCCCTCCAAGATGCTAAAAACATTGTGCTCTTTATCCTTGGCATTTATCATGCTATATAAGGGAGAATAGTTCTGCTTTGTTAAACATTAATTCAAATCACAAATTTAGTTCTTGCTAGTATTGGTGATAGTTTAGTTGGTGAATTATTCATGATAACTAATAATAGTTTAGTTGCTTAGCTTCTATTTATAATGCATATAGTACATCATTTTGAATATGATCTTTCCTACATTAAAATCCACATTTACCTTCAACCCTTTATGATACTGTATAATTCTTCTTGTTTGAGAGACCTCTTGGATGACTTTATATATAATTACAGAATTTGGTTCAGCACTTAGTGTCATATATTTCTGAGTTTAAGGTAATTTATAGTAACACCGGTATGTCCCCTCTTCTTATGAATGCCATGACAAACCTGACTGCAAGGAACCAGAACCAGCAATGTAGCTAAAAATAAAGAGGTGAAAGGCATTGAGTTTAAGAAAGGTGTTGAATTTTCCAAACCAGCATTAGACAATTTTATTTTTTCAAAGCTTTTATTTAAATTCCAGTTAGTTAACATACAGTGTAATATTAGGTGTACAATAATTAGACAACTTATTTTAAAATGCAAAGATAAAACTAGCTCAAACACTGCAAAGTGGGTGAGTTTTAGGAATAACTTGAAAGGCAGTAGGGTTCAGAAAAGGCTGTAAGTGTTTGAACTCAAGGTAGATCCTTTTAAGTTGGATTTTCCAAGGTGCACACATAATTAGGATGGAGCAGAATTCATGATCTTGCAGTTTGGGATTGGTGGGCAAGTGAGGAAATGGTGTGGAAGCAAATAAACTGTTATTTGAGAAGGGACGGTGGCTTATGTGAGAAGTTTCTTGCCTTCAATAAATTACTTTTTAGGCATTTCCCAAAGCAAACAGTGAAGTAATTTGTTGTTTTACAGTCTTATCTTTCCCAGGCAAACTTTAAGTCACATTGACACAGATGGTCTCAGTTACCACAGCCAGCTAAAGCAAGAAATAACAAGTGTTTACTATCTGTTTGGGCCTTATGTTTTACTGAGTCTATGAAAAATTTACTGCCGTCTTCATTGCTTGGCTTAAGAACTAAAGTAGGATTAGCCCCATCATCTGGTGGAATTTGGAGTAATGTCAACTATCCTAGTCTGAAAGATCAGGACCATTTAATTTATTCATTGTTTTATTTCTTCCTTTAGGCACTCAAAAATTATCAATGGTTTTGTTGTAGGCATTCAACTTATTTCTGAAAACACAAATTATACTAATATAGATATGGTTCTCCTGTTTTGGAGAATATAGCCTTAAATGCTATTCCTATGCTTTCAGATTGCAGAGGAGCTACAGCCTAAATACTATTTCTGTGATTCTGCATTGCAGAGGTCACCCCTTGCCACAAAACTGTTGAGATTCTTTAATTTCAAACAAGTCTCATATATGTACATCAAAGGTAAATGTAGCAAATCTTTAAGGTGTTTAATTTGCAAGCCTCCCTAATCTCATTCTGTATTTCTCTTCTCTCGGTTTTTTTTATCTCAGACACTTCAAGCTTAGCTTTTTAGACTTGAATTCTGATGCCTTGATCTGCTCTCGCTAGTCCCTTTCTCAATTCTACTCATCAGGCATCCAGTCACTGGCATGAGTTCAACCACAAATCAGAGGTCTGCCAGAACCACAACATAAATTCACCTGTTGCCCGGATTCTTATTTTTGGTACCAATTCTAAGTTGTCCATTTTCTGTGCATTTTGAGCCACTTTAACAAAGTCAGCCTCTGCAGCTGAATGCATGACCCCCAGTCCATACTCTTGATTCGGTGACAAGCCCATACCCTTGACTTAGATGACCTTTCTCAGTTCCTAATGTTTTTCTCCTATAGGCTTTGTGACAGGTAGCTCAGTTCCATCATATCTTCTACCAAGAGTACTCTTACTATGGCTGATGGATGATATTCAGGAAAAAAAACAAAACAAAACAGGGATGAAAACCAGCCAAAAAAGTGGCCATCTGGCTTAGGAAGTTAAACAGAGAGAGAGAGAGAGATTAAGTAATAGGAACAATGCATTTCTTTTTCCTAATCAGACTAGCTGAAACAATTTGTCTAGCAAAGTATTAATTAGCTAATGCCTATGTCTTGATTAGCACAGTACTTTTAACAATTCTGTCATATCCTTTCTCACATTATTTATCTCTGGATATCCATAGCTTTTTGTTGGCCTGGCAATTAAGGAAAACTAAATAGACAGTTGAGGAGAATAATGTAGTAAAAATTGTCAATGTAAAAATCTTCATCTTCTGAAAGTAATTCTGGTTTAATATGCTATCAAATGACATCTGCATGTGAGACCTTATTCTTTTTTGAATTATATTACTTTGGAAACTTCATTCAGTTCTAAGCAAGATTGTTATCATATTTGCTCTGAATAGGCTGTGCACATTTACACTTTTGTCCCTTTGCTAACTCTTCTGTCTGCTTCAATCACTAGGTCATTTTGCTTCTCTCTTGTTAGCCACATCCCTCAAGGTCATACAATTATTTTCTAGCAAATACCTACTGAGGGTTAGAACTTAAACACTGTTACATGAAATACTCATTATCCCTCTTCTAAAAATGGTATCTTTAGTATCTTCCTTAAATATCCCAAATCACACTGATCTTTCTCTTTGCTGGAGTCCTATAGCCTGTAAGCATATATGCCAGATAATTTAGAACTTAAGGTATATTGCTTTGTTTTCTTTTTCTTTTTGCATGCCTTACCCATGTTTCTGCAATGAGTGGTCTTGAGAGCAAAGAATAAAAGGAAATTTTCTTTCAGATCCAGCACATATCTCAGTGTAAACAGCACATACTTTATAAAAAGTTCTTCATTGAATCACTGGATTGATCAAGGGGTTATTGATTAGGGTAACAGTTTAAGCTGCTTACTGTAATATACAAGAGTACCAGGCATGGTGATGAGTGTATATGGAAAACAAAGAGTTCAGGTCACTCTTGTGATTGCCTCTTGGTGAATAAAGCAGTTAGCTCTAATTCAGAATTTCACAGATGTACTTGGATATCCGTTTTATATATTGTATCCACAGGGCATTCAATATTATTTCCTGAGTAGAAAAGTCAGTATTTCAGGAGTAAAAATTCAGCATGTAATTCGAAAATGTGTTCTCACAATCTTCAGGGACATGTCCTGCATTTTTTACATGCATAAAACACATTGAAATCATTTGGACCTTACACATAAAAGTGACAAATTGCATCATTGGGCTGAGTACGTTTAGGCTTAAAGCCAAATATAATTATAAAGCACTGGAAACACTGGGATGTCATAAAGGGAACTGAAGAATGTGACACATTTATCTTTTAACAAGGAATACTGGTATGCAATTAATAAAATAAAATAAATATTAATTTATTTCATTAAAAATAATGCATTCTTACAGAATTAAAGTCCTATTTACACGTACTTCGTCTGAAATGTAAACTGCAGCTTTGAATCTTAATGAATTACTGATGCAAAGTCAGAAAAAATGATTATTGTTTTTTCTTTCTTTAATGGGAACTTGAAAAAGAGAAAACTGAAGTACGAAAAATCAAACACTTCCGAATTGCTAAAGCTGGTCATATTTTGCTATTTGGACACAAAAGCACTGTTACTAAGTAGGCATATAAGCAAAGGGTCAATGCTCAGTCCTCTTCCTCCTTGCAAAATTTGATTCTACTCTCTTCCTTGAAACATTTTCTTTACGTGGCTTATAAGACACACACTCTGGATTTCCTTCTATTTCACTGGCTGTTTCGTCTTATTTTCTCTATGTTGTGTCTCTTTCTGTACTAATATTTTAATGTTGGAATACTAAAACTCTTTGAATGTACTAATATTTTAATGTTGGAATACTAAAACTCTTTGAATGTATTCATTAATCTTTTTTTTTTTGTGATCTTATCCAGTTTCATGGCTTTAAATAACATTTAGTATATTGATGATCCCAAATATTTATAGCTCAGCTGTCCCCCTTGTACTCCACTTAGATATTTTAATTAGCATTTTAAAATTAATATGTTCCAAATTTAACTCCAAAACCACTTCTCATCTCATTTAATGGCAAATATAGTCTTTTAGTTGGTCAGGTCAAAAGTTCGACATCATCTTTGAGTCTTCCATTTTCACACTTCTCATCCCTTTGATGGAATGTGTGTTATAATGCATCTAAACATATCATAATACATCCTAAATCTGCATATTTATCAACAATACCACTGCACCTCCTTATCCAAGCCATGATTTTTTTTTCTGGATATGTTATCAGAATATTCTTTTTTCCTAACCCAGTCTTCCTTTTTCTACAATTGCATTCTGTGTGTCAGGCACTCTTATAAGAACTTTGTATTTTTACCCTTTTTTTATTCATACAACTTCCTTAAGTTAATACCATGATTGTCTCCATTTTAAAGAAGTGAAAATTAAGGAAGGCTAAGTTACTTGTAAGTACCTCAATTACTAGTAAGTGGAAGAGCTGAGATCTGAGATTTGGCTGGGCACTGTAAGAAAAAAATTTAATTTTGTGTTAAAGATCAGTCGTTGAGTGGATAAAACACGCACCATATTTGTAATATAATCTTTATATAGAGATTTCTACAACAATGGGCTAATGTAACAGCAGAGTTCAATATAAATTTTATAAAATCTGGTGTTTGATATGGGCACATTTTATTTCTTAAGTTTTAAAAATAATTAAATTACATTTTATGTTTGTAATTTGAGATTGAATTTTAAAAATGAAATCAGAATAAAATATTTGTGAAATACCAGAAACTCTTAGACTTTAATTATTGTGCTCAAAATTATTTTTATAATTCCTAATCTGTGGAAAATATGTCAGAAAGATTAAGCACTTTATTCCAGTTGATATATTTTGGTGTGTTTTCGGAGAAATACAAACTCCAGTCTAGCCTGTATAAACCTTGGATTTGGTTCTAGATAGAGCATGATTCCTTTTACTATTTCAACTTGTACTTAATATTAATTGAAACAAATCTGTGTGATTATATGTGAAAAAACTTAATTGGATAAAAAAGTGAGGCTATAAAATGCTTGAATGAATATTATAGAAATAAGGAATTCTATTTTTTTTTCTCAGTCTCTAAGTTTTAGTTGGAATCCCTATTGGATATCTCATAAAAGGTATTAAGTAAACGATTGGCTTCATAAGATTGACTAAAGAGGTCAGAGCTGGCATTGGAACTTACTTGAATATAGATGTTATTTAAAGCCAATAGCCTGTGGGACAGTGATATACAGGATAACAGAGACCCTTGAACTATGCCTTGAAACTCCTGGCATTTAGCAATAAAAAAGAGAAAAGGTGTGGAGGAGGATGTGTGTTCATGGCAGAGACCATAGTAAAATTATTTCAGCACCAAATGCATTAAATCATTTTAAGAATGGCAATTTTTTAGCTGATAATATGCATCAACTGGCAGACTTGAAGTTAGGAAGACAAGACTGTAGCCTTTTTTTTTAATTAAATAAGCTTAAGTTGCTCACAGGATTGTAGGGTTTTGCAGTATGTATCTCCTTTCACTAGAATTGTGTGTAAACTGATCCAATTGATAATGACTTGAATGTTTTCTTCATTTGCTTATAGTGTAATTGTTCTGCAACAAAATGGCTTATGGGATACATACTTGACTCATTCTTTTACAAGTTATATGTCCAGAGAATGTTTTGTTCTCACTTTTTCCTCAGATGTCATTGTGTGTGATGTCAAGGATGAGAGAGAAGTGATAGTAATTGTGATTTGCATTTCTTTTGCATTCTGTTTCCTGTCTAATCCTAGATTAGGTGATAATACCATTTTTGCTTTTCATAAAATCAAATTATTTTTCTCTGCAAGTTTCAAACTGGCTCTGATTCTCATGTTTGAATTTTAGACTCTGTACCCTCTTCTCTGCAAGTAAGCATTGGCGGGCATCTGTATCTGTGTAGAGCTAGAAGAGATACCTGGGAACTAATGGTATGTCTGCCTATGATGATTTTGTATTTCTTTTAAGAGATGGAGCACTATTTAAGAGAAACACACTATTTTGACACTAAGTAGTGCATTGTAACACAATTCTAACACTGTCCACTAGGAATTAGTGCAGACCTTGTAAATTAAAAGACATAGTCTCCAATGAGACTGACCTCACTGCAGATGCCAAAGCTGTACTTGGGTGTCTCTAAGCGACCTGCACTTTTGACCAAGTGGTTATAAATACTAGCATTTCCATAGCTTCCTCTGGTTTGATAGTTAACAAGAAAGACAGAGCTCAGTTATGGTTACAGTTTTATGATAAAGGATACAAACCAGGACCAGCCAATGAAAAGATATATAAGGTGATATCTGAGGGGGTTTCAAGTACAGAGCTTCCATACCTCTCTGTGGAATCAGGGCACATCACTCTCATGGTTCATTCATGTGTTTACCAACCAGGAGGCTCCAGTGAGCTTCAGTGTCCAGAGTTTTTAATGGAGTTTACTTATGTTGCATGCATAATTGAATCACATACCGCATGATTAAACTCCAGCCCACCTCCTCTCCATGGAAGCTGAGCTGGTAAAGACCCAACCATTTATTCACATGCTTAGTCTTTTGGGAGGCCAGCCCTCTTCCTGGGACATCCGATTAGCATAAACTCATTGTGATTCAAGGAGCTACTGAATAACAAAAACATTCATATTGGCAAACTCCAAGAATTTAGTTTCCTTCCCAAGAACGTGGGACAAAGGCCAGTCAAATTCTGTATTATACAACATAAATTAAAACAAAATGAATAGGATAATAAAGGTTAGAAGAGAGGCATGAGGTAACATGGAGCTAAATAGGATAGGATATACAAATTGTTTCTATATACTCTAGGAGGGCTTCAAATGAAAGGCCAATATGTTTTCTATAATTTTTGTGTACACATTTTATACTTCACTCTATCTAATCAAGATCTATCATTTTCTTTTTTTAAAATGTTTATTTATTTTGGGAAAAAGAGAGACAGGGAAAAGAGAGGGACAGAGAGAGATGGGGAGAAAGAGAATCCCAAGCCGACTTCACGTTGTCAGTGGACAGCTTAACATGGGGCTCAAACTCACGAACCCTAAGATCCTGACTGAGCCAAAATCAAGAGTCAGATGCTTAACTCACTGAGTCACCAGGCACCCTATCATTTTCAATTGAAATAAAATTTGGTCAGGGCATCTGGGTGGTTCATTCAGTTGAGCATCTGACTTCGGATTAGGTCATGATCTTATGGTTTGCGAGTTCAAGCCCCACATCAGACTCGCTGCTATCAGTGCAGATCCTGCTTCAGATCCTCTGAACTGCTCTCTCTCTCCTCCTTCTCTCTCTCTCTCTCTCTCTCTCTCTCTCTCTCTCTCTCTCTCAAAAATAAAAATAAAACATCAAAAAAAGGAAATACAGTTTGGACATTTCTTTTGATGAATGGGGATAAGAAAGTTTGCAAATAACTGAGGTGAAAATGCTTTACTCAGAAATGTAATAAGAATTGACCAAAAAATTTAATCATAAAAAATTTGACTCATGTTTTAAGTTATGAAATAGATTTTATGTTTCATTTATGTAGTGATACTTTGAATTTTTTTCTACTGCTAAAATTACTTTCAGGTGGTGTTATCCACATTAACTAATTGTAACTAAAATGACTGCATCTTTCTTTTTACGTGTGTGTATGTATATGTATGTGTGTGTGTATATACATAAATGTTTATATACACATGTATGTAAATAATGTGTTTATATCTATGCATATTATCACCCAGGAAAATGAAACATTCATTAATTTTAGGAAAATGACACAATTAGTACCTTGCACCTGGCTTGTGTTGTACAGCATGCAATTTTAAATTATTGCCAATTATTGAACTAAACAATCTTTAGTATGCATTTTTAATGCTGGAGAAAAAGAAAAGGGAAGGTTTCAGATACATTACTGAGAAATCAAACAAAATAACACTACTGTTTGTTATATTTGTTTTGGGATATTTTTTGCATTAAAACAAAGTTTTACTCAATTTTTATAACAAATGATAGGTATTGATAAAGATTAATAAACAAGAAATGTTTTCCTATTTTCTTTATTTAAAAAATGCCGACCCTCTTAAGGAGATTTTATAAGCTATTCCACAGAAAGAGGTATTTTAGAAATTATTATTATTATTATTTTGGAAAATAGCATTTATTAAATCTTGGTAGCTGGTAACTGGTATATTTCTGTCTGCACATTTTGGTGTGTTGGAAACATTTTCTTTTTTTCTTTCTTCTTCTTTCTTTTTTTCTTTTTTTTAATTTAATGTTTTTAAAATTTACATCCAAATTAGTTTGCATATAGTGCGACGATTTCAGGAGTAGGTTCCTTAGTGCCCCTTACTCATTTAGCCCATTCCCCCTCCCACAACCCCTCCAGTAACCCTCAGTTTGTTCTCCATATTTATGAGTCTCTTCTGTTTTGTCCCCCTCCCTGTTTTTATATTATTTTTGTTTCCCTTCCCTTATGTTCATCTGTTTTGTCTCTTAAAGTCCTCATATGAGTGAAGTCACATGATTTTTGTCTTTCTCTGACTGACTAATTTCACTGAGCACAATACCCTCCAGTTCCATCCACGTAATTGCAATCGGCAAGATTTCATTCTTTTTGATTGCCGAGTAATACTCCGTTGTGTATATATACCACATCTTCTTTATCCATTCATCCATGGATGGACATTTGGGGTCTTTCCATACTTTGGCTATTGTTAATAGTGCTGCTATAAACATTGGGTGCACGTGTCCCTTCGAAACAGCACACCCGTATCCCTTGGATAAATGCCTAGTAGTGCATTGCTGGCTCATAGGGTAATTCTATTTTTAGTTTTTTGAGGAACCTCCATACTGTTTTATAGAGTTGCTGAACCAGCTTTCATTCCCACCAACAGTGCAAAAGAGATCCTCTTTCTTCACATCCTCGCCAACATCTGTTTTTGCCCAAGTTGTTAATGTTAGCCATTCTGACAGGTATGAGGTGTTATCTCATTGTGGTTTTGATTTGTATTTCCCTGATGATGAGTGACGTTGAGCATTTTTTCATGTGTTGGTTGGCCACCTAGATGTCTTCTTTGGAGAAGTGTCTATTCATGTCTTTTGCCCATTTCTTCACTGGATTATTTTTTTGGGGTGTTGATTTTGACAAGTTCTTCATAGATTTTGGATACTAACCCTTTATCTGATATGTCATTTGCAAATGTCTTCTCCCATTCTTTCAGTTGCCTTTTAGTTTTGCTGATTGTTTCCTTCACTGTGCAGAAGCTTTTTATTTTGATGAGGTCAGTAGTTCATTTTTGCTTTTGTTTTCTTGCCTCCAGAGACGTGCTGAGTAAGAAGTTGCTGCGGCCAAGATCAAGAGGTTTTTGCCTGCTTTCTCCTCAAGGATTTTGATGTCTTCCTGTCTTACATTGAGGTCTTTCATCATTTTGAGTTTATTTTTGTGTATGGCCTAAGAAAGTGGTCCAGGCTCATTCTCCTGCATGTCACTGTCCAGTTTTCCCAGCACCACTTGCTGAAGAGACTGTCTTTATTCCATTGGATATTCTTTCCTTCTTTGTCAACAATTAGTTGGCCATACGTTTGTGGGTCCATTTCTGGGTTCTCTATTCTGTTCCATTGATCTGAGTGTCTGTTCTTGTGCCAGTACCATACTGTCTTGATGATTACAGCTTTGTAGTACAGCTTGAAGTACGGGATTGTGATGCCTCCTGCTTTGGTTTTCTTTTTCAAGATTGCTTTGGCTATTCGGGGTCTTTTCCGATTCCATATAAATTTTAGGATTATTTTTTCTAGCTCTGTGAAGAATGCTGGTGTTATTTTGATAGGGATTGCATTGAATATGTAGATTGTTTTGGGTAGTATTGACATTTTAAAAATATTTGTTCATCCTATGCAGTAGCATGGAATCTTTTTCCATTTTTGGTGTCTTCAATTTCTTTTATAAGCTTTCTATAGTTTTCAGTGTATAGATTTTCACCTCTTTGGTTAGATTTATTCCTGGGTGTTTTATGGTTTTTGGTGTAATTGTAAATGGGACTGATTTCTTGATTTCTCTTTCTGTTGCTTCATTGTTGATGTATAGGAATGTAACCGATTTCTGTGCATTGCTTTTATATCCTGCAATTTTGCCAAATTCATGAATCAGTTTTAGCAGTTTTTTGGTGGAATCTTTTGGGTTTTCCATATAGAGTATCATGTCATCTGTGAAGAGTGAATGTATGACCTCCTCCTGGTTGATTTGGATGCCTTTTATTTCTTCACGTTGTCTGATTGCAGAGGCTAAGACTTCCAATACTCTGTTGAATAACAGTGGCGAGAGTGGACATCCTTGCTTGTTCCTGACCTAAGGGGTATAGCTCAGTTTTTCCCCATTGAAGATGATGTTAGCATTGGGTCGTTCATATATGACTTTTAAAATCTTGGGTATGATCCTTCTATCCCTACTTTCTTGAGGGTTTTTATGAAGAAAGGATGTTGTATTTTGTCAAATGCTTTCTCTGCATCTACTGAGAGGATCATATGGTTCTTGTCCTTTCTTTTATTGATGTGATGAATCACATTAATTGTTTTGTGGATATTGAACCAGCCCTGCATCCCAGGTATGAATCCCACTTTGTCGTGGCGAATAACTTTTTTAATGTATTGTTGGATCCAGTTGGCTAATATCTTGTTGAGGATTTTTGCATCCATGTTCATCTGGGAAATTGGTCTATAGTTCTCCTTTTTAGTGGGGTCTCTGTCTGCTTTTGGAATCAAGGTAATGCTGGATTCATAGAATGAATTTGGACGTTTTCCTTCCATTTCTATTTTTTGGAACAGCTTCAAGAGAATAGGTGTTAACTCTTCCTTAAATGTTTGGTAGAATTCCCCTGGAAAGCCATTTGGCCCTGGACTCTTGTTTTTTGGGAGATTTTTGATTACTAATTCGATTTCCTTACTGGTTGTGGTTCTGTTCAAATTTCATATTTCTTCCTGTTTCAGTTTTGGTAGTGGATATGTTTCTAGGAATTTGTCCATTTCTTCCAGATTGCCCATTTTATTGGCATATAATTGCTCATAATATTCTCTTATTATTGTTTTTATTTCTACTGTGTTGGTTGTGATCTTTCCTGTTTCTTTCTTATTTTGTTTATCTGGGTCCCTTCCTTCTTATTTTTTATCAAACTGGCTAGTGGTGTATCAATTTTGTTAATTCTTTCAAAGAACCAGCTTCTTGTTTCATTGATCTGTTCTGTGTTTTTGCTTGTTTGTTTCAAAAGCATTAATTTCTGCTCTAATCTTTATTATTTCCTTTCTTCTGCTGGTTTTAGGTTTGATTTGCTGTTCTTTTTCCAGCTCTTTAAGGCATAAGGTTAGAGAGAGATCTGAGATCTTTCTTCCTTCTTTAGGAAGGCCTGGATTGCTATATACTCTCCTCTTATGACTGCCTTTTCTGCATTCCAGAGGTTTTGGGTTGTGGTGTTATCATTTTCATTGGCTTCCATATACTTTTTAATTTCCTCTTTAACTTCTTGATTAGCCCATTCATTCTTTAGTAGGATGTTCTTCAGTCTCCAAGTATTTGTTACCTTTCCAAATTTTTTTTTTTGTGGTTGATTTCAAGTTTCATAGTGTTGTGGTCTGAAAATATGCACACTATGATCTCGATCTTTTTGTGCTTGCTTAGGTCTGATTTGTGTCCCAGTATATGGTCTATTCTGGAGAACATTCCATGTGCACTGGAGAAGAATGTATATTCAGCTGCTTTAGGATGAAGTGTTCTGAAAATATTTGTTAAGTCCATCTGGTCCAGTGTGTCATTCAAAGTCATTGTTTCTTTGTTGATTTTTTGATTAGATGATCTGTCCATTGCTGTGAGTGGGGTGTTTAAGTCTCCGACTATTATGGTATTACTATCAATGAGTTTATGTTTGTGATTAATTGATTTACATATTTGGTGCTGCCACATTTGGTGCATAATGTTTATAATTGTTAGGTCTTGTTGGTGGATAGACCCCTTGATTATGATAAAATGTCCTTCTGCATCTCTTGATACAGTCTTTATTTTAAAGTCTAGATTGTCTGATGTAAGTATGGCTACCCCATCTTTCTTTTGTTGACCATTAGCATGAGAGATGGTTCTCCATCCCCTTACTTTCAATCTGAAGGTGTAGTTAGGTCTAAAGTGGGTCCCTTGTAAACAGCATATAGATGGATCTTGTTTTCTTATCCAGTCTGTTACCCTGTGTCTTTTGATTAGAGCATTGAGTCCATTGACATTAAGAGTGAGTACTGAGAGATATGAATTTATTGCCATTATGTTGTTTGTAGAATTGGAGTTTCTGGTGGTGTTCTCTGGTCCTTTCTAATTTTTGTAGCTTTTGGTATTTATTCATTCATTCATTCATTCATCTTTTCTCCCCTTAGAGTGTCCCCCCTAAAATTTTTTGCAGGGCTGGTTTAGTGGTCACAAACTCCTTTAATTTTTGTTTGTCTGGGAAACTTTTTATCTCTCCTTCTAATTTGAATGACAACCTTAATGGGTAAAGAATTCTTGGCTGCCTATTTTTCTGATTCACCACACTGAATATATCCTGCAACTCCTTTCTGGCCTGGCAAGTTTCTGTGGATAGGTGTGCTGCAAACCTGATCTGTCTTCCCTTATAGGTTAAGGACTTTTTTTCCCTTGCTGCTTTCATGATTCTCTCCTTCCCTGAGCATTTTGTGAATTTGACTCTGATACACCTTATTGATGGTCAGTTTTTGTAAATCTAATGGGAGTCCTCTGTGCTTCCTGAATTTTGATGTCTGTGTCTTTCCCCAGGTTAGGAAAGTTTTCCACTGTGATTTTCTGACATCACCCTTCTGCCCCTATCTCTCTCTCTTCCTCTTCTGGGACCCCTATGATTCTGATGTCATTCCTTTTTCGTGAGTCACTGATTTCTCTAATTCTTTTTAAAAAAAATTTTTTTTCAACGTTTATTCATTTTGGGGACAGAGAGAGACAGAGCATGAACGGGGGAGGGTCAGAGAGAGAGGGAGACACAGAATCGGAAACAGGCTCCAGGCTCTGAGCCATCAGCCCAGAGCCTGATGCGGGGCTCGAACTCATGGACCGCGAGATCGTGACCTGGCTGAAGTCGGACGCCTAACCGACTGCGCCACCCAGGCGCCCCTGATTTCTCTAATTCTTAAATCATGCTCTTTTTGCCTTAATCTCCCTCTTTCTTTCTGCTTCATTGTTCTCCATAAGTTTGTCCTCTATATAACTGATTCTCTGTTCTGCCTCATCCATCCTTGGTGCCGTGGCATCCATCTGTGATTGCAGCTCAGTTATGGCATTTTTTTATTTCATCCTGACTAGTTTTTACTTCTTTTATCTCTGCAGAAAGGGATTCTAATCTATTTTCAACTCCAGCTGGTATTGTTATTATCATAATTCTAAATTCTAGTTCAGACATCTTGCTTGTGTCTGTGTTGGTTAAATCCCTGGTTGTCGTTTCTTCCTGCTCTTTCTTTTGAGGTGAATTCCTTCGTTTTGTCATTTTGAAGAGAGAAAAGGAATTAATGAGGCAGAAAAAATTAAAATAAAAAAATAAAATTAAAAAAATATTAAAATTGAAAAATTAAACACACACATACACAAAAATCGAATAAATGATGCTAAATCCTAGGTGTGTTTTGGTCTGGCTGTTGAAAGTGGCTTGATAGATTATAAAAAAAAAATGGGAAAAAAAAACAAAAAAGAAAAGGAAATTGTTTGCAAAATTGAAAAAAATGAATACACTAAAGTAGTGTATTCATTCATTCTTTAAAATGAAATGATGGAAATAAAATAGAATTTGAAAAAAATTCACAAAAGTAAAGAATATAGTAGAAAAATATTAAAGAAAAATATTTTTAGTAAAAATTGAAAATAAAAATGATTTTTTTCTCTTTCTGTATTCAAGAAAAAAAGAGAAGGGAGAAAAAAGGAAAAGAAAAAAAGGAAATTGAAAATTTGAAAAAATGAATACACTGTAGTAGATTAAAATAAAATGTGGAAGTAAAATAGAATTTGAAAAAATTTACGCAAAAGTTAAAAATATAGTAATAAAAATTAAAGAAAATATTTTTAAAAAATTGAAAATAAAAATGATTTTTTTCACTTTCTCTATTCAAGAAAAAGAAAAGAAGTGAATAAAAGAAAAAAAAAAGAAAATTGAATAGATGGACCTGCTAACAGATTGAAATATGACTGAAATTACTTTGTTTTCCTCTAGAAGTCAGACTATGAAGTGCTTTATAGTCCATAATCTAAGCATGAGGTGAGACTTGGGTTCTTGAAGAGCCAGGTGGGCCCAGTTGGGCAGGGCTCAGTGTAATGGCTCCGCTCTCCACCAGATGGCGCTGCTAACCTATTGGGGTGGATTGCTGTGGTGCTCCTAGGTGCATATGCGCATGTGCGGGAGCGGTGAAAATGGTGTCACCCAGCTATCCAGTCTCTAGTATTGGAACTCTGTTCTCCCCAATCAGCAATCACATACCCGTCCTCTGTCTTCAGTTTCTGTCTACTCCCTGCTTTTACACTGTCTGTCACCAAGCCCCAGGTAGTATCTCTCTCCTGAGTTTTGTCTCAGATGCGGCTGTTTTCCCCAGTCCCTTACTTCTGAGGGACTGTGGCTTTGACCCGTTTCACCCCTCTGTGGAGGGTCTCACTGAGCAATGTTCAAATGCCGGCTGCACCCAGGAAAGTTCATGGGACTGTGCTGCCGCCAATGCCCAGAGACTGTGGCCAGGTGCCAGCCCGCCCCAGAAAAAGTTCATGAGATAGTGTAGCAGCAGCATTTCTGGTATCATGGAAAATTACAACACACATCTGGCACCAGGCTTCACCCTTAACGACCTTGTTCCAGCACCAGCGAATGTGGCTGTTCTCTGGGGTCTGCTGGGACCAGGTGGCCTCAACAGTCTCTACCAAATGTCCTTCCAGTAGTGGAACTACTTTTCCCCATGTGGCCTAAGAACCTCCCGGACCCCACTCTGCTCCTGGGGATTCACCCTTCCCACCAGAGCACTTCCAGGTATTGAGCTGCGGAGTTGCAGACTCTGCACTCCCCTTGTTTACAGTCTTAATGGAATTTAAACCCTCTCCTTTCTCCTTTCTCCCTTTTTAGTTTAGTCTTTCTCTCTAGCTGCTTTTGGGGAGGGGTGCTTTTCCTGTATATCCCCTCCCCCCATCTCCCTCCTCTCTCCTCACACAAAAGCGGCTCCCTGCCCTCCGCTGCTTCTCTCTCCCCACGTTCACCTCTCCGCACCGTGTACCTGCTGAATTCTGTGGTTCAGGTTGTGCAGATTTTTGTGTTAATCCTCAAATCAGTTTTCTAGGTGTGTACGATCGTTTAGTTTTGGTCTGGCTATATTTCATGGATGCAAGACACACAAAAAACTTCCATGCTGTTCTGCCATCTTGGCTCCCCCACTTAGAAATTATTATTTTTAAAGTGATTGTGGCACAGGGGCACCTGGGTAGCTCAATTGGTTAAGCATCTGACTTCAGCTCAAGTCATGATCTCATGGCTTGTGAGTTTGAGCCCCACGTGGGGCTCTGTCCTGACAGCTCAGATCCTGTTGCCTACTTTGGATTCTATGTCACCTTCTCTCTCTGCCCCTCTCCTACTTGCCTTCTGTCTCTCTCTCAAAAATAAATAAACATTAAAAAAAAAGTGAGGGTGGCACAATAGTTTTCAAGGGAGAAGGCAGAAAAACATATGACCATTATAACTGGTTAAAGTTCCACCAGTCTCCATAGTGGAAGATACACATTTCTTGGAAGACACATATTTTGTAAAAAGTAAAAGGTAAGGATATGAAAAAATTAGCTAGAATTTCTGTTTAATCAGGTGTGTATTACACCACTGGAATGAGTTTTTAAAAGCATTGAACCTATGGACTTGGAATTTCATAATGTAGAAAGATTACCTGGTATGCCTATTCAAACTATAGGTTGTGATGCCCCCACCTCAGACACCTGGATTAAACATATGTGAGTTAATCCCCCAAATCTGCATTTTTTTGTCATCATCCAGAATGACTGTGTCGTAGTTAGTCTATGATGTGCTTTAATAAATTATAAGGGGTTTATATATTTCCTAAAAATATAAGGGATGGGTTTTTGCTGATCTGAAACTTAAAGAATCTATGAGAATAGATTTCAAGAAAGATGGAAACAAATACATGTAAAAATGAATAAATAATAAAATCTTCTTTATGTTCATGAGTATATTCCCTGTAGTTGTAGCTTACTGTTGTCTGGAAACACACACCTAAACTTGATATATTTATAAGAAAAATATTTGGCTTTGCTAGAATAAAAGGTAGACTAAAAATACTAGCAGATGACCTTATATGCATATTTGCCTACCTAATTGTTTTAAATATTAGATGCACTTAATTAGCAGTTATAAGAATGTGCTTTGTGGAATGCCTGGGTGGCTTAGTCAGGTAAGCATCCAACTTCAGCTCAGGTCATGATCTTGCGATTTGTGAGTTTGAGCCCTGCATTGGGTTCTGTGTTGGTGGTGTGGAGCCTGCTTGGGATTGTCTCTCTTCCTCTCTCTTTGCTCCTTCCCCACTTGTGCCCTAAATAAACAAACAAACAAACAAACAAACTTAAAAAATATACTTTGGGTCAGTACAATTTCCAGCATTTCAACAATTGTGCATGATAATTTATCTGGTTTGTTGTTTTTGTCGACTTGTTCATCACATCAGTACCTACATACAGAGCTTCACTGCAGGTGTATGCTTTGTAGGACACATTTGAACGCTATTCTCTTATTCAAAAAAGAATCAGAAGATATCCTCTTGAAAGATAATGACAGCACTTATCAAAATCACCCTGTGGTCAATGGAAATAAAAAAGTGTACAAAATGAATATACTTAGGAGTCAAACCTTGAAGAAACATACTTTATGAAGTACTACCTTTGGAAAACAGATAAAATAATATATGAGTGTATAGCAATAGATAAAATCATACCAACAGTACAATTCTCTAGTCAGATTAAGAAATAAAACACTTCCAGCTTATCAAATGGTATTACATTCATAGAGGCGTATTGTTTAAGAAACAATCCATTTACATACTCTGAGCCAGAAATTATGCTAAGTGAAAATAAAATGAATCATAATAACTTTTGTGATATTTCGTAGTAATTTGTAGTCTTCATATCCTTTTTGTCTTCTGGGTTACATCATTCACCCATCTACTAATATTTCAGAATGAAACTAGAGATGAGTTGTTGTATAGACATGATATGTACATGATATATATACACATTTATCACAGTGATAAATGACTCAAAATCAATATCCTCAGAATAAGTAACTACTGCTATTTTTGAGGCTAAAAGATGTAAAGGAAAGACAAATTTGTTGCTATTTCTTGCTTAGATTTCTTCAAGTAATCAGTAATAAACTTGTCCTTTTCTTTTTTTTTTTTTTTTTTTATTTTTTTTTTTTCAACGTTTTTATTTATTTTTGGGACAGAGAGAGACAGAGCATGAACAGGGGAGGGGCAGAGAGAGAGGGAGACACAGAATCGGAAACAGGCTCCAGGCTCTGAGCCATCAGCCCAGAGCCCGACGCGGGGCTCGAACTCACGGACCGCGAGATCGCGACCTGGCTGAAGTCGGACGCTTAACCGACTGCGCCACCCAGGCGCCCCAAACTTGTCCTTTTCTACTTAATATGTGGACATATCTTTACATTTAAGTTTGATGAATGCTATTGCTTATAGAGAAAAAAAATGAAATGAAATTCAGCATCAGTCTTAGCATCAGTAATTTTTTAGAAATTATCTATAAATTATCCAAATTATCTGAAAAGTAATGTCTTAACATCAGTAAGTTTTTAAAAAATTTAGGTCCTCAAGTGCATTTTTTTTCTTAGAAAAATGAGCATTCCTCCCAATGCAGGGAGAGATTGTCCACATTATATCTGATGGTCAAGGCAATCCCTCTGAATAATTCACAGGATAAGGAGTTTGCTACTTTGGAAAGAAACTCATTTCTTTGTTGGATAGATCTATACTCTGTCCACAATCAGATAAAAAAAAAATCGTATCTTCAAATTTGTTCTTTTTGTTATTTTTATGTATTTATTTTTGTTGTGTTTTCTATAGTGAATAAAGAAAGATATGATCTTTCCTCCACTTCTTTCAAGGATGTATATATGACTTCTAGGTTTAGTATTTCTCTTACTGAACAGCTTGCCAGTTAGCATAGATGCTAGTTTCAGACTTCTTGTGTTTTAAACCAGGCTGTTTTTTTTGACAGCTAATTGACCTTTAGCAGGACACTTTGTGACTCTAAACCTCAATTTCCTATCTTTCAAATAAGAATGAATAACAATACTTTATATCCTAGGAATGTTGTTTGGATTAGATTATATTAAAAAAAAAAACACTGAAATAATCAATGGAACAGAAGTTGAGCTTGATAAACAATAGCTTCTATGATTATAATTGTAACTGAGTTCATATTTCTCTCAGTATTTAAAAGAGATATTTTAAACTTGCTAAATAAAAATACAATAATTCTAACATTTAACGTTTATTTATTTTTGGGACAGAGAGAGACAGAGCATGAACGGGGGAGGGGCAGAGAGAGAGGGAGACACAGAATCGGAAACAGGCTCCAGGCTCTGAGCCATCAGCCCAGAGCCTGATGCGGGGCTCGAACTCACGGACCGCGAGATCGTGTCCTGGCTGAAGTCGGTCGCTTAACCGACTGCGCCACCCAGGCGCCCCAATTCTAACATTTAATTCCTTGTTCTCACATCTATCCTCATTCAACTACCCAATTCATCTGATTGTTCCAGCACCATATCAAAAAATAAAATGAATTGAGTTTTCCTTCTTTGTCTTTAATAGTTATTAACAATACCTTTTGACTATGGCTTTTTTTTACCCAAAGTACCTACAAATAATCTGATTAATAATGAATTCTGATGATGTTGGCATTTAGCATCAAGCTTCCCAGTTTCCAGAACCCGTCTCATTTACTATTTTATGCAAATTGGAATAAGTATACATCATCTCAAGCTTTTGCCAGTATTATATCTCAGAAGTGCATAATGATTAATGTTACTCCTAAATTCAGATGAATCCGAATATTTCTCAGTATCAAATAAATAGATTGAAGTACTATTACAGTGATCTATTATAATATTATGGAAGTATAGCTAAATAAAATTTCATGAGACAAGTTCAGTGAAATTCTACTTTTAAAAACTGAAAATTTTAAAATCAAATGTTAGTTAAAACCTATAATTTTTGAATAATCTCAACATTTATCAACATTCATTTATTCTGCTAATTACCTCAAAATTTGGTTTCTCTATTCTTTTCTTGATTGTATTATTTTCTTTGGAATTGTCCAGAGATGAAGATTACCCCCTTCCACTACATTAACATTTTCTACTCAAAAGCTGATTGCAATATTATGCAAAATGGAACTCAACAAAAATAGTTGAAAGACAGAGAGGGCACTAGATAATTTATTCCAAATCACCCCAGATGTGGGAAGCTTCCTTTGAAATGCCAAATGCATGGTTTTGAATGCCCTATTAATATATATTTAGTGGGTTGATGAGGTATATTATAATATAAATTATGAATTGTTTGATGTGTTGTTCAACTTCAGTTCTAATTACAATGTAGTCAGTTCTTGATTACCCATTGTAATGGGGACATGAATAATAGAAAATCCACAGATTTTTTTTTTACATTTTTACAAACTAACAGTTTTAATTTTTTTTTTACTTACCACCTTTATCCTCCATGTTTTCTTTCCTTCTATATTTCTTTAACAGATAAGTAGTAAACTAAATCTATTCCAGACATAAGTTAACCTACATCTTATATTTGATAACCAGTACCTGAATTTATAAGGCCTTATTTGAAATTTCTGTGTGCCTGCAAAGACATGGAGATATGAAGTATTAAATTAATATATTCCAATTATGATTACACTATATATTTTGACATGTAATAATATGGACTTATTAAGTTTTCAGAATAATTGTCATGATTATTCGAGATACATACACTATGTATATCTAGATTTGCCTTTATTTTATGGAGTAATAAATATGGATAGATACGGGTCTCTAGTCCCAAATATGTCTTCTTTCTATTGTTTTGGTCAGTTAACTACCTGGAGTTCAAGCCCCAATTCCGACTCTAGAATAAACCCTGAAGTAAAGTTAGCAAATTGAAAGGAAATAAGGTAAGTGTGAATGTGTCTACATTCTTCTTTCCTCCAGAACTAGAAAAGCTACTGAGAGTAAGACCTATCCAAAGGTAAGATTTTAATACCATTAGTTTTCAAGGGTAAATTCCAAAGATTTGGTAAGTTCTTTTAATAGCTGAGAGGCCAATCAGGCATTAAGAGGTCAGCATTCAGTAACATGCTCTAACACACTGTGTAGTTCTCTGTGAACTGACTGCTATGATTTCAGGACCTGTGCCATTAGTATTAGTGGATTATAATAGATCATGGTAGGAGTATTTACCACTAAATTTACAAAAGCTACAAATGTGTTTTTTTTTTTGTTTTGTTTTTTGAGAATATGTTAGTAACACACACCTGTCAGCGTTAGGCCAATATATTATTCGAAATGGGATGAGAAGGAAAATAATGCCATTCTTCATAATAATATGAAGAATCAAGTTTTTCATAAAAGAAACAGCCTTGTAAATTCAGTATGATATTTAAGTGATTTATTTATTTAATTTTTTTTAAGTTTATTTGAGAGAGAGAGGGAATGAGCAGGGAGAGGCAGAGAGAGAGAGAGAGAGAGAGAGAGAGAGACAGACAGAGAAAGACAGAGGATCTGAAGGGGGCTCTGGCTGACAACAGAGAGCCTGATTTGGGGCTAGAATTCAGGAACTATGAGATCATGTCCTGAGTTGAAGTTGGATGCTTAACAGACTGAGCCATCAAGTGCCCCTGATACTTAAGTGATTTAGCCACAAATATGCTTCCTGATACTGTGTCGCAGTTTGAATATTGGATTGATTTGTTTGTTTTTGTTTCTCCTATTCTGCACTTCTGTCTAAAAATAGGATCTTCATCCTTATTTTCTCAAGATAATATCTCAAGTTCCATTCTGTCAAGATCCGTGTCTATTATATATAGAAACTTAAATGTTCTCAGTAACTGACCCAGTTACTGACCCAGTTAGCCATTCAAAAATATTTGATGAATAAATTAATTAATGGATAATTTGCTCAACACTGGGTGCTCTGGGTTCTAGTCTAAGTCTTGCAACCCTCTTGACAACTGACTCTCAGTAAATGGAATCTCAATTCAAACACTAAGAGGTTTGATATCTCTTAATAAGTCTAGTCAGATAAAACTCACCTATATAATATTTGAAATAGTTCTTCTGTGCTACTGTGTGAATGAGATTCTGGCTATTCTCTGTGTTCTGGGTATCCGTATTTACATACTGATCTCCTATACCTCCTTTTAGCCTTCTATGTTTTTTCTAGCAGCTTGTTATGTTGCTGTTGTCACATGCACCTTAGACTGACTGTTGACCATCCATCCCCAAAGAAGAAAAATAAAAAAACTTAAATATTTTCCAGTTTGCTCCATTGTTAACACAGGAAAGTCACAAGGTTACAATGAACATAGTAGAAGAAGATAGCAGGCCTCCTTGCAATAATTTGATGTGCCTTTATTTTTCATTAAAAAAAGCAGTTTAAGCATCCCAAACACACTTTTTGCTACTCTACCAAACCTTTACCAGCTTCTTCACTTGTCTGCAGAACAGTGGATCAGGTTCTATGACAGAGAAGCCAGGCTAGCATCCTTGTTATTGCTCCTAGGTTACTTAGCATGTCCTCATCCCCAGCTCTTCCCAGTTATATGTTCAAATAATTTATAATATTGCCCATCTGACTGATGAGAGAGAAGTAATACATTTCTCACATACTATGTCAAACTGAAGGAAGAATGTGGGAGGCAGTGGGAAAGGATTTAGTTTCAGTATAAAGGAAGTAGAAAGAAATAATGGTAAGCTTGTTAGTTTGATGTTGTAACACTTGTGTATGTTTACTTTTTTGCTTCTGCTTTTGAGGTCATATGGTTGCCAGAAAATCATTTCCAAGACCATTGTTAGAGAAGCTTTCCCCCGTTTGTTTTTAAGGAGCTTTATATTTTTAGATCTTACATTTGTGTCTTTAATTATATTGAGTTTATTTTTGTGCATGATGTAAGATAGGGTCAAATTTCATTATTTTGCATGAGGCAGTTAAATTTTCCAAACTTTCTCATCTGTTGAAGAGACTATTCCATAACTAAATATATATGGGTTTAATTCTGGGTGCTCTATTCTGTTCCATTGATCTATATGCCTGTCTTTATGGCAGTATCATACTGTTTTAATTACTGTAGCTTTGTAATATATTTGGAATGAAAGAAGCAATCTATGGAATGAAATAAAATATTTGTAAAACACTATCTGATAAAAGGTTAATCCAAAAAATATAAGGAACTTTTACAACTCTGTAGTCAACAAAAAACCATTGAAATGTGGGAAAAGTACTTGAATAGACATTTCTCCAAAAGAAGATATATAAAGGCGAACAGGTATATGAGAAGATTCTCAAGATCACTAATTACTAAGTAAATGCAAGTAAAAACCACAAGATACCACCTCTAAACTAGAATCATTCTAATCAAAAAACAAAGTGAACAAAAAAACAAGTGTTGGCAAAGATGCGGATAAATTGGAACCCCTTATATGTTGTTGGTGAGAATGTTAAATAGTGCAGCTACTGTGGAAAAAAATGGAGATTTCTCAAAAAATTAAAAATAGAACTACCATATGATACACCAATTCCACATCTGCTAAAATAGTCAACCTGTAGAAGCAGAGAATAGAACGGTGTTTACCAGGGGTCATGTGAAAGAAAAATAGGAGTGGTAGTTCAGTTAGTCTGAAGTTTTAGTTATGCAAGGTTAATTAGTTCTGGAGATTTTCTATACAACCTAATGGCTATAATCAACAGAATTGTAATATGCACTTTAAAATTTGGTAAGAAGATAGAGCTCATGTTAAGTTCTTACCACACACACACACACACACACACACACACACAAAGAGGTATAGGAAACTTCTGGATGCATCTGTTACCTTAATCATGGTGATGGTTTCATGTGTGGTATTACTCATTTCTCTAAATATCATTGTATACAGTAAATATATTCAGTTTTTTGTATATAAAAATTGAAAATAAAGATCTAAGTTGAAATAAGTGATTTTTAAGTAGGTAACAGGTAAGCAAGGGGTAAAGGACATCATATATTTCTACAAGAGAGACAGTATAATGCTATTAAATTTGATCTAAAATGTAAATAAATAAGAGTATTTGCCATGCCCATTTAAAAAATACTATTTAAACCTGCCACAGCCTTTAAAAACAAACAAACCACATATACACCAGAATGAAACAAAACAAAACAAAACAAAACTATGGGAAAGTACCTCATAAGTAAATAGATAGTGGTTGCCAGTCTTGCCAAGAAATATTGGAGAGCATATGCTAACTCTATACCATGGCCTAACAGGGCACAAAGGCACTCTGATCCCACATTGAAAAATGTTTCTGAGCAGAGAAGAAAAATCTGTAGAGATTTGTACAGAACCATCACATCTGTGCCAACATATGGCAAGCTGATAAATACATGTGTCACTAGTAAAATGAACCATGAAAAAATGTTATCTTTATAAACTGTTTATTTCAAAATCTAAGTCTTTACAATTTTATTTTTCAATTGCTTATTCAAAAAAAATTAAAAGATTGAATTTTCAAAGATTTCAAAACTTGCAATTTAAAAGATTAGGATGTTCAAAAAAGAGTATTCTGAATCACAGCATCGGTAGATACTCTTCCTTTTGTGAGTCTCTGTATACTTTAGAAATGACCTCTTACAGAGGTCTCAGGTATTTGGCATATGGAAAATTTACTCCAGATGTGTGGAGTATAATGTTGCTCTTTTTTGGGGTGGGGGGAAAGGGAGACAGTGGGGTGAGATAGGAGATGATTCCCTTTTTTCTGCAGCCAAAATATGAAATATTTCCTGTTGAGGCAGATCTACTCAATAGCCCAGGGTAAGATCTCTTTAGGGGTTAATGCATGCATTCTCACTGGGGAAAATATTGCCTTCAAGGAGAAATAAATGGTTTTGGGGAAACAAAAATATCTTAGATATTACAGTAGGTTGTGGTTTTGTAAGAAGCCTAGTAAATAAGCAAATAATATGGCACAACTGCAATGTTAAAAATATGCAAGTTGGGAGTTGTTAGTAAATAAAAAAACCCCACATGATTTAAACAATCACAGTAATGGGTAATAAAAACAAAACAAAACAAAACAACAACAACAAAAACAAGGTTAACAAGGTTGATTAACGCTGCGTAAATGAGTTCCGGGTTCCAAGTGAGGGTTGTCAATCCATGGGACTAGAACCAGCTGTCAGACTAGAACAGGGAGCAAGAATGCAGTTGTCCAGCAAGGAGAGCAGGTAAACATGGAGTATCTATCTGCGGTTAATGGTATGGTAGATAAGCATTTAAGAAGTGGAATGTACAGGGGCGCCTGGGTGGCGCAGTCGGTTAAGCGTCTGACTTCAGCCAGGTCACGATCTCGCGGTCCATGAGTTCGAGCCCCGTGTCGGGCTCTGGGCTGATGGCTCAGAGCCTGGAGCCTGTTTCCGATTCTGTGTCTCCCTCTCTCTCTGCCCCTCCCCCGTTCATGCTCTGTCTCTCTCTGTCCCAAAAATAAATAAACGTTGAAAAAAAAAATTAAAAAAAAAAAAGAAGTGGAATGTACAGATAAAGAATCTCATGAAACAAGAGCATACAGTTGCCAGCTAAAATATAGGGCACTGAATTAAATTTGAATTTCAGAACAACAATGAATAATTTGGGACATACATATATTAAACATTATTCATTATCTTAAATTCAAATTTAGCCTTCCACTCTGTGTTTTCATTTGATAATTCTTGCAAGTCTTTTCTGCCAAAATGCCAGTTATCTATTAGAAAAAAAATAAAAGTAAATCAAAGACCCTAGAACTTCAGTTATTGGTCTTAAAATCTGTGGTCCCCCAAAAGGTTCTCTTCATTTTCAAAGGTTAATATATAAGTTAAGTAACTCGTCTAAACTCAAGAAGGCTGAGATACTAATCTATTTAATTTTTTCGCTGTAGTCAATCTTTGTACTGTTACTGTCACCTAGATCAAACTATCTCTGTTGATATAGAAACCATTTAAGTATAAAATTATACACAGGTACATGCACACACACACATACATATACTGAAATATAATATCATGAGGAATTCTTAATGATCCTTTGTGTTAAGCAATAGGTGGGAGGGCATTCCATTTACTTCTGCACTGGACCATAATCACTATTTGCATTTGGCAGATAGGTATATAAGTCTTACATCTGATTTATGGATAACTATATAATATACTGTCCATCAGTTGACAGTTCTCCTTGGTTTCAGTACCTCCATGAGGTAGGCATTTCTTATCAAAGGAAGATCTTTCATTTTTATAGGCTTGGCTTGGCCTCAGTCTTTGAGAACCTCTATTTTGCTCTTTCCTCCTTCTTTCTTGGTATATTCCTTAAGCATCATTAATTACTCCTAATTTCAGTGAAAACCAGCCCTTGCCATCTGCAATCTAAGAACCTAGATTACTGTTATGTATCTTTCTCTCTCTCTCTCTCTCTCTCTCTCTCTTTTTTTTTTTTTTTTTTTTTTTTTTTTGGATAAACGTCAAGGATGTATCTGAAAATAGATTACCTGTTGGGTAGTTGGTCCTATCACAAGCCCCATTTCCATCCTGCAAACAGTTTTATGTAGAATTAACAGAAAACAGATAAATTAGCATTAGTTGTATAAATTAAGTATTGAGATCTACAGTTTGAAAAATAACAGTGCCTTGAGGGTCCTTAACATTTTCTCCTTGTCTCATTCATAGTGATTGGAACAAAGATGAGAGAGCAGAAGGGATAATAAGTAATTCTGACCACCTGGATTTGTTTTAAATTTTGATTTATTTCTAGTTTTTATTAAGTTTTTAAATTTTAGTTTCAGTATAGTTAACATACAGTATTATATTACATTAAGATGTACACTATGATTCAACAATTACTCAGTGTTCATAAGTGTGCTCTTAATCTCCTTCATCTATTTCACGCATTCCCCCATCCACCTCTCCTCGGCTATGCTCCATTTTAAATGAGTACCCTGAGTAAAGTTATTACTCTTTCAAAAAGAACATTTGTTACTTGAAGCTTACTTCAGAATACCTGGTTCTGAAAGATATGTATAAAACACTCCATCCATGAAAAATAGAATACACATTTTTTTGAAGGATACACAGATGAATCCCCTGGTTAAATCACATAAAAAGAGACATAACAAATTTTGAAAATTTAAGAAGATTGAAATCAGACCAAGTATATTTTCCAACCATGATGGTACAAACTAAAAATCAACAATAAAGCTGAAAAATATACAATGTAAATATTAAATAATATAAATATTAGCTAACATACTCCTAAAAAATACAACATACTACTGCACAAACAGGCAAATTAAGAAATCAAGCGGCAAATCAAAATATGTCTCAAACCAAAAGAAGATGAAAACAATATTCCAAAATGTAAGGGATGCAGCAAAAGCAGATATTAGAGTGATATTTATGCTATAAATGCTTTAATTAAGGAAATAAAGTTCAAATAAACAACGTTATACCACAAGGAACCAGAAAAAGAAAAAAAAATTAGCTGAAATTTAGTAGAGGAAGGAAATAACAAAGGAAAATCAGAAATAGTGGTGCCTGGGTAGCTCCACTGATTAAGCATCCCATTCTTGGTTTAGGCTCAGGTCATGATCTCATGGCTTTGTGGGCTCGAGCCTCACTAATGTTGGGCTCCGTGTTGGTAGGGCGGAGCTTGCTTGGGATTCTCTCTGTCTCCCTCTGTCTCTACCACTCCCCCATTTGTGCTGTCTCTGTCTCTCTCAAATGGATGGACTTAAAAAAAATCAGAAATAAGAGACCAGAATAAATAATAATATTGAAAGTAATGACCAGTTTTTCTTAAAAAAAAAATAAAATTGTCAATACTTTAAGTACATTAAAAAAAAAAAAAGACTCAAAAGCCAAAATGAGAAATAGAAGAGAAAACAATACAACTGATAACCACAGGGATATATAGTATGATAGCAGATTATTATGAACAGTTATATACCAACAAATCAGTATGAAAAAAAATTCCAGATAATTCCTAAAAACGCACGTTACCAAGATTGAATCATGAATCTAAGAAGTAGGAAATCTTCTTAGACCAATAACAAGAATGAAAATTGAATAGGAATCAAAAATCTCCTAGCACAGAAAAGCCCAAGACTGCATGGTTTCATTGGTGAATTCTTCCAAACATTTAAAAAATATATAATTAGTAACAATCTTTATCAAAATCTTACAAATATTGGAATAGAAGGAACATGTTCACAATGATTCTGTGAGGCCAGGACTACCCTAATCCCAAAGCTGCACAAAAACAATACAAGAACAGAAAAGTCTAGTTTGTCCAATATAAGTATTGCTACTCAGACTTTCTTTTGACATCCATTTGCGTGATAATTGTTTCTCCACTCCTTCACTTTCAATCTGCAGGTGTCTTTAGGTCTAAAATGAGCCTCTTATAAGTAGCATATAAATGGGACTTGTTTTTGTTTTGTTTTTTTAAATTTATTCTGACACCCCGTGTCTTCTGATTGGAACATTTAGTCCATTTATATTCAGAGTAGATTTTTTAAATCTTTTTTTTAAATATTTTTTGAGAGAGAGGGCATAAGTGAGCAAGGAGCAGAGAGAGAGAGAGGAGCAAGGAGCAGAGAGAGAGAGAGAGAGAGAGAGAGAGAGAGGGAGAGAAAGAAAGGGAAAAAGAGAAGCAGGGCTTATCCGAGGAGGGGCTTGAGCTCACCTGATACAGGGCTTGAACTCAAACCATGGGATCATGACCTGACCGAGCCATGGAAATAGTGTCATTTCATTACTTTTTTTGTCATTGTTTCTGGAGATTTTCTCTGTTCCTTTCTAGTCTTTGTCACTTTTGGTCTTTCCCTTCCCTTCAGAGCCCCTTAAATATTTTATGTAGGGCTGGTTTAGTGGTCATAAACTCCTTGAATTTTTGTTTGTGTGGAAAACTCGTTATCTCTCCTATTCTGAATGATAGCCTTGCTGGATAGAGTATTCTTGGCTGCAGATTTTTCCCATTCAGCGTGTTGAATATATCATGCCACTCTCTTCTGATTTGCCAAGTTTCTGTTAAGAGATCTGAAGCTAACCTTAGGGGTTTTCCCTTCTGAGCTAAGGACTTCTTTTGTCCTGCTGCTTTTAAGATTTTTTCTTTATCACTACAGTTTGCAAATTTAATCATAATATGTCTTGGTGTTGGCCTGCTTTTTTTTTTTTTTTTTTTTTTTTTTTTTTTTTTATGGGAGTTCTCTGTGTCTCCTGAGTTTGGATGTCTGTTTCTTTCCCAGAGTTAGGAAACTTGTCTATTATTTCTTTTTTTTTTTTAAAAAATTAATGTTTATTCTTGAGAGAGAGAGAGAGAGAGAGAGAGAGGGAGGGAGGGAGGGAGTACGAGTGGGGGTGGGGAGCAAAGAGAGATGGAGACACAGAATCTGAAATCGGCTCCAGGATCTGAGCTGTCAGCACAGAGCCTAATGTGGGGCTGGGACCTACGGACTGTGAGATCATGACCTGAACCAATGACAGACGCTTAACCGACTGAGCCACCCAGGTGCCCAAAGAAACTCATTTTAATAAAAATAATCTTTTTAAGAATGAGTATAGACTGAATTGAAAAATACCTGAAAGACCTGAGAGGCATTAAAGAATCATTTCTTATTGAGAAATTGCTGTATGTGTGTGCATGTGCATGTGTGAGCAGTGTATTTCCATTAGTCTTCTATGACTCTCTTACTTACTGCAAATAATATATAATTTGACAGATTTAACTAAAATATTTTCCAAAAACATGCAATTTAACATAAAAATGAGATCCCTGAGAGTCCAGTCTGAATCAGAGCTATATGTCTAAGTAGATACATTCCTGATTCGGGAGAAAATTAGTTCTTTCAATATTGTGAGCAATGTAGACAGCATAGTCAGAATATTTAATTAAACAACTGTCTACATTTTACAAATTATTTACACAAGTTTAGTGTCAATAGGGCCCATTGAATCTCTAAATACATATTGAATAAATGGGAAATAACTCTCCTATATTGTGATGCCTTTTAAAAATCTTGTATAGGGTATAGGGGGCTAGGATAGCAAATGAAGATAAATCATTTATCAGTTTACATCTGAAGCTCCTTTTGTGGCTCTGGGTAATTATGTGATATTAATATTTAGTTGCCAGTGAGAGTACATTTCAGAGCTGTAATAAACTGATTTCCAAGAACACAACTGTGTTTCACAAAATTCTCAGATACTTACTAAATCAATTGGAAAAATAAAAAAAATAATTATGTGGGCTATCAAGAGCATGTGGTGTGGAGTTGTAGTGACATTCATGATATACTTTAAGTATTCTGATAAGTAAATAGTATGTATAAGTTTGCTTAGTTTTTACTGAAAGTTAAGATATACAAGTTTGACAAATATCTCTGAGTCAACGCACATACATTCTAAGAATTCACTAATACAAAATTTTCCAATCTGATCTGAGGAAACTACATAGTGTGTATTGAGAAAACTGAGTTTTCTTTTTGTCTAACATGAGAGGGTTGTATAAGAGGCCTATTTTTCAATAATTTTAACTAACCTAAAGAAAATTCTCGTATTGATCACAAGTCCTATTGACAAGTCAGACATTCCTTCTCTCATCTAGTGATTAGTTTGATTTCCTAATTCCCCTAACTCCTCATCCCCTTATCCTTAATTGAATTAATACTAATAATATATGTTAAGTCTTCTTGGAATACAGATTAAATCCATTCTCCTTGGAAACTCATGAACTCATTCATTTTAATAATACAAGAACATCCTTTAAGAAGATGACTCCAGTGTATTTATCTTCACCAGAATTTTCCAAACCTTGTGATAGTGCATATTAAACAGCAAACGGACATTATTACTAGTTTGATTCCTGCTTACCACATGAAAAATGATATTTCCAAATGTGGGAATTCAGGAAAACAGGAAGAGGATTTCTAGTTTTGTTTTTTTTTTTTAATAGTTTTTTTTTTTTTTCAACGTTTTATTTTATTTTTGGGACAGGGAGAGACAGAGCATGAATGGGGGAGGGGCAGAGAGAGAGGGAGACACAGAATCGGAAACAGGCTCCAGGCTCCGAGCCATCAGCCCAGAGCCCGACGCGGGGCTCGAACTCCCGGACCGCGAGATCGTGACCTGGCTGAAGTCGGACGCTTAACCGACTGCGCCACCCAGGCGCCCCAGGATTTCTAGTTTTTATAGTCACACACACCAGTCAATTCAAAATTTCAGGCTTTAGACATCATAAAGCTGAGAACCTGAAAAATAAAGGAGTAAAAGTCCATCAAAGGATTTTTGATTTTCAATCTCAGCATCAAGGAAAGAAATGTAAGAAGCAAAAATGTGCAAACTTAATTAAGTTTGATAATGGGGCCAACTACCTTTTTGACAAGTACCCAAAATAACCTGGAAGTTTGAACTGCCCTGAATCTGTGAATGTAATTTTTAGAAATCTATTTGAAACAACAAAGTTATAACGTGGAAAGAAAGGCAGACATTCTTCTCCCCATGGTCCATAGAACATAAAACATATACTGGTTTCACTCACTCTCCCAAAGCATGATATTTCAATATCATGTTTATGTTCCTCTTTCTATTTGGGTTAACACCCCATTCTCCCTTACTCAGTTCAGAACTGAGCCCAATTATTGTCTCTTCCAGGAAGCCTTCATGAACTGCTCTAGACTATGCTATATTTTTCCAAATTGTACTTTCCTCTACCTCAACTGTATTGTTTTGACTACCGTTTCTTCTTTAGTATGATTGGCCTAAACAATAAACCCCAAGTCTATGAAGGGCAGAGGCCATGCTTATTCATATATATATATATATATATATATATATATATATATATATATATCACCAACAACAAAACTCCTGATTCATAACAAGAGAGTCATGTTGTTTTGACACCTCCATTTATTATTCATCCATTCATGCTATTTTAAATATTTCAGACATACAGGGGCTAGGTGCTATGTATAAGAAGAAATAAATGTTCTTCTAGATCAAGATCTAGAACACTCCAACTTGTTGTGGTAAGAGTAGCTTATTGAATGGTCTTCATTGTTCTAAAGCATAAGAGGATATAGTAGGAAACAAACCAAATTTCCTCCTGTTGAGAGATTGGGGGAACAGTAATAATGCTGTGTAGTGTAAGAGAAGAGCATAGGCAGTTAGCAATTCATTTAAGTTTGCCGTGAAAGTCTCCTTTGTTATAATGGCATTGAGCAGGACTTAGATATCTTGGGAAATAGTGCTATAGACAGAAATCAGCAAATACTAACATACAAAATCCCCAACTTGTGAGTGTTCTTGGAGTATTTGGGGTGGGATATGTGGGAAACCAGTTTAACCAGAGCAGTCTTCTTATGGTTGAAGAGTGATGAAGGGTCAAATAGTGGTTGTGCCTGGTAATGGCACATTTGATTTAGGATCTTCTGGGATCTTCCAGTTACAGTGGTTTTCATGCTCACTTTCGAGTAAAGTGATATCACTGTTGACTTTTGTTTTGAAAGATAATCTAGATGCTGTGTAGATGTGGAAGTAAAGGATTCTCTAAGGATCAGTTATAATCCTATGTTGATCTCCATGAACACCTAGAGCCAGATTTGAAAGAAACATACGAACTACTGATTATTATAGTCCTGTTGCTGGTGTCTAAGACAGACCAAAGACAACCTATATTAGCTTATACTCATTTTTTGTGGATTAATGTTTGTACCTATTTCTTATTGTGTTTTTGATGGTAAGCTTTCTCTGTTCATATGTGATTTCTCTCTCCTGATTGCACTCAGACTAACATTAGTTCTTGGATTCCTGTGCATTTTATACTATACATAAGCACTGCCTTGGGATGTCAGTGTCTTAAAGAGATTTTGGTAAAACTACTTTACTTTTCATGATTTTTTCCCCTCCTATTCCCAGGAAGTACAAGGCAAGGCTACAGAACAATCAAAGGATTCACATTATGCATTACGTCCCTGATTGTGAATAATTTCCCCACATTAATATTTTTTGCACTTTCCCTACCATGAACTGTTTCCTAGATAGAAGGCTCATTTTTTTTCCCTCTCTGAGTGATTTCTGATGGCTTACACATGACTTATTCCAGGGAATACTCAACTGAGTTTCTGTAACTTAGATGCTAAATCTATGCAGTTTTGGAAAATTGTCAAAAAATGCACACACAGAGAAATGTTTGGAATAATTCAGTATTAAAATGTTCATCCCAGATATGTGTTGTTTGGTTTCTTTTGTTTGTCATCACACAGAGGCAGAAAACGTCTTAGAAATCATGTGGAGGGACCAAAGGAAGACCAAATATAATTAGCCTAGCTACTAGAAGAAAGTTCAACAAACTATACAAAAGGTTAAAAACAGTTGTACTGCATTTTCTTAATAGCCCCTGGGTGGGCTTTTGTCAAAATGCTTCTCCTTAATCCTGATTTGTAAAAAGCTGTGGGGAATTTGAATTCTACAGCCTTTTCAATATATTTGATCTGTTTGCATAGAGAACCTGCTCAGTCTCACTCTTCAATGAGAATTCCTTTTCTTATGGAAATTACTTAATGGATGAATAAATGTCAATATCAAGGTATTTACCATAGAATACAATGCAATTATTATAATTTTTCAAATTTTATCCAGTATTAATGGATTGTATAAACAGGGGAACATTTTCTTTCCTTTTGATTAACTTTGGCTTTTAGAATGGAAACACAGGGAAGATCATTACTCAATAATCTTAGTAAATAAAGCTCTAGAGGAATAAAAACAATTATATATAATATACGTGTGTGTGTGTGTGTGTGTGTGTGTGTGTGTGTGTGTGTGTGTGTTTGTGTATGTGTATGTATCCATAGGAAACATAAGATTAAATTTGAAGGTTGGGTTTTTTTTTTTTGAAATTTGCCACTTTTGAGTTAAAGTCACATGAAATATCTTCACTGTAGTAAACTCTTCAATTTATTAATCTTGAACTCACACCTTGACTCTTTAAAATAATATATATATAAATTTAGAAATTAAAATCTAAGGAAAATCCTGCATTTAATTTTGTTTTCATTCTTACAGGAATATAGTTGATGTAATTTTCTAATGTCATGAAAAATTACTAATATTACTAAATAGTAATACTTTTTTTTTTCAACGTCCTTATCCATAGATAAAACCTGAATACCTCAGTCTGTAGAAAATGGAATAAATAGCAACTTACCATTTTAGGTTTAGTAATCTATTCCTAAATGTTCCTTATCCACTTACACATTTTTAGAATGGTGAGCAAATCAAGATTTCACAAGCACTTTGTAATGACCATCCCAGAAGCCTCCATCATTCCCTTAAAACTTTCAGATTCTCTGAAACAGTGACTTTGACCAGCTCATCGAATGCCCTTGATAAGACATACATAGGTTATATATTCATTGTAGAATCCTCACTCCACACAACACAATTTGAAAAAAATGAGGAGGAACATAAACTTCATCTGATAAGAAATCCTTTCAGAGACAAACAGTCAGAGGGAAGGAACTTGTCAAATAAGCGGTAGCTATGACTGCACAAAGCATTGTTCATTTAAGCCATTCTGGCAGATTCAAAAAGCATTTTACAAAATCCTGTAAAAGAAATAAAAATGATTTCTGAGACATGCAAGTCAACTCTCCTGTACTTCTAAATAAGAAAAAGAGAAAGGAAAATACAGGAAAAAGAAAGAAGACAAAAAGACATTTCTTTTAATAGTTTTTTTGTTATTCTTTTAATCATCTATGCAGAATTCTCATTATTTTCTATTCTTTTCATGATTGAACATGAGGTTTATAAGTTCATATAACACGTAAAAGGATGGATGTTGCACACTGCACATGTAGTGTTGACTCAAGAAAGAGAGTAACTGTGGTTAAATATTACTTGGAGTATTACTTGGAACCTATATATTACTTGGAACCTCAGCTGTTTTGTCCATTTAGGGATGTCTGGATTGCAATTGAGCTGGGACATTTGTATGAATGACCCTCAGGAAAATATACTGAAGTAATAAATCAGAGTCCTGAAAGGACATAGATAGCATATTTAAATAGGGGCAAGTTGAGAGGCATTTACTAAGAGAAATATTTATAAAATGTGGGCCAACTCTAATGAAACCCAAGGTATTATATCCTAGGTCCTCTAAGACACCATTAACATCTTTGGTTTATGGGAGCAAGAGGCTGGAATGGTTGCCAGTGGAAAGGAGGCTACCTGAGAAGAACTGTAACTTTTGTTCAAATGATGCCTAAAGGAGTCTTCAGGAGGAAAGTATGCGTATCTAGATATAAATCACCAGCTTCACTCTCTGCCTTCGCTGTTATTTCCTGCTATACTCTCCTTCCTGAAAGAGAGTGGGGAGGGTTATTGACACAATCTGTATTGAACTGCTTTCCAGAGCACAGAGCAGGGTAGAGAAATGTAGACATTTGAATCTAGCCTAAGGGGCAAGCGAAAGATATTCAGCACAGTTAGAAATAGTGACAATACAGAGAAGAGATATATTTAGGAAAAAGAGAAGATGAAGATATGTCATAAACCATTATGTTTTGCTGGGAAATACAAAAAAAAATATAGTGAATCTCAGAATATCTTGCTTCCTTAGTTTACTGTTGCTGATGACATCATTTGATTTGAGTCTTTTTAAATGTAAACACTTTCCAGAATATCTTTGGGTTGGTAAAGCTGGGGCCATCTCAAAATTCTTTCATATTCAGTGTGGTAAGAAAGTCCCCAAGTTGTAGAAAATAGACATTCTCTAAATTTCAAAGGCAGAGACAGAGCCGTATATATAACATGAAATTATACATTCTTCATACAGGATTTTAGAGGATTGTTTCAGTGTTTCTTGGTGTGTAGCAAATTAGTCCAAAGTGTAGTGGCTCAAGACAACAATAATTTATTATTTGTCATGATTCTGTGAGTTGACTGGTCAGTTGAACAGTTCTGTTCTATGTGGTATAGCTGTGGTCACTCGTGGTTTTATCAACTGTGAGCTCAGCTGGAGCTGGAATGTTCACGGCAGCCTCTCATTCTGTGGTCTCTCACCACATAATTTCATCCTTCAGTACTCTAGCTTGAGTTTTATTACATAATGTAGACTGGTTTCTAAATAGAAACATTCAAGAAGGCGAGTGCCAATGTGCAAGTGTCTATGAAGCTTCTGCTAACATCATTTCTGATAATGCCTTTCATCAATGGAAGTTTTATGACCAAACACAGAATCTGTGCAGGAAGGACTCTACAAAGGAGCATCATTCACTGTGAGCCATTGATGTAAGAGTCGATCGAAAGCATGAATTTAAATGACATTATTTCCTTATACTGTTTTTTTTTTTATAAATGCCAGTAACATTGATTTACACTGGATATACAGAAGTAAAAAGAAAAAGGATTAAATTCATGTGCTCAAGTACTTTGCAATGCCATGTGTGAGACAGATACTTTCAGGGAAGTGCTGCAGTAGAATTGCATGTGAAATGTTTGGAGAAATCTGAATATGGAGCCATGATATCAGTCTGGGAATTGGAATGAGGGAAATGGTTTTCCTTTATTTTTCCCCTATATCCTAGAGAAAAAGTAGGTCTTCATAAGTATGGAAGGAATACAATTAGGATAATCCAGGAAAGGGATACACAAAGCGTGGTGGCATGATTGTTTTTGATGTATTTGAAGAATTGAGAGAGGCTCTGCTGGACTAGAAGATAGATTCTATGGAATAAGCCGCAGCTGAAAAGGAAGATGCAGTCCAGTTTTAAAAATGTTGGCAATGCCCAGCTTCTGTGTCATATAGGAGAAAGACACATCAGATGTCTAAAAAATGAAGACATTGTGGGATATATGGTAATACCATTAGCTGATAGAGGATTTCCAGATTTATTATAGAAGACAGAGGCTATCCAGGTGGGTAGGTGCTGTGTTCTTGAGGAAGACAGGCCAGGTCATATTGAGGTAGAACCAGTGTCATGACAGGAAGACAAATATCTTTGCCAGGTCAAGGGCCTGAGGCAAAAGAGTAATATCATGAAAACAGATCATGTAGCACTGTTACTACAAACAATATAAATCACAGATATTGAATTCACTTTCAGGGAAAGGGACTTGTCACTTTCTTCTAAATGTCTCTAAAACTTAGGTTTCTCATCATTAATTTAGGGCCAGTGATATCTATTTCAGACTATTGCTTTAATAAATACATTATATATATATATATATATAACTATTATATATATATATAACTATTATATATATATATATATATATATATATACACACTATTAACTAGACCAGTGATATCTATTTCAGACTATTGCTTTAATAAATACATTATAGATATAGATATAGATATAGATATATAGATATATAACTATTAACTAGACTGAAAATAGTAGATGGTTAGTAATTGGTAGTGATTGTTATTTCTATCTATTTGATTTAAGAAGTAATAGCTACCTCATTAGGCTTCTACAATTACTAATTGTAATCCCACTAATACCCTACAAAGTAAATACTGTTATTCCTATTGTATATATAAATGAAATGAGTCTCAAAGATATTTATTTTTCATACATATTTATAAGGTGAGTCAGTAAAAATATCCACATTCAAACTCAAGTCCTCCTAAATTAAAATGATGATAGCAATTAGATTATGTCACAGTATCGAGGAATTGACATAGTATTGAGGAAATATTGAGTATTGAGGAAGTATTGAGGAAAATAGTATTGAAGAAGTTGACATAGAATTGAGGAAATGACACTTATTAGGTGCAAATTATTGGATAAATATGAATGATTTTATTTTCCTTAGCCCACCAATTCTCTATCAGTGCTGGGTCTATTTTTGCCAAAGGAGATAGCTTATTAACGCTGGTACACAAAGGATACAGAGACTATAGAAGGGACAGAGTGTCCTTGAATACAAAAAACTATTGTTTTGAATATATTAAGTTTAGGGTATCTGATAATTGATGCAGAGATTAATAGTGTGCCTTCATAAATATAATTCTGAGTCATCTGGAAGTATTTTGAAGGAGAACATGTAGAATACAAAAGATCTTCACCAATTGACAGATACATTCCAAAGACTTCCAAAAACATTCCTCTTACTTAATACGGGGTTGTGCAGTGTGAGGGCTGAAAGTCAATAATGGCTTCTCTGTGAGAAGTATAGAGATTATGGGAGGGCATAGACAAATAAGGAACATTAAATATCATCCCTGAGAATGTACAAGCTTCTGCTTACCCTCTCTTCATCTCTACCCTCAAGAAAGATCTCTTGTCTTGATTTAAAAGAGCCAAAGAAAGACATACAGAATTACCATTTTGAGAAGCTTAAAAAATGAGTATTGACACTTAATGTTTTTCCCTTGCTAATGTCATAATGCTACTTTGTATTGTAGAATTTATTTTAATTTAATACTTAGACATTTTCTCACTAGGTTGTTCTATCTTGCTTACATCTCTTCAAATACTACCATGATTTTCTCACCATTACACTTCAGCTGCACTACTTTTCTCTGAAAAAAATAAAACAAAACAACCTGAGTTTGTTCCTACATTAGGACCTTTATTACTGCCGTTCTATCTGGGAGCCCTTTCCCCAATGTTTGTATGAATAAACACTCTTTATTCCGGTTGCAGATCAGTTGTCACCTGTTCTCAAAGTTTTCCTTGATTCAATTTAATGCCCCCCTCAATTCTTACCTTCAAACATTGTATCACTTGGTCTTCTTGAAAATGTCTTCTTTCTGTAAATCACTGCCTGAAATTAATTGTGTTTAAACTATGTTGACTTGCGTATTATTGTTTGCTTTCCCAGATTAGAAAGTAGGGTCCATGGGATCAAAGCCTTATTGTACTGCTCTTCTCTGTATCACTGGTGCTTAGAAGAGTGAGCAGTTGGCCTAGTGGCAGTAACAAATAAATGTTGCATAAGTGGATGAATTTCCAATTTAGCTGCTAAAAAAACAAGTGGGACCGTAGTACATTTATATGTGTTGTGCAATAAAAAAGAGCTGGTGGGTTGTAAAGCAGAGTTTGGGAAACTTTTCCTATAAAGAACCAGATAGTAAATACTTTGACTTTTGAGATCTTCATTGTTGAAATGATGTTAACAACTACTTAACTCTAACAGTGTAGTGTGACCATGTTCCAATAAAACTTTATTTACAAAAACTTTACTAAAAAAAAAAAAAAAGTAGACAGTAGGTCATAGTTTGCCAAACCTGTTGTAAAGTGTGGAAAAAATGCTTTGATAGTTGTGTGCCATAAATATTGAATTTAGATATGCCAGTAGCTGTGCCAAATTTGTACCTGATAAATAATTTTTCATCCTCATTCTCTTTTGCCCTATTCCTATATAGAGTGCATATAGAGTGTGTGTGTGTGTGTGTGTGTGTGTGTGTGTGTGTGTACATATATGCATAGGCAAATATGTATTATATTAAGTTTAGATGACTCATTCCATGAACTGGATTCTGTGTCTCATGAAGGAATATAATATTTATTTTTTATAAATACAGCACTCTTAGTAAGTAATTAGCTACAAATGGTGTGTAAACAACCTACGTTTGTCTTTCTTTCTCTTTTTAGTGTATGTGATTCCACCCTACCTACCAGGATAGGTTTTTTTTAATATATATATTTTGTTCTAGATATTATAGTTTAGAAGTATTGTTTTAAGTAATATGTAGATATGGCTTTAAAATCTCAGCTTCAATAGGAGCATTTATAGAACAGCAACAGTATGTCATACCCTCAGCCTACACATTCTTTTTCACATAAATAATTATTGTGTATTAATTTATTTGCTTCCCTCTACCTAGCTACATTTTAAAAGAAATCAAGCCTAATAATATTTCAGAATTGAAAAAATAATTTTACTTCATTAAACACCAATGCCTGATCAACAATTCAAGGAACACAAAGCTTCAGAAACGTAATTGCCAGTTCTGCTTGACTATGTGAAAATAATGTAGCAAACACAGTAACTGAAAATCCCAGAACATTGGAGTGCCTGGGTGTCTCAGTCGGTTAAGCATCTTAACTTCGGTGAGCCCACTGTCAGTGCAGAGCCTGCTTCAGATTCTGTGTCCCCTCTCTCTCTGCCCCTCCCCTGCTCATGTTCTGTCTCTCAAAAATAAACATTAATTTTTTTTAAGAAAATCCCAGAACATAACAGTTTTGGATTTGTTTCTGATCAGCTATGAATCATAATATATTAACATCTTACTGAAATATTAACTAAATATTGTTTTATCATTGAGTGAGATTATTGATCTAATAAAATTTAACACATTAACCTATATTCACTGAAAATCCATACTTCAAAATCTTACTGCTGTTTCCAAAATCTTATGCAGGCATAATTTTATTTTTCTTCAGAGGGACTTTGTTCATCTTGGTGATTGATGACTATGGATTTGGATGCCAGTCTGTCACACCAATAAGTGCTATCTTTGACACTGGCATGTGTATCTTTTATTTACACATAATAAATATGGTTTTATTTTCTGAAATTCAAAGAATATGCCATTTGATTCCATATATTATTTATATTTGAATGAGGAAACATTCTCTAGGTTTGGTTCTCAGAAAGATTGATTCTTTTTACTGAAAACCTGTTGTTTTGCCAAATAATTTTTTCATAGGTCCTTTAAATAGTCCATTAAATGGCAATAATTCATATGCATTTCAGTTAGGACTTAAATTTGCCAGATGGTTTATAGCACAGTTGACTTGAGCCATTTAGAATGTTATTCACAAACATTTGTCATCTTAAATCTTGTCATGAATCTCTTTCATGCAAGTATTTTTCTTTGCAGGGAATCAGTTACATGGTCCTAATTCTTTATGAGCTACTTCCTCCTACAAGCTCATTGGTTTTCGCTATATAGATTTACAGGGCAAAGCCAAATGTTTCTATAAAAACACTGCTATATAACCTCTAAGCTTGTCTTATCCCGCTTACACTACAATAATTAACTATGGCCCCAAGAAGGCAGATATATAAGTGATAGAAATTAGTTTTTGAAAAAGTAAAATCCCATTTTTAATAGAAGGCCTCTATATAACGAATGTTAAATCCTTTATAAAAATATCTTATCTTCACATATGGAGCAGCCAATGGTATTAAACCTGACATTAGTTAATTATGCTTTTAGAACCTGAAGTTACTCTTAGATAAGGTAAATGGTCAAAATTTTATTACCTCAAAATTTGTTTCTGTATCAGTATGCATATTTAGTATGTGAATCATCATTGTCAATAAAATGAATTTTAACATAAAATGAAAATTTGCTGAATATAAATAAATAGCAAGTAAACTGAGAAACCCAAGTTCCAAACATGAATGTACATAATACTATATCATGTTAAATATGACAGCATATACAGAATGTGAAATTGGTCGGTTCATGGTCAAAAGAGTATTTCCCAAATCAATTTATTTTAAGACAGATATTCTACATGTATATTTATAAAATTTTTGATGAATGAATAGAATATGTATCTTTAAAAAGCTTAGTGGCGGATAATTGAAGAGATAAGGAATAGAAAAACCTTGCCTGTCCTCTGTGTACCAGATAGCTTTTGTTGAAGAAAATTGCAGCACTAATCCTTCAGGTTCCCTAGACATGTTATAGAATATGCATACAGACTGATAAAACAATCATACATTTTAATATTTAATACATGCATACAAATAAATACCACATAATGGAATATTTTAGTAAACTGCAAACATTTTTGTCTTCAATATTTACCAGAGATTTTCTAATTAAAAGTTGAAAATGCTAAATATAGTTTTTTAAACTTCCAAAACTAGTAGAGTTTTTCTCCAAACTGTAGACTCTCAAACTTGCCTATTTATTTACTAATATGTGTTCTCCAAGTTTGAGATCTCTTGTTGGAGCTCATTATTTTAATCACAACATTACAGAACAGAGTTCTCCTACCTAACAAACATTCCACTATTCTTCTATTCCTATATTAGTAGGTGGACATTTTCATCACTATTCTCCAGGACTAGCAGGAGTTTTTAAAGTATAACTCTTTTACTGTGTTTAAAAACTGTACTCCTATATGTGGAAAAAATTATAAGGAAGAAAGAAATACTAAGTTGATCTTATATGTTTTTGGAATGTTACTGTCATTAAAAGTGATATTATGGGGGCGCCTGGGTGGCGCAGTCGGTTAAGCGTCCGACTTCAGCCAGGTCACGATCTCGCGGTCTGTGAGTTCGAGCCCCGCGTCGGGCTCTGGGCTGATGGCTCAGAGCCTGGAGCCTGTTTCTGATTCTGTGTCTCCCTCTCTCTCTGCCCCTCCCCCGTTCGTGCTCTGTCTCTCTCTGTCCCAAAAATAAATAAACGTTGAAAAAAAAAATTAAAAAAAAAAAAAGTGATATTATGGGCAAGATGATATTACAAATATTTACCAATATTTACCTTTAACACAGTTACCACATAATCAGAAATGACACTAACACCTAACTCGAATGACTATAATGTGTTGAACACCTGAATAACGGCTAAAACTACCCGACATAAATTCATGAGTCCAGTATAATCCACCTAAATATTGATGGCTACAAGAACCTGTCCCCTTAAAACAACATCAAATATCAGTAATTTTTTTTTGGTTTGTTTGTTTGCTTGTTTGCTTTTGAGTGGAATAGATACCAAATTCTAGAGACGACAAACAGGCAGAATTCCAAATCCTCTCAACTTCCTCTGTCTTAACTTATACATTAATAATAGCTTGATAGTACTGTTGCCTGATCTATTTGTATGACTCTCTCTCTTCCTATAAAAATATCATAGACCTTTAAGCTTTTGGCATATTGGTAATAAAAGGTAGCCTTAATTGATATTAGTTGCTGAGTTGACCTTCAAGTAACTGTTTTAAAATCATAGGTATAATTTAGGAAAATGATTTCCAACGTTGAAATTGCTTTTTTAACTTGTTTTGCAATTCATCTCTTTTTTATAGGACACTAAGAATTTAGTTTTCAAAGTTAAAATTATATTATGATGAAGTAAAATGTTAAGTAAAAATTCATTTAGAAATTTGAGTTGTTTTTGTTTGTTTGTTTGTTTTTGCATTTTCCCCAGCTTTGTTGAGATATCATTGGCATGGAACATATGTAAGTTTAAGGTATATTCTGTGATTAGACACATGCATATAGTAAGAAATTATTACCACAATAATGTTAGTTAACACTTCAATTTCAAAACTACTCCAATTTACAGGAAATTATAAAAATTATGTAACAGACACTCATGTGAAGACTACAAAGATATAACAGATGGTTACATTTTCCCCTATTTACGTCAGATCTCTTTAAAAACATAAAATTCAAAAAATATAGCTAAATCTTACCCCTCATGTCCTCCTTCTTCTCCCTCTCCAGAGATATGCACTCTTTTGAACTTGGATTAAATCAATCCCATGCATAATTTTATACTTTTGCTGCATGCATACATACATACATACATATATACATACATATATATCAATGTTTATAACTTAATTTCACATTTGGAAATTTAACATATATGGTATCATGTGTTATGTATAATTTTTCAGTATGTTAATATCCAACAAATAATTAAAGCCAGAATAATGTTCTAATTCTTGATTTTTAATTTTTTTTTTTTTTCAACGTTTATTTATTTTTGGGACAGAGAGAGACAGAGCATGAACGGGGGAGGGGCAGAGAGAGAGGGAGACACAGAATCGGAAACAGGCTCCAGGCTCTGAGCCATCAGCCCAGAGCCTGACGCGGGGCTCGAACTCACGGACCGCGAGATCGTGACCTGGCTGAAGTCGGACGCTTAACCGACTGCGCCACCCAGGCGCCCCATAATTCTTGATTTTTAGAGAAATTGCTTCTAATATTTAACTATTAAGTATATTGGCTTTTTTCTGTATTTTTGTAATTATGCTTTGTCAATTTAAGAATAGTTTGTTTTTCTAAATTGTGTTAACTGTGGCATATATAGCTAATGAATGATTGGGTTCTATTATTCCTACCATGATCTACCTATTGCAATGTTCTATTGTCAATGAAGTGTACCTCTTATCTTTCCATGACAAAAACATGACCAAGGCAGATTTCTTTAGGGTTTGCTCTTTTTTTAATGTTTGTTTATATATTTTGAGAAAGAAAAAGAGAAAGAGAGAGAGAACGAGAATGAATAGGGGAGGGGTAGAGAGAGAAGGAGAGAGAGAATCCTAAGCAGGCTCCAATTATGACCTGATATGAAATGAAGAGTTGGATGCTCTACCGACTGAGCAACCCAGGCACCCATAGGGTTTGCTTTTCTTAACTGTCCATTCTAGGAAAGCCATTTATATTAACATTTCATTTTTTGGCTTCCTATACCATAAGAATAGTGAAAATTTAGACTACAAATTCCTACTGCTTTCATATTGCCAACATATATTTCCTCTTGCAAAAGTCACCAAAAAACTAATAACATTTTGACATTTCCTTTACCTGGTCAAGGGGTTGGACTTACGAATTACTCTTTTACTGGAGTTTTACCCTTTGAAGATCCTGGCCTTTGTCTGGGGTTTCCTTTCCAGTCTTCATCTTATGTAGGCCCAGATGCTTCTGTGTTGCCCTGTATGAAGGCAAAACAACCTTCTGCACTGGATCCACAATACACAGGACCTGCTACATTTTCACATTAAGATTAACATTATGGTTAACATTAAGGTTAACAACCCTTCATGTTTATCCCCTGGAGATTGCCTTTTATGTTTCTTCAGTGTTCACATCTGAATTTAAATGAAAAAAAAAAAAAGTGATGTCTATCTAGTATGGCTAGATCTAGGACAGTTTTAGCACTTTCTGGTCCATGTTTTATCAGGAAATATTTTGGGTTTTCTATGGTTGAGTTGGGCAGTTTGATAGACCTGTTGCTAATTTACCCAAGCAAACATTTTTGCATGTTTCTTGTACAGCATAAGACTTTGGAACATTGCATGCTAAGGTATTTATGTTTTAATGTATTTCAAATTGTCTTTGTGAATGATTTTGTCTCTCTGAGTGGAGATCCTTATCTCTGGAGGTAGCATGGTCTTCTATAGAGGTATGAGTTCTGAGAGGCTGTCTAACTTGATTTTAATCTTATTCTGAGCCACAGTAAATACAAATGACTAGCAAAACAAATGACTTTACATTTATTTTGAAACTAGAAGAGCATTAACTCAGACTTTTGATGGGGCTGTGACTGGAACTTACTACCTTTGAGAGTTGAGTGGAGAAGAACTGTACTGTATTTATAAAGCCTGTTGAAGAATGAATTTCTTGTGAGAAAAGTGATGAATAAAACAAAAGTGTTTGGATAATTCAACTATTTGATTTTGATCATTTATTGGAATTGTAGTTAACTTTTCTGTTATAAAGGAGTTTGAAAAAAATCCACTTCTACCAAACAAACAAACTACTAAATCTCTTATTTTATTTTCTGATATTTTATATTTTTCCTCTTTGTCCCAAGTGACAAAAATTGAAGCAGTAAATAACCAAGGAAAACATAACTCATATATCTGGGGGTGTTGTTGGATATTTCTTATTTAAATTGTTCCTATCTTAATTTTGATTAAAATGAAAATTTGAATCTCCTCCTACTCAGTGCTTAACTAGATTACTATGAATAAATAGAGGCTAATGCAGATTATATAACTTTTTCAGTTTTCTTAAAACTTTTATTATATCTTAGAAATTTTTCTTGCTGAAGATTTTTTTTCAATTCTTGATTTTTGTTTGCTTTATAACATTTTACTAAATAATAACAGGTAAAGAATGTTAGGGAATGATACAGAGTTTTTATCAGATAAAATTGGGTTGGATTCTAAGTAAATATTTATAGTGATTTTAAAGTTAAAGTAGATTGGCTATATTAAAAACACGAAAATATTATATTTAATGGTAAGATAAGACACTGTAGTTCTATGAAAAGGGCATTTTAAGTTCAGTGACATTGATATAAATTGTAAAAGTTTTCTTGTGTATAAACACTGTCCATATCCAATTTTTTTTTAATTTTTATTTTTTTTCTGGCTTTGTTGGGATATTGACACAACATATGAAAGCTTAAGACATGTACAATGTGATGATTAAATATATGTATAAATTGGAAAATGATCACAAAAATGTTAATTAACACCGTCTCATTTGGGAACATTTTTAAAGTAAGTTAATTGGATGCGTAGTTCAATATATTCCGTAATTCAGTGTTGAGCTTTTATGATTAAACGAATCATTGAGCCATGGATAGCAATGGCTCACTAAACAGTAAAGTAAATAAAATCTAATTAATACTTTTTCTACATGGTAGTTACCAAAATGCATTAATTGTGTCTAAAGTATATGTGCGTGTGTGTAGGTACACAACAGTTTTGTAAGACAAAAAAGCTGATCACATATGTTGTTCACCATTATGTATAGACCCCTTATCATGTTTCATGTTCAAAATCCATTCACCTGGATAGATTCTTAGAACTATGTTAACATATAACTATAACACTGTTCAAGTATTGTATTATGATTCTGCAATATTGGATTTAAGAAATTGTAGAAACTTTAAAATAGAGGTGTATTACATTCAACTCAGATTCTTTTGTGTGGTTAGCAAATTTTCAGAACTCATGAAACAGATAATAAAGGGCTATCATGTGTTGTAATTTATCTAATCTTAAATTAGATACAAGGAACTATTGGAAAAAGCTTATACAGGGGTTAAATACTTATGTGAATATCTATGTTACTGAAAGTAGTATTCTTTGAATAATTCACATCTTCAGATATAAGACTGTTAAAATAATGTCGGGATATAAACAGTCACATTTTACACGACTTACAAGTAACAGATGTTTTTTTATTTAATCTTTATCCCCTCTCCACAGAAGAATAAGATATTTCCTACTTTTTCCATTTATCTAGTGAGTTTCATTCTACTACTTTTCTCTTATTATTGTGACATGTTGCTTGGGACTTACTTTATTTTGTACTAAAACAGAGTTCATTTGAATTTATAATCTTCTATCCCCAAGAATTGCAGTTTTCATAGGAATTTACAACACACAGATACTCACCCTCTCATTGCTCTTTATTTTACAGAAAAAGAAAAGGCACAGATGCTTGGATTAGCAGCCTCTCCCTAGACTATACATAATTCCATCAACACTCACCAATTGTTTAATATACAATTAATTGAAAGGAGAATATGATTAGCAAAATCATCCTCATTTTCTTAATTCCAATTTCCTTTGTGGGCAAATTGTATTATGCTCTATCTGTTTAGAGACTCATTTCTATGTTCAGGAGAAAAAGAAAGTGGATATTTTCAGAAGACTTTCCCAAAGAGAGAAAGAAAAAGAAATGTACTATTCACTGTAAAAAGGTGTACAAAAGATTTTTCTTATGCAGCTGGTCTTTTAAAAGGGATTTTTTTTTTTAAAAGCAACCCCCACCATGCCCCCAACACACCAAGTCTAACTTCATCGAATAGTTCCTTGACCAGAACAGGAGCTCATGGGCACACCTAACTGCAAGTGGGCTTGGAAAATAGCTTACGTGTTCATGGAGATGCCCACTAAAAAACAGAGAAGGTTTGCTTAGTTAGCAGAGCAACACAATACTTTACATCTTTAGTGACTCCAGCCCAACTGTTAAGTGGGTTACTAAACATGCTTTCCTCCTGGATGTTTCTTCTGAGCTTTAGGTCTGGTTAGGTCCTCCATTCTATACTTCTATATTATATTGAACTTATTTTGTAACCTTTCTAACAGTAAATTATAAGAATTCATTTGTTAGCATTTTATTAGACATCATGAAAAAGCTGTTGTTAAATACTAAGGAACTAGACATAAACACAAATTGGACATAAAATGGTTATTGAATGCATGTTTCCCAGAAAAGGACAAAGGAGTAAAAAAAAATGAATGTTTTATTTTTTCAGTGTAGTTGACACAGTGTTACATTAGTTCAGGTGTACAACATAGTGATTCAACTTCTCTATATGTTCTGCTTCGCTTGCCAAGAGTGTAGGTACCATCTGTCACCATACATTGCTAGTACAACATCATTGACTGTATTCTTTATGGTATGGGCAGCTATTTTAGAAACTTGAAACACATTAGGTACTTACCAATTTACTATTTTGTTGCCTCATTTTATTTTCCAAACAAAACTATGAAATATAAGAAATGAGAAGATTGAAGCACCTAAATTTTTTTTCAGTGGTATCTGGAGAAGCATGCTTTGAAGTAATTTGGATTCAGAATTCAGACATTCTGCATTTGACTTCTGGTTTTAAATATTAAAGGGATAATAGAGATACTGAAGATCATAAGGTTGTTATAGAGAATGAATGAAATAATCCAAGTCAAAAATTGATCACTATCCCTAATAATAAATAAGCAATGAATACATGATGAGTTTTTTTGTTTTTGTTTTTGGTTTTGGTTTTTTTTTAGCTCTTAAGATAGCTCTCAACCAGAGTAGACCCAAAAGTATCAGTAGAAAGCTTTCCATTTAGTGGTAATTACACTGAGATTATTTATCTGAGAAACCTTTTCTCATTGTCAATTTACAATGGTGAACAACTGAAGTGAGGGTGACTCAGGAGAATTACAGAGATTTATCCTTAGATGGTCAAGTTACAGAAGAGTAAATTCTGAAGATTAATCTAATCTTGGAGTTCTATACTTATTAGTAACCTAAACAGAGCAATTGAAAATCTGCTCATCAGTTTTTCAAATGGTAATAAATTAGACAAACTTGTTAATGACTCTAAAAGTGAGAAGTGCAATTTTAAATGAATTTTGAAAATTAGAAGTATTTTTTCCCTAAAGCTTAAATAAATAATGCATTCATGAAGGCATTATTTTAAGGATCAGAAAGAGATCATACATGTAATATGTGAATACTAGCCAGACAAAAGCACACAAGGAAGAGATTAAAGACAAAGCTGGGTAGAAGTAGAAAAATGATAAGTTAGCAGTTGATTCTCTTATGGAAAACACAACATTTTAAAAATGAAGCTTAAATTTGTGTTGAATACACATTTTTCCAGGAATCTTTATATTATTATTTAATATGTCTAGTTTCATTAGCATCACTTCACCCAGTAGATTTGAAAATGTTCAATACTTTCTTCTTCCTCAGTACCTAAACAATATGAGTTGTATATGTATACACTCTTTCTGGCTTAGATTACTCAGCCTTTTAAAATGATTTCTCTGGCTGAAATCTTACCTTTTCTCCCTTTATTCTCTTGAATGTACTGTTGCTAATATCCTTAATGCTGTCAGTAAAGAAACCTTTTTGTCATTCATTGTATTTATTTCATGAATGAATATTAGGCTTATTTAGCTGTATTATGACACAGCTTTAATGTAGAAGCTACCAATGAAGGCCAAGTTTCTAGTGATAATAGACCAATTGTGTTTTCTGACAGATTGCAGCTCTAAGATATGGATTTTCTATGATAGTGTAAAACTCATTAAAGAGCATTTGGGGAATTTGGGAGGTATTATTATTACAGTGATTGGGGAATACTATTGGCAGTAGTGGAGGGGTGTCCTGGTTATTGTAGAGCACAGGGTAATTCTGTACATGATTCACTTGTTACAAACTAAGGTAAACGCCATACTGGACATTTATGTATGTGAAAAACTCCTCAGAATATGAACCTAGAACCTAACTCTTTTTTACATATAAACACAAATAATGTTTCATGTTTTCAGGATACATTGAAATTCCAAAGAATATTATAATTCTGTACACTGAGGGAAAGGATATTTGACTTTGATTGGGACTTCCAAGAGCACTGACCATTTCATAAACATGCATCACCAACCGTAGCACCACCCATGGAACTAGATATAAATTACACACGGCATATTTGAACCTGTCTGCATTTGCAGTTGTTACATTCACAGAGATCCTGTGCTGAGGTGCATGCAACTGGCTACTTTGTTATATTTTCTAATTAATTCATGCTGGGCATTTATTTAGTGAAATACATATTACTTATTATAAAATACATTTTATTTAATATTTTATATAATTATATCATTTTTAAAGGTATTTGTGTAAGTCATACCATCTTTAATTTGATGTTATAAACAGAGTTTTATAGAATACTTGTTATGGTAAGAGATTCTGAGGAAGCTAAGTGCTCTTACTGTGTGTTAAGACAATGCTGTTTTGAGTAGGCTTATTCCTGAGGTTATTCTGGACTAGCAATCATCACTGTCAATTATTAAGTGGATCTTCATATAGGAAATCTGTTCTAGAGGATGGGTCTTAGGCAGAAGTAAAAGGACTCTGTGGCTTTTGAGGATAAGGGTATATTTGAAATTGTTTCTGTTATTGTGGATACAAATATTTTCTGCTACATAAAAGCAGGTAGAGTTTTAAGCAGAGAAGTTGGCATGTTGTGGGCCACAAAATAAAAGTCAAATTAACTAATTGCTCATTGTTAGCTGTACCCATTTACCTTTTCCTAATCCATACACTTTAGTAAAGCTTAGTAAAATCTCAACTGTGTGCAATATATCAAAAAAAAGTATCTTTTTTGCGGGGAAGAGGTGGGGGGGTGGGACAGAGACAGAGGGACAGATAGAGTCCCAGGCAAGCTCCGTATCCAGTGTGAGCCAACAGTGGGGCTTGATCTCACAAACCATGAAATCGTGACGAGATGAAATCAAGAGTCAGAGGCTTAACCAACTGAGTCTTTCATGTGCCCCAGGAAATGTATCTTATTTTTTTTATTTTTTAAGAATTTTGTTTAATGTTTGTTTATTTTTGAGTGAGTGAGAGAGAGAGAGCACGTGAAATTGAGCGGGGGAGGGGCAGAGAGAGAGGGAGACATAGAATCTGAAGCAGGCTCCAGGCTCTGAGCTGTCAGCACAGAGCCCGACGTGGGGCTTGAACTCACAAACCATGAGATCATGACCTGAGCTGAAGTCAGATGCTTAACCAACTGAGCCATCCAGGTGCCCCAAAATGTATCTTATTTATAGGCTTGGAACAGATTGCTTAGGATGAGAAAATGCCCTCTTAAATCTAGTTTCCATAGTGGCAGAAAAGATGAGTCTTTGAGAAAAGGAAGAACAGTAAGGTCCATTTCTTATACTACTTGTTGATATTTACTCCTTTTTTTTAAATATTAAGGAAACAAACCGAAATACCTTACACTTTACAGATTAAAAAATTCAGCATAGACAGCCAATTGCCTCTCCTGTCCTGGCTGTTAAGACATTCCTCTTTTGCTTAATTTCTTCTCAGTTTCCATCAGCGGGTACTTTTTTTCTTGTCATACTTTTAAAAGGTAGTACTTTCTGGTTTCTTAGTCTCAGTCTTATTTTTTCCCCATGGTATGTCCTCATCAAGAGAAATCTTAAACAAATTCACCTATAACCTAAGCAATAATGACTCCTAAGTGTAAATACATAATTATTGTGTTGTAAGTCTATCTTCTTTCAGTTTTCCACTAGACATTTTTCATCTAGTTGTATCAAAACCATTTCACACTAAACATATGCATTACTGACTCATTATCTAGCTTTCTTATTCCCCAAACAGTGTCTCATTTTGCATGGTACATCCAGATTAATAAAAGACACTGCATTCATTCCACTTTACTCAGATTTGATCTCTCAATTATACCCTCTCTATTGTACAATAAATTACCAAATTCTGTAGACATACCTCCTCAAATCCATCTGATTGCCACTTACCATCCTCACTTGCCGTCCTTATTGCCATTGTAACTACTCTGAATGGACTATAACAATAAATTCATAACTACTTTCCTGCTTATTAACTGTATCTCCTTCTATATATCCTCTTTATCTTATTTCTAAAATAGGACGTTGAAGATGATCCAACACAAGACAAAAATATAATTTCTGCAGCAATCTTAATATGGCCATAAATTCTTTGTCATTCTTGTCACTTTGATTCTTGCCATTAAGAGTTCTGATCTATGTCTGTCTTTCTGAAGCTGGAATCTGTGACTACTTGATCACTAGAATACCAGTTTCCAGATCCAAGGGCAACAAAGAGATTTGCATTTAGAACAGGTTGTCCATCCCTTTGGAAAAATTCACGGTTTTATAATTTCTAAAACCTAGTCATTTTTAAAAAGATTGTATTTTTTTAAGAACAGTTTTAGGTTCATAGAAAAATTAAGAGAAAGGTACAGAGATTTTCCACATACCTTTTTCCCTCACATACATTTCCTCCCCCATTACCAACATCCCCCACTAGAGTAGTACATTTATTACAATTGGTGAACCTGTACTGACACATCATAATCACCCAAAGTCCCGAGCGTATATTAGGGTTCACTCTTGGTGTTACACATCCTATGGGTTTGGACAAATACAATGACAGGTACCACCATTTTGGTATCATGCAGACTATTTTTACTGCCTTAAAAATTATTCTAAAACTTACTTCTAAGATATTTTCCAGTCTTTGTCCACTCCTACCTTCTTGCCTTAGTTTTCCAAAGGGTTCAAACCTTTAATTGACCTCATGCTTTTTTTTTTTTTTAATTTTTTTTTCAATGTTTATTTATTTTTGGGACAGAGAGAGACAGAGCATGAACGGGGGAGGGGCAGAGAGAGAGGGAGACACAGAATCGGAAACAGGCTCCAGGCTCTGAGCCATCAGCCCCAGAGCCCGACGCGGGGCTCCAACTCACGGACCGCGAGATCGTGACCTGGCTGAAGTCGGATGCTTAACCGACTGTGCCACCCAGGCGCCCCGACCTCATGCTTTTTTAACTTTGCATTTTGAGGGGCACCTGGGTGGCTTAGTTGGTTAAATGTCCGACTTCAGCTCAGGTCGTGATCTCACAGCTCATGGGTTCAAGACACGCTTCAGGCTCTGTGCTGACAGCTCAGAGCCTGGAGCCTGCTTCTGATTCTGGGTCTCCCTCTCTCTCTGCCCCTTCTCTGCTCACACTCTGTCTCTGTCTCTGTCTCTGTCTCTGTCTCTGTCTCTCTCTCTCTCTCTCTCAAAAATAAATAAAGAATAACTTTGCATTTTGAACATTTTCACATTTTACCTTGGGTAGCTCCAATTATTGTGCTTGTCCTTTTCCAGAATCATGAGGTCTATAAACAGCTACATTTTTCTCTATTTTTGGATTCTGACATTCATTTGCATTTCTAACATACTATTCTAATATTTATCCTAGTTGATTAATCTACAGTGAGATACTGTAAATGGAAAGAACATAGATCACTCAAATTCTATCCTGAATAGTCTAATTCCTAGGAATTTAAACAGCATCTAGCCCAAGCCCGGAATCTGCTTATGGCAGTTCTACCTGTCATTCACATCATCCACTCTGAACCATTCTTGGTTTTGTAATTTCGTAAAAGATCCTTTAAAGTAACTTGTCTATCCTCTAAGGAGTGGGCAATGATAGAGGCCCACAGGAGTCTATATCTAAAATTGCAGCATCAGTTAACATGACCTAACATATTTTTACTGAGTTGGACCTTTGGATATATAATAATTCAGAAAGCTGCCGGAGATACACAGAAATATACAATTTATAAAGAATAACTTAAATGTAAGGTGTGGAAACACACAGTAGTTGGGTCTAAAGAGACACTTTTAATCTCATTGCTCTTATCTTTTCTTCTCTGTTGTCTGATTTTCTGTCCCCCCACTCTTGATCTCTTTTAAATGTGTGGGCTATATATGTATACAAATCCAGTTTGTGACCCTCACTGAGAGAAGCCACATCTTAGGATCAATTGAGCAAATTGCTTTCATTGAGCAGCTTATCTCCTGGCTTTTCAGTGTCCTATTACACATAAATAGAGTGGCAATGATGGATTGAGAAAGCTCTCTTATAAAAATGGAGAGCAGTTGGCTGAATTATCGAAGTGGTGATTTAATGGAGGATTTTTACGATAAAACTTTGTATAGACTGATAGGAACTTTCCTGTGAGGTTTCTATATATTTCACTTTTGGTGAAATGGCAGTGAGAGATTGGGTGGGAAAATGAGAAACTCTGACTCTTTTAGCAAAATAGATAATCTAATTGGAAGCTTGAGTTACGCATAATAGTGATTACTCATCCAAGATACTTTATAAAGCTATGTCTGAGAGAATTTGGATTTGATCTTATGCCTTATGATCTTGTAATTGGTACCACATCCTACTATAGAAAAGCTGGCTCTTCATTGTTGCTTCTGTGACACTTAGGGCACAAGGATGAGTTGGTGTGAACATGAAGTTCATGCATCTTGTTATACTGTGAGAAATAAACCCCATTGTCTCTGATCCAGGAGTCTTGTGTCTTCTGTCACCATCAACTTTTGTTGCAGCATTCTAGGTTTGTATAGAATGTGGCTTTCAGTGTAAAATGAGCTGAAGCACAGGAGCTGAGGTACTTTTGAGTATGATATAAATTGTAAAAACCAAACAAACAAATTAGACCACACTCATTCCATTTACTGGTAATGACATATTTAGGGGCTGAGAAATGGCAACATAGAGATTGTTGAAAACTAAAGATGTGGACTTCACTATTAAATGTTTATTTATTTTGAGAGAGAGAGAGAGAGAGAGAGAGAGAGCGAGCAGGTAGGGGAGGGACAGAGAGAGAGAGAGGGAGAGAGAGAACCCCGAACAGGCTCTGCACTGTCAGCTCAGAACCCGACTTGGGGCTTGATCCCACGAACCTTGAGATCATGACATGAGCCAAAATCAGGAGTCAAACACTCAACTGTCTGAGCCACCCAGGGACCTTAGACTTGTCTGTTGATAACTGCATAGTTTCCACTCAAATGGTATGGGTAGGGCAAATCAAATCAATCCTTCATAAGCATATAGAATTTAGTAGTGGCCTGGGACTTCAGAACCCAGGATGAGAACGTTAAAAGAGGATTCCAAATGATGTGATACAAAAATCTGACCCAAAGTCATATGGACTCTCAATTGTATAAAAAAAAAAGGCTTCTTGGGTAGCTATTTTGTATTGAAAGTTGGATTCTGTAATATGCAAAATAGGATCAAAGATTTTAGGACAGTGCTAAGAAGAAAGATATCTGAGCTAGGTATGCTAATGATTCTGAGAAAATGCATGTGATATTGTTTTTAAGGAATATCTAGTCAAATCTTCAAAATAATAATGGGAACCTCATAACATAAGTAGTACAGTGTAAGAGTGAAGTGTAAATGGACAACTTGGCAGTTTGGGAGTAAATGACCATAAACTCTGTTTAAGGAAAGGCATAATAATCCATATGCTATAATCACTCAATATTAAACTACAGTAATAAAGTTGTATTGAATACAGTTTATTAATTATGTTCTTATTCCCTTTTCTCTCTTTCGGTAATATATATTTATATATTTTGAATACCAAATAAACTAATAATATGTCAGTGATATATTATATATATAAATATATAAAACATATGTATAATAAGGTATGTTTACACATATTTAGAAAAACACTAATACGTCAGTTTAGCTAACAGTGATATTTTGTTATTAATAAATTTTGAAATATTATTACTAAACTTTATTAATTTTTTTATTTTTATTTTTATTTATTTTTTTATTATATGAAATTTATTGTTAAATTGGTTTCCATACAACACCCAGTGCTCATCCCAAAAGGTGCCCTCCTCAATACCCATCACCCACCCTCTCCTCCCTCCCACCCCCCATCAACCCTCAGTTTGTTCTCAGTTTTTAACAGTCTCTTATGCTTTGGCTCTCTCCCACTCTAACCTCTTTTATTTTTTCGTTTTTTTCTTTTTTCCTCCCCCTCCCCCATGGGTTCCTGTTAAGTTTCTCAGGATCCACATAAGAGTGAAACCATATGGTATCTGTCTTTCTCTGTATGGCTTCTTTCACTTAGCATCACACTCTCCAGTTCCATCCACGTTGCTACAAAAGGCCATATTTCATTTTTTCTCATTGTCACGTAGTATTCCATTGTGTATATAAACCACAATTTCTTTATCCATTCATCAGTTGATGGACATTTAGGCTCTTTCCATAATTTGGCTATTGTTGAGAGTGCTGCTATGAACATTGGGGTACAAGTGCCCCTATGCATCAGTACTCCTGTATCCCTTGGATAAATTCCTAGCAGTGCTATTGCTGGGTCATAGGGTAGGTCTATTTTTAATTTTCTGAGGAACCTCCACACTGCTTTCCAGAGCGGCTGCACCAATTTGCATTCCCACCAACAGTGCAAGAGGGTTCCCGTTTCTCCACATCCTCTCCAGCATCTATAGTCTCCTGATTTGTTCATTTTGGCCACTCTGACTGGTGTGAGGTGATACCTGAGTGTGGTTTTGATTTGTATTTCCCTGATAAGGAGCAACGCTGAACATCTTTTCATGTGCCTGTTGGCCATCGGGATGTCTTCTTTAGAGAAGTGTCTATTCATGTTTTCTGCCCATTTCTTCACTGGGTTATTTGTTTTTCGGGTGTGGAGTTTGGTGAGCTCTTTATAGATTTTGGATACTAGCCCTTTGTCCGATATGTCATTTGCAAATATCTTTTCCCATTCCGTTGGTTGCCTTTTAGTTTTGTTGGTTGTTTCCTTTGCTGTGCAGAAGCTTTTTATCTTCATAAGGTCCCAGTAATTCACTTTTGCTTTTAATTCCCTTGCCTTTGGGGATGTGTCGAGTAAGAGATTGCTACGGCTGAGGTCAGAGAGGTCTTTTCCTGCTTTCTCCTCTAAGGTTTTGATGGTTTCCTGTCTCACATTCAGGTCCTTTATCCATTTTGAGTTTATTTTTGTGAATGGTGTGAGAAAGTGGTCTAGTTTCAACCTTCTGCATGTTGCTGTCCAGTTGTCCCAGCACCATTTGTGAAAGAGACTGTCTTTTTTCCATTGGATGTTCTTTCCTGCTTTGTCAAAGATGAGTTGGCCATACGTTTGTGGGTCTAGGTCTGGGGTTTCTATTCTATTCCATTGGTCTATGTGTCTGTTTTTGTGCCAATACCATGCTGTCTTGATGATGACAGCTTTGTAGTAGAGGCTAAAGTCTGGGATTGTGATGCCTCCTGCTTTGGTCTTCTTCTTCAAAATTCCTTTGGCTATTCGGGGCCTTTTGTGGTTCCATATGAATTTTGGGATTGCTTGTTCTAGTTTCGAGAAGAATGCTGGTGCAATTTTGATTGGGATTGCATTGAATGTGTAGATAGCTTTGGGTAGTATTGACATTTTGACAATATTTATTTTTCCAATCCATGAGCAGGGAATGTCTTTCCATTTCTTTAAATCTTCTTCAATTACCTTCACAAGCTTTCTATAGTTTTCAGCATACAGATCCTTTACATTTTTGGTTAGATTTATTCCTAGGTATTTTATGCTTCTTGGTGCAATTGTGAATGGGATCAGTTTCTTTATTTGTCATTCTGTTGCTTCATGTTAGTGTATAAGAATGCAACTGATTTCTGTACATTGATTTTGTATCCTGCAACTTTGCTGAATTCATGTATCAATTCTAGCAGACTTTTGGTGGAGTCTATCGGATTTTCCATGTATAATATCATGTCATCTGCAAAAAGCGAAAGCTTGATTTCATCTTTGCCAATTTTGATGCCTTTGATTTCCTTTTGTTGTCTGATTGCTGATGCTAGAACTTCCAGCACTATGTTAAACAACAGCGGTGAGAGTGGGCATCCCTGTTGGGTTCCTGATCTCAGGGAAAAAGCTCTCAGTTTTTCCCCATTGAGGATGATGTTAGCTGTGGGCTTTTCATAAATGGCTTTTATGATCTTTAAGTATGTTCCTTCTATCCCGACTTTCTCAAGGATTTTTATTAAGAAACGGTGCTGGATTTTGTCAAAGGCCTTTTCTGCATCGATTGACAGGATCATGTGGTTCTTCTCTTTTTTTTTTGTTAATGTGATGTATCACATTGATTGATTTGCGAATGTTGAACCAGCCCTGCATCCCAGGAATGAATCCCACTTGATCATGGTGAATAATTCTTTTTATATGCCGTTGAATTCGATTTGCTAGTATCTTGTTGAGAATTTTTGCATCCATATTCATCAGGGATATTGGCCGGTAGTTCTCTTTTTTTACTGGGTCTCTGTCTGGTTTAGGAATCAAAGTAATACTGGCTTCATAGAATGAGTCTGGAAGTTTTCCTTCCCTTTCTATTTCTTGGAATAGCTTGAGAAGGATAGGTATTATCTCTGCTTTAAACGTCTGGTAGAACTCCCCTGGGAAGCCATCTGGTCCTGGACTCTTATTTGTTGGGAGATTTTTGATAACCGATTCAATTTCTTCGCTGGTTATGGGTCTGTTCAAGCTTTCTATTTCTTCCTGATTGAGTTTTGGAAGAGTGTGGGTGTTCAGGAATTTGTCCATTTCTTCCAGGTTGTCTAGTTTGTTGGCATATAATTTTTCATAGTATTCCCTGATAATTGTTTGTATCTCTGAGGGATTGGTTGTAATAATTCCATTTTCATTCATGATTTTATCTATTTGGGTCATCTCCCTTTTCTTTTTGAGAAGCCTGGCTAGAGGTTTGTCAATTTTGTTTATTTTTTCAAAAAACCAACTCTTGGTTTCGTTGATCTGCTCTACAGTTTTTTTAGACTCTATATTGTTTATTTCTGCTCTGATCTTTATTATTTCTCTTCTTCTGCTGGGTTTAGGCTGCCTTTGCTGTTCTGCTTCTATTTCCTTTAGGTGTGCTGTTAGATTTTGTATTTGGGATTTTTCTTGTTTCTTGAGATAGGCCTGGATTGCAATGTATTTTCCTCTCAGGACTGCCTTCGCTGCGTCCCAAAGCGTTTGGATTGTTGTATTTTCATTTTCGTTTGTTTCCATATATTTTTTTTTTTTTAATTTTTTTTTTTTCCAACGTTTATTTATTTTTGGGACAGAGAGAGACAGAGCATGAACAGGGGAGGGGCAGAGAGAGAGGGAGACACAGAATCGGAAACAGGCTCCAGGCTCCGAGCCATCAGCCCAGAGCCTGACGCAGGGCTCGAACTCACAGACCGCGAGATCGTGACCTGGCTGAAGTCGGACACTTAACCAACTGCGCCACCCAGGCGCCCCTCCATATATTTTTTAATTTCTTCTCTAATTGCCTGGTTGACCCACTCATTCGTTAGTAGGGTGTTCTTTAACCTCCATGCTTTTGGAGGTTTTCCAGACTTTTTTCTGTGGTTGATTTCAAGCTTCATAGCATTGTGGTCTGAAAGTATGCATGGTATAATTTCAATTCTGGTAAACTTATGGAGGGCTGTTTTGTGACCCAGTATATGATCTATCTTGGAGAATGTTCCATGTGCACTCGAGAAGAAAGTATATTCTGTTGCTTTGGGATGCAGAGTTCTAAATATATCTGTCAAGTCCATCTGATCCAATGTCTCATTCAGGGCCCTTGTTTCTTTATTGATCATGTGTCTAGATGATCTATCCATTTCTGTAAGTGGGGTGTTAAAGTCCCCTGCAATTACCACATTCTTATCAATAAGGTTGCTTATGTTTATGAGTAGTTGTTTTATATACTTGGGGGCTCCGGTATTCGGCACATAGACATTTATAATTGTTAGCTCTTCCTGATGGATAGACCCTGTAACTATTATATAATGTCCTTCTTCATCTCTTGTTACAGCCTTTAATTTAAAGTCTAGTTTGTCTGATATAAGTATGGCTACTCCAGCTTTCTTTTGGCTTCCAGTAGCATGATAAATAGTTCTCCATCCCCTCACTCTCAATCTAAAGGTGTCCTCAGGTCTAAAATGAGTCTCTTGTAGACAGCAAATAGATGGGTCTTGTTTTTTTATCCATTCTGATACCCTATGTCTTTTGGTTGGCGCATTTAATCCATTTACATTCAGTGTTATTATAGAAAGATACGGGTTTAGAGTCATTGTGATGTCTGTATGTTTTATGCTTGTTGTGTTGTCTCTGGTATTTTGTCTCACAGGGTCCCCCTTAGGATCTCTTGTAGGGCTGGTTTAGTGGTGACAAATTCCTTCAGTTTTTGTTTGTTTGGGAAGACCTTTATCTCTCCTTCTATTCTAAATGACAGACTTGCTGGATAAAGGATTCTCGGCTGCATATTTTTTCTGTCTAGCACACTGAAAATCTCGTGCCAATCCTTTCTGGCCTGCCAAGTTTCAAAAGAGAGATCAGTCACGAGTCTTATAGGTCTCCCTTTATATGTGAGGGCACGTTTACCCCTTGCTGCTTTCAGAATTTTCTCTTTATCCTTGTATTTTGCCAGTTTCACTATGATATGTCGTGCAGAAGATCGATTCACGTTCCGTCTGAAGGGAGTTCTCTGTGCCTCTTGGATTTCAATGCCTTTTTCCTTCCCCAGTTCAGGGAAGTTCTCAGCTATTATTTCTTCAAGTACCCCTTCAGCACCTTTCCCTCTCTCTTCCTCCTCTGGGATACCAATTATGCGTATATTATTTCTTTTTAGTGTATCACTTAGTTCTCTAATTTTCCCCTCATACTCCTGGATTTTTTTATCTCTCTTTCTCTCAGCTTCCTCTTTTTCCATAACTTTATCTTCTAGTTCACCTATTCTCTCCTCTGCCTCTTCAATCCGAGCTGTGGTGGTTTCCATTTTGTTTTGCATTTCATTTAAAGCGTTTTTCAGCTCCTCGTGACTGTTCCTTAGTCCCTTGATCTCTGTAGCAAGGGATTCTCTGCTGTCATGTATACTGTTTTCAAGCCCGGCGATTAATTTTATGACTATTATTCTAAATTCACTTTCTGTTATATTATTTAAATCCTTTTTGATCAGCTCATTAGCTGTTGTTATTTCCTGGAGATTCTTCTGAGGGGAATTCTTCCGCTTGGTCATTTTGGATAGTCCCTGGCGTGGTGAGGACCTGCAGGGCACTTCCCCTGTGTTGTGGTGTATAACTGGAGTTAGTGGGCGGAGTCACAGTCAGACCTGATGTCTGCCCCCAGCCCACCTCTGGGGCCACAGTCAGACTGGTGTGTGCCTTCTGTTCCCCTCTCCTAGGGGCAGGATTCACTGTGGGGGGCGTGGCCCGTCTGGGCTACTTGCACACTGTCAGGCTTGTGATGCTGGGGATCTGGCGTATTAGCTGGGGTGGGTAGGCAAGGTGCACGGGGGCAGGAGGGGCAGGCTTAGCTCACTTCTCCTTAGGTGATCCACTTCAGGAGGGGCCCTGTGGCAGCGGGAGGGAGTCAGATCCGCTGCCAGAGGTTTGGCTCTGCAGAAGCACAGAGTTGGGTGTTTGCGCGGAGCGAGCAAGTTCCCTGACAGGAACTGGTTCCTTTTGGGATTTTGGCTGGCGGATGGGCGGGGGAGATGGCGCTGGCGAGCGCCTTTGTTCCCCACCAAACTGAGCTCTGTCGTCCGGGGACTCAGCAGCTCTCCCTCCCTTTGTCCTCCAGCCTTCCCGCTTTCCGAGCAGAGCTGTTAACTTATGACCTCCCAGACGCTAAGTCGCGCTTGCTGTCGGAACACAGTCCGTCAGGCCCCTCCGCTTTTGCCCGCCAGACTCGGGGGCTCTGCTTGGCCGGCGAGCCGCCCCTCCGCCCCGGCTCCCTCCCGCCAGTCCGTGGAGCGTGCACCGCCTTGCCGCCCTTCCTACCCTCTTCCGTGGGCCTCTCGTCTGCGCTTGTCTCCGGCGACTCCGTTCTGCTAATCCTCTGGCGGTTTTCTGGGTTATTTAGGCAGGTGTAGGTGGAATCTAAGTGATCAGCAGGATGCGCGGTGAGCCCAGCGTCCTCCTACGCCGCCATCTTCCCTCCTCCCGTCCAATTTTGTTTATTTTTAAGATTTTATATTAACTTCAGTATATTTCACATACAGTGTTATATTAGGGTCAGGTATGCAATACAGTGATTCAACAATTCTATACATTGCTCAATGCTCCCCATGATAAGTGTGCTCCTTAAGTCCCATCATCTATTTCACCCATCCTCCCACTCGCCTCCCTTCTGATAACCTTCAGTTCTCTATAGTTAGGAATCTGTTTCTTGATTTGTCTTTTTCATCCTTATTTTTTCTTTCTTAATTTCACATATGAATGGAAAAATCTGGTATTTGCCTTTCTCTGACATATTTCACTTAGAATTATACTTTCTAGCTCCAGCCATGTTGCTGCAAATGGCAAGATTTCATTCTTTTTTTTTTTTTTTTTATAAATTTTTTTTTTTCAACGTTTAATTATTTTTGGGACAGAGAGAGACAGAGCATGAACGGGGGAGGGGCAAAGAGGGAGGGAGACACAGAATCAGAAACAGGCTCCAGGCTCTGAGCCATCAGCCCAGAGCCCGACGCGGGGCTCGAACTCACGGACCGCGAGATCGTGACCTGGCTGAAGTCGGACGCTTAACCAACTGCGCCACCCAGGCGCCCCGATTTCATTCTTTTTTATTGGCTAAGTCATATTCCATTGTGTATGTGTATATACATACATGCATACCACATAATTTTTATACCTTCATCTATCATAGACACTGGACTGCTTTCATAATTTGGGTATTGTAAATAATTCTGCAATATACGTAAATATGTATATACCTTTCCTATTAGTGTTTTCGTATTCTTTGGGTAAATACCCAGTGGTGTGATTACTGGATTATGGGTAGTTCTACTTTTAACTTTTTGAAGACCATGATACTATTTTCCTCAGTGCCCGCCCCAGTTTGCATTCCCACCAACAGTGCACAGTGTTCCTATTTCTCCATATCCTCACCAACGCTTGTTGTTTTTTGGGGTTTTTTGTTTGTTTGTTTTTAATTTTAGCCATTCTAACAACAGTGAAGTGATATCTCATTATAGTTTTAATTTGCATTCCCCTAATGATGAGTGATGTTGAACATCTTTTAATGTGTTTGTTGGCCATCCATATGTCTTTTTTTGAGAAATGTCTGTTCATGTCTTCAGTCTGTTTTTAAATTGGATTATTTGTTTTTTGGATGTTGAGTTGTATAAATTCTTTATATATTTTTGATACTAACCCTTTAACAGATATGCCATTTGCAAATGTCTTCTCTCATTCAGTAGGTTGTCTTTTAGTTTTGTTGATTATTTCCATTGCTGTGCAGAAGCTTTTTATTTTGAAGTAATCTCAATAGTTTATTTATTTATTTTTTATTTCCCTTGTCTCAGGAAACATATCTAGAAAAATGTTGCTACAGCAGATGTTAGAGAAATTACTACCTGTACTCTCTTCTAGGATCTTTATGGTTTCAGGTCTCACATTTAGGTCTTTAATCCATTTTGAAATAAGTTTTTGTATGGTTTAAGAAAGTGGTCCAGTTTCATTCTTTTGCATGTAGCTGTCCAGTTTTCCTGACACCATTTGTTGAAGAGACTGTCTTTTTCTCATTGCGTGTTACCTGCTCTTTTGTCAAAAATTAATTGACCTTTGGGACACCTGGGTGACTCAGTTGGTTAAGTATCCGACTCTGGATTTTGGCTTAGGTTGTGATCTCACGGTTTGTGCGATCAAGTTCTGTATCTGGCTCTGTGCTGACAGCACAAAGCCTGCTTGGGATCTCTTCCCTTCCCTCTCCCTCCCTTCCGTCTCCCTCTCCCTCTCCCTCCCGCCTCCCCCCCCACCCCCCCCACCCCCGTCACGGGCTTGCTCTGTCTCTCTCAAAATAAATGAATAAACTTGAAAAAAACCCGAAACGATTAGTTGACTCTACAATTGTGAGCTTTTTTCTGGACTTTCTGTCCTATTCTGTTAAACTGTGTGTCTGCTTTTGTGCCATTACCATACTCGAGTACTACAGCTTTGTAGTATTACTTGATACCTGGTGTGATACCTTCAGCTTTGCTGATTTATTTTTCAAGATTACTTTGGCTATTTTGGGTCTTCGTGGTTCCAGACAAACTGTATGATTATTCTAGATCTTTGATAAGTCCTGTTGGTATTTTGATAGGGATTTCATTAATTCTGTAGATTGCTTTGGGTAATATGGACACTTTAACACTATTTGTTTTTCTAATCTATGAGCAGGGAATAGCTTTCCATTTGTGTCTTTAATTATTTTCATTGACATTTTATGGCTTTTGGAGTATAGGTCTTTCATTTCCTTGGTTATGTTTGTTCTTAGGTATTTTATTATTTTGGGTGCAATTATAAATGGAATTATTTTTTTTAATTTCTCTTCCTGTTGCTTCATTATTAGTGTGTAGAAATGCAATGGGTTTCTTTACACTTATTTTTTATCTTGCAACTTTTCTGAATTCATTCAACAGTTTTAGTAGTTTTTTGGTAGTCTTTAGGGTTTTCTATATATTATATCCTGTCATCTGCAAATAGTGACAGTTTTACTTCTTTGCAGATTTGAATGCCTTTTATTCCTTTTCATTGTCTGATTGTTGTGGCTCAGACTTCTAGTGCCATGTTGAATAAAAGTGGTGAGAGTGGACATCTTTGTCTTGTTCCTGATCTTAGGGGAAAAGCTCTCAGTTTTTCACTATTGAATATGATGTTGGCTTTAGGTTTTTCATACAAGGCCTTTATTATGTTGAGGTATCTTTCCTCTAGACCTACTTTGCAGAGGGCTTTTATGGTTTATAGATGTTGCACTTTGTCACATGCTTTCTATGCATCTATTCAAATGATCATGTGGTTTTTATCCTTTCTCTTATTGATGTCATATATCAAATTGATTTACAAACATTGAAACATTTTTGCATTCCACAAATAAATCCTACTTGATGGTGGTGAATGATTTTTTAACCTATTGCTGTATTTGGTTTACTAATATTTTTTGGCTATTTTTTGCATCTGTGTTCATCAGAGTTGTTGGCCTATAGTCCCTGTTTTTGTAGTGTCTTTGTCTGGTTTTGTGTCAGGATAATGCAAGCCTCATAGAATGAATTTATTTGTTTTTCTCCCTTTTCTATGTTTTGAAATAGTTTGAGAAGAAAGAATAGGTATTAACTTTTCTTTAAATGTTTGGTAAAATTCCCCTGTGAAGCCATCTGGCCCTGGAGTTTTGTTTGCTGAGCAGTTTTTGATTACTGATTCAATTTCATTGCTGATAATATGTCAGTTTACATTTTTTTATATCTTCCTGATTCAATTTTAAGCATTTATATATTTCTAAGAATTTATGCATTTCTTCTAGGGTGCTCAATTTGTTGGAATGCAATGTTTCACAATATTCTTATAATCCTTTATATTTTTGTAGTGTCAGTTATTTCTCCTCTTTCACTTCTGATTTTGTTTATTCAAATCTTCCTCTTTTTTATGGGTCTGTCTAAAGGTTTATCAATTTTGTTGTTATTTTCAGAGAACCATTTCCTGGTTTCATAAATCTGTTCTGTTGTATTTTGGTTTCTATTTTGTTTATTTCTGCTTTAATCTTTATTATTTCCTTCCCTGTTTTGGTTCTCAGTTTTGTTCTTCTTTTTCTAGCTCCGTTAGGTGTAAGGTTAGGTTATTTATTTGAGATTTTCCTTGCTTCCTAAGGTAGGCCAGCCTGTATTGTTCCACAGTTCCTATTAGAACTGTTTTTGCTGAATTCCAAAGATTTTGGACCATTGTGTTTTCATTTTCATGTGCCTGCATGTGTTTTTTGATTTCTTCTTTGATATCTTGATTGACATTTACTGTTTAGTAGCATCTTATTTAGCCTTTATTCACTTGTGCTCTTTTTTGATTTTTTTTTCTTATGGTTGACTTCTAGTTTCATAGCGTTGTGGTTAAAAAAGATGCATGGAATGGCCTCAGTCTTTTTTTTTTTTTTTAATTTTTTTTTCAACGTTTATTTATTTTTGGGACAGAGAGAGACAGAGCATGAACGGGGGAGGGGCAGAGAGAGAGGGAGACACAGAATCGGAAACAGGCTCCAGGCTCTGAGCCATCAGCCCAGAGCCCGACGCAGGGCTCGAACTCACGGACCGCGAGATCGTGACCTGGCTGAAGTCAGACGCTTAACCGACTGCGCCACCCAGGCGCCCCAGCCTCAGTCTTTTTTAATTTGTTGAGACTTGTTTTGTGTCCTAATATGTGATATATTCTGGAGAATGTCCCATGTGCAGTAGAAGAGGATGTGTATTCTGCTGTTTTGGGATGGAATGTTCTGAATACATCTATTAAATCCATCTAGTATTTTGTGTCATTTAAAGCCATTGTTTTCTTGTTGATTTTCTGTTTGGATGATTTGTCCATTGATGTAAGTGGGGTGTTAAAGTCTCTTAGTATTGCTGTATTACTATCTATTACTTTCTTTATGTTTGTTTTTAACTATTGAAGTATTTTGGTGTTTTACTGTTGGGTGTATAAATATTTACAATTGTTACAGCTACTTGTTGGATTGTCCCTTTAATGATTATATATTGTCCTTCTTTGTCTCTTTGTTTTAAAGTCTATTTTGTCCAATATAAGTATTGCTACCTCTGCTTTCTTTACAGATTCATGCGTGATAAATACTTATCCATCTCCTCACTTTCAATCTGTATATGTCTTTAAGTCTGAAATGAGTCTCTTTTAAGCAGCATATAGATGGGTCTTGCTTTTTTGTTTCTTTGTTTGGTTTTTCCATTTCTGTTACCCTGTGTACTTTGATTAGAGTGTTTAATCCATTAATATTTAAAATGATTATTGTGGCACATGGGCAGCTCAGTTGGTTAAGTGTCTGACTTTGGCTCAGGTCATGATCTCATGGTTTTGAGTTTAAGCCCTGCAATGGACTCTAAGTCCTCAGGACAGAGCCTGCTTTAGATCCTCTTTCCCTGTCTCTCTCTGCCCCTCCCCCACTCACACGCATGTGTGCTCTCTCTCAAAAATAATAAATATTTTAAAAAATAAAGTAATTATTGGGGCGCCTGGGTGGCGCAGTCGGTTAAGCGTCCGACTTCAGCCAGGTCACGATCTCGCGGTCTGTGAGTTCGAGCCCCGCGTCGGGCTCTGGGCTGATGGCTCAGAGCCTGGAGCCTGTTTCCGATTCTGTGTCTCCCTCTCTCTCTGCCCCTCCCCCGTTCATTCTCTGTCTCTCTCTGTCCCAAAAATAAATAAACGTTGAAAAAAAAATAAAAAATAAAGTAATTATTGATAGGTATGCATTTATCGCCATTTTGTTACCTGTTTTATGGTTGTTTATGTAGTTTTTCTTCATTCCTTTCTTCTCTTGCTCTCTTTTCTCACAATTAGTTGGCTTTCTTTAATGTTACACTTGGATTATTTGTTCTTTATTTCTTACACATCTGTTGCTGGTTTTTTATTTGTGGTTACCATTCAGTTTGTATATAACATTCTGTATATAACAGTCTATATTAAATTGATGGTCATTTAAGTTTGAACCCATTCTTTACTCCTTTCCTCCCCATGTTTTAGTTATATAGTGTCATACTTTACATACTTTTGTTTTGTGCATCCTTTAACTGTGTTTTACAGATATACTTATTTTTTACTGTTTTTGTGCTTCCTACTTTTCTTACTCTGGCTTATGATCTTTCTTTTCCAGTCAGTCCACTTTAACATTTCTTGTAGGGCTGATTTAGTGGTCATGCATTTCTTTAATCTTTGTCTGGAAAACTCTTTATGTCTCCTATTTTGGTAGCATTGTTGAATAGAGTATTAACTGAAGAGTTTTTTTTTTCCTTTTAGCACTTTGAATGTATTATGCCATTGCCTTCTTGTCATCAAAGTTTCTTATGAATAATCTGCTGAGAGCCTTATGGAGGTTCCTTTGTATGTAATTGCCTTCTTTTCTCTTGCTGCTTTTAAAATTTTCTCATAACCACTACTTTTTGCCATCTTAATTACTGTTTATCTTGGTGTTGACCTCCTTGGGTTGATACTGTTGAGGATCTCTTTGCCTCTTGGATCCGGATTCCTCTTTCCTTCCTCAGATTTGGGAACTTTTCAGCTATTATTTCTTCAAAATTTCTTCCCTCTTTTCTTTCTTTTCTTCCTCTGGGATCCCTATAATGCTAATGCTGTTACAGATGATGGTGTCCCTAAGTCTACTTGTTTTTTCATATATTTTTCCCTCTCTCTTCAGTTTAATTACTTTCTGTCTTCCAGGTTGCTGATTTGTTTTTCTGCTTCATCTAGTCTACTACTTATTCTATCTACTGAATTTTAATTTATTTTGTTGTATTCTTCATGCCTGATTTTTGTTTTTTTTTTAAGTTAATTTATTTTGAGAGAGAGAGAGAGAGAGAGAGAGAGAGAGAGAGAGAGAGCACTGAAGGGGCAATGAGGGAAGGAGAGAGAATCATAATACTGATGCAGGGCTTGAAGTCATGAACCGTGAGATCATGACCTGGGCTGAAACTGAGAGTCAAATGCTTAACCGACTGAGCCCCCCAGGTGCCCCATCTCTGGTTCTTTTTTATCTGATTGTTAAGGGTGTCACTGATATTCTCCACCTTTCTCAACTTCAGTGAGTATCCTTATGATAATTACTTTGAATTCTCTATCAGGCATATTATCTCCATTTTGCTTAGGCCCCTTGCTGTGATTTTGACCTGTTTTTGTTTTTGTTTTTGTTTCGTTTGGGACATACTCCTCTGTCTTTTCATTACATCTAACTCTCTCTGTGTTTCTCTGTGTTAGGAAAGACAGCTGTGTCTCCTGAACTTGAAGTAATGGCCTTATGAAGAATAGGTCCTATAGTGTCCTGTCATGCAGTGTACCTTGTTCACTGGAACCTGGAGTGTTCAGGGGTGTTTCCTATATATGATGTGTGTGCACTGCTATTGAGGCTGAGCCACATTTTCCTTTAGTCTAGTTGGCAGCAATGGTCCTCTTTGCCTGATTTGGGCAGCGTTTGGTTCCTGTGGTGTTATTGGGCCAGTCTGTGGATGGGTTGGCCTTCTGTTGGTCAGACCACGTATTTGCCTGAGATGCACTAGCACCAAATTTCTGGCACTTTCCCTGTGTTGTCCCCTGAGAAGCTTTTATTGGTGGGTGCCTGCCATCACATCAGCTATCTGCTGGTGCGTCTGACTGGTGTGTGTAATTATCTTTCCCTCTCTCTGGGACAGGAGTCACTTTGGAGTTGTACTGACCACCATAGCCACTACTTGCACCCTGTTAGGCCTGTGGGACCACCCTGTATGAATTTTAGCTAAGAGAGGATTGGAGAGGATGGATCTGAAGCACAGTGCCAAGAGACAGGGTGGTGGTGCTAGTAAGCTTTAAGCATCTCTGGTCCTCTATAGGAGGGATCCTGCAGTGCTGGGACTGAAGTGGGCCTGTCTGGAGGGATGGATCCATAGAAGTGCAGGGAAGTGGTTCTAGCAAGCTTTGCAACCCCTGGTCCTTGGAGGGAGGGGCCCTGTAGTCTCAGGACTTAGGCAGTCTGTCTGGAAGGTGGATTGGTGGAAGCACAGTGTTGAGGGGAGTAGGCAGTGTGTCAGTGCTAGCAAGTTGGGTAGCAAGAACTGCAGGTGTGTTTATGTTGGGGGTGGGGGAGAAATGGTGCCTGCTAGTTCCTTTGCTCCTGGAGGATTTCCCCAGGGATAATTATCCAAATAACTCTCCCTCCAGTAGGCCTCAGGTACCTTTCAAACTGTTGCTTCTATGCTGTATCTCCAAGGTCTGTTCGTTATGCTGTCTCTTGAAGGGTGGGGACTCAATTTCCTCTTCCCTTTCAGAATCCTCTCCCAGTCAAGGCCACTGATGTTTTTGAAATTCTGGGTTTTAAGTTTCTGGTTGTAAGAACTCATGAAATCCAACACCTCTGGTTTTCAAAGCCAAAAGTTATGGGAATTGATCTTCCCCGTGTGGGCTTCCTGGTGTGGGGGTCTGTATCTCTTCCTTCTCTGTACTTTGACTCCCTGCCTCCCAAGGACAGACCTGTGAGGCTATTTAACCCCAAACCAAGTCTCTGCTCTTCCTCCCCTCTTCAGTGTGGCCTCTTCTCTGCTTTTAGTTGTGGAGTTTGTTCTGCTAGTCTTTGGGTCATTTACTGGATTATTTACACTGCATGTGAGTATTATCTAGTTGTATCCATGGAACAAGGTTAGCTTAAGGTCCTCCTACTCCACCATCTTCCCCAGATGTCTAAAACATTTTTATTTATTTGTTTGTTTGTTTTTTGTTTATTTATTTATTTAACTTTTATCATACAATGCTTACTCTTTCTTTATGACTATTCAAGTATCTAATCTGTATCATTTTCATTCTGCATAAAAAGTTTTGTTTTGTCAGGGAGTTCTGACAATGAATTTTGTCACTTGTTTGTCTGAGAAAGTATTTCTTTTTCACTTTTGACTGATAATTTTGCTGCCTATAGAATTCTAGTTTATTTCCTCCAGTCCCCTATTCCAACATTTCAAATGTTTAATTTCATTTTCCTCTTCCTTGCATGGTTTCTGATAAGAAGTCCGATATAATTTTTCTTCTTCTTCTTTTTTTTTTTTTTTTTTTTTTTTTTATTTTTTTTTTTTTTTTTCAACGTTTATTTATTTTTGGGACAGAGAGAGACAGAGCATGAACGGGGGAGGGGCAGAGAGAGAGGGAGACACAGAATCGGAAACAGGCTCCAGGCTCTGAGCCATCAGCCCAGAGCCTGACGCGGGGCTCGAACTCCCGGACCGCGAGATCGTGACCTGGCTGAAGTCGGACGCCTAACCGACTGCGCCACCCAGGCGCCCCTAATTTTTATTCTTCTATCTCTATAGGTAGGATATTTTTTTCCTTGTTTTTCTAGGGTTTAAATATAACATGCTTAGATGGGGTGGTTTGTTACTTATTTTTTGATCCAGCTTGTTGGCTGAGTTTTCTTGATGTACTGTTTGGTGTCATTAATTTTGGAGAGTTCTTGGTCATTACTACTTCAAATATTTCTTTGATTTTGTCCTTTCTTTTCCTTGTGTTATTTTAATTTTGCTTACGTAACACCTTTTGAAATTGTCCTGTATTATTTGATGTTTTATTCTATGCGGGTGTGTGTGCGTGTGTGTATTAATTTTCTCTTAGAATATCAACTGTATGTGTTTCTATTGATCTGTTTTCAAGCCATGATTTCTGGCTATGTCAGCTTTACTTATGATCTTGTTGAAATTACTTTTTATCTATGTTCCTGTGTTTTGATTTATAGTATTTCCTTTTAATTCTTAAGTTTTCATCTATTTGCTTATATTACTCATCTGTCCTTGGTTGTTTACTTTCTCCATTAGAGCTCTTAGCATATTAATTATGCTCATTTAAGTTATCTTTATTATAATCCCAACATCTGTCTCATATGTGAGTTCGGTTCTGATGGTTCGGATCTTTAGTGTGAGAATACATGTCCACCTGTGTAGGGATTGGGCTGTGTTTAATGTTTGCTATAGCTATAGGTGTCAGAGACTTCAAATTCCTTTAGTGCCTTTATTTTTGACTCCCATACTTACTTTGTGTTTTCCTAATTGTTCCTTCTAATAATCTGTATCTTACAGCTCTTTCAATTTTAATCCATTGTGATAATACTGGAGCCCTGTTAGTGTGATAATAAAGTCTGAAAGATAAGGAGGAGCTTCCCATAATCTTGCAAATAAATCTCTTTTTGTCAACAAATGACTCTGGGCTGTGACTTTGACAAGTGTTCCTCTACCCACCACCACCCTCCCACTTCTGATTCCCATCCCTGGCCTTTTCATCCCCAGTCTATTTCCTTTATACTATTTCCTTTATACCTTTGTTGCTCCTTGACTTGTTTTCCCCCTTTGAGACAGAAGGGCTATAGGGAGCTAGAATGAGAAGAGTTCCTGACATGAGGCTCTACTCTAGGAAAAGGAAAAGTCGTTTCCTATGGAGAGTAGCCCTGTGTCTGGAAACGTCCTTGGGAAAATTTCACAATGTATACTCTTACCCTTTTTTGGCATTGGCAAGAGGATTTATTTCTCCACACTGAACCTCCAGAAATTCATCACAACCACCATGTGTGTGTTTCTACCAGTTTATGGCTAGCAACTTCTGTTCTGGGTAAGAATCTTAGCTATGACTCTCTGGGTGCACTTTTCTCCCTGGTTTTGGGTGTAGTTTGGGGGTGACAATTTGCCCTGTGATCTTAGTTCTTCAGGAAAAATATTGATATTCAACTTGTTCAATTTTTTCTTGTGTTAAGTTTGGGAGCAATGGCTTCCAAGCAAGTTGCATACTGAAGCTGAAACCAAAAGTGCAAAAATCATGTTTTAATTTTTAAAGTATTCTTTCTGAATTGAAAAGTTTAATAATTAATACCTAGTCTTTAGTGAACAAGAATTAAGGAAAAAATTAAATCTTCCTACTCCCACAAAAAAGCTGCATTTGCCATTTTCATTGAAAATGTCCTGTGCATCCTTTCTGCCAACCCTTCTCCCACATTTTAGAGTAACTTGTCCTTACTTTCACTCCTCTGAATTAACCACCCTGTTCTCAGTACTTTCCACTTCTGGAAACTACAATAAAACACAAAATTTGGCAAGTTTTACCATTAAAGGCAAAGTGAGCAATCCTCTGCCAACTGGGATTTGGAGTGCATAAATAGGTTCAGTCACTTTAGGCTGAAACTCAGCACACTGCATCCGTCTTTGCTGTCATGTACCAAAAATGAAGTGGGAAAAAATAGATTTTGAAGAGAATTGAGTGAAGTGACAAAATATATAGGTAATATAACCTATGGGGAAAGATGAAAAGACTTCAGTTCTTTCATTTAGAGGTGAATATTTACAACTTAGACCTGAGGTTACAAAGCCTTGAAACAGAAAGTATACTAAATGGAAGGGTGGTACCTCGATTCTTGCAAATCTCCAAGGAGAATAAGATCTCCAAGATCTTTTCATGGATTTATATATATTATATAGTTTGTCTAAAGTGGAAAACAGGGCCTAATCTATTTATGCCTTTGAGGATTTATGGCTTTATGATATTTGCTTAACTCTTTCCAATCATGTTCTTTTTGTCTTCAGGTTCTTCAAAATAATTTCATGACCTTAACTTGTCTTCCTCAATAAGTTTTTCTTCTAATGGGAAAGGAATATATTGATGGGAAACAAGAGGAAGGTATTCTAGGTAGTTATAATTTTCATGGTAAATGAATATATTGACCTTCTCTTTAACGTAATAGTGTTTTGTAAATTTGGTTAGCCTATGGGAGGCTTTTTAGGACCAAATAAACCCTTCAATCATGAGAAGAAAAAAAAAAGACTTGAAACTTGAGGTAATTGACTCTTAGACCCTTAAAGATAATAATATATACCACTTAAGGAAATATGGGTATATAGATAATCTAGAATTCTCAAATATAAACTATATTATTCACTGTTACCTTACATTGGTTGTGGGATACTGATGAGGAGACGTGCTGACCTTGACATATTAGCAATGCCCAAAATGCAGCACAACTAACTTAGCAAAATGCAATTAGCTAAATGGATTATTAATATAATCATTGCTGTGGGCACTAATTAAGATGAAAATTAATTTCATGACCTGGTATAAGAAAACATTTAATCACATAAATTATCACCATTATAAAAAACTGTTTGTCTTAGGAAGCCACATCTTTAAAAGGATAAGAATAAACCACCTTATAATAATTGTTTTTCATAGTCATCTAGTTATTGTCTGTGAACACAGATTGTTTTGTAGGACTTTGTATGACAAATGTTGACAATGATATAAACTTACTATTTAGATTTTTTTTTTTTGCAAAATCTATTTAAATTAAGTGGAAAGCTAGCTAAATTATATACTGTATTAAAACACTAAACTTTTAGCACTCACAACTCAGTTTTAAAATATTCAGGTGAGTAAGAATGCAATACTAGTTCTTCAAAGTTGTCAGTTTCTAATTAGATACAAAGCAACCCAAGGTAAAAAAAAAATATGATATCAAATTCTGATTGCTGATTTTCTGCAAAAGACGTAAAATAGAAAAATGCTCTGGCTCAGCTACTCTAGGTCTGACTGTGGGCGAGCATCAAGGATTAAGCACACCCAACAGGTGGCCAGTTGCAGGTTTGCAATCAAGAAAAACTACAATCAGCTTTCAAAAAAAAAAAAAAAGTTCTACCTGCAGCCATTTACTAAATCCATTGCTTTCTTTGTCATCATTAAATTCAGAAGATTGCCTCTGCATCTTCAATTCTTATCCATTACTGCACAAATAGATATTTGTTCACCTAGTATGCTACCAAAAAACCCCAAAAAACAAACAACAACAACAAAAACTGTTTCATTTTCATTAAACAAAATTTTTCAACTCCTAGGCTTCCATTTTACATCTTTTCTTCCACCAACTCTTCATTTGTTGGTATTCCTCAAGGTTACAGTTTTGGTTTTTTCTTGTAATATTCTCCTCCTGGAGGAAATCATTCATGACTTTAATTGCCAAAATTCTACTAGCTGTCAAGTCTGTAGTTTTAGATCTAATTCTCCTCTGAGTTTCAAACCCAAGTTTCACACTTCATGTTAAATTTGCCAGAAATGGTGCAAATGCACAGGACTAAAGCCAAAATGATTATTTGCCTCTATGCCTTTAATCTGCTGCTAATCCCAAGCATCTGTAGAAGTGACTTTTCCAGTGAGAAATGTTCATTTTATTCAACTGCTTTTTCAGTAGCCATGTTTTATCTGCCATCAGTTTGTCATTTATGAATCAAAATGTCTCCTACTTCTTTTTTCTTGTCCTAATTCATGCTTTTGTTTTTTTGTGTATAGGTGATTTTCTTATTCTAATCACTAATCTCCTTTCTCTTTGTTCAAGAGTGTCTATAGTATAGTCTTTTTGTTGTTTCATTGTTAAAACAAAGCAAAATAAACCTTCCACTCACTTTTTTCCATTGCATTTTTCCACTGAAAAGGAAATATACATGTGTATATATTCTGGTATTAGGAAAATTTTACATATAAATATATACAATTTTACATAGATATATAAAATTTGTATTGTGTATTTTGGCTGCAAATAGCAGTAAATGGGCAGGTCCACATAGGAATGGATAAGAAAGACCAGCCTGAATGGGGAGCCTGGGTGGCTCAGTCGGTTAAGCTCCCAACTTCCGCTCAGGTCATGATCTCATGGTTCGTGAGCTCAAACCCTGCATTGGGCTCTGTGCTGACAGCTCAGAGCCTGCTTTAGATTCTGTGTCTTCCTATCTCTCTGCCACCTCCCAAGCTTGGACTCTGTCTCTCTCTCTGTCTCTCTTTCAAAAATAAATAAACAAACAAAAAAAAAAAGGCAGAAAGTTCTTACGTTGGTTCAGGTGATAGGTGATAATAGCTGGGGTAGGATAGTGGCAGTGAAGAGGAGGAAACAGAATTGTGAAATATTAAATGGGTGAAATCAACAAAACCTAGGTCTTTGTTTGTTGCAGAATATAAATGAATTTTCAGTTAATGAATTTGATATATATCTAAGATGCAAGCAAAATGATTACATGAGCCTAGAACTAGAAATGGTTTTTAGAGTCAGCAATACCCAAAGAGGAACCATACCTAAAGGGAGTCATCATAGTGGATTGATTATCAGGAAGAATCCAAGATGTAGGATGCAGCCATCAGTATTGACAGCATTTTTTAAAGAATTTTTTAATGTTTATTTTTGAGAGAGAGACAGACAGAACATGAGCAGTGGGAGGGGCAGAGGGTGAGGGAGACACAGAATCCAAAGCAGGCTCCAGTCTCTGAGTTGTCAGCAGAGTTCCACACAGGGCTTGAAGATCATGACCTGAGCTAAAGTCAGATGCTTAACCAACTGAGCCACCCAGGTGCCCAAAGTTTTGACAGCTTTTAAAGGAAGAACTGGGATTAGCATTAAAGACTGAGAATGAGTTGTCAAAGAATTCAAAGAAAATCAACTGAGTGTTAATGCTTTTTTGGTGAGAGAGAAGAGAGTGTGAATGGCAGTCTTTTTACCATTTCTTGAAGTATGGGCTTAGATGAGATTTTTATTTCTTTTGATAATGTGCTTGTTCTCTCTCTCTCTCTCTCTCTGTCTCTTTCTCCAAAGACTTACATTATTTGGGCCAAAAAATAACTTCTTACCCGAGTTGGGTATATTTTTCAACCAGCTAACTTTTGAAAGGATTTTTAGTAAAGCCAATCTTCCAAGCCTCTGTCCTCACTGTCGTATATCCCTGCTGTGTTCTATTGCAAGTAAAAGCAATTATACTATATTAGAAGTCATAATATTTTTATAAGTAACCAAGATATTAGAAATGTCTGCACCAGTGTAACCATCAGCAGAAAAACAATTCCATCATGTGTATCTTTGGTGTAATGGAAATCACAACTGAGAAGAAAATGAGAGATCATCGTGCAGTCTTACAGAAGAGATCTTTTGCTTTACATGAAATATTTCTCCTTGGCAAAAGAACCAGGATACTGAACGATACCAATAATACAAAAAAAAAAAAAAAATAGACCCTTTGTAATTCTTGGAGTTGAATTCTCCCAGTAGAGGAGGCATATTTTGTTATGTATTAGTAATAGTCATGCAGAGAAATCACTTACAAAAAGTTGGCAGTGCATTAAGGAGAGGATGATCAGTTCTTGTACATGCTAAGTGGATAAGAAGTGCTTCTATCTGTTTCTGTCCACATATGTTGTAACATCTTTGCATGAATTCACATTCAGGGTCCTTATACAATGAGAGATTAAAGTTCAAATAACTTCATATTTTTAATCTGCAAACTAAGTTCAACATATAATGTTTAAACTATATTTTATTTTCCATTTAATTAATATATGCACATGGTTAAGAATCTGAGAGTGTAGACTTATAATGAAAGACTCACTTTGCAGCCCCAGTCCCCTTTTTTAAACGGCAAACATGTTTAAGCCCTACCTAATTTTTAAATCTTACACAATAGTTATATTACTAGGTTCTCTATTTAACTATTTTATACTATTAACTATTAACTGTTTTATACTATTTTATGCTATTTTATACTATATAACTATTTTATATATGTTAGCTTACTTAAAATCCTCCTTTGTTACTCTTTCTACATCCTTTCAATATAGTTACTACTATAGTTCAGTTTTTATCTGTTAATAGTGCAGCTTGAAATATTTTTTGCCAGTTTTTACATGTTTTCTATTAGACTTTAAGAGAGTATATTAATTCCTTATTTTGTTAGATGTGAATATTAATACCTAAAGGTTGGTGTTAAAAATATTTAGCAACTTACATGTACAGGCACTATGTAGGGTGGATTCTGAACTCTTAACCATTTGGGAGAGACCCAGGCAGTGAACAGCTTAATGGGTATACCCTTCTAAACTTTCTTTTGATATACCTCCTCACTTTAGACTCTTAGCCTCTGTCATCTTTATTTTTCTCTTTATAATTTTAAAAATTTAAATTTTATTTATATTTTATATTATAATTTGGGTGTTTCTCAAGCCTACCTACATAATAGAAAAATCTAGAGCACTTTTATAAATAAGCTTGTGACTAGGCCCTGATATGAGACATTCTAATTTAATTGCTTTGAAGACAGGGTTAAGAATTACTTGTCTATATGGGGCCCCTGGGTGGCTCAGTCGGTTAGGCATCCAACTTTGGCTCAGGTCGTGATCTCACAGTTTGTGAGTTGGAGCTCTGCATGAGGCTCTGTGCTGACAGTTCAGAGCCTGGAGCCTGCCTCAGATTCTGTGTCTGCCTCTCTTTCTGCCCCTCTCCCACTCACACTCTGTCTCTCAAAAATAAATAAATGTTAAAAAATAAATTAAAAAAAGAATTACTTGTCTATAGCTCAAATATAAATCATGGAACTGAATAAAGTTATTTCCAATCCCTTGATGTAAATGGTGCTCACAGACAAATATTACATTTTCTTATGTGTAGACTAGTGTGTGTGTGTGTGTGTGTGTGTGCGTGCGTGTGCATGATTTTACTTTATTTTGTACATAGTATGTCCTCAAACTTCTCATATAATCAGCTGCTCTGTTTGAAGTGTTTTATTTTGCTCTGTTTACTCCTTGAGGTTTCTATGAGCTAATGTTTTCTAAATCTGCCCATAGAAAAAAAATCTTTGATATTTTGATTTGGTATAGAATATTAGATAAAAGTTCCTCTTCTTTAGAAATGCAAAGGCATTCTTCAGTTGTCTAAATTTGCTGATAATAACCCCAAACTTGCTCTTACTTAAGTAACATATTCTCTGCAATTTTTAGAGGCATCTGAGATTTTTAAGACATTTAACATCACTGGCATTATGCAGTTTCACAATATTTGCCAGTGTGTAGTTTTTTTTTTAAAGGGTTTGCCCTAAAAAATGAATAGATTGATGAATGAATGCTTTGCCCTGTGTACTTGGTTTACTCTCTCTCTCTCTCTCTCTCTCTCACCCCCCCCTTTTTTTATGAGAGAGAAAGAGAAGACAGAGAATGTGAGAGAGCAAGCAGGGGAGGGGCAGAGAGAGAGAGAGAATCCCAAGCAGGCTCTGTGCTGTCAGTGCAGAGCCTGGTGTGGGGCTCAAACTCACAAATGGTGAGATCATGACCTGAGCCAAAATCAAGTGTTGAACACTTAACCGACTGAGCCACCAGATGCCCAAGTTTACTGTTAATATTTTATACAAAGATAATAATTATGGAGCACCTGGGTGGCTCAGTTGGTTATCCATCTAACTTCATTCAGCTTAGGTCATCGTCTCATGGTCCATGAGTTCAAGCGTTGCGTTGGGCTCTGTGTGGACAGCTCAGAACCTGGAGCCTGCTTCGGATTCTGTGTCTCGCTCTCTCTCTGCCCCTTCCCTGCTCTTGCTCTGTCTCTCAAAAATAAACATTAAAAATTTTTTAAAAATTAATTATGGACATATATTTAGAGACATTTTACCAGATAGAAGGTGTTGGACTTTGATATTGGGTAAAGTAATAAACACTATAATGAATGACCATAACTTCTGGGTTCCCTTACATAAATTTCTTATGTTCTCCTTTTCTTTTTCTTCATTTCTTAAAGTTTCCACATTACTCTTTCTTCCTTGCTATTGTTTTTACTCAGCCACATTTCCATTGTTTTCCTGCTATTTTGCAAATTCTGCAAATGGGATTTTGAATTCCTTTTTGAAAGAAGCAAAAGTATATCATTTTCATGTTTAAATGCATTTCCATGTTCAAGATGACTACTATACATTGTGTTTAATGTGACAGGACTACTTAATGTGGTAAAATAGAAGGATCATTGAATGTGGAATGAAAACCCTGAATATCAGTGTTTAATCTGCTGTAATTAGGTCCTGTGAATTGAAGTGAGTTATTAAAACTCTCTGATATTCCTATTAATGATTTATAAAATGGAGCTTAGAACAACAAATCTTCATTGGCTATTATTATATGAAAGAGTTTTAGAAACCTTAAAAGTGTATCAAATGTACATTAATTAAAAACTCAAATAATTTTATGTGAACACCGCTTTTACTCAAAAGGTGAGCTTTTTACCTTGTGCTATAGCTCATAAAAAACAGTCATTAAATGCTTAAAAATGCATTTGACAAACCTGTGTTTTGGTTGGAATCTATTATTTAAATTCAAAATTGCTTCCTATAAGAGTGCTTGAGTAATTTAAATGATTTTTCTTTCATGCACTGTGACAGGTCTGTAAATTGTGGTATTGATCTGCAGGAGTTATGTATTCTATAAGCTATTAGATCAGACAATGAATAAATATAAATCTTGAGAGTATTTTAAAGAGAAACACACACACACACACACACACCCCTCTATCATGTTTTCTATTTTAGCTAGCATTGTTTAGTTGATTAATTAGGTCCTCAGTATATGAACTGATTTTATTTATATGCTCTACTTTTGAAATAGTATCTATGGTGGATTTTTTTCTCTTATGCAGATCAAATCATGTGTATAAAACAGTGGTGCAGAGAGGATGAGCAACAATATTTCAGCTCAATGGTTTTCAATTAATCAGCCCAGGAGGAGGTGATATGAATTGGAAATTCATAGGTTGAAAGAATATCTGATGAATTTTGACAGAAGGCCTATTATCTACTAAATATTTTTAGCACCTAACTCAGATACCATGAAAGCAATTACTTATCATCTAAATCAAATATCATGGGCTTTATTAACAACAAGCAGAGTAAATTTTTATAATACTTTATCATTTCACAATATTTTTGCTATATAATTTATTGTACAGGTGACAACATAGCTTTAAGATATTAGATAATATTGATATTAAAACCTAAAGTCCAGTAACATCATGGATCCAACAATAATTTTATTTGACTCAAGTTTTTTAGATGTAATGTTATCTCTTACTACCATCATTTCCATTTTTAACTATACTTTTATTAGCTAGCCAAGGGAACTCAAATATTTTCTAGAACCTAATGCACCAAACCAAACCAAAACACAGAATAACTCTTTATTTTTTTTAAAAAATTTTTTTAACGTTTATTTATTTTTGAGACAGAGAGAGACACAGCATGAACAGGGGAGGGGCAGAGAGAGAGGGAGACACAGAATCGGAAGCAGGCTCCAGGCTCTGAGCTATCAGCCCAGAGCCGGAGGCGGGGCTCGAACTCGCGGACTGCGAGATTGTGACCTGAGCTGAAGTCGGACGCTTAACCGACTGAGCCACCCAGGCACCCCCAGAATAACTCTTTATAGGTCACACATGGTATAAAATGTCTCTCAAGCAACTTATAACAAAATTTTCTAAAGTATAGGGGTCCTAAAGTCAAATACAGGGCTTATTTTTTTTTTTAATTTTCCAAATTAGTAAGTTTCCAAATACCTGAAAGTGGCAACAAATTTATAAAAATGCATTTCTGTTCCCTAGGAACTATCCAAAATAGGCATATAAGTGACCTGTTTATAATTATTTTATTTTTTCATTGTAAAAAAAGAAACATATATGCATATAATTTCAAGTAATTTTTTTCTTCCAAGATTTTAATTAAATTCAAGTTAGTTAACATATAGCATATAGTGTAGCATTGGTTTTAGGAGTAGAATTTAGTGATTCATCAGTTATATATATCACCCAGTGCTCATCACAAGTGCCCTCCTTAATATCCATCACTCGTTTAGCCCATCCTACCTCTTCCCTACAGCAACCCTGTTTGTTCTCTATAGTTAAGAGTCTGTTATGGTTTGCCTCCCTCTCTGGTTTTATCTTATTTTATTTTTCCTTCCCTTTTCATATGTTCATCTGTTTTGTTTCTTAAAATTCCACATATGAGTGTCTTTGACTGACTGATTTTCCTTAGCATACTACATTCTAGTTCCATCCATGTCATTGCAAATGGTAGGTAGTTTTATTGCTCCTAAAAGAATTGATATACGATGTCAGCCCAAGATGCAGTGGGATGGGGTAAAGTATTCCTAGTTAGAGATAGCCTCAGCCTCACTGTCCCATGGAGAGGAGAGTAGAAGTTTGGCTCCGTTTCTGTGTGTTCCAGAAAATACTGCATTACCTTCTTCCTTCTCAGGGTTTCAGATATGCAGAAAAGACAGTAGTAGTATTTTAACTTTTTATAAGTTAACTGTGCATAGCTACGATTCTTATCAATCGTCACCAGTCATGCCCAATTATGTCACTTGTAATTCCACTAACTGATCAAAGTATTCCAAGTCGAAGCCAACATTTATGTCATAATAACTAAGTGCTCTGAATTTAGTTTTTAATTAATTTTATCAATAGTCTGGTCACTATCTTAAGTCTCACTCTGTTGCATATTGAACAAGAGAGAAATGGTTCTAGATTATCTGGGCATTTCAATTTGCTAAGGTAAGAATTTCAATATGCAGTATAATAAAAATGATACAAAATTATAACTGGAAATGTCCATAAACTCATAATTTATACTGATTCTTTAAGAAAAGATAACATATAGAGCTTTTGGAGTCAAGGGTCCAAAGTTTGATTCCAGTTTGCTGACAATTTTAAGCTTTATTTTCCTAAAAGCGGAGATATAATAATACCATTAAAAAGATTTTTACAATAATCTGTGTAACACACTTTGTATAATATAGAATTTATCCAATAAACATTTGTTTCCATTTCATAATTTTCTTTCTAAAGCCCTAAAAAGGCCTCTACCGTATCTGATAGAAAATTTTATGCATGAAAATGATCACATAATACTGTGATATAGTCCTAAGTTCTCAATAATCAGGTAAAAGGAAAATTACAGGAAATAATTGCATATTGTAGGCAAGATTTTCATATAAAGACTAAATATTCATCAGAGTTTTGAAACAAGGAACACATTTCCCAGAATAAATTAACACTGATTAAATACTTAGTGGTTTATATCCTTGGCATTCTAAGGACTTATGTTATACAAATACACACCTTCAATCTACTTGTCTTTGGCATTTAAACATTTGAGAAATTCTAAAAGAAATGTTAAGAGAGAGAATGGAAAATAACCTATTGGAGAATCAAAGAGACATACATATTTAATTTTCATTGATTTTCTAGTAGAAGCACTGGGTATTGGAAACATCCAGCCTAAACTGAACATCTTCTAAACTGGTAAAAATATACATAATCATGTATAATTATGTATTTATAGTATATTACTTAAAACACTAATTTAATTAATATATGCTTATAGAAATATATTTTAATAGTATATATTATATTTTACCAGTTTTACCAGTCACTCAGAGCTCTGAGTTCACATAGCAGCTGCTGGCACACTTGTCCATCCTCCTCTCTGAAGGGAAGTGAGGGATATTGGTTTTTTTCCTCTGGAAGGTAAAAAAAAATCTTCCCTTGAGGAAGAAGAAGGTCTCTATCCTAGAATATAAGCAATTAGTACTGAGGGAGATAAGAAAGGTACCTCTAAACATTATTACTACTTGAATAGGAGCCAATGGCTCTTGGAAAATTCACTATCTCTAACTTCCAAGGTGTGTGGCCATTTAATCATCCTTTAAGATATATAAATATAGATATAGATATAGATATCACAGAAAAGCACTTATTACAATTTTATACATAACTTCCATGATCACAGAGTTACATTAATTTGGAATATCATGAAGTCATGATTACAGTCCTTAAAACTGGTCCCAGTTTTACAGTGTCCTATAAAATTATGTAATTAGTACTTAATCAGTATCAAATATGAAATATGCAATGCTATATGTAACTTCACTAAACATAATCCACTGGAAATTCATAGCATAAGGCAATGTTAACCTAGTTTGGAGTATTGAGAAATGAACCTTCCAAAGATCTCCCTTACCATAGAACTGTGAGCATGGAAACATACAGTTGTCGACAGTTGGCTGTGTCCAAGGATCTCACAAGACTGACTGGAGGCAATATCACTTTCCTCTGTTTGCTACCTGAAACAATTTATTTTTCTGCTATACTCTGGAGTCTAAAGCTTGTTGTACTATTCTTAGTTATTTTTTATGAGCGCTCAGAAAGGACAAAGTTTAAATGTAAACTTACCTAATGTAGCTGGCAGCAGGAATGTTCCACTTTATGGCAATTAGGTGTGTTCAAAGAAGATTCTCTGACTCTCCAAGGAGATATTATACATTCAGCTTATTTCTTGGATTCATCTTGACTTCACTTTAAAGACCCTGGAAATACTTGGTGATTCCTCATTATTTGCAAAGGGATGAACTAGGGTCCAGTTTAGATAACTACACTAATTTGTTCTTTAAAAAATTTCACTAGAAATATAAGACTCAACTCTAGTATGAATTAGTTTCTGATTACATGCCAAGAGACTATTTTTAAGGAGTACAAGAAGAAAATCACAGATGGCTTTGTTAGTTTGGTATATAAAAAGTAATGTAAACCTCTTAGAAGTACAGAAATGGTCTTTTAAAGAAAGTGGAAAGAGCAAAACAAAATTAAAGTTTTATTGCAGTCCCAAGTTCCTAGCTCTCTTATCTATGCCACTTTTCTAGATTTACATTGCTGTTCTCCAGATCAAAATTCCTATTGTTAAGTTATATTTCAATTTTTTTCTTTTATTGTAGAGTGTTAAATTACATCATGGAGTTAAAACACATTGGGCTATCACATACAAGGTAACAGTACTAATTTTAGTATAAGGCATGGGAGTTAGCCTTGTACTTTATTAGATAAGACTGATATTCTATTTACCATTTATTTTATAAAAGAGAGAAAACGCGATAACGTTTGTCTGAAACTTTACAGATTACTAGATACTACCCTATTTGCAACCCAACACACACAAACCTCTAAGTCTGGGAAAAGACCTAGGGCTCACAGAGAAGCTTACGTCAGTTCCTCAGGCCCCAAACCCCAATCCCCAAAACAGGGCATGATGAGAACCAGGTGACCCTTGCATGTGTGGAGGGTTTGCATCAGGAGAGAGGGCCTCTGGAACTATGGAACTCTGGGTTCACATAGCAGTTGCTGGCACATTCGTCCATCCTCCTCTCTGAAGAGAAGGGAGGGCTCTTGTTTCTGTTTTTGTTTTTGTTTTCTTCTGGAAGGTAAACAAATCTTCCCTTGGGGAAGAAGAAGGTCTCTATCCTGGAATATAAGCAATTGGTACTGAGGGAGATAAGAAAGATACTAAACTTTATTCACGATCTCTAACTTCCAAGGTGTGTGACCATTTAATCATCCTTGAAGTGACAGTGCTCTTTGTTCAGAAAGCCCTGAACATGAAGAATAAAATTACACATGGAACATCATCTCCTGATGAAAGTGTTTGTCAAGAGGACCTATTAGTGCAGTGAATTAATTATTCTATTGACGTTGCATTTCAATATTTACAGTTTAATAAATTTATATCAATATTTCAGGAATATGGAATCTATCATTGAAACAAGTAAATTCAGTACACTGGAAGTATTTGGGTCCCATATGACTGGAAATGAATAAATGTTCTAATTTATAAGTTTTTTCATGCACAAAATTATATGTATCTATATAGATATAGATATAGATATAGATATATATTAGGCAAAGGGTATAAGGATGGATTTCAGAAGAAGAAATGCTAATGCCCTTTATAATGAGACATACACAAACTTACCAACAGACTGAAAATGCATAATATATAATATATATTATATATTTCACAATATATAACACATTTCACCTATATAATACATTTGACAACAATGTAAACTATTGACAATATCCAAATGCTAATCAAAATATAAGGAAAAAGGCACTTTTATACATTCCTGTAGGGAATGTGATATATTTCAATCTTCCTGGAATATATCAAATTTATCTATTAAACTTTGAATAAAAAGGTTCACAAAAACTTACGTTTCTTGTTCTACCGTGTAGAATTGTTCAGATTAACAGACAAAGACTACATGTTCCTGTCCCCTTGCTGGTAGAGCTGTTTATATGAGGATATGTGCTATTTCTATCCTAGATTGTAAATATCTCCCATAAGTAATCAATCATCCATGCCCTTTCACCTTCTAATTGGTTTGCAATAGAAGATATCTTCAGGGAAATTTGGAAGACATATGTCCAAGACAGCAGAAGTTTAGTCATCCTGGGTCCCCAAATGACTGTGTGGAGGAAGCTGCCCTCTGTTTTGTTCTATTCACCCTGTATCACTAGATGAGTTAGAAGTTAATCATAATTGGTTTAAGCCAGTAATATGTTGTAGCTCACTTATTATAGCAACTAGCTTTACCCTAACTCTACAATTCTGAGCATCAGTGAAAGAAACAAAGCAAAACATAGGAGCAAATATCAAAAAGGATATGATCAGTGGTGCAGGTAGTGGCATAACTCTGGACAGAAGATGGTATACTCCAAAAAATATATATTATCAGTGTCCTGTAATATATTAAACATAATTAGAAAATGGACATGCTATATTTTCAATTTAAAAGAGGGGTGCCTGGGTGGATTAGTCGGTTAAGCAACTGATTTTGGCTCTTGATTTTGGCTCAGGTCAAGATCTCATGGTTTGTGAGTTTAAGCCCCACGTCGGGCTCTGTGCTGACAGTAGAGAGCCTGCTTGGGATTCTTTCTTTCCCTGTCTCTCTGCCCCTGCTCTCCCCACCCCCCTCGCTAATAAATAAATAGGACACTCAGTTGATTAAGCGTCCAGCTTCATCTCAGATCACAGTCTCATGGCTCATGAATTCAAGCTGTTCAGGCTCTGTGCTGATAGCTCAGAACATGGAGCCTACTTCAGATTCTCTCTCTCTCTGCCCTCCCCAAAACAAATAACCATTAAAAATTTTTAAAAATAAATAGATAAACATTTTAAAAAAGATTACACGTGTATAGATGTTTCTATATGTTTGAACAAGGTTAGTTACCAATAATGACTACTTCAGGGTATAGGAAGGAAAATAATTGACATGATACACTAAACATTTTATTAAAAATCTATAACAAAGCAACTTTCCAATGGTTCACCAATATATGTGTTCTTTCTTTTATTAATTTTTTATGAGACTTTAATTTTCTTCAGCAGATTGTCTTATATGTGTTTAGTCTTGGAAGAGACAGGTTGAACAAAATAATGTGAACACGTTTTGTTTCTATTCATGTGTATATTCGTTTTACACATTTGCTTTTCACAATTTTGTTAGGATTTCTTTTTGGCAGAATTACAAATTTTCTGATCACATATTGTTCAAATCTTAACAAAATCTTAATAGGACATCACTGTAAGCTCAGAGCCCAAAGTATAAACAGTAAGACCTTGGATTGTAAATAACTTTTTCTTCAAGTGTTTAGTAAGACGAGCAAACATTTCTAATAAATTTTAACTTGATAAACTTGCGATGTCTTAGAGGGACATGTACAAGGAGTACATGGTGCTGAATGTTACATGATCACAACCAAGCCAGTGATTCTTCTCTTCCCTTCCCTTCCCTTCCCTTCCCTTCCCTTCCCTCTCTCTCTCTCTCTCCCTCTCTCTCTCTGGGATTGTGGGTAATTGTCTCCGATGCTTGCATGCTCAGTCTAAGGCTACTGTGTTTGGCAGAAATCAGTGACTTTTCAGAACATTGTATGGTGCCCAAAACTGGCACTAGTGTATTTTTTGTCACTTCAGAGCATCTATGGACAGTCCTTTGCTTTTCCATACAAGAGTAAGCTTAGGAATGCTTTACTTCATTCTAGGTCAGGCGGCCTGCAGATATAGACCCTTTCTCCTCTGGTGCCTTATTGCCAGTTACATTAAATACGGTATTTGACAAGAGTTCATTAATACCATACAGTAGTCAGCATCCATGCAAGTGTACATAGTGACCCCCATGCAGAAAAAGTTTGAAAAGAAAGGTGGTAAGAAGGAGATGATTACAGTGGAAGTTAAGAAGGAAATGATTGAGAAGTGCATATGAGGTATGCGAGTGGGTGAAACTGCAAGATTTTATAAGAAGTCTCTGTCTGTATCTCACCTGCATAGGAGGAGGAGAAAAAGATGGAGGGATCCCTCACTTCAAATGAGATTAGGGAGATGTGTAAAATGTGGAAAACAGTGCAACATTTTGTAGAAAAGCACTACCCAAATAAGGCAATAGCAGTGTGAGCCAGCGATGAATCTGTTTACCCATGTGATGTCACATTTCCACGAAATCCTCAAAAGGAGGCAAAAGCAAGTGCCATTAGATAGGTTTCTTATTAAATTTGCATGAAAAGAAAGATTCCATTGGCCCAATAGATAGCAGTGATTTTGTTAGTGATAGTGAGAGTCATCCTATACAATAACCCTCCTCTCTCTAGTCTCCCTCACATTAGTCATGAAGGTTTCCAAAGGTAAGTGTAGGTTAATATGTTTATTTGGATTTTGTATTTTCTTTATTATTTTGTATTCTATTACAGTATTGTAATCATTTTTATATGAATATTTTTGGGTTGTGGGATGGATCATCTGAGTTTCTGTTATTTGTTATGGAGATATTCACTTTGATATACAAGTGCTTTGGATTACAAGCATGTTTCTGGAACGAGTTATGCTTGCAAACCGAAGTTATACTGTAGTTTGAGTTTCTGTAAGTGAAGAAGACAATACATTTGCACATGGTGGCTTTTAGTTGATTAAAGAAAGATAACTAAACTATAATAATACCTTCTATTCATTGATGTGCCAGTAAAATTGTAATTTTGTAGTTAGCTAAACATCATATATAATAAGTCATGTTATGAATAGAATTCTAAGTTAATACTTTTATTTATGGCTTATAGCACTGAGAAGTACAATTATTTCTGTGAAATAATCAGCCCTTAAAAAGGGAAATACTAAACTAATTTCACAATATATATTTGTACATTTTTAACAGAGAGCAAAGTGATACTATTACTTAAAATACACATATGGTATATTCCCTTTTCAAGCACAAATCTTGCCTTTTCTTGTTATTTGCCTGAATGTGTCTTTTTCCAATTAGAATATCTGCATGAAATAGCAATTTAGGATAGGGTCACTCATTTCTGTTTTGAAGGTCTTAGGTTGAGCCTGGAATTAAGTAACAAAATTTTCCAAGAAAGTACTTCAAAAATAAGATTACAATTGCCATTTGAATATTTTGTGTTAATATTCTCCTTTTCTGTTTTTCTTTTGTCTGTCTTTAATAGTCCTTAGAATTACTGTTTTCTACAGATAGTAGGTTTGCCTTATATGATGGATTATATTACACCCTTTACTATTTGATATATGCAAGAGGCTAATTTGCTTGAAAATAACATTGCCTTGGTTTGCCTAAATTCCTGGTATCTCTTATGATAAAATAGCCTCTTAAAGAAAAACCATCACTCACAAATACATAGTAAATTACAAGGTATATGTTTTGCCTTGAAAGTTTAACTTGTGGGGCACCTGGGTAGCTCAGTCTTTAAGTGTCCAACTCTTATTTTCGGTTCAGGTCATGATCTCATGGTCTTGACAGTATGGAGCCTGCCTGGGATTCTCTCCCTCTCTCTCTGTCTCTCTCCCCGACATGTGCTCTCTCTCTCTCTCTCAACATAAATTAAAAAATAAATATATATTTTTTGCAAACAGAAATAAACCGTACAAACATTTTGATAATAAAATGAGACACTGAGTGAGTTAATACACTTTGAAAGTTTAAGTAAGTTGTTTCCCTCCCCATGAAAGAGATCATCACAATGTGAAAAAATAAATAACCAAGGTACTGAGATTAAGCAAATGAGAGTTTGAAGAAACACTAAAACAAACTTTTACTTTTCATGAGTTTTTAAACCTACAGACAATTTTGGTATTTTAAAAATGTGTATTTACAAATGTTTTAATATTATTAGTTGGTACTTTTAATTTTGATCCTGTGCTAGGCACTTGAGAGATTTTTCTGTCTAAAATTTGCTAATGTAATCTCAATAAGTCCTCTTTTTTTTTGGAGGAAGCAAGTCATGACTAAATAACTTGCTAGAATATACATGTCTAAAAGTCATGAGTCTAAACTTCAGCCAAGGTTTGCTTAATTTCAAAGCTAGAGTCTTCCAACTTCCTGTTGTTTGCTGGCAGTGGAATGGATAAACTGCTTAGTAGGAATGAATGAGTGATGTCTTTAGGCTTAAGTTCCTTTGAAAAATATCTAAAATGTAATGATTATTAATATATTATCTCAAATAATATCAATAATATTGTTTTCATTGATGTTTCTAAATATTTTTCTTTGGGGAATCAATAAGGATAGATATAGCCCAAATAATTTGAAAAAATTATATGATTTCAAAGTGTGTCCCCTTCACTATTGTGCTTTTAGAAAAGTGAAAGAAAAAATTGTACTTTACTTATGGAAGGGTCTTAAAGTTTACATGAATTTCATTGTATGCATTTTTAATAAATTATTTGCAAGTTATATTGTATTTAGAATTCTATTGTTAGTTTACTGTAGCTAAAGTGGACCCTCGAACAACACGGGTTTGAATTATGCAGGTCCACTTATATATAGTTTTTTGAATAAATACATTATTGTACTGGAGATGTGTTCTCTCTTCCTAATGATTTTCTTAACCTCTACTCTATTGTACTTTACTCTAAGAGTACACAAAAAATGTATTATATAAACATTTTTTGTGTTTATTTTTTAGAGAGAGTGAGAACACGAGTGGGGGAGGGGCAGAGAGAGAGGGGACAAAGGATCCAAAGCAGGTTCTGTGCTGTCAGGATAGAGTCCAGTGAGGGCTTGAACTCACAAAGTGTAAGATCATGAATTGAGCCAAAGTTGGAGGCTCAACCTACTGAGCCAACCCAGGTGCCACTATCATACGTTTAATATACAAAATAGGTGTTAATATTATGTTTATATTATTGGTAAATTTCTGGTCAGCAGTAGGCTATTAGTAATTTAGCTCTTGAGGACTCAAAAGTTATATGAAGAATGTTAACTCTCCCAGAGGGTCAGCACCTCTAACCCCCACATTGATCAAGGGTCAGCTCTATAATAAAAACTCCTATAAATTGTATTTTATTAACAAAAGCTTTTCTGTTGATCAAATATGTATATTTGGGACCAAATTTAAAGAAATCAAGACTGGCAATATGTTTAAGAATAAATTGACCCTCAGTTCCGTTTTTTTAAGAGTCTCTTATGCTTTGGCTCTCTTCCACTCTAACCTCTTTTTTTTTTTCCTTCCCCTCCCCAATGGGTTTCTGTTTAAGTTTCTCAGGATCCACATAAGAGGGGGGTGGGTGAGGGGTATTGAGGAGGGCACCTTTTGGGATGAGCACTGGGTGTTGTATGGAAACCAATTTGACGATAAACTTCATATATTGAAAAAAAAAGAATAAATTGAACCAACAATTAAAAAAACACTTAGTATTAGTGTTTTTATTTGAAATTCATTAATGAAGTCCAAAAATCTCAAAGGAGGACGACAAAGATACTAATGCTAATCCTGGACTCTGCATCTTTACATTTTAAAAATTTATTAAGGTATAATTGGCATTAAACTGCACATAATTGAAGTTTATTAGTTGATAAATTCTAACATATGTATATATTCCTAAAATCATAATGTCAGTAAAGAAAATGAGCATATTCATCCATCTCTAAAGTTTTCCTCCTTGCCCTTTTTAATTTCTTTCTCCCAACTTTTCCTGTCCCTGACAAAACTTACCAAATTTCTGTCAATAAAAATGCATTTTCAATTTTTAGAATGTATATAATGGAACTATATTAGGTGTGGGTGTCTGGGTGGTATTGAAATATGGACGTCTGGCTTCTTTCACTCAGCATTATTCTTTCTAGATCCATCCTGTCATCACATGTATCAGTAGTTCATTCCTTTTTTATTACATACCATGATAACAGTATACCACAATTTGTTTATGCTTTCACCTGTTGATGGACATTAGAGTTGTTTCTAGGATTTGGCTCCTACAAATGATACTGGTATTAAAATTTGTGTACAAGTCTTTGTGTAGATATATATTTTTTTAATTTCATTTTTTTATAAATAGTAGGAGAATGTTTGAATCCTATGATGGATGTATTTTTAACTTTTTAAGAAACTGTCAAACTCTTTTTCCAAAGCGATTGTACCATTTTACATTCACTCATAGTGTATGAGAATTAGAGTTACTCCACATCCCTGCCAACACTTAGTATGATTTTAATTTTAGCTACCCTAATTGGTTTGTCATGGAATTTCACTATAGAGTTCATTTGCATTTTCTACATTATAGAGAACTAATGATGTTGAGAACGTTTTCATGTGATATTTTGCTCTCCAAATGTCTTCTTCAGTTTGTTCAAATATTTTTCCAGTTTTTTTTTTACATTTTTTTTTTTTTTATTTTTGAGAGACAGAGAGAGGCAGGGCACAATTTGGGGAGGGGCAGAGAGAGAATGAGACACAGAATCTGAAGCAGGCTCTAGGCTCTGAGCTGTCAGCACAGAGCCCAACGTGGGGCTTGAACCCACAAATCATGAGATCATGACCTGAGCTGAAGTCAGATGCTCAAGCAACTGAGCCACCCAGGCACCCCTATATTTTTCCAGTTTTTAAAGCTGGCTTGTTTTCTTATTATTGGGTTAGAAGGCAAGATACAAGTCCTTTGTGGGAGACCGTATTTATAAAACTGATGTGAATATGTATTTTATATATAAATATTTATAACTTTGTAGTTTACATATATAAATATTTTATAAATTATTTTAATACATATTTGTGTATGTGTATATACACATACATAAATAAAATTATATTTATTATATATAATGTTGACCAATCAAGTGCAAACCAGGCTATCTACACTGCAACTGCATTTGCATATGCTAGACAAAGGTTCTAAAAATAATGTAACAGTATTGTCCAGAGGATCAGAAGATGAACTATCATATCTCATATCACTAGCACAACATTCAAACATAATAATTACAGTATCTATTAGGTGGAAAATGTCATTATGGTGCATGCATGTGTATTTGGATGTGTGTGTATTTGAATAATCATAGGGGCATCTGCAGATGAAAGGCAAGTACTTCTATCCCTTTCTTTTTTTTTTTTCTTGCAGGCTAGTATGAGAGGCCAGAATAGCAATACAGAGCTAAGGCAAAGCTATGTTTCAATGTTATTTAAAACATATGTAGATCTTACTTCTTAAATATCATTGAGACCAATAATTTTATAAGTGAGAAAGAAAGAAATACAAATTTTGCACAAATGTTTTGTCTGCCAAACTTAAGATCTCACAGGTATTTAAAATTCAAGAGAGACTGAAAGGCCCTGTTGGAAAGAAAGAAATCTCTATAGAGAAAGTGGTTTGGACCTACAAGGAAGCATCACCAACTGAATTTATACCTTGGAGAAAAGAGCAGTGACTCCGGAAATAACATTAACCTGTACTTGAACCCAGCCTTCTGTATCTATATAATCTAAGAAGTTTTTCATGAAATACAGAGAGCAACCAGGGTAGCAACTAGTTTGGGGACTGCATTGGGACCCACTGCAAATGTGTGCATGTGTGTGTGTGTGTGTGTGTGTGTGTGTGTGTGTGTGTGTGTATACATACATACATACATACATACATATACACACACACACACATATACATACAGGAAGGAGCTAAGCCCTAATGATCTGATGGCAGGTAAGTTAGGTCCACATGATTCATGAATAGAACAGTAATCTAAGAGCATGAGGTAGAGGTATAAACCTCCTGTGAGGATTATGACCCCAGTGGTCTGTGCTCCTGTGTGGACTGCTGAGGGAGAATGTTTGCTAGGTGCAGTGAGATCATGTGTACATGCAGAGAGAGCAAGATGGCCGGAAACAGCAATGGGAATGCCAACTTTAGGAAAGTAGAATACTGCTAAAGGCAAGAGTAGGAAAATTTTCTGAAACTGCGCTCACCAATTCTCCCTGATCCCTTAGGACTTTCAGAAAAGGAAGGTAGAGGGTTGAGAAAATGCATAGACCTAGGCTGACCATATAGAATAGACCGTGTATACTAGGTTGACCTTATAGAAAAGGAAGATAGAGGATTGAGAAAATGCATAGATCTGGCACAAGGTTCGTAGTGAAAGAGGGCACTAATAATAGTAATTCACCTAGAAACTGGATCTCTCCCAAGCAAACTTTGGTGAATAGGTAATAGTGATGTTGAGAAGAGAATGTATTGGTATAGCAGACTTAGTTTCAAATTGTCAGGGTGACTGGTAAATTTAGTATCTCAACATAATGAGGCTTTGAGATATTTGACTATAAATATAACTAGGGAATTGAAGTTGTTGCTTCTAGTAGTGACAAGAAACATAATAAATGAGTATAATATTTTAAAATCTGTGAATATGCAAATCAAAACTTTCTAGAAATGACTTCTATGAAGATTTGTACAGTTTTCTAATTTTTTCTTTCATTATTCTTTACGGCCAAGAGGCTTGTCTGGTAGAAGTTAAGAGGGTCAGTATCATGCCTAGGTTGTGGTAAATAGGTATTAGGTAGGCATTCAATACAAAAGGACTCAAATAGATTTATTTATTTATTTATTTATTTATTTATTTATTTATTTAATTGGGCCATTACAGCCAAACTACTTTTTCATCCCCTATGTGTGTGGGTTGGTATAATCCCTTAGTTGTGTTATGTGGGAAAAACTAGAAACTGCTGCTTTAAGATGAAACAAATTGAGATTCTAGAGTGTAATGCCAAGTAGTTTAATTATTAAATGTTTTGTATTAATTAAAATAATATTTTATTAGGTTTAGGTAATATAAAAACAAAACAGCAAATTTAATAGTATCAACTAAATATATCAATATTAAGAATCTTATTAATTGTGATCATGACATGTAAAACAGACATGGATTTATGACAAAACAGTTTTCTCAGCCAGGAAGGTAACACATTGCCAGTGAAACCACAAAATTATGTGCAGTGAAAAATAAAAATCATCAAAACCACTAGTTCTGATTATCTAGAAAGTGCTATCAACTAATGAATGGCTGTTTCGGCTAAAGATCAATCATAGTTTCTAGTGCATCATATTAGTTTCAAAAAGTAAGCCATGTGTTTCACATTTTTAGGAGAAATATCTCTAAATGTCAAGTATTGTAAATGCATTTTCCTTTTAAACTTCTGAATGCCTTTTGTTTCAAAACAAGATTTTTTTTCTTAAGTTGAACAGTAATTTATGGCTTACCTCTACTTAATTAGCTTAGCACTTGATTGTCTCCATTGAAATGAAAGGAAACTAGCTATTAATTATAGGCTTAGACCCAAACTGATGGGAACATCAATACTTTTACTGCAATTTTCTCAATAAATCCCAGATCATAAAGCCTTACGCATGCATTCTGGAGCTGGAACAAGTTTTATGCCCATTAACATGGAGACAACACATTGATTGCCTGCTATGACATTATTAAAATGAACTGATGAGACAGATCCAGGGGGAAAAGATGCTCCAATAAAGCCAGCATTCCACTGCATCAATTCATCCTTTCTTAAATTAGGACATATAATTTTTTACCATTATTATATTAATGTAATATGTTTTGATTTTTAAACCTTAATATTATAGGTTTCAATAAAGACATGGAATTCTTTCAATACAGACAGTGAAAACTTAGCAATAAATGTGAATTTCTCTGATTCAGTTTATTAACTGTAGATTATTGTCAATAATCCTAAATTTAGCATGTATCCAGTCAATACGGTTATGTGTTTTTTCCCTACCAAATACATCTGCATGGATTCAGGCAGAAAATAGAGAGTTTCATCTAGTACGATGTGGACTTATTCCAGATAAATATGAGAAAGAGAGGAGGCAAGAAGGTTGATTGTACATGCAGTGTATAATTGGAATGATAGACCACAAGATCACATTTCGGCACAGAGGGATATGAAGATGTGAAAGTGGTAAGCAAAGTGTATGAGTGATAGCATCCATGGGATATTTTTGGAAAAATGGGCAAAGAATTGTCAGAGGGGTGGATAAAAAGGGAGTGGGCTGGAAAGATAGGAATGATTTTTTACAGAGTGGAACACTTGGAACTCAGATTATAGAAGTGTTGCAAATAAAAATCACAACATATTAGTGTGTTATAAGATCAGTTTCTTGGGTCATGGCTAGCATTTTAGGATATTGTAGAAAATTTAGTACATTGGAAGTAGTGTTTATAACTTGTTTCACATACATGTGCCTGTGTGAATGTTTGTGCATGTATATCCTGGTCATGAGTTTGTCTCACATGGGGTATAGTAGCAAAACTGAAAGCCACTTATGGGGTATAATAGTGAAGTAGCAGAGGTAGGTTGGAGGAGACAAAATCAAAGAGGAGAGAACCAGCTTACTAGAAAAATGATCAACTTGTTATTTTTATTTGAGAATTCTTTCTCTGCTCATGATCTGTAAGACTAAGCAATGTTATTTTATTACTCATTTTAAAGAATAAGCACTTGACCTTATGTTTTTTTCCCCTGTGGTATATTTACTATGCTTTGACATCTATACTTTTTTCTATGTTTTTTGGGGGGAGGGAGGTATATAGTTTGTTTTCTAGTATGATAATTTAGGTGCTTATTAATTAGCATCTTCTCTTCCAGTATAAACATTTAAGAACATAATCTCTGAAATACTAGCTTTATCAAATATGAATTTATCAAAACATTTTATGGCTTATTTTTTAATGCCCACAATGACTCTCTCTTTGATACATGAATTATGTAGAACTCTATGGTGGTTTGATTATTTTTATTATTTATCATTGCATAGTGGTTTAAGAGTATATTTTTTGGCATAACAATTATCTGATATTTGGAAAGAAGCTGTATGCCTTTGTACATTCTCTATGCACATGAAGATATGAATTCTCCAATTCTTGAATACAATGTCTATCAATATTTTTTTCAAATGACCCATTGATAAATTATATTGAAATCTGCTATCCTATTTTTTTTCCTTCTGTCAATTTTTGCTTAATATATTTTGCAGCTACCTGCATTCCAGGCAATAGTTATATTTTTTCCCTGATGATTTGTATCATAATTTAGTAATCTTATTTCTAACACTGTTCTTCTATTTTATAGTTTATACATTCTGATAATTATAGTTCCCTTAGCTTTATTTGGATATTATCACCTAATACATCTTTTTCACACCTTTATTGTTTTATTTTTTTTTCATACAACCTATTAACTCACTTATAAATATTACTAAAAGTAAAAATTTTTAAAAAGCATTCTGATAATATTTGATATTGGCTTTTGTTTTGAAGAAAATCCTGCTTTTAGTGTTTCTTTATCTTAATTGCTACTGGCTCCAGTTTCTCCTCAATTTGTTAGATTGTTGGAGGTGAAGGTGGTCCTTGCTGAGTTTTTAAATGGTTATTTAAATTATTCTTGGGGCACCTGGGTGGCTCAGTCGGTTAAGCATCCTACTTCTGTTCAGGTTATGATCTCATGGTTCCTGAGTTAGAGCCCCGCATCAGGCTCTGTGTTGACAACTCAGAGCCTGGAACCTGCTTCAGATTCTGACCCTCCTTGGCTCATGCTCTGTCCCTCTCTTTCTCAAAAATAAGTAAGCATCAAAAAATAAAATTAAGTAATAAATTATTTTTAATTAGTTCTTATTATGATTTAAAATATGCTATTGTGATATTAATATGTGTGCATAAATGCTTTAAAATATACTTTATCCAGGTGCCTGCACAGCTCAGTTGGTTGACTGTCTAAGTCTTGATTTCAGTTCAGGTCATGATCCCACAGTTGTGGGATCAAGACTTGCATCAGGCTCCATGCTAAGCATGGAACCTGCTTAAGATTCTTTCTCTCTTCTCTCTCTCTCTCCCTCTTTCTCTCTGTCTCTGTCCCTCTCTCTCCCTTTTTCTCTCCCTCTCCCTCTCTCTGGCTCTCAAATAAAAAATAAAAAATAAAATATAATATACTTTATTCAGTATCTACTTACTTTTTTTTTGTTGTTAAACTTTTTTTTTTTTAACGTTTATTTATTTTTGAGACAGAGAGAGAGACAGAGCATGATCGGGGGAGGAGCAGAGATAGAGGGAGACACAGAATCTGAAGCAGGCTCCAGGCTCTGAGCCATCAGCCCAGAGCCCGACGTGGGGCTCGAACTCACGGACCGCGAGATCGCGAGATTGTGACCTGAGCTGAAGTCGGACGCTTAACCGACTGAGCCACCCAGGCGCCCCAGTATCTACTTACTTTTGAGTTATGTGGGCATTCTCAGTATTTATCTCATCATATTGAAAAATGTGGAGATATCTTTTATTTCTTATTGTGTGGCCCAAGAAAAGATACTCAATTTTCTCCTCTCTAAATTGGATACAGTTATAAAAATAATACCTCCTTGTTAAGGATGTTGTAATTATTAAATGAATTGCTATATACAAATTCCTTACTTTTATAGTGATAACTATGTCCCACCCTGTTCAAGAAAAGGAGGAAGTGATCATATCAAATATTTGAGGAAAAAATTCTCTTTTTGTAGTTATTTCTGTGTCTCCTACCACTGAACAGATTCACATAAATGTCGACATCATAGTGGTGGGATTGGTGAAAGAGGTAGAGATGAAGAGGTACAAACTTTGTTATAAAATAAATCAGTGATAAGGGTGAAAAGTACAGCACGGGTAATGTAGTCAATAATATTGTAACAATCTTGTATGGTGACAAATGGTAACTACACTCACCATGGTGAATATTGTGTAATTTGTATACTTGCCCATTCGCTGTGTTATACACTTGAAACTAAAATAACATTGTATGTCAACTATATTTGCATAATATTAAAAAAAAAGATGGTATAGCTCTTCTTCAAGCCTTGACTTGTAAAACACCAGTTGCTGCTCTTTAAGATTATAATGCTTGGGGCACCTGGGTGGCTCAGTTGGTTAAGCGTCTGACTCTTGGTTCCCCCTCAGGTCACCATCTCACAGATCGTGAGTTTGAGCCCCATGTCAGGCTCTGTGCTGGCAGCATGGAGCCTGCTTGGGATTCTCTTTCTCTCCCTCTCTCTCTGCTTTTCCCCTTGCTCATGCTGTCTCCATCTCTCTCAAAATAAATAAAAAAGAAAAATAAGAAAACAGTAAGAAAAAATAATAAGAAAAAAAAAAAAAAGAATGTAATTCTTTTCTTCTGCCTCCTGTCTTCTGACCCCTCTTCTCTTCCCAAGTTACTGCACTGGTTGAGGGAATTGTTTTTTTGTAGACCATTTTGGCTTTGGCTGGCCAAGAATAATTTTCAGTTGAATGACTCAAATAGGCCACCCTGCTTTTTCTAAAGAACTTCTCTATGTTGCTAGCAGGTTTCTACTGTTAACTACTTTCCAACATCCTAAGTATCTGAGGAGTTTTCATTTAAGTCTTCATGTTTATTTATGCACTGGCTCTAGGAAGCATAAGCTCTTTGTCTTCATTCTTTTAATGATTAGCCTGATATTTAACCTAAGGGATGGAGGCTCTGTGGTTCTATGGGAATGATAGAATTAAACTGCTTCCTATAAAGTCCCCACAGGTATAAGAGATAAAAGTTACACTTGGAGAATATATCTCAGGAGGATACTTTGTCATGTCCTACGGAAAATAACAGACAGAACTAGACTAATTGGGATTAAAATGCCCATTGCCATTGTGATACATAAGTACCAAAAGCATATTCTCAGAAAAATGATACAGAGAAGATGAAAGAAGCATGCTGGAATAATAAAAAGAAAGTTGATGAAACTCTAAGCACATTGGTAAAATTAAGTAAAATTATTATGTTTTATCATGAGCTCTGTCTTTATAATTATAATTTAAAAATCCTGCTAATCCTGAAGTGTTTTTCCTAAGTTATTTCTCTTTAACTACTATTATTTGTTTCCATCCGGGATTTAAATATTCTGATCAAATATTTGTTCATGTCATATATTAAATATAAATACTTAAATAATGGTACTCCTTCAACACTAACAGTATATTGTATATTAATTGACCACTTAAAACTGAGAAGAAATTTCTTGATTTTTAGGCTTATTAAATATTAAATATAATTACAGATGTAAATATAAATTATATAGCTTGTTTTAAACTATGGGTGTATAATATTCAAATAAAATTCCCAGTGAAAAGACACAAAAATCATTCTATTAAATATAAAGAATGTTAAATGGGAAAAAGGCAATCTTTTCAACAAATGGTGTTGGGAAAACTGGACAACTACATGCAAAAGAATGAATCTGGACCACTTTCTTATACCACACATAAAAAAAAAAAACTCAAAATTGATTAAGGACCTGAATGTGAGACCTGAAATCAGAAAATTCCTAGAGGAAAACATAGGTAATAATTTCTTTGAATCATATTTGTAGATCGAAACATATTGGTAGATCAGTCTTCTCTGGGAAGGGAAACAAAAGCAAAACTAAACTGTTAGGATTATGCCAAAATAAAATACTTCGCACAACAAAGTAAATCATCAATAAAACAAAAAGGCAACCTACTGAATGGGAGAAGATATTTGATATATCTGATAAGGAGTTAATATAGAAAATATGTAAGGAACTTACACAATTCAACACACACACACACAAAAAAAACCCATGTAATCTACAGTTAAAAAGTGGGCAGAGGACCTGAATAGACACTGTCCAATGAAGACACACAAATGGCCAATAGACACATGAAAATGTGTTCAGCATCAGTAATCATCAGGGAAATGCATATTAAAACCACAATGAGATATCACATCACACCTGTTAGAATGGCTAAACTCAAATGGACAAATAAACCTATGTTACATTTTGTGCTTCCATTGAGTTACATTGGTATAAGATGTGAATTTTAAACAGATTATCAATTGAGAATGACATCCAGAACATGGAAATTCTCTTTACAGCAGTGTCCTTTTTTTGTTTGGTTTAATATGAAACATACTAATGCACATATTGCACACACTGACACAGTTACTAATAATTACAGTGAATTTCAGTACATTTGTACTAGCCATTAAACTTTGCAGGAGTGGAAGATCTTTCTGAAGTATAATAGTCTTGACTGACATAAGTTTTAAATGTCACCTCAATTCATACTTTTGGAATTAGTACGTATAGAAATGCAGAATATTATATTTTACTTTATGTGACTGTTCCTTGCAAATATCTTAGACTATTCACAATTTTGTGTTCTTATGCATCTCTTGACCTCAGTTTCTCATATGAACAATGGGGCTAAATCTAGTGATCTAATCTTTCTAGATCACAAACTGGCTGAACTTACTCTGAATTACTCAATGCTCGAGAGATCTAGCTTCATAAATATAAGCCTTTCTAATATTTCATAATATTCTTTTTAGGAGGAGACCATATTCCAAGAATATTTTTACATTTCTGTATAATTAGGGCTTACTGAGCAAAGTAAATTAGATGATTAAAGAGCAAACATGACTTGAAAGTAAGATGGAGTGATCTCCCTACCCTTCCCTACATTAAAATTAACGAAAATCTAGTGACCTTTCCTTCTCCAGAGCATTTGATTTCAGAGCTAGGGTCCCTTTCTCTCTGGAAATAAGGAGGAACAGATGTGCAGCTCCCTTCAATAAGCTTCTCATTTCATAATGTTGGGATTCCTGTCCTGTGAAGCCTCAGTGCATGTGCAGGGTAACATCAGGTTTCTATCATGCCACTCCATGGGGACTGAGCCTCAGGGAGCTGGCAATAAGATGATAGGTGAGTAATAAACAATCCGGTCTCTGATCTAGAGACGTCATGTGCTCTGTCAGGATAAATAAGTAAATGTAGTTATAAATACTTAGTGATACTAAATACAAATCATTTTATAATTTCTTCAGTGTATTTTCTTGGCTTAAAAATCATGTATTTTGTGTTCAGTTTCTACAGAAAATTTCGAGAACCTGTATGTTCCAGGCACTCTGCTGTCTTTCCCACACATTATCTTAATTAATTTGATGTCATCGTTTTACAGAACTAGCTCAAAGATCCAGATCATAACTTAAATAATGTAAAATGCACACTGATATACACTATTAAAAATAAATTTTAGATATGTAAGCATGCTTATCAAACAAAAATGTTTAAAATATTTGCATCTATCTACTTCTAAATCCTCTGTCTTCAACTAGGTAACATACCAGAGGTTTCTTTTTATCTTTTTACTATAAAACCAAAATTCCATAAGCATGCCAGAAACAGTTTAACTAAGAAATGTCACAGGCTCATAGACTGAATAACTAACATAGGGAGGAGTCAACAGGTATGTGAAAAACTAACTTGTTAATTTTAATATTGGCAAACCACTGATAATTTGATTTAGATGTTCTATCATGTTGGAGCCCTAACAGTATTCACACAGTGAAATATAACTTTTTTTTAAAAAAATTAATGTTTATTTCTGAGAGAGAGAGAGAGAGAGCGAGAGAGAGAGCATGAGCGGGGGAGGGGTAGAGAGAGAGGGAGACACAGAATCTGAAGCAGGCTCCAGGCTCTGAGCTCTCAGCACAGAGCCCGACACAGAGCTCGAATGAGCTGAGCAGAAGTCAAATACCCAACCCACTGAGTCAGGCACCCCTGTGAAATGTAATTTTCGATGAACTCAATCTTATTCATATTATTTGAAAAATTAATTGGTGCTTGTTTAAGAATGCTTTGGTTGCTAGAAATGAATCATTTTAGGGACAAATAACTGAAGACACACTTTCCCCAGTTCTTTATATTTGAGTAATTTGGCTGAGCTAAGCTAATAAGTTGATGTTTAGAATTTATACATTTGTTAGTTTGACCCACTCCATTTTAAGAGGTGGGGCGGAGGTGGGGACAAGGGGAGTCACAGGCAGTGTGAGTCACAGGCAGTGAAAACAACTTTCACTGGTCCCATGGCAATCAGTAGAATGAACACAATTTGGATATAAAATACTTAACTATTAACTTTTTTATTCACAATTTACTAAAGATGGAAACTGGTTAAGTTAAAAATATACACAAAGAAGTACACATACCATTAGCCATCAAAGCAATGATTTAATCACATGTTATGTAGCTTTTAAAAATATTCTACTGTATACTCATTAGATGAGAACAGAAAACAGCTAAAATATTTTTAGTATTATTAAAAAATAGTTCTCTTATTTTTAGTGGATTCCCTGAAAGGATCTCTAGAAACTCCAGATGTTCCCAGACCAAAATTGAGGAATGTCATTTTAGAGTATAGCTACTACCTATTTTTTTTCTCTAAAATATTGATTAGATGTATAAATCTCAAGTTATTGGCTCCACCATGGATGCACATTTGGGTTCTTTTTATTGTTATTTTTTAAATATAAATAAGTCTACTTTAATGGCCTTGAAATTCCAGATGTATATTTTAAATTTTCTCCACATATAACTAGGCATAGAAGTGTTGGGGCAGACATTTATGGTAATAAAATTAGCCTTCAGTTTTTCAAGGTAAAGAAATATTGTTTTCTGAAATTGTGGTACCATTTTTAAATCCTATCAAAGTTTTTCCATTTTTTAACATCCTGTGGGATATGTTTCAGAATTTATAATTGTGTTACTACATTGGTGTGACATTGTTTCTAACTGTGGTTAAAAATTTATCTTTATTACAAGCTTAAATATTTTTTCTCAGATATTATCCATTTTAAATATCTTTGTGAAATAAAATAGCTTTTCTTATCTAGCAGTTTTTTAATATGAAAATCATTTTTTTATATTAATAGAGCTATGCCAGTTTTCTTCTTTCAGTTGGTGTTTTCATAGTATGTAATATTTCATTTTTATTTTCAATTTATAGAATTGCTTTTTGTATAGACAACTCAGCTGGATAGATTTTTATAAACTTTACTATCTTTGTTTTTTAACTGCAATTTTAGTCCACCTACATTTAATGTAGCTAAATATTTGGAGGTCATATCTACCAATTTATTTTTGGCTTTTAATTTGTCTCACATGTTCTATTTTTTATCCCTGGTTTCTTGCCTCTTTTTGAGGTCAGAGAGTTTTTTTTATTTTTCTACTTTTCCTCATTTTTCAGTCTGGAAGTTTTATATTGTCTCTCTCCTACAGGTTACAACTGATACTATAATGTGATTACTTAACACATTATAGTCTAAATTAATCAATGTCTTCATGTCCTCCCTAAAATACCAGTCTTTTAGAACACTTTATTTATATTTCTAATATTATATAATTTTATTGTTATGTAATTTTATCATTTTAAATCTAAAAATGCTTTGTATTACTTTTTATATAGTTAGTAATCATAGAATTTACTCACATATTTACCACATACTTCATTTTGTCTTTTATCTCAGACTTTTAAAAATCATGTTTACCTCAGTATGTACTGTCCTATACAATGTGTTTACTTTTAACAAATAATTACAATACATGCCAAACGACTTCAAAGTCTGAAAAGAAAAAATAATTATAACAAAACTTGGGGATGATACAGGTATTAGAATTATAAACATGACAGTTTGAAATAACTAATATGTTAAAGACTCTAATTAGAAAGGCAGGCAGAACACAAGTTCAAATAGACAATTTTAGTAAAGAGAATCTAAAGAAAGAATAAATGAAAATGCTAAATGTAAAAACACAGTATAAGAAATGAAGAATATTTGGGGTGCTTGGGGAATCTCAGTCACGTAAGCATCAGACTCTTGATCTCAGTTCCCGTCATGATCTCATGATTAGTGAGATTGAGCCCCACATTGGGCTCTGTCTACACTGACAGTGAAGAGCCTGTTTGGGATTCTTTCTCTCCCTTTCTCTCTGCCCCTCTCCCGCTCACACGCTCTCTTTCTATGTCTCAAAATAAATAAATATTAAAAAAAAAAAAAAGAAATGAAGAATATAGTCAACAGGCTCATCGGTAGTAGATTTGACAAAGGTAAAGAAATAACAAATCCTAAAGATAGGTCAATAGAAATTATGCAAAATGAGATGCAAAGAGAGAAAAAGAATAAAACTAAGAACAAATAATCCAAGGGTTGTGGGACAATATAAAATGCTAAAACATGTGAAGTTGGAATCCCAGAAAGAAAATAAAACAGGAATGAAGCCCAAGAAATATTAAGGAAAAAAATTACAAATTAGCCAAAATTATTTATACCAGAACAGATCCAGGAATCACAGAACACCAAGCAGAAAATAATATCACAAACAATACCAGTAGCATCGACAACAACAACAAATTACACTTAGTCATATTACATTAAAAGTGCATAAACTTGGGGCACCTGGGTTGCTCAGTCAGTTAAGCGTCTAACTCTTGGTTTCAGGTCAGATCATGAGTTCAAGCCCCACATCAGGCTCCGTGCTGCCAGCGTAGAGCCTACTTGCAATTCTCTCTCTCCCCTCTCTCTCCCTCTGCCCTACTCACTCGCTCTCAAAATAAATAAATAAACATATAGAAACCAAAGACAAAATTTTCAAGCTATCTGGAATGAGTGAGGAAATCTTTCTACAAATTAATACAAATAAGAATATGATAGATTTGTCATCAGAAACCATGTGAGCAAGAAAACACTGGATTGCTTAAGGAAATAAAAAAAAATTCTCAACCTAGAAATTTATTTATTTTTATTTTTTTAATTTACTTTGAGTATATTTAACTATGTTATTTTAGTGTCAAGTGTACAACATAGTGACTTGGCAAGTTTATATATTGTTATGTTCACCACAAGTATAGCTACCATCTGTCACCATACATCACTGTGACAATATCATTGACTATTCCTTATACTGAACTTTTATTCCTGTGACTTATTGATTCCATAACTGATAGTCAGCATCTCCCACTTTCCTTCACCCATTTTGACCACCCCCCCACCCCCACCCCTCCTCTGGCAACCATCAGTTTGTTCTCTGTATTTATAGGTCTTTAGTTTACTCCTTTTTTTTTTTTTTTTTTAAGATTCATTGTGAGTGAAATCATATGGTATCTGTCTTTCTCAGTCTGACTTATTTCACTTAGTGTAATATCCCCTATGTCCTTCCATGTTGTTGCAGATGGTACAGTCTATTTCTTTTTTTATCGCCATGTAGTATTTCATTGTGTATATACATCACATCTTCCTTATCCATTTGTCTATTGATGGATACTTAGGATGCTTGCACGTCTTGGTTCTTATAAATAATACTGCAATAAATGCATGGGTGCATGTATCTTTTCAAATTAGTGGGTTTTTTTCCCTTTGGTTAAATACCCAGTAGTGGAATTACTGGATCATATGGTATTTATATTTTTATTTTTTTGAGGAACCTCCATACTGGTTTCCATAGTGGCTGCACCAATTTACATTCCTACCAGTGGTGCACAAGTGTTCCTTTTTCTCTACATCCTTACCAACACTTACTTCCTGTCTTTTTTATTTTAGCCATTCTGATAGGTGTAAGATGGTATCTCCTTCTGGTTTTGGTTTGCATTTTCATGATAATTAGTAATGTTGAGGATTTTCTCATGTGTCATTTGGAAATCTGTATGTTTTTGGAAAAATGTCTATTCATCTACCTAGAAACTTATATCTGGAGAAAATGCCCTTCAAAAATGGAGAAGTAAAGACTTTTCTCAAACAAAACTTGTGGTAATTCATTGCCAGCAGACTTACTCTACAAGATAGGTTAAAGTTCTGCAGGCAAAAGAATGTCCGTAACATCAGCAACTTGCCTTTGCATGGAGAAATTAAGAACATTTGGAATGGAATAAATGAAGCTTTGAAAGGGTGTGTGTGTATGTCTGTGTGTATTTACTTAAAGTGCTCTTAAAGATAACTGTAATTGACAGTATAAGGCAGTAACAGTAATGATGCATCGATTGTTTATATATGTAATATATAAACTTTTTAGTCAGCAATCATTCATGTTAAATAGAGAAGAGGTAATCGCCCTTTCCATGTACCATTTCTTCATAACCTACAGATGATGATTAGTAGGGTTTGTGGGGAAGAAAAAAGCAGAGGAGTCCATTAACATTTAAGTACTTGCCCACATAGTGTTTTATTTTATTTAGTATAGATTATAAGGTCTGTCATATACTATAACCCTGGAGACTATTTCAGCACGAAAAAATTTTAATCTCTTTCTGGGACACTCTCTTATTTCTGTTTGATCACATAATTATGCACAAAAATAGATTATCATATACAGTATTAAAGAAAATTTGATTTTCCATGTCAGACCTCGTAATGTCAGAAAGAAGAGAATTATACAAAATTTATACCAAAGATAATGTTAAATAAAGGGAAAAAAAGCAATCCTTTATGTAAGACTATTTCACAAGTGTACCTTTAATCAAAGTTGTGTATAAAGGCTTTTTTCTGAGATCTTGAAAAAGATTCTTAAATGTAATGTGTACTATGTACACACAAGTTTATAATCTAGATGCAAGCTTATGTGTATCTGTGAAGGCAACCATAAATCATAAAATATATTTTCATATAAAATTAGGAAGAAAATTTACAGTCAATAATAGAACAAAATTCCATTTCTCTGGGTAATTATATTCACCATCTTTATGAAATAAAACTTCAGAAAAATTATCCTTGTCAAAGTTTTTTTTTCCCTCTACTCTGGTGACTTGCTAACAACTAACATTGTTATTTTCCTTCATCTAATTGAATAAGGAACATTAATCATCCATTAGTTGGTTCTTTAGCTTAATGTTATTTGCTCTAGTCCACAAATAAGACAGCTATGGCTTGAAGTTGTTAGCATTGGAATTCTATTAGGATATAGCATTTATCTTGTCCCTTCATATTAGTTCAGTTAATTGCATTTGATTTTTTATTATTCTATTTAATGAAAAATATACACTGTTATATGTAGGGCCAGCCCTAGGAAAAATAGTTAGGCAAATAAATGTGTGTCTTTAGTTTCTCCCTATTCATTGCCCTTCTCTCATATTTAGGAAGAATCGCAATAAAAGTTATTAAAGAAATTATTGATTAGAATGTTGGCTTTTCAAGCATCATTGAAAGTCAATGGCCTGAGAGTTTAGGACAGCTGGACATTTTGCAACTCTTGTCTTATTTGTTTGTACATTGACCATATATATAATAACCTAAAAAACCTAAATATATTAATAATCTGATTTAAGACAAAACCTGATGTACATATTAGTATATGAGAAGGCAAGGTAATGGAAGAATATCAGTGGTTTACTATCATTTATTAGATAGCCAAGCAGAGTCAATGAGTAACCTATTAGTGGCAGTATGGTAGAAAATAAACTATGAACAACCTTTCTGTAAGAACATTAAAGTTCAGTTTTATATTGTCACAAAAGAATTTCTAGAGGCTAAAAACAATGTAAATACAGAAACTATAGTAGATAGTCAAGCATCAAGACAGTTTTTACCAGAGATTTTCTACCATCTTATCATAAGCAGTTCAGATTACTATAACAAAAACATTGTAGACTGGGTGACCTACAAAATAGACCTTTATTTCTCACAGTTTTACAATCTGGGAAATCCAAGTTTATGGTGCCATCAGATCCAGTATCTGGTAAGAACCTTCTCCCTGGCTTGTAAACAGCTGACTTCTCACTCTCCCTTCACATGGAGGAAAGAGAGATCCCTAGTGTCTCTTACATGGGCACTAATCTTATTCATGAGGGCTCCAACCTCATGATCTAATTACTTAGCAAACACCCCACCTCTAAATACCAGCAGTGAAATTCTATTTTAATGACTGCATGAGTTACAGATGACAGAAAATAAAGCCTGGGCCTTTACAAGGTGGGGAGTCCATAGCAGATACATAAAAATGATTATCCACATATATAAGATTTTCAGTGTAATTGTAAAAAGTGAATATAATTTCCAATAGAAAGGTGGCTATCTTAACTTTAATTCTAATAGAGGAAGCAAAAACAAAACCTATCTCCCTAGACAATTTGTAAGGGTAATCAGACATCCTGTGATTCTTAACATTTTCAAATTTCAGATTTCATTCAAGTTATCTTTCCAGAAGCATTAACTACAGGGAGCAAACACAAATTCTCTTTGGAGAAATGACTTTTCAATATAGTCTTCAAAGCATTCTCAGAGAAAATCCAAGGGACATGAGCTCACAACTAAGAAGAAAACACAAAAATACACTTAAAAAAGAGACAATGAAACCAAAATGGATCACAGTACCATAGTGAGAACCAATAGGTAAAAAAATCAGTTGGATTTTAATGAATAAGAATTTAGACAGCTTTGGGATTAGGGAAGATGGCTGCATAGGAGGGGCTGGGCTCCTCCTGGAGCTGGCTCAGGGCTGGGCTCACCTCATCCTGCTGATCTCTTAGATTCCACCCACATTTGCCTAAATAACCCAGAAAACTGCCAGAAGACTAGCAGAACGGACTCTCTGGAGTCAAGCGTAGACAAGAGGCCCAAGGAAGAGGCTAGGAAGGGCAGAGAGGTGGTGCGTGCTACATGGACTGGCGGGAGGATGGAGGGGCAGCCCACCTGGCAAGGCAGAGCCCCTTGCAAAAGCGGAGGGGCCAGAGTCCATGAGTTCTGACAGCCAGTGGGACTTAACATCTGGAATGTTAAAAGTCAACAGCTCTGCTCTCAGAGAGTGGGGAGGGCGAGAGGACACAGGGAGAGAGAGTTGCTGAGCCCTGGAAGACAGAGTTCAACTCAGCGGGGGAACAAAGGCACTGGTCAGCACCATCTCCCTCTCCCATCCCCCAGCCAAAATTCCAAAGGGAACTAGTTCCTGTCACCGAACTTGCTGGCACTACGCAAATGCCCAATGCTGTGCTTCTGTGGATCCATCCCTCCAAGGGGCCTCCCTCCCTCCCAGTGCTGCAGCTCCCCTCCTGCAGGGGACCACTGATGGCAGAGCTAGCTAAGCCCGCCCCTCCTACCCCTGTGCACCTTGCAGATCCACCCTGGCTAATATGCCGTTGGCCAGAGCCCATCGAAGCAGCACCACAAGCCTAGCAGTGTGCAAGCAGCCCAGACGGGGACCACGCCACTCCACAGTGAGTTCTGCCCCTGGGAGAGGGGAAGATAAGGTACACACCAGTCTGACTGTGGCCCCAGTGGTGGGCTGGGGCAGACATTGGATCTGATTGTGGCCCCGCCCACCAACACAAGTTACTCCAGACAACACAGGAAAAGTGCTCTGCAGTTTGGAGCTACCACAGGGACTACCCAAAATGATGAAATGGAAAAATTCTCCTCAAAAGAAACTCCAGGAGGTAGCGACAGCTAATGAATTGATCAAAAACAATTTAAGCAATATAACGGAATGAGAATTTAGAATAATAGTCATAAAATTAATCACTGGGCTTGAAAAGAGCATAGAGGACAACATATAATCTATTGCTACAGAGATCAAGGGAATAAAAAATAGTCATGAGGAACTAAAAAATTCTATAAATGAGGTGCAAAATAAAATGGAGGTGGCCATAGCATGGATTGAAGAGGCAGAGGAGAGAATAGGTAATTAGGAGACAAAATTATGGAAAAAGAAGTAGCTGAGAAAAAGAGAGATAAAAAAATTCCAGGCGTATGAGGGGAGAATTAGAGAACTAAGTGATGCAATCAAATGGAAAAATATCCGTATCATAGGAATTACAGAAGAAGAAGAAGAGAGAGAAAGGGGCTGAAGGGGTATTTGAACAAATCATAGCTGAGAACTTCCCTGATCTGGGGAAGGAAACAGGCATTGAAATCCAAGAGGCACAGAGAACTCCATTCAGACATAACTTGAATCGATCTTCTGCACGACATATCATGGTGAAACTGGCAAAATACAAGGATAAAGAGAGAATACTGAAAGCAGCTAGGGATAAACAGGCTCTAACTTACAAAGAGTAGAGGCAGACCTATCTACTGAAACTTGGCAGGCAAGAAAGGAATGGCAGGAATCTTCAAAGTGGTGAACAGAAAAAATATGCAGCTGAAAATCCTTTATGCAGCAAGTCTGTCATTCAGAACAGAAAGAGAGATAAAGGTCTTCCCAAACAAACAAAAACTGAAGGAATTCATCACCACTAAACCAGCCAAACAAGTGATCCTAAGGGGGATTCTGTGAGTGAAATGTTGCAAGGACCACAAAGTACCAGAGACATCACTACAAGCAAGACACCTACAGACATCACAATGACTCTAAACCCATATCTTTCAATAATAACACTGAGTGTAAATGGACTAAATGCTCCAACCAAAAGACTTAGGGAATCAGAATGGGTAAAAAAACAAGACCCATTTATTTTCTGTCTACAAGAGACTCATTTTAGACCTGAGGACACCTGCAGATTTAAAGTGAGGGAAGGGAGAACCATCTATCATGCTAATGATTGTCAAAAGAAAGCTGGAGTAACCATACTTATATCAGACAAACTAGACTTTAAATTAAAGGTTGTAACAAGAGATGAACAAGGGCATTATATAATAATTACAGGGTCTGTCCATCAGGAAGAGCTAACAATTATAAATGTCTATGCTCCAAATATGAAAGCCCCCAAATATGTAAAACAATTAATCATAATCATAAGCAACCTTATTGATAAGAATGTGTAATTGCAGGGGACTTTAATACTCCACTTACAACAATGGGTAGATCATCTAGACACAGGATCAATAAAGAAACAAGGGCCCTGACTGATACATTGGATCAAATGGACTTGACAGATATATTTAGAACTCTGTATCCCAAAGCAACAGAATATACTTTCTTCTTGAGCGCACATGGAACATTCTCCAAGATAGATCACATACTGGGTCACAAAACAACCCTTCATAAGTATACAAGAATTGAGATCATACCGTGCACACTTTCAGACCACAATGCTATGAAACTTGAAATCAACCACAGGAAGAAGTCTGGAAAACCTCCAAAAGCATGGAGGTTAAAGAACACCCTACCAAAGAATGAATGGGTCAACCAGGCAATTAGAGAAGAAATTAAAAAATATGTGGAAACAAATTAATTTGAGAATACAACAATCCAAGCTCTTTGGGATGCAGTGAAGGCAGTCCTGAGAAGAAAATACATTGCAATCCAGGCCTATCTCAAGAAATAAGAAAAATCCCAAACACAAAATCTAACAGCACAGCTAAAGGACATAGAAGCAGAACAGCAAAGACACTCCAAACCCAGCAGAAGAAGAGAAATTATAAAGAACAGAGAAGAAATAAACAATATAGAATCTAAAAAATCTGTAGAGCAGATCAATGAAACCAAGAGTTGGTTTTTTGAAAAAATGAACAAAATTGATAAACCTCTAGCCAGGCTTCTCAAAAAGAAAAGGGAGATGACCCAAATAGATAAAATCATGAATGAAAATGGAATTATTACAACCAAACCCTCAGAAATACAAGCAATTATCAGGGAATACTATGAAAAATTATATGCCAACAAACTGGACAACCTGGAAGAAATGAACAAATTCGTAAGCATCCACACACTTCCAAAACTCAAACAGGAAGAAATAGAAAACTTGAACAGACCCATAATGAGCATAATTGAATCAGTTATCAAAAATCTCCCAACAAATAAGAGTCCAGGACCAGATGGCTTGCCTGGGGAATTCTACCAGACATTTAAAGCAGAGATAATACCTATCCTTCTCAAGCTGTTCCAAAAAATAGAAAGGGAAGGAAAACTTCCAGACTCATTCTGTGAAGCCAACATTACTTTGATTCCTAAACCAGACAGAGACCCAGCAAAAAAAGAGAACTACAGGCCAATATAATATCCCTGATGAATATGGATGCACAAATTCTCAATACGATACTAGCAAATCGAATTCAACGGCATATAAAACGAATTATTCACCATGATCAAGTGGGATTCATTCCTGGGCTGCAGGGCTGGTTCAACATTCGCAAATCAATCAATGTGATACACCACATTAATAAAAGAAAAGATAAGAACCATATGATCAGGTCAATCATTGCAAAAAAAGCATTTGACAAAATTCAGCATCGTTTCTTAATAAAAACCCTCAAGAAAGTCGTGATAGAAAGAACATACTTAAACATCATAAAAGGCATTTATGAAAAGCCCACAGCTAATATCATCCTCAATGGAGAAAAACTGAGAGCTTTCCCCCTGAGATCAGGAACACGACAGGAATGTCCACTCTCATCGCTGTTGTTTAACATAGTGTTGGAAGTTCTAGAATCAGCAATCAGACAACAAAAGGAAATCAAAGGCATCAAAATTGGCAAAAATCAAGTCAAGCTTTCACTTTTGCAGATGACATGATATTAAATGGAAAACCCAATAGATGCCACCAAAAGTCTGCTAGAACTGATACATGAATTTAGCAAAGTCGCAGGATACAAAATCAATGTACAGAAATCAGTTGCATTCTTACACACTAATAATGAAGCAACAGAAAGACAAATAAAGAAACTGATCCCATTCACAATTGCACCAAGAAGCATAAAATACCTAGGGATAAATCTAACCAAAGATGTAAAAGATCTGTATGCTGAAAACCATAGAAAGCTTATGAAGGAAATTGAAGAAGATATAAAGAAGTGGAAAAACATTCCATGCCCATGGATTGGAAGAATAAATATTGTCAAAATGTCAATACTACCCAAAGCTATCTACATATTCAATGCAATCCCAGTCAAAATTGCACCAATATTCTTCTCAAAGCTAGAACAAGCAATCCTAAAATTTGTATGGAACCGCAAAAGACCCTGAATAGCCAAAGTAATATTGAAGAGGAAGACCAAAGCGGGAGGCATCACAATCCCAGACTTTAGTCTCTACTACAAATCTGTAATCATCAAGGCAGCATGGTATTGACACAAAAACAGACACATAGACCGATGGAATAGAATAGAGACTCCAGAATTGGACCCACAGAAGTATTGCCAACTAATCTTTGACAAAGCAGGAAAGAATATCCAATGGAAAAAAAGACAGTCTCTTTAACAAATGGTGCTGGGAGAACTGGACTGCAACATGCAGAAGAATGAAACTAGACGACTTTCTTACAACATTCACAAAAATAAACTCAATATGGATAAAGGACCTGAATGTGAGACAGGAAGCTGTCAAAACCCTAAAGGAGAAAGCAGGAAAAAAACTTTCTGACCTCAGCCGCAGCAATTTCTTACTTGGCGAATCTCCAAAAGCAAGGGAAATAAAAGAAAAAATTAACTATTGGGGCCTCATGAAAATAAAACGCTTCTGCACTGCAAAGGAAACAATCAACCAAACTAAAAGACAACCAACAGAATGGGAAAAGATATTTGCAAATGACATATTGGACAAAGGGCTGGTATCCAAAGTCTATAAAGAACTCACCAAACTCCACACCCAGAAAGCAAATAATCCAGTGAAGAAATGGGCAGAAAACATGAATAGACACTTCTCTAAAGAAGGCATCCAGATGGCCAAGAGGCATATGAAAAGATGCTCAATGTCACTCCTCATTCGGGAAATACAAATCAAAACCACACTAAGATATCACCTCACTCCAGTCAGAGTGGCTAAAATGAACAAATCAGGAGACTCTAGATGCTGGCGAGGATGTGGAGAAACAGGAACCCTCTTGCACTGTTGGTGGGAATGCAAACTGGTGCAGCCGCTCTGGAAAACAGTGTGGAAGTTCCTCAAAAAATTAAAAATAGATCTACCCTATGACCCAGCAATAGCACTGCTAGGAATTTACCCAAGGGATACAGGAGTGCTGAATCATAGGGACACTTGCACCCCAATGTTTATAGCAGCACTCTCAACAATAGCCAAATTATGGAAAGAGCCTAAATGTCCATCAACCGACAAATGGATAAAGAAATTGTGGTTTATATGCGATGGAATACTACTTGACAATGAGAGAGAATGAAATATGGCCTTTTGTAGCAACATGGATGGAACTGGAGAGTGTTATGCTAAGTGAAAAAAGTCATACAGGGAAAGACAGATACCATACGCTTTCACTCTTATGTAGGTCCTGAGAAACTTAACAGAAGACCATGGGGGAGGGGAAGGGGAAAAAAAAAAGAGAGGGAGCGAGCCAAATCACAAGAGACTCTTAAAAACTGAGACTAAACTGAGGGTTGATGGAGGGTGAGAGGGTGGGTGATGGGCATTGAGGAGGTCATCTGTTGGGATGAGCACTAGGTGTTGTATGGAAACCAATGTGACAATAAATTTCATATTAAAAAATAAAGTTAACAGCTTTATCACAGTAAAAAAAAAGAATTTAGATAGGGAATTGTACACTTCTCAGGGACAGAATATAAAATGTCTACAACATTTTTTTATAATAAAGAAATGAAGGAAAAGCATTTTATATGACAAAACGAGGAAGATACTGATTGCCAGTCTTTGACGCCAAACAAACTACTCTAAAATTTTGTCACTTAAGTAAATAATCATGTATTTAATATGTGGATCAGGAATTTTGTTTGGGCACAGTTGGGTGATTCTGCCAGTCTGGATGGACTTACTCATGTAGTTGCTGACAGATTCAGGTTCATTGGAGAACAGGTTTAATCTTCAGGGGTCACAGCTTGCACGGTGTTCTCCGACCTGTGTTCTCTCACTTCCAAAAGGATAGTTTGGAGTTATCCACCTGATGACAGAATTTTAACATGACCTGGAAGAGGGACTTTTGAAGTCTTTTCTCATATAGTATTTACTACTGTTCCACTGCCCAAAGCAAATCAGAAGTCTAGCTCAGTTTAAAACTGGAAATATATAGCATTTAATAAGAGGTCATTCAGAGTCTTGTCACAAAGGGTATGGATAACTAAATGGGGAGAATTAACTTTCTAAGTGACATTTTCAATTAGAATCCCAATTAAAACACAGGAAAATTTTATTTTAATGATTTGTAAATTATTTTACCAAAGTTATCTTTATTTTTCATAATCCCTATTCAGAAATACATATTTTTATTCTCATAGACTCATTTACTTTATGTTTTTGCCTTGTGTTTTGAGCAGTCTCTTTTATCTGTTAGAACACTATTTTTTCTTTTTTTTTTAAATTGAAGTATAGTGGACATATAATATTATGTTAGTTTCAGTAGTGTAATATAATGATTTGACAGTTATATACATTATGAAATTCTTACCACAGTAAGTATAGTTACCACCTGTCACCATACATAGTTATTACATTACCGACTATATCCTCCATGCTGTAATTTTCATTTCTATGTCTTATTTATTTTACAACTGGAAGTTTGTACCTCTTAATCCTCTTCACTTATCTCACCCATCCCCCACTCCCTCCCCTCTGGCAACCAGAAGCTTTTTTCCTATATTTATGTGTCTCTTTCTGTTGTTTGTTTTATTTTTCAGATTCCAGATATAAATGAAATCATATGGTATTTGTGTTTCTTTGAACATAATGCTCTCTAGATCCATCCATGTTGTCACAAATGGCAAGATTTCATTCATTTTTTTATGCTGTGTGTATATACCATATTTTCTTTATCCATTAATCTCTCAACAGGCACTTATGTTGTTTTCATATCTTGGCTTTTGTAAATAATGCTACAATAAACATATGGGTGAATATATATACGAATATATATATGGATTTTTTTTTAAGTTAGTGTGTTTGTTTTCTTTGGGTAAATACCAGAAGTATTACTGGTTCATATGGTATTTTAATTTTTGTTATTTTTTTAAGTTTATTTTTCTGAGAGAGGGAGAGAGAGAGAAAGAGAGAGAGAACAGGGGAGGGTCAGAGAGAGAGAGAGGGAGAGACAGAGAATTCCAAACAGGCTTTACACCGGCAGCACAGAACCCAAGACAGAGCCTGAACTCACGAACTGTGAGATCATGACCTGAGCATAAACCGAGAGTTGGACACAACTAACTGGAGCCACCCAGGCACCCCTATTTTTAATTTTTGAGCAAATTCCATACTGTTTTCAATAGTGACTCCACCAATTCACATTCACTTGTGGGTTCCCTTTTCTCCACATCCTTACCAACACTCATTGTCATTTTGATACTAGCCATTTTAACAGGTGTAAGGTCCTATCTCATTGTGGTTTTGATTTGCATTTCCATGATGATTAGTGATGTGGAACACCTTTTAATGTCTCTGTTGGCTACCTCTATTTTATTCAGCTCCTCTGACCATTTTTAATCATATTATTATTACTATTTTTTTGGTGTTGAGTTGTATGAATTCTTTATGGATTTTGGATATGAACTCCTTATTGGATATATTATTTGCAAATATCCTTTCCCGTTCAGTAGGTTGTCATTGTGTTTTGTTGATGGTTTCCTTCACTGTGCAAAAACTTCTTAGTTTGATGTAATCGCAATTATTTGTTTTTGTTTTTCTTTCCTTTGCCTGGGGAGACAGGTCCAGAAAAATATTGCTAAGGTTGATGTATAGAGTTTCCTACCTATATTTCCTTTTTTGGAGCCTATGGTTCCAGGTCTTATCAGTTAGGTCTTTAGTCTATTTTGTGTTTATTATCTATGATGTAAGAAAGTGGTCCAGGTACATTGTTTTGGGGATAGCTGTCCAGTTTCTCCAAAACCATTTATCAGGATACTAATTTTATTCTTAGCAGAGAATAAGTGTTTATGCTTCTTCATTGAGCTTATTATTTATTTTTATTCAGGAAAAGTCTTATTTATGGTTTATTTTTGCTGGGAGTCCGTGTTATTTTTAATTTCTTTTGTCTTTTATATTTGTCTTTTTTCAATATGAACAACCTGTCCTACTAATTCCACTGTATATCCTACTTACATTATTCTATTTATTTAATCTTTTTAATTTTTTTAGGACACTCATATAATACACTCCCTGGTTTGTTGCTTTCCGTTGTCCTCATGTAGATCACCCTATTAGAAATTCTCTGGAATTGTTAACTGCCAACAGGGAGAAAATATAGAAAAACACTGTGTTTCCATGGCTATATAGTGAACAGAGTACAGATTCAGACTTTTATGAGGAGATATGTTTTCCCAACCATTTTTTGTTGTCCTTAGTTTCTAATAAGTCGTGGACAAGGATGGAGCAAATCCTTGCCTACCAGTCAGATGGCTTCTACCCATTCTGTACCATTTTGTAGGGTTATTTGTTGTGATTACCATTTTATCAGAAGGTATTTGAGGCCACAAAGGGATGCTGCACTATTAATGAGCAGGGGAACCTTTCTCTTTAGGCTGAGAGATATACTAAAGAGTCACCTAGGCGTTTCAGACAGCAGTAGAGTGAGTGCTTTTTTCATATCTTCTTCCAATGAGAAAATCTTTTTTTTTTCCTTCTGGATTATCCTTCATACCCTTAAAACAATTTCTCTATGAGATCTCGCTAATAAAAAATTTGTGTTTTCCAATGTCCTTAGAGTCTTCCACATTTCCACTAGTAGCCCCTCTTATTTTAATTGGTGAGAGAACCGAGGAGAGCAGTTAAGATGGTGGAGGAGTAGGGCGACACTAAACTTGTCTCATCTCTGAAACACAGCTAGATAAATATGAAATCATTCTGAACACCCAAGAAAGTAATCTAATGATTGAGAGAAGATCTGCACATCTACAAGTAGAAAAATGACCACCTTGTGGAAGGTAGGACTTGCAGAGAGTTGGTTTGGAGGAGAAAAAAGCCCCAGGTACTGTGGATGGGAGGGAGCGCTGATCAGAGAGCAGTGAGAGAGAAAAGAGGAAGAGTGTAAAAAAAGAGTGAAACTATGTGCAAGGGGTTGCACAAGAAAACTCTTCCTCAAAACCCTTGACCGGGAATAGGAAAGGGGTTAAATACCACAAGTTTTTATAAGCAGAGGAGAGCAAAGTCTAAAGTTTTAGGGGCCTACACCATGGACAGGGTGTTGCCTGGCAGTCTTAGTGTTGCTCTTGTGGGGAAGGAGGTCAGAGACCGGGTGCAGGCAGCTGGGTCTGAGGATCCTCTGGGTCACATGAGGAGAAACAATTCCCATTCTTGGGGTGCATTTGGGAGAGGGGACACTGTCTGGCTGGAGACAAGACTCTTGGGTGCTATTAAGCTGCCATGTTCAGCAGCATACGGACAAGGATGCCAGCTGAAGGCAGTGAGTCTTGGTGTTGTTTTCCTGCCATGCTTTACCATAAACTATAAGTGGTTACACAGATTAAAATGTCAATTTTATGGGACAAACGGGCACCCTGCCACAGCACAGTGAGGCCCTCCCACAGAGGTCACCATGGGTCTGTGCTGCACAAGTCTTTGAAGTTTGGAGCTTTGAAATCCAGCTGCACCTGAAATAAAGCACTTGTGCCACCTAGCAGGTAGACGCTTGGACACAGACAAGGTTGAAGACAGGGATCTGATGGAAGCTGGGGACACAGAATGGGGTGATTGTTGCTCTTCTGTGAGAGCATCTTGAGGACTGGCAGGTGCAAGCTTCCTGCTCCAGAGACTAAAGAGTGGGGAGACACCATTCCCCACCCATCCACACTGACTTCAGTGAGCAAAACAGCACCACCAAATGGAGGCCAGAGTTGCTTGTGCCAAGTCCTGCCCTCCCTGTGCCTTGCAGGTGAATCTCCATTAGAACAAGTCTGTCTGAGAAACAGCACAGCGTGCTACACACCCAGGAGACCAGCACAAACCCATTGCAAGCACCAAGTCTACTGATCATAGAGTGCTACAAAGCTTCAGGATCTAGATTCCTTTTTTTTAATTGTTTTATTTTGGATACAGAAAAAGCAATAGCTTTTATTTTATGAAGTTTTCATTGGATTTATTTATTTATTTATAATTTTTTTTTTTTGGATCAAACTTCTCTTAACAAGCAGACCAAAACACACTTAGGATCTATCTTCCTTTTTTGACCTCCAAAATGACAAGAGGGAGGAGATCACCCAAAAGAAAGAACAGAAAGAAGTCATGGCCAGGGATTTAATTAATACAAGTGTAAATAAGATGTCGTAACTAGAATTTCACGCAACAATTATAATTGGGTGCCTGCGTGGCTCAGTTGGTTAGGCATCCAACTTCAGGTTAGGTCATGGTGTCACAATTGGTGGGTTCAAGCTCCACATCAGGCTCTCTACTGTCAGCACCAAGTGCTCTTCAGATCCTCTTTCCTCTCCCTCTCTCTCCCCCCCCCCCCGCCAACTCATGTGCACTCTCTCTCAAATATAGATAAACATTAAAAAAATCAAAACAGTAATTATAAGTATTCTAGCTGGGCTTGAAAAAAGCACAGAAGACACTAGATAATCCTTTACTGCAGAGATAAAGGACCTAAAAACAAGTTAGGCCAAACTTAAAAATGCTACATCCTTGATGCAAATCTAAATGTATGCCATGACAACAAGGATTGACAAGGCAGAGGAGTGAATCAGTGATACAGAAAATATAATTATGGAAAATAATGAAGCTGCAAAGAAGAGGGAGGAATAAGGATTGGATCATGAATGTAGACTCAGGGAAATCAGCAACTCCTTAAGGCATAATAACATTCATATCATAAGAATCCCAGAAAGATGAAGAGAGAGAAAGATGGGCAGAATGTTTATTTAAACAAATTATAGCTGCAATCTTCCCTAATCTGGAGAAGGAAACACACATAAAAATCTGAGAAGTACAAAGAACCCTCATTAAATTCACAAAAGTCAGCCATCACCAAGACATATCATAGTCAAATTCACAAAATACACAGACAAGGAAGGAATCCTGAAAGCAGCAAGGTAAAAAAACAAAACAAAACAAAACAAAATGTCCATAGCTTACAAGAGAAGAAACATCAGGTTCACAACATATCTGTCCACAGAAACTTGGCAGACCAGAAGGGAGTGGCATGATATAGTCAGTGTGCTGAATGGGAAAAAATATGCAGCCAAGAATACTTTATCCAGCAAGGATGCCATTCAAAATAAGAGAGATGAAGAGTTTTCCAGACAAACAAAAACTAAAGGAATTAATGACTACTAAACCAGCCCTACCAGAAATACTAAAGGGGATTTGTTGGAGGAAAATGACCAAAAGCAACAAAGACTAGAATGAAACAGAGAACATCTTCAGAAAAACAAACTTTAGAGGTAACACCATGGCACTAAATTCATATATATCAATAATCACCCTAAATGTAAAAGGAATAAATGCTCCGATCAAAAGATATCAGGTATTAGAATGCATTTAAAAAAAAAGACCCATCCACATGTTGCCTACAAGAAACTCATTTGACACCTAAAGACACTTACAACTGAAAATGAGGAGTTGGAGAAAAATCTATCATGCTAATGGACATCAAAATAAAGCCAGAATAGGCATATGTATATCACATGAACTAGATTTTAAACCAAAGACTGTGACAAGAGATGAAGAAGGGCATTATATCATAATTAAGGGGTATATCCAACAAAAAGATCTAACAATTGTAAATATCAAAAGGAAAGCTATTTTCACTTGCTTATGGTTGACATCACCTTTGTTGCAAAAACATGCCCGAGACAAAGGAGCCTAAAATGTGTTCAAGATTTCTCTACAGGTGCATTTTCAGGATTTTCACAGATTACTTTTATGCTCTAGACCTTTCCACTAATCCTCTTCCTCACAGATATCTATTCTAACAATTCTCAAAAAGTTTTCCATTACAGTTGGTCAAGCATTTACAGTAAAAATGAATTACCCTATTTCACTGAATTTCAAAAACATCAAAATTTTAAGAATAGTGAGTGAAGATACAATATAATTTAATGTTGCAGTTAGCACATATGCTTAATATAGACACCTGAGAAAAAGTACAGACAAAAACAGGCACAGGCATATGTTGCTTTTTGGCTTTAGAAAAAATTTGATTATATTGTTTATATAATTTATATAATTTTCATCTTATTCATGTATGTCCTTTACCAACCCTTCTGTTAATGGCAAGTTTTTCACATGTTAATTTGTAATAGTAATTCATAAAGGATACTAAACCTACTCTGTAATATATGTTCCTAGTCATATTTCCCAAATTCATTTATAAAATTTGACAGTGTGGAGAAGTGTGGGCTTCCTTTCACTTAAATATAATTAAGGTAATCAATCTATTTCGGTGGAACTACTTGTTATTCATTATCATATATTTTGCTCACCCTGTTCTAAATCAGGTAATTATTTATCTATATTATATTCTGCATGGTCTAATTTTTCACCTTTGAATACATAATCTAGCTGGAAATTATTTTGGTTTATGATGTAATGGTGGGAGTGTCTAATTTTGTGGTGTGTGGTTTTTCAAGATGCTATGGAAGGAAAAGCAGGGCAAAATTCTTGTGATGTCCTGCAAAATTTCACTGTTTTCAAAATTGTGTAGGGCCAGTTCATTTGACACACATCTTTTGGTCAAGAATCATTCTACTATATATGTGTTTGTGTTTATTAATTCAGAAAGCTATAAATTTGTCATTTATTCATCAAATATTTATCAATGACCTATAGTGGGTATCAAGTGTGGCATGCCATAGAACAGACTGAGTTAAATGCAGCACTGACTGTTACACTGTACAGAGCTTAGTTAGGGGTTTGATGTATGTACAGATAATAATACAATCAACCTAGTGTCAGTCTCTTAATTATTTTACATAGTACATAGGACAAGGAATATTGAAATACAAAATTTATAGCATTTCACACAAAATTTTTTGTCATGTCTTTTTATGATAATAAGATATTACTCAAATATTTATGATGGTGATGTTTTCCATATATTCAAAAATCTCAAGCTATGTATTGCAATGTCAGAATCAGCATAAAAGGTATGTTCAACGTTATTTTTTTTCCTGCCTATAAAAATGCCCTTCAAGTATAATCTGATCACAGTATTATATGCACGTATTTTTTATGTATGCCTTTATAAAGACTGACATGAATTCAATTAATTTTTCAGAACAATCTATTTTAGTCATATGTCTTCTAATAGATACTTTTTATTTTGATAAGAATTCATAGTATTAAATAATTTTAGTTGTAAGAATTATTTAATCTTGAAAGGCAAAAAGAAATTCTGTTATTTTGGCATATAAGTTTTTGAACACAAAAGAAAAATGTGAGGACACCCTGGTAGCAATAGGTTCATAATGTTGTTTTATCAAATCAAGGGGAATGTCAAGAATAATTTTGGTGAGATATAAAGATTCATCTTCTAATAGCTTTTATATAACAGGTAGTTTTTATCTTATTCCAAAAACAGTAAATAGATTGATCCACTTTTTAACTTTTTTTTATAGTTAGTAAAGATTAACTTCTCAAATATAATTTATTTGCTATTAGATTGAAATCAAAGTGGTACTGAGGGTTACTAATGCCTGTAATGAGTGGACAGACTTTGTTAATTCAGCAGATTTTACAAATTCAAGACCAGTATTTAGGACCACCAAGACTATTTTGTTGTTGTTGTTGTTGTTGTTGTTATTCATGCTACTACGAATTCATGTTTTGGGGATGTCATCTCATTGAATATCAGTTGCATTATTATTAAATAGCACTTTCTGTTGACTCCCTGTTGTGAGAATTAATGAGATTAAATCACCTCCTAAAATGTAATAAAGAAGAGACATTTCATAACACTACACTACTTAGCAACACATAATGCTACACTGCTTAGAAACATAAATGTATTGACAGACATACCATGAAAGAAAACAGAATATTAGCTTTAGATAAGGTCATAGTCTGAGACAATAAGGCTCAATTAGGAAACCAGCATCCAAATTAGAAAACCAGGCACTATCAGAACAATTAGGAAACCAGTGTCCAAATCACGAAACTAGAAACTGGCAGCATATGCTCACAAGTGTTTGTGCTCTCTTTCAGCATTCACCACCTTTAAGATTTTACTGTCCTGCCATTTAACAACATAGACGAATATAACTTGCTTTAATACTTATATAAATGGAATCTCTCAATATTTTCTCCTTTGGTTATGCAAATATTGATCATTTTCATCTCTGTATTCTATTTCATGGTGTGGATAACTGCAGTTTATTGATCTGTTATACTATTAATGGGCATGTGTTTATTTTCCTTTAAAAGCCCAGTACATGCAGTGCTGCTATGAACATTTTACCATATAACTTTTGGTAAATATATAAATACATTTCTGTTGGAATACATCAAGGAATGGAATTCCTGGGTCATAGGATGGGTGCCTGCTCAGCTTTAATAGAGAATGCTGAACAGTTTTCAAATGGTTTTACCAATTTACACTCCCATTAATGGTGAATGAAGGTTCTGGTGGCTTCTCACTCTTAGCAACACTTGGTATTTTTCCACCATCAATTTTTATCATCTTACTACTTTACTTTCCTTTTTAGAGCTTAGGTTCACCTGAAATATCATGTTTATTTGTTTAGTTCTTCCACATAGAATGTGAGTTTCATGTGAACATGTACCTTTTCTGTTGAGGTAAATCCTATATATGAAAAGTAACTCATATATATATACTCAAGAATAGCTGTTGAAATGAATGAATACATGTACATTTATATATGCAGAAAGCTTGGGGGGATCAAAAAGGATGTCCATCTTCATCTTTGCCATTGGCTTTCTTTGCATAGTGTCTGAAATATAAAATATTTAACATATGTGCCATTGTGTGAACCCTTAGCACCTTTTTTGATAATTAGTATATCACAGTTTTTAGATTGTCTTACAGTAAATCCTTGAGAAAACTGGAAAGAAGGCTAATATTTGGATAGTTAGGTTGACATAACAATGTTTGTATTTAAAATGTTTACTATACTTTAAATCTAGGAAAATTTTCAAAATATGAAAAACTATCTTATTTAAAAAGTACATTTTCATTCTTAGGAATTTATATGTAAAATTTATTATTATGCTTAAGTTTTTAAAAAAGGATGTATTTTCCTGGCCTCTTCTGTCTCTACTAGAGTTACAGCATAAAGTTTTAGAGTTATACCTGTCAGGTCCATGAGTTTAACTGTGATTACCCTGTTATTTACCTCTAGAAGACATGATTCTAAAGTCTGACAACTGGAGTGTCTCAGAATCTTGCTCAATTTTTTTTTTTTTTTTAGTCTTTTGTCAATTCTTAGAATTACACATGCTGGGAGATAAAGCAGCTCATTCTATGTAAGCCTCGTGCTGACATCAGGAAGCACTAAGCTACTATACCTTTCATAATTTATCTTTGACATGATTTATCAACTGAAGTTCAGGATTCAGAGAACTAAGAGTTTTTCTCCGAATGTATTTCCTTGCACACATGTGAAATTAACTTGTTGAATCTGAGGTAAAAGACGAAAATTCCAATGTTGTAAAATAGGTCACAGGTAGATTTGCCACTTACAAAAAGTTACATTTTGGTAATTATACTGTAAATAATAGAAAACAAAATTCAACCCTAGGTTCATTCAAACATAAATACAACACATTTACTTTCATTTTTCAGTGCTACTTTTTTCTGCCCCATTTGGTAGTGCTGAAGTATAATATTTAGACCAAAACTTGAACTATATATAACACGTGGAGCCTGGGAAAAGATTTTATTAAATGGTGGAAAGTCCTTCAGGTTTACTAAAGCATTATGTATTAGAAAATAGAAATTATCTTTATTTTTCTTATTACTTTAATTCTTATTTCTGGGAAGGAAAGAAATATGTTCAGATAATGAACTGCAGGGCTAGCAGGGAGGGGCCTCATGGTACCTAAAGAGAAATAGCATTTGTCTGGCTTTTTGCTATGAAGTAGTCATTCTAATCTCTTGATTCATCACCTCTCTGTACTTTTATACTTCTGATAATGAAAGTCCCCCATGAATTTATGCAGAGGGTTGGGTGGTAGGAGGGAGAAAAAGAAATACTATCCTTTATTCCATGAGAATAAATTATCTCTCAATTTTACTGGGGTTCTTTATGTCATCTCCATTGTTGCACATTCTCAATCTGTGGAACAGTACAGAAGAAGTCATTAATAGGCAGAAGCAGGTGGATTGAAAGCATAGAGGAGAGAGGGAGTCTTACACTTTGTTCTATTTAACAAAAGGAGTTGAAATGTATATGAGGTATATGGGAAGAAAGCAGGATAGGAGAGAGCAAAGAAGGCAGAGAAGAAAAGGAAAACAGGAATAGAAGAAAAGAGGGAAGGAAAGGTAAAAGAAGGGCAAAGATAGAGAGAGAGGCAAGAGAATTAAATGGGAATTTAACAAGCATCTGGAAAGACTTCCAAGCCTGGAAGTATAACAATTATCTCACAGCCATAGCTTCTATCAACTTGCCTCTGATAAAAGCAATGACATATGTTAAGCAAACAATCAAATGAAGGCTTTTAGGACCAGATCTTGGTTATATTTCTCTGCATATTTTAATAATATTAATAACTTTTATGAGATACAGTAAAAGACAATACAGTTAGAACTGCACAATTAAATGCTTAGCAGTTTTGAAGGCCAGTCTCATTATTTCTAATCATTAACTCAACAGCAACAAAAGAAGAACATATCCACCAAGCTGAAGGATTTAATTAATATCATTAAAATAATAAAATATCAAGAACATCAATGATTTTAATTTTGTCAAATCACATGGTTAATTTTGTATTTTATCTTATTTGGCCTTTCAGCAGCATTCAGTGAAATTGACCACCATCTTTACCTTGACAGGCTCTTCCTTCGGCTTTTATGACCGCTCATTTTGCTTTTCCTCCCACTCCACTGATGTTACATCTATTTTCCTCTTCACACCCCTGTATACTAGAGTTCTCAGAACACTTTCTCCATCCTCCTCTCTCTCAACAGGGCTATTAAGTGATTTCATCTTATCATTTGCATTTAAATATAGTGTAGTATATGGGTGCCCGCTTGGCTCAGTTGGTTAAGTGTTGGACTCTAGATTTCAGCTCAGGAAATGACCTCACATTTCATGGGTTTGAGTCTCACATGGGCTCTGTGCTAACGATGAAGAGCCTGCTTGGGATTCTCTCTCTCTCTCCCTCTTTCTTTGCCTTTCTCCTGCTCTCTCTCTCTCCCTCTCAAAAATAAATGAATAAACATTGAAAAAAGATTGAATATAGTATAAATATCTTTTGACAGCACGCAAACTTTTATCTCCAAAAGGAAGAGAGACCAAGCTTTGGCCAAAACTTGAGAATTGTGTATCTATCAACTAGTTCTCCTTTGTTACATCCTGTAACTTGAATGAGGTGTTGGTCAATTGACTAGTTTAGATAACTCAGAGTAATTCCCATAGGATATATCAAGCTTTAGAAATGGAGGGCAATTTTCATGTATTATCCTCGTTGTTTGGGCTTTAAACCTAAAAATGCTAAGAAAACAGAGACTAACTCTAAACATGTGATTCCCCCCCCCCAATAGAATGACATGAGGAAATGGATGTGAGAGCTTAGCACAAAAGAGATGCATGCAGTCTTTTTCTAGAATAACTAGGCCCCATGTTATTTCTGATATGGTGGTATATTATCTCATTATGGGATTTACTGTATAACCTTCTTACATTAGGCCACTTTCCATATTCCTTGAACATAAAAGGAAACAGTAGATGGCAGAATTAGTTTTGTTAGGTAGTATAAGGATATTCACAACAAACTAGAAAAAAAATAGAAGAAAGCTTAAAGAAAAGGAAGGGCAAAATAATACAAAAACTATCCAAGCAGCCATTAATAATCATATATTTAAATAATATTTAATGTCATTGAAGTTTTCCTTCTCTAACATTACATTATAAAAGCATACAAAAACTGTCCGGATGGTTTTCTTCAGCAGTGCATATCCTAAAGTTGGAAGAGTAGAGAAAAAATTTGTCATTGCCTTTATATAAGTATGGTGAAATATTTTTGAATTATTCCACATAATTTATGTAATATTTAACTACAGACTATGTGCCAACAGAAAAAATGCATGTGTGTGTGTGTATGTATATATGTGTGTATATGTATCTTTACATGTATACATATATGTATACATGTATCTTTTCATCCTCTATAGGTAAATTTATCTCATCTTTACTGTTCTCTTGTTCTTTGACTATGCACCAGCTATCATAAATACAGTATCTAATGATGAAGGACATTCTTATTCATGTCATATGTCATGTCAAAGAAAAACATTCCTTGTAAGGTACACATTGAGCAGACTGTTCAAAAGAAAAAAAGCATATCATCAAAAACAGTCATGTGTTGTCACTATTTATCATCATTTATAAGTAACTTTAAGTATAATTTTAATCCTCTCTTTAACTTTATTACAAACTGAACAAAAAATTGAGGCAACCAGAATATTCTTTTACATGCCTTATACACCATAAATAATCTGCTTTTGTTTAAATGCTAATATTAATTTTTTAAATTTCGATTCATCACCTCAATGTGCTCTCTTACAAGCACCAAAAACTCTTAGCTTTCTCATAGCCTTTAAATCCTCTGAAATGTAAAACAGTCAGTTTTGATAGTTTTATATCCTAATAACTTGGGTAGGAAAAGCCAGGTGAACTGAAAAGACAGTTCAGTAAGATTCAAAACTGGTATTAGAATGTCAACAATGGGAATGCAGAGTGTATAACTACATCTTTTCTGTTTAAATTATACTCAGATGCCAAAATCTGAGTATTTGTTTATGGCTATGATTTACTGAGTATATATGGTGAAGGGCACTCTTGTAAGTGTTTTTCATATTCATCTTATTTGCTACAACAAACCATGAGACATTCCTTGTTATTGTGTTTCTTTTGTAAATAAATACTAAAGCACAAAGAAGTTGAATTACTCATAGTCATATAGTTAGTAAATTGTGAAACTGGGATTCAAACAGTTTCACTCCGAATCCAGTAGACTTGAAAACAATGTGAATAATGATCATAAAAAACAAAAATACAATTAAAATACATAGTACTCTAGTGCTTCTGCATGCACATACGCTCTCTCTGTTTCTATATAATGTGTGTATATCTGCACTACATATCACTGACATGTATTGTAAGAAATATGTTATTATAAAAACAAAACATAAACTTATAGAACTTATTATAAAAACAAAACTTATCAGCCTATATATACATCCATATGTGTGTGTTTATGATTTATAAATTATTATATAGGCTTTTCATTTTAAAGTATTCTTGTATCCAATTAATACACAAATATGGCACTTTTAGTTCTCTTCACAGATAGTAAAGCAATGTACCTATTAAACACACTACTGCTCCCCCCAAAAAAATTGAAAACAAAACAAGCCATTAATTGGAGTTAAAAATAATTAACATATTTCTTAGGTGATTTCTCTTTCACACTTCCCGCCATTATTACAGATTTTCTTCTCAAGCACTATGTTAAATTTTTCCCAACCTTCTTCCATGAAGACTAACTTCAACATTACACCAAAGGAGCTCTGAGTTGTTTCCCGTTATTAACATTTTTAAAATGATACTCTTTTGTTAGCCTTTTATAAAGTATTATAGCAGAATATCATATTACTCAGAATTAGTGCTACAGATTTCACTGTCAGTACCATTTTTGGAAAATAAATGAAACATTGAAAATATCAATTTTAAATATTAAAATTTGTTATTTTAAAGTGTGTTATAAAAAATAGTTACAAAAATAACCATCTAATCATTTAAAACATGCTTCTTAATCATTTCGATCCTAGACTTCTTAGACAAAAGTTTGTAGTAAAATTATAAAAATAAAATATTATCAATGTTTTAATGTCATGCGTTTTTGCTTTACACATTTTAAATTATGCAGAACTTAAACCACTTTGTTAATGTTTTCAAAATACTTTGTAATCTAATACTAGCGCCTTTTCTAGTCACATAGGCCCAAACACATACATTTACACAATTCTTTCCAGTGGTAAAATCTTCCCCCAGGGGTTAATTTGCCAACTTGTTTGATATTAAGGCAAATAGAGGTTTGTAGTGGGATGGTAAGGAAGGTGACCTTCTATGTATAAAAGTGATTTATGTCCACTCCATGTTTACAGTTTTTCTCTTATAATAATACGTGCTTCACCTTGCAATCAGATTATTTTTAGAATTAAAAAACAATCTGATTAAAAATAATTTAGTGGCTCATCTTTGAAATATCAAGTTCAGCATGTGAGCAAACACGATTGTAGAAGAAAGCAAGTAAATACATGTTGAATTACAGAACAGCCCCAGGAAACTGAAAATCTCACAGAAGGAGAGTCACTAATAAAAATCAAGACTGCTGAAATATACTGGAAAGGCTTAATAATTTAGGTACAGTGGTATCTGTGAATTCAGATGTATGGTAGGAAGATCTTGAAAACAAAGCATTTCATTGAGTAAGAAATCATTATACCCCAGCAGATATATGCCTTCATACTGCACTTTCACCATAGATGATTAGAAGTTCATTCATTGGAAAAGAAGACAATACCACCAGACTCAAGGCTACTGAGCACAACTGAGGGCAAAATGAGAGATTTCGTGAAAATAGGAGTATTAAGCAATAAACATCATGATAAGTCATGAAAGCTAACTTATACTTATGTTGCTGGTTCAGTTGCCAGAATCTTAGCAAATAGCTTTAAACCTATAGGTAGGGTGAAAAAGGATTCTCTGGGGGATATTAATCAGACAAAGAGAAAGGACATAAAGCCAGCTTATCACCTCCTTCATTTTATTATAATAGAGTATCATCACAAGTTTTAGAAATAGACACAAAAATCCATAAAATATAAATATGAATTTACAGTCAAGGTAAGGGTTTCCAGCTTATGAGGTCTTAAGGTAAAGTCTAATTTCTAACATGAAATTCCAAAATAAATAAAATTTAAAAAATTAACAGACGGAAGAGAGACAATATAACATCCATTATAAAAGCAGACCACCATTAAAAGAACAGAGAGGATTTAGAATTTAATAAAACAGAAAATAAATTGGGCGCCTGGGTGGCTCAGTCAGTTAAGCAGCCGGCTTCACTCAGGTCATGATCTTTGCGGTCCGTGAGTTCGAGCCCCGCATCAGGCTCTGTGTTGACAGCTCAGAGCCTGGAGCCTGTTTCCAATTCTGTGTCTCCTTCTCTCTGACCCTCCCCCATTCATGCTCTGTCTCTCTCTGTCTTAAAAAAGTAAATAAATGTTAAAAAATTTTAAAACAAAAAATACAAAATTTGTTCATAAATTGAGGAATTCTTTACAGAAAAGATAAAGGTGTGGAAAATTAAAGAAAAATATTTTTTTTTTAAAAATTAGTTAATCTAGAAGCTGCTATATCTAAATGCCATAATAAATTCAATATAAGACCCCATTGGTTAGAAGATGCCTTTTTAAGAATCCATTAAAGTGTGCCTGAGTTGCTCAGTTGGTTAAGCATCCGACTTTGGCTCAGGTCATGATCTTGCAGTCTGTGAATTTGAGCCCCACATCAGACCCTGTGATGACAGCTCAGAGCCTGGAGTTTGCTTCAGATTCTGTGTCTCCCTCTCTCTCTATCCTTTCCCCATTCACACTCTGTGTGTGTGTGTCTCTCTCTGTGTCAAAAATAAATAAACATTAAAAATTAAAAATCTATTAAAAAAGAGTGTTGCTAAATGAATTATCACAGAACATTGATTATGAATATCTCCAATAAAATAGTTTAAAATCAATTTCATAAAGGAAGGGGAAAATAAAATTCAGGAAATAATTTAACAAAGAAGTATATAAGGAAGTAACTATAATTAAAGGAAAACACACTTCAAATGCAAATGGGCCAGCAAGGTCCCAGCACTACAAATTATAATAGATATACTGTAATTTAAATACATGATATTCTAAAATATTTGACCCAATGGCATCCCAAGACTTGTATAGCATATTACCACAAACTGGGATGCTTAAACAGAAGAATTGTCCCACAATCGTAGACACCAGAAGTCCAAAATCAAGGTGTTGTAGGGCCATATTCTCTCCAAAGGCTCTGGGAAAGAATCCCTCTATGCCTCTTCCAGTGGTTGGTGGGTGTTGGTATTCCTTGGCTTGTGTCAGCATAGTTCCAGTCTCTGCCTCCATGGTCACATGGCCTTCTTCCCTGTGTGTGTCTATGTCTCTGCCCTCTTCTGCCTTTTATAAGGACAAAAGGACATTGGGATCACCTGATTTAATCTTGCAGTCCTTATTTTAATTACATCTGCAAAGATCCTTATTCCAAATAAGGTCACATTCTGACATTCCAGAGGTCTGGATTTGAAGATATCTTTTGCATGACATGATTCAATCCATCAATAATATTAATAGCAATTATTAAAGATTGACAATAAAATGAGTTATTTTTCCCTTATACTTATATTTTGAAATTTCCTGTAATGAAAACATATTGCTTATCTAAAAGAAGAAAAAAAGGATTTGGGGGCTTTTAAATATGATTCATAATGATAATGAGATTAAATATCTAAATAGCTTCATAATCATTTAATATATATCATAAACCTAATAAGAAGAGTTAAAAGTTACTACCAAGTACTATTATGACATAATTATAAAAATATTATAACCTCTGTATATTTATAAAGCTTTCCTGGTTATTAGAGCATTTCTGGTGGAAAACTCTAAAAATGATTTAAAAATGTTTATATAATATAAAAATATTTCTGAAAAAAGCTTTAAATGATATTGGTTAACGTAAATGTAACACAATGTTGTACAAAAATCACTTATTAGTTTGAAAACATCCTGGGAAAATAGTAACTTATGAACATAAAAAAATTTTTACTTTTACATTAATTATTGCTATAAACACCTATAACAATATATTTGACATAAATACCACACTTTTAATAGTTCATTTAACAACCGCTCTCACTTGCTAAATTCTTCATGAGAATCAGGTAAAGATACATAAAATGTATAAACAGTAATATTTAACATCATTAGGACTCAATGTGAAAAATTGTTTTCATTATATTGTGTTCCTTGAGTTCCCAGTTTAAAAAGTACAGATGTTTATAATGTTAAATTATATGTGTTATGATAATAAGTATTAAAATGATTGAATATCTTTCAACTTAAATATAAAAATATATTAAATCCTCATCTCTATTGTTTTAGCATCAGAATCTCAGAAATATATACTTCTATTTGGTAATAGTAATGACAATACAAAATGAGAAAAATCAGAAGCATTTAAGAAAAATTGAAAATTATATTATTTTTAAAGTAGTGTTAGAGCTTGTAAATAATGGAGTACCTTATTTCTCTAGCCATTTGAAATAAAGAAGCCTTTGTTTGCTGTCACCAGAGGAGTTATTCACTAAATAATCAAAGGAAGTATAAATGAAGCCATTTTATTTATATGCCCCAAATCAAAAAAATAATAGGATAAGACAAATAAACTAAATATATATATAGTGATATTTCAGTTTTGTAGTGTTAGGTGCATTTCCCTTTTTGTATTTTAAGGTTAGTATTTTAAACTTAAAGTCACCTGCAGATTGAAAGTGAGGGGCTGGAGAACAATCTACCATGCTAATGGTTGTCAAAAGTAAGCTGGAGTAGCCATATTTATATCAGACAAACTAGATTTTAAAACGAAGACTTTAACAAGAAATGAAGAAGGGCATAATATCATAACTATGGTGTCTATCCATCAAGAAGAATCTAACAATTATAAACATTTATGCCCCCAAATTGGACACACCCAAATATATAAATCAATTTATAACAAACATAAAGATACTCATTGAAATAATACAATAATAGTAGGGGGACTTTACTACCCCACTTACAACAATGGAAAAATCATCCAGGCAGAAAATTAACAAGGAAACAATGGCTTTGAATGACACACTGGACCAGATGGACTTAACAGATATATTCAGAACATTTCATCCTAAAGCATCAGAAAAAACATTCTTCTTGAGTGCACATAGAACATTCTCCAGAATAGATCACATACTGGGTCAAAAATCAGTCAACAGTTACAAAAAGATTGAGATCCTGGCATGCATATTTTTAGATCACAACGTTATGAAACTTGAAGTCAACCACAAGAAAAATTTTGGAGACACCTCAAATACATGGAGGTTAAAGAACATCCTACTAAAGAATGAATGGGTTAATCAGGAAATTAAAGAAGAAATTTAAAAAAATAGAAGCAAAAGAAATGAAAACACAACAGTCTAAACCCTTTGGGGTGCAACAAAGGCAGTTCTAAGAGGAAAGTGTATTTTAATTCAGGAGTATTTCAAGAAACAAGAAAGGTCCCAAATACACAATCTAACCTTACACCTAAAGGAGCTAGAAACAGAACAACAAATTAAGCATAAAGCCAGCAGAAGGGAAATAATAAAGATTAGAGCAGAAATAAATGATATAGAAACAACAACAATGGCAAAACAAAACAAAACAACAGCAACAACAAAACAGTAGAACAGATAAATGAAACCAGGAACTGGTTTTTTGAAAGAATAAACAAAATTGATAAACACCCAGATTTATGAAAAAGAAGAGAGAAAGGACCCAAATAACTAAAGTCAATATTGAAAAAGGAGAGATCACAACCAACACCACAGAATTACAAACAAATATAAGAGAATACTATGGGGGCACCTGAGCGGCTCAGTTCGTTGAGTGCTGAACTTCAGCTCAGTCATGATCTCGCAGTTTGTGAGTTCAAGCCCCGTGTCGGGCTCTGTGCTGACAACTTGGACCCTGGAGCCTGCTTTGGATTCTTTGTCTCCCTCTCTCTCTCTCTCTCTGCACCCCCCCTACTCACACTCTGTGCCTCTCTATCTGTCAAAAATAAACATTAAAGAAATTAAAAAAGAGAGAATACTATGAAAAATTATATGCCAACAAACTGGGCAATCTGGAAGAAATGGACAAATTCCTAGAAACTCAGAAACTACCAAAACTGAAACAGAAAGAAATAGAAAATTTGAACAGACTCATAACCAGAAAAGAATTGAATCAGTTACCAAAAATCTCCCAACAAACAAGAGTCCTAGACCAGATGGCTTCCCAAGGGAATTCTACCAGATATTTAAAGAAGAGTTAATACCTATTCTTCTGAAATGGTTCCACAAAAATAGAAATGGAAGGAAAGTTTCCAAAAGCATTCTATGAAGCCAGCATTACCTTGATTCCCAAACCAGACAAAGACCCCACTAAAAAGGAGAATTATAGGCAATATCCCTGATGAATCTGGATACAAAAATTCTGAACAAGATACTAGTAAATCAAATTCAACAGTACATTAGAAGAATTATTCACTACGATCAAGTGGAATTTATTCCTGGGGTTCAGGGTTGTAATTCACAAATCAATCAAGGTGGTATACTCCACCGAAAAATTGCTAGAACTAATACATGAATTCAGCAAATTCACAGGATAAAAAATCAACATACAGAAATCTGTTGCATTTCTATACACCAATAATGAAGCAGCAGAAAAAGAAATCAAGGAGTTGATCCCGTTTACAATTGCACCAAAAACAATAAGATACCTAGGAATAAAGTTAGTGAAAGAGGTAAAAGATCTGTACTCTAAAAACTATAGAAGATTTGCAAAAGATATTGAAGAAGACACAAAAAAAATGGAAAAACATTCCAAGATCATAGATTGGAAGAAAAAAAAAACATTGTTTAAATGTCTATGCCACCCAAAGCAATCTACACGTTTAATGCAATCCCTATCAAAATACTACCAGTATTCTTCACAGAGCTGTATCAAACAATCTGAAAATTGTATGGAAACACCAAAGACCCTGAATAGCCAAAGCAATCCTGAAAAAGAAAAACAAAACTGGAGGCATCACAATTCCAGATTTCAAGCTATATTATAAAACTGTATACATCAAGACAATATGGTACTGGCGCACACACACACACACACACACACACACACACACAAAGACACAGAGATCAGTGGAACAGAATAGAAAACCAAGAAATGGGCCCACAACTATATGGTCAACTAATCTTCAACAAAATAGGAAAGAATATCCAATGGAAAAAAGTCTCTTCAACAAATGGTGTTGGGAAACTGGACAAGTTTCTTACACCATACACAAAAATAAATTCAAAATGGATGAAAGACCTAAATGTGAGAAACCATCAAAATCCTAGAGGACAACACAGGCAGCCCCCTCTTCATTGTCAGTGGTAGCAACTTCTTACTTGACATGTCTCTGAAGGCAAGGGCAATGAAAGAAAACATGAAATATTGGGACTTCACCAAGATAAAATGGTTCTGCACAGCAAAGGGAAAAAATAATCAACAAAACTAAAAGGCAGCCTAGGGAATGGGAGAAGAGATTTGCAAATGACATATCTGCTAAAGCGTTACTATCCAAAAATAAAAAGAACTTATCAAACTCAACACCCAAAAAACAATCCAATTAAGAAATGGGCAGAAAACACAAATAGACATTTTCCAAAGAAGACATCCAGGTGGCTAACAGACACATGAAAATATGCTCAACATCACTAATTATTAGGGAAATATAAATCAAAACCACCGTGAGATACCACCTCACACCTGTCAGAATGGCTAACGTTAACCTAACCCAGGAAACAGCAGGTGTTGGTGAGGATGCGAAGAAAGGGGAACCCTCTTGCACTGCTGGTGGGAATGCAAACTGGTGCAGCCACTCTGGAGAACAGTGTGGACTTTACTCAAAATCTAAAAATAGAACTACTCTATGATCCAGCAATTGCTCTATTAAATATTTACCAAAAGGATACAAAAATATAGATTCATAAGGGTATGTGAACCCCAATGTTTATAGCAGCATTATCCACAATAGCCAAACTATGGAGAGAGCCCACATGTCTATCTACTGATGAATGGATAAAAAAGATATTGTATAAATATTCAATGGAATATTACTCAGCCATCAAAACAAATGAAATCTTGCCATTTGCAATGCTATGGATTGAGCTAGAACGTATTATGCTAAGCAGAATAAGTCAATCAGAGAAAGGCAAATATCATAGGATATTGTGGATATTGTGGATATGTGGAATTTAAGAAATAAAACAGATGAACATATGGGAAGGGGGGAAGAGAAGAAAGGGAAACAAGCCACAAGAAACTCTTAATGATAGAGAACAGAGGGCTGATGGATGGAGGTGAGTGGGAGATGGGCTAGATGGATATTAAGGAAAGTACATGTGATGTGTACTAGGTGTCGTATGCAAGTAATAAATCACTGAAGTTACTTCTGAAACCAATATTGTACTAAATATATAACCAATATAACTAAATATATAAGCAATACAAACTAAAATATATAAAAAATAAATTTAAAAAATAAAGTTATTATTAAGTCAGTAGACATATACTCTGACTTCCACATACTATGTTCCACATACTAAATTGATTAAATTTTGTTTCTTGCCCTCATTGGTTCATAGCTTCAGGGAAAACCATCATGACACAGAGGATAATGCAGGTGTTATATGAATTATGTAGGTCAAAAAACAATTAAGGGTTCTACTCCTTGATGTGAAGAAAGGGTCACATACCAAGTTACCTTTAATGAAGGCTTGAGGGAGAAGAGGACTCTTCAGGTTGAAGGGCCACATAGGTCATTTGAAGAAGTGCTAGAAGGAAGTTGTTACAGTGTAACCCACACACAATGGATAAGAAGTAAAAGTAATAGAAAGCACAAACATCTTTTCTAATTTTTATCTAAACCCTCCCCTAGGAACATGTTTGGAGTGATATTTAAGTCTACTAGGGACAACATTATTTTTAATTTAGAAAGTCAGAAATTATAGTTGACTAAAGGATTTGTTATTATCTTTGATACCACATGCCATTTGCTGAGAAAATTGCCTTTCTCCTCAAAGCCGTGGAATCTAAGGTATACTTTCCAGGCATTAGGGGAAGGATTCCAGTCTCAACCAAAACATCAGGGTGCTCCTTTCAGTGAAGATCCTAAGAATAGCATGAAGGGAAGTGCAGCTCTAGAAAGTGTGGGCACAGCAGGATTGCAATGCAGGAGCACAAGTAGTACTGGGGGTTAGCAGCACAGGAACAAAGCGCGGTATAAAGGGGATTCAACAAGAGGCCTTAGAGGAAATAACAAGGCAGCAGGAAAAAGCAAACAGCGGGGCAGCAAAGAGAATATGCTCCCATACATAAGAAAGAAAGCAGGAAAACAACTGAAAGAGTTGGAGAGACTTTTTAGAGGGGGTGTGCAAGGTCAAAAGATATTGTGATTGCTGAAGACTGAGAAACTGAAAAATAATAACAGAAGATAGGACACAGAACAAAGTAGACATGAGATCATGAGTACTTGTCGGAGTTGAATTTTGTGCTATCCTGACTATGGGATTTGTTCTAAGAAGACAATACACCAAAATTTCATGGAAATCAAATATATATAATGTCTGCCCACACTAAATTTTCCTCATCTACTTTATATACTCAGAAAATAATGCAGTAATACTTAAGTAAACCTTTTCTTTAAAATAAACTTTAGTTAAAAACAAAATCCTGACAACCGTATAGATCAATATTACTTAGCCATTTTGGCTTCTTGAGCACTTTTGAGAATATGTTGAAAGGTGCAAACCCTTTCTCCAGAGAAAAAAGAAAAAAAATTCACATGTACAAATATTTTGTTTTACTTCAATGTCTTGGGATTTATGTATTTCAGAGAGAAAGACTATAAAAACGATTGTATGTCTTTAATTCTAGTTTTATGTAAAAACCAATGGCTACACTTCTGAAAAGAAGGCAGTATGAATCCAAATGTTGCAATTGGTGTTTGTTTTTAATATGAAATATATTGTCAAATTGGGTTCCATCCAACACCCAGTGCTCATCCCAACAGGTGACCTCCTCAATGCCCATCACCCACCCTCCCACCCTCCATCAACACTCAGTTTATTCTCATTTTTTAAGAGTCTGTTATGTTTTGTTTCCCTCCCTCTCTAACCATTTTTTTTCCCTTCCCCTTCCCTGTGGTCTTCTGTTAAGTTTCTTAGGATCCACATAAGAGTAAAAACATATGGGGGCACCTGGGTGGCGCAGTCGGTTAAGCGTCTGACTTCAGCCAGGTCACGATCTCGCGGTCTGTGAGTTCGAGCCCCGTGTCGGGCTCTGGGCTGATGGCTCAGAGCCTGGAGCCTGTTTCCGATTCTGTGTCTCCCTCTCTCTCTGCCCCTCCCCCGTTCATGCTCTGTCTCTCTCTGTCCCAAAAATAAATAAACGTTGAAAAAAAAAAAGAGTAAAAACAGATGGTATCTGTCTTTCCCTGCATGACTTTTTTCACTTAGCATAACACTTTCCAGTTCCATCCACGTTGCTACAAAAGGCCATATTTCATTCTCTCTCGTTGCCAAGTAGTATTCCATCGTGCATATAAACCACAATTTCTTTATCCATTCGTCAGTTGATGGACATTTAGGCTCTTTCCATAATTTGGCTATTTGGTATCTGTCTTTCCCTGCATGACTTTTTTCACTTAGCATAACACTTTCCAGTTCCATCCACGTTGCTACAAAAGGCCATATTTCATTCTCTCTCGTTGCCAAGTAGTATTCCATCGTGCATATAAACCACAATTTCTTTATCCATTCGTCAGTTGATGGACATTTAGGCTCTTTCCATAATTTGGCTATTGTTGAGAGTGCTGCTATAAACATTGAGGTACAAGTGCCCCTATGCATCAGCACTCCTGTATCCCTTGGGTAAATTCCTAGCAGTGCTATTGCTGGGTCGTAGGGTAGATCTATTTTTAATTTTTTGAGGAACCTCCACACTGTTTTCCAGAGTGGCTGCACCAGTTTGCATTTCCACAAACAGTGCAAGAGGGTTCCCGTTTCTCCACATCCTCTCCAGCATCTATAGTCTCCTGACTTGTTCATTTTAGCCACTCTAACTGGCGTGAGGTGGTATCTCAGTGTGGTATTGATTTGTATTTCCCTGATGAGGAGTGATGTTGAGCACCTTTCATGTGCCGGTTGGTGGTGTTTTTGTTTTTTAAGATGTTGTAAGTTTACTTAAAATTTCAACATCAAAACTGTGATTGGTTTTGATAATAACTTGAAATTTGAAGTGATTTTTGGCTTAGCACCTTACTTGTAATCTGGGCCCTTAATCAATAATTATAATTTATTCTGATGATAGAAAACATCCACATCTTGGAATGGATGTATAGTGCTGCACAAAATTGGATATTGCATGATCAATACATTGTATCAAGCAAAAGGAGACTTGTGTCAACCAAGGCTGGATCCTTTACATTTTCCTCAGCACATTTAAACCACCTGCCAAGTTGAGCACCATCAGTTTGCCAGCATGAAAATGACTGTGCGTGAACATTCAAATTTTAAGATTACCCAAGCATGTTATTTGCTACATTTCATCTGTATTCTGTTATTTATTATTAGCCTTTTTTTACTCTTTTCAAAATACTTTAAAAGCACTCTGAATTATTTCTAGAGGTCTGCAGATGTTTGCTTAGTACAAATATGGCCAAGCTTTCTAATACTCTTTTTGAAATCTATGTAAAATCCGGCTCTGACAATAAAAAGTTTTCTTAGTATTCTTCAGTTCTATTCTATCCTTAGAAATTGCCTACCACATTGTAATTTCTCTTCTTCCTGGATAGAATTAGTATTTCCCAGGCTTTGTTGTTGTTAAAGAAAGCCATGAAGCTCAGTGCCAGTCAGTGGGTTATGAGGATTGAAATAATGTGAATTCTTTTCAGTTTTGGCTCATAACAACTCCCACACACCCTCCATCATGTTATTCTTCCATCAGATGCAGATTATTTGAGGGATAACATGGAAGCCATGTGTTGAACCCAGTGGCACAGCCTTGGTCAGCCTCTAATCCTGAATGATTAAGCAGAGAAAGGCTGTTCCCCCCACCCCCCACCACACACACACCCTCTTTACCTGCCCAGTGTTGTTGCAGGAGAAAGAATCCATTTTTATTATATATAGAGCCTGTAATTATCTCAATGCTTTCTTATTTAGAATTAGACAATCTATATGATGTAAAAATATGTACCTTGAAATGGCCTTAAGAGAATTTAAAATATGTGTCAGTGACCTTGTAGACTGTGAGAAAAATGTGATGAGAAGATGGACAATGGATGTTGGAAAGCTAGTTATCCACTGACAAACATTTGGCAATATTAACACATGTGGCAAGTGAAAAGAGGAGTAGGTTTCTACAGAACCCCTTAGCTTCAGGTATTGTTTATGATGATCCAAATTAGTAATGTGTAATATAAGAGATAAGCTTGTGGGAAGTAGGAGCAGGGGAGGGAGTCTTGTTTATAATCAGGAATGAAAGGCAGTAAAAGAGGCCCAGTAATGGGACTTTGTAGAGATAACACTGGTTTTAGATGCCATATCATAAGAAACAAGACTATAAAGTGTGTTATGCAAAAATGCCCTTAAGACTTCTGAGTTTCAGTTGGCTTCTGTCTGGCTGCCACTAATTTGAGAGAATATTGCATGGGTGCAGGAAACAAAGTAAAGGACTTATGAGACTTCTGTCTAGTAAATTAGTGTATTTACTCTAGTAAAATTGAGTATAATTAGTGGCACATGAAACTAAATGGAAGAAAATTGGTCAAATACCTTCTAATATTTTGAAGGACATGTAGTTACAAAGAAAATCAGAGCCTGGATGAAAAAAGATTGGATTCTAGGGTTGCCTGGGTGGCTCAGTTGGTTAAGCGTCTGACTTTGGCTCAGGTCATGATCTCACGGTTCGTGGGTTCAAGCCCTGCGTGGGGCTCTGTGCCGACAGCTCAGAGCCTGGAGCCTGCTTCTGATTCTGTCTCTGTGTCTCTCTCTCTGCCCCTCCCTTGCTCATGCTCTGTCTCTCAAAAATAAATAAATGTAAAAAAAAAGAAAAGAAAAGAAATATTGGATTCTAATACAACCCTGAGTGGTCTGAATTTGTAGCAGCTAAAAGTATGCTGTGAAATGTATATAATACACTGTGGAGCTGTGCCCCCTAATACCACTTCATAAGTGGCTTTCGAAAAAGATGGAAAACAATGTCATCTCAGATAATAGATTGTGTTGCCACCCAAAACAGTAGACAAGAAAGTGACTCTTAGTAAACAAATTCTAATTCAAATGAAGGAATTTCTCCTACTAAGACATTGTAGATGGACTTCTCAATGTCTGTCCAGCAGTAGTGTGGCATCACCATGACCATGAAACATTGACTTATGTGTTTCCCATGTTTCCATCATTTGGGGAACCTTTGTTATGTTTATCCCGTCCCAAGTCTTTTCAGTATCGTGTGTGTGTGTGTGTGTGTGTGTGTGTGTGTGTGTGTATGTGTGCACATGCATGCGTGAAGAAAGAGGGAAGAAAATTTGTCTGTTTAATTCTTAAATTTTGTGACCGAAAAGAATCATATCTAGATTGATGGAGAAAATTATTTGTCCTTTGAATTTTATGGCTTCACAGTCCTATGGGCACAAAGATTATGATCCATAACAAAAAAACTAAAATTAATATTAAACAGATAAGTTTTCAAAACGGAAAAGGAAAATAAATAATTTTATTTACTGTGAAATATCTAATGTAAAGTAAGTTCATAATGAGGATTAATAGTTAAATTTTATTTAATCACTATCAATATTAATAATCCTTGATGTTAAAGAATTTTGACAGATGTACATTTATCATCATGCCGGATAATATACCTAATAATTTTCAGACATAATTATTCAAAAAAATTGAAGACAATTATTAAAGCATAATTAAGGAAACAGATAAAGGTATTAACATAAAACTTGTAAAATTTATAATAAGTGTAAAAATTGGGAGGAAATAAAAATGTATTTATGCAGATACACATTCATATTAATAATATATATTTGTGTATTTAACATTTATCAGGATATATAATATTAAATATATCACATATTCTCTAATATATAATATACTTTATACACACATGCATATCTGTATAACAATATCTGTTTGCCCTTACATTTGTATCCTCTTCTTCCAAAAATTTATTTGAAACTTCTTATAAATTATGCTAATGCATTGCTTTATTTTGCATTAATTTTTGTTCTGATTTATAAATTTTTTAATAATATCCATGGACTTTTAGTGCAGTTGTATGCAATTGAAATTTTAATTAATAATAACTTAGAAAGCATAATTATTCATTATGAAGTGAAGAACAAGACAAAAATTTTCACACTTTTCACTTCCCACTACACTGTATTAGAATTCCATTTGCTCTGTGTAATTCATAATTCAAGGTGTCTTGTATTGCCAGTTGTAGTTGTTTTCATTTTAATAGTAATAGAGGTATAATTATGTCTTATTGTGGTTTTAACTTGCTTTCCCTGATGACTAATAACCGAGAATCTTTGATAATTTTGTTTGCTATCCACATATGTTTATAGTATAGTATGTAAGCATGTGTGATATATGTGTGTAATATTTTTAACTATCTGTTTAGATCTTTGAGAAATAGAAAAACTGAGAGTTATGATCATTGTTTTAAAAGACAAAAAGGAAACATAAAGCTATTTCAGTGTTTGAAAGGTGATACAGACATACTCATAAAGTTAGTCAAGTGTTTTTTGTGAAGAAATTCCTTCATATACTTCTGATGCTTATGTAACTGAAAATTACATTTTTTAAAATTACTACTCATAAAATGGAGCAAAACATGAAATAGTTTATTGTCTATTAAATATACCTTTTTTGAAAGTGTTTAAAAAGCAAAACTCAGTGAAAGCAAAATGTCAGCTTATATTATTAAAAGTGACCTTATTTCACTTAGCATAATACTCTCTAACTCCATCCATGTCATTGCAAATGGCAAAGATTTCATTCTTTTTATGGCTGAGTAATATTCCAATATGACATATATGTATATGTGTGTATATATATATATACATATATATATACACACACACATATACACATATATACACACATATATATATACACATACATACACATACATATATACATGTATGTATATATATGTATATATACATATATGTATATATATATATATATATATATATATATATATATATATATGACATCTTCTTTATCCATTCATCAGTCAGAGGACATTTGGGCTGTTTCCACCATTTGGCTGTTGGAGATAATTTTGCTGTAAGCATTGGGGTGCATGTATCCCTTTGAATTAGTAGTTTTGTATTCTTTGGATTCTTTGGGTAAACACCTAGTAGTGCAATTGCTGGGGCATAGGGTAGTTCTATTTTAATAAGTCTATTGAAAAAAAGTATATTTAAAGTGAGGGTGGGTGATGGGTATTGAGGAGGGCACCTTTTGGGATGAGCACTGGGTGTTGTATGGAAACCAATTTGACAATAAATTTCATATATTGAAAAAAAAGAAAAAAGTATATTTAGTTCAAAATAGACTAATTCATAGTCAAATTATGAATTACAAACTAAGCTTGTAAATGTATTGTTTAATTTTATTTAATACATCTTAAACTACATATTTACATTTAACAAGGGAGTACTACTAAGGCATTTATAAATATCATTACTTTATGCAATTTAGTATATATGTTGTATGTATATATGTATACATATGTATATATGTAGTGTGTGTGTGTGTGTGTGTGTATATATATATATATATATATATATATATATATATATATATATAATGTTGCTGTGCAACAATTGATTGCAAATTTAATAATAGTTTAAAACAACACAAACTTATTATCGCCTAGTGTCCATAGGTCACCAGTCTGGGTACCGTTACCTGGATCCTGCTCAGTGTCTCACCAGGCTGAAATCAAAGGAATACCTGGGTCTGCCATATTATCTAAAGTTCAGGGTCTTCATACAAGTTCAGTGATCACTGAAAGGATTCAGTGCCTTGCAGTTCTCAGACTGAGGTGCCCACTTTCTTGCTTGCTATCATCCGGGGGCCATTTTTAATTCCTAGAAGCCACCTACAATTACCTGCCATATGGCATTCTCTGAAACATGGCAGTTTGCTTCTTCATGGCCAGAGGGACTTATTTAGGCTAGAGCCACCGAGGAAATCTTTAACTTAAAGTCAACTAATTTGAGACTTTTTCATCTTCAAAATTCATTCACAGCAACACCTTGATTAGTGTTTAATTGAATAACTGGGAGAAGATGTGGATACCAGGGTTGAAGAATCTTAAGGGAGTATCTAAGAGTTTTGTCTACTATACATACTTTGAGAAACAAAATGATTGTTTTATTGAGCATCCCCTGAACTAATTAGATACAGGGCTATATCCTGGCTCTCAAAAAGTACCTCAATATTTTATGAATAACTATACTCTGAATAAAAAAAACAACTTACCTATCTTGAAAATACGTTGGGGTATTTTGTAGGATACAAAAATATATCTTGCACTCTAAAATTATGTTCAAAAAATTTAATTCTGTATTTTAAGAAGGGAAGTTTGATTTTAGCCTCTTTATTACTTATTTTTTTCTTGTTTTTTTGCCTCTTTATTACTTATAATACTAAAAGATATTTAACAATATATTTAACTATTTGAAATCATGTTACCAATTAGGCCGCTCATTTCAGGAATTCCCAATATATATTGTAATAAAACAAATGTTCAAGATGTGCATTTTTAAAAATAACCAATGAATTTTAAGTGTATTTTGGGCTTACTATTTATTCCTGAATTATATTTTCAGGATTAATAAATAGCTTATGCTATTGTCACATACATGTGACATGATATATGGATGATCCCACTGCAGAGTATAGAGATTTGTTTTAGACGTCTGCAAGTCTGAACATGAACTTTACAGATTGGGCCCTGGTACGTAATGATCAACCTGTAGATATTAGAAGCTCAGTTTCTATACTTTATAAATTATATACTTTATACTAATTCTATACTTGACAAATTTGTATATATCTGGCATTTTTAGAAATTTGTATTAAAGCTTCCTCACTGCTAGTCTAATTTCAAGTCAAATTAATATCAAATTTCAGAGTTTATAAGAGTATAACATTAAAACTTTTTATTTACATGTAATTGTACTTTTACCACAAACTGCATAAAATTAATTATTCTTACCCATTTTCACTAATGCAGGGAAAATAATTATCATATTTTTGGAAATAAGGTCAGACAGATTCTAGATGGTCATGTTACAGCACTTAGAAGTTTATGAACATCCTAGTGCATATGCCACTTACAAACAAAATGTCCAATCATTAGCTGTGTGACATTGGGCAAAAAAAAAAAAAATGAATGTATTGGTTTTTTTTTAGTAGTTTCATCATCTATAAAATAAGTTCTCTTTGCAGTCTTCAAATTCCTTGCAATCTATGACATGCAGGAATGACCAGAGATTTTCTCCAGAGTCACTTCTCTGTCCTGTTACTCTTAGCATTAGCTATGGAGGATATAAGACCATCTTTCTCTCTCCCTCTCCCTCTCTCTGCCCCTCGCTCACTTGAGCCCACTCTGTCTCAAAAAAAAAAAAAAAAAAAAAAAGCTCATGCCTGAAACATCGTATATAGGGTTTGGCCAGGGTCCAGACTCTTCAATGTAATGTATCATTTTCATTGCATCATATCAAATGTGCATTCTATCAACATGACTTATGACATTGATATTGATGGTGGTCACCTGCCAGAGGTAGTGTTTGTCAAGTTTCTGCATTGTAAAGTTACCCTTCCTTGCCCCACTGCTTCTATGCTGTCCTCTTTGGAAGGAAGTCACTATGGGCTCCCCATACATACGGAGTGAGAAGTAATCTTTTACTTCCTTGAGGGAAGACCATCTACTTAATTTATTTGGGATTTTTTATTTTTAGTTTATTTATTTATTTTGAGAGAGAGAGAGGGAGAGAGAGATCAAGTGCACATGGGAAAAGGGCAGAGTCAGAGGGAGAGAGAGAGAGAATCCCAAACAGGCTTGTGCACCATCAGCGTGGGGCCAGATGTGGGTCTTGAATTCATGAACCATGAGATCATGACCTGAGCTGAAGTCAGTCGCTTAACCGACTGAGCCACCCCGGCACCCCTTTCTTTCGGATTCTTTTGCACAGAAGATTTGTCCCTTCATTCTCATTTATTTATTCAATCACTCATTCATATAAATGAGCATTTACTTTATATTCTGTGTTATATTCTAATACTACTTTAGTTTGTTGCTCAAATTCTTCCAGCTATGGCCATTGATCAAGGAATTTAAGTACAATTTTAGAAATGAGAAGGGTATATATTTGGACCACTGAGCCAATGCTGGGAACTGCTATATAGCCAGTCACCACATATTTGAGTAGTGGTATAATGCACAACTTTGAGAACACTATTAACCTTGTCATGTATCTAAATGGGACCCCACAGAGTTCACAGTACAAAGCTTTTGAAGTCAAACTCAGCATCCTAGTATATAGTCATGCATCTTAGGAACTGGACAACAATTCAGATACTTCACAATTCAATGCAGCTTTTAACTTGGATATCTTATCATCCCTGGCAATATATGTGTTCTTTCAAACTGATTGCTGTGTTCCATATTAGGTTTATTCTGCTTCTTTTTATATCTTCTTTCACTGACTCTGCCCTTTTGAACTAACTGCTTCCTGCTTCACTGTTCTCTGCAAGTCAGAGGTAAATCTGGGGCTAAAAGTAACATGTAATGTATAAATGAACTTCTTAGGATGTAAAACCAAAATTGATTTTTATATTTTGGAATTTTATTACATTTGTACTTTTATACAAGTTTAATTCTCAGATTTCAAACATTTTCATTATGATTCGGGTTAATCATTTTTAGCTTTCTCTGTGGTTCAATGACTCCTATGGTTCCTAAACATCACAGTCAAAACACTAAGTAGATACCTACTTTCTACTGATGTAACTAAAGGAGAAAGATATTTTTAGCTAGCTTTTCCAATACAGAATCATACTCAGGAAAATGCTGATAGTAAGTGACTAACTTTTCTTTATGATAACAGCCCAAGACTCATCTCAGCTACTCGTGGATCTGAAGTTTGATTGTCAGAGGTGATGCAGGTTATACCAGCTCTCAAAGAGAAGGTATGTGCCCAGTTTTGTGAAGTAAACAATATTTTTATTCTCATCATGCTGCTGTTTCTTCCTTAAAAATATTTTACTTGTTTGTTAAATGAGTTGGCAAACATTGCTTCTTAAAACTTAGATCTAGAAATCTGGCAATTGGTGGTGTAATTGGCTTTAAAGTGAGGAAAATCTTTTGCTCAATTTCCACTTGCTTTATATTTTTTTCTGCGTGTAATTCGAGCATCTTCCCTAGAGTAGAATGACTGTAAACCTTTGCGATTGACATCATGTAAGAAATCCTTGTGTTGTCAAGGTACCTCGGTTTGGTTAACTTATGTAGCAGATTCCAGGAAAAGAACTATTTTCCCTGCAAGCAACCATCAGTAAGTGCTCCCATGTTAGTATTGTCTGAAAAATACGAGTATTCTCTGCAGAATAAAAGAGTAAAAGAGTATTCTTCTACAGACTTTAAAATATGTCATTTTGGGCTATTCTATCATGTAACTGCAGTTACATCTTAAATGCTTACCAGCATTTGAAAGTGAATATATTTATGTTTAAAATAAATCCAAATAAACTATCTTGTTTGTACCATTCTCATATGATAATTATATGTGATCATAAATTACTTGATTACAGAAATATTTTAGGCTACTGAAAATGATATCAAAGTAGAAATTTTGGTAATTATTTATTCTTCTAAAAAATAAGGCTGAAATTGAAGAAGAGGCTGAAGACTAAATTTTGGCTAAATACCGAGGCCAAAGCTTCCTTATTTAATACAATTCCTTTTTACTTTTAATCTCACCTTTTTCTTTCCTTAATGCTTTCTTTATTATTTTTTCCTTACCTTTTTTCCTTATTATTTTTTAATAAATCTCTTTTGGTTTTTGCATATTTTACCATGTAACTGATGAGTTATAAATAATATTTTTTTGGATAGGCCACTCCATATGTACCTCTAGTCAGCATGAAATAATGTGGCATATATACATGGAAAGATTTTTACTGTTAAACTGGTGGGCATGGCAAGTAGTTTTTTTTGTTTTTGTTTTTTTTGTACTTTTCAATGAAAGAACATAATGAATGAAACCATAAACATAAGTCAATTCACCATATAGATATTTATTAGAAAGTTTAAAGTTTCTTGTAAGTTTTGTGGGTTTGTTTGTTTGTTTTCCAATTTGCTTGTGCTTTTAATTATCTTCTTGAAAATTGCATGGTATAGTTAAGGTAGTGCATTTGTTGAATGAGGAAACCTTTTCCTTTCTGTGATGTGTGCAATGCGACGTATTTCTAGTTGGTCATACCTGGAATGTTTCTAAAAACCCACCTCAGTGAAAAGGAATATGAATAATGTTACTAAATAGAGAATATATAATCATAAAGGAAATTAAAAATAGCATTGTGAAATTAGAAACTGCAACAGAGTACTCATCATGTGGGATCTAAACAGGAAAAGAAGTTGTGTCAAAAGTGGGATTGGGATAGAGGAAGGGCAAAATTACCTTTATTGTGAACTTCCTGTGTGTCTGGCATTAGGTTTTTCACATATGTTACTTTTACCAGCTGCTCATTTTTTAACTAATCCTCAGAGTTCTTTGCATACATTTGCCCATTAATAGCCAAGTAAAGATAGCTGTTCAGAGTGAAAGAGATGTTAAAGGAATAAGAAGTTTCTTCATAGGACTTTTCCACAAATTAATATAAATCAAGTAAAAAATATGGAAATACTATATTATCAAACAGTATACTTTCATTTGCTTGAGTAAAAAGGTAAATGCTTTTGTCTTGCACATCAACATTATGACTTAACTTCCCTTCCCTGTGTTCCCTTCCTAAATTTCCCAGCTCTTCATTTTGTTTTATTTATCTGTACAATAATATCGAATCCAGCAATTTATTCTCTCATCAGTCTATTCCCTATGTAATATTTTTTAAGAGATGAAATTATTTTACTTTCAACATTTTGACATTGCTCATTATTTATTTGCTCATTATTTATTATTCATACCTTATACATTACCTAAACATGACTGACTTTTAACAAAAATATATTAAATAAATCAGTGTAATGCCATCACATATTTACAACTAAACATAATGAAGCAGTTTTCTAAAATAATACCCCAAGAACAGAGTTGTGTATAAATCAAGAAACTTATTGTTTTTAAACATTTTTAAGTTTATTCAAGAATTAGCTAAAATAATTTTATTATTTGAATGGAAATTTGCTCTTTAACACCAAATAATTCATAGCAAGATGATACTTCACCCTGTAGATTCTAAACTTCTATATTAAAAAAAATAAAGCCAGAATCATATTTCATGACAGTAGAAACCTAACCAAATAGAAGCAGTGCGTTAAATGAATCAATATCATGGAAGGGGAGGAGAAAGAGGAAACATTATTTTTCATCCCAAAAGATGTAGACATGTCATTTTACATTAAAAGCACTCCATCAGGTATATGAGTATCTTACAAAAAAATGTTAAACAGAAAGAAAATATATATGGGGCACCTGGGTGGCTCAGTGGGTTAAGCATCTGACTCCTGCTTTCGACTCAGGTCACAATCTCACAGTTGTTGAGTTAGAGCCCCATGTCGGGCTCTGCGCTCACAGCATGGAGCCTGCTTGATATTGTCTCCCTCTCTCTCTTTTCCTCCCGTTTGTTCATTCTCCCTCCCGCCCGTCCCCACTCTCAAAAATAAATAAATAAACATTAAAACAAAAAGAAAGAAATGTATATTTAGTTACTTAATAACTCAAATAGGGGAACCTACAGGAAGCAAAGGAGGTGGTCAAGCAATGAGGGTATTTAAATCTGAACAGCTGGGAAGACCCGAGAAAGTTCTAATCTTTATATCCTGCTTGTGGCTAAATTGCAGTGTGAAACAGATTTATTTGGAATGTCTTAAACTATAAAGTTGGGCAACCTTTGTTAAACTCTGGAGAGGACAATATTTTATTTTGAGCCTAACAAATTAAAGATCAACCTGGGCCATCTGGGTCTGTAATAAGAACAAATAGCAAAAGCATGGTTAGCAAATATCATAGCATGGTTAAAGGGACGTTGCAAACATAGCTGTCTATAGATGCTGTAATTTACAGACATTTTCTATTTCCTCTGATAATAAATTTAATTTATTCCTTTGGCCCTTCATTTTGAATAAATTTTCTGTCACTTTATCAATACATTCCCAAGGACTTCAGAATGGTTCAAGTTGCATAGAATAAAATTCATGGGCCTGACACATTATAAATAGCACAAATTCTTATAAATTTGCTACATATAATTTTCTCTCCTAGATTTATCATTTAACAATAAAAGGTATTCAGGTGAATTATAAATTTGATATTTCTAGTTTATTCATGGTCTATTAGAGTAGCTTGGAAGAATTTTTCAAAAATGATCACAGGCATTTTCATTAGATAAAACTAACCATTTGAAATATTTCCAGAAAAACTACCTATTTTAAATTGCACCTTGGAGTCACATTGTTTAACTTTCTCTTTTCACACTAGCAATATTTTATCGTTCACTTTTATGTCAAATATTTCTTTGTCATTGGCCATCCAATCAAATATGTATGTGTAAAGATGAAAATAAGATACAAAGGAAATGTATTTTAACAAAAGCAAGCTGATAATGAGTAGCTTAACGATTTATGGAAAACTATCTCTGAATTCTTATTTTTGCATTTGGTTCCTACTCACTTTGATCATTCCATATTGCTTTACAAAATAAAATTATTTTATATTTTTCATTTTTATCTAAGAATCACAGCTACTAATTGACCATAATGAAATGAAAATATTTTAAAGGGTTAATAAACTAATTTTAAAGTTGTTATTACAATGATTGATTATAATAGATGAACTGAAATAAAAGTTTATGATTTAAGGGCACCTACATAGCCCAATTGGTGAAACAGCAGAATCAGACTCTTTTTTTTTTTTTTTAAGTTTATTTACTAATTTTCAGAGAGAGAGAGAAAGCATGAGCAGGGAAGAGGTAGAGAGAGAATTCCGAGAAGGCTCTGCATAGTCAGCACAGAGCCCAGTGCAGGACTCTAACTCACCAACTGTGAGATCATGACCTGAGCCAAAGTCAGACTCTTAACCCACTGAGCCACTCAGGCACCCCAAGCATCAGACTCTAAATTTCAGGCCAGGTCATGATCTCATGGTCATGAGATCAAACAGCGCACTGACGGCACGGAGACTGCTTGGGATTTTCTTTCTCCCTTTTCTCTCTGCCTTTCCCCCCATTCACGTGCTCACTCTCTCTTTCTCTCAAAATAAATAAATAAAAACTTAAAAAGAAGTTTATAATTTAATCATGGGGAGGGTTTTTAAAAAGCTGGACACACATGTCTTCATGTAAAAATTTATTAACATCATTTATAGAACTCTAGTAAATTCTTAATCATTCAAATTACCTTATATTTAAGACTTCTCATGTTTGAATTATCTTATCGGCCACATACTTCTCTCCACCTACTTTTTTCATACATTTACTGCACATAAACGTACCTTTATTCCTTCTCAGTAGCTGAGAAATTTCTTTCTCACCTAAACATATTCCTATACTAAATTTTGTCTTTTTCTTTTACATTCCAATTCTTTCCCTTACTTGAACTTTATTAAAAAACAAAACAAAACAAAACACTTCAACCTGTCCTTTATTTACTACACTAAGCCCTAATGAATTATTTCCTTTGTTCTTCTTATTCACCTTACCAGTTATTATCCTTACCTTTGCCTCTGTATTTCCAAATGGAAATGATTTGCCACAACTTCTACCCATTTGTGACATAATTTTATATGGGTCTTAAAAAAATCTCTCTCTTGATATAGGTTATCTAACAATATATATGATAAGAAACACTAGTATGATTGAAAGAAAACTCTAGTAAAATGACTTTGAACTATATGATGCTTATATAGCAAAAAAGGAAGGTGTAATCAATGAAGGGCTGCTGCTGATGTTCACAGTTAGAAATCAGGGGACCAGATTCTTCCTGTCCTTATATTTCTTATGTCCAGCAGGTTAGTGTTATGAGTATGATCCCATCAGATGGCTGCTGTACTTTGACTTTTTTATAACCGTGCCAGGTAGCTGAAAATATCCTTTGCCTTATGAGGTTTGTTTGTTTGTCTGTTTGTTTGTTTGTTTGTTTGTTTAATGGAAGAAAGTCCCCAGCACATCTGCATATATCTTTTTGGTAGAATAGGGTCACATGATCACCCTTAACTGAAAGTAAATTTCAATATGTTTGGATTCCTTTTCTTTATAATCAAGAAAGTAAAGGATACAGTGGTCTAGTAATGAGCCCTGGGTCTACAACGTCAACCACAGTATTTAGCTACATATGACGTCATAATCCAACTTCCAACCTATTTTGTCATCTTCTGTCTCAGATATTTTCAACTGGGGCTGGTATCACCTCCTTTAATGCTATTTGGAAATTGGTCAGATGTTTTCTGATTGTTATGGACTGATAATTGATACCAGCATGGAGCATATGAATGTCAGAGATGTTAAAATCTTGTATTGTGTGGAGTAATGTCTAATGTCAAGCAATGATATCCCTATCAAAATTGTTGGTGGTATCCACTTTGTTAAAAAAAAAAAAAGAATATTTTGTTTAACCTTACCAGACAAATCAACTTAATATTTCTTTTGCTGTCAAATCCTTATTATATATTTATTTCTGTCAAATTCATAAAAATATAATTTATAATATATAATATATATATTATTATAAATGTAGCTATGGAGAGAGAGAGAGAAGGAGAGGGGGACACACACACACACACACACACACACACACACACCCCATAGGGGAAGACACATTACACAAATGTATCCAGATATAGTGCATGTTAGAAAATGAGTCACTGACATTGTGGGACTAGTAACAAAGATACTGCATATGAAAAACTGCACCATTGCTTTACTTCTTATTGTCTAGTTTTCATCTTTAGTTTCTACTTGGCTTAATCAACTACTAATCACATTTTCTAAGGAAATCAGCATCCATTGAACTTCATTTTCTAAGCACTGTAATTGAAGCATTAGTATTCTAAACTTTATAAAATTTTAGGGAGGTAGAGGTTATAAATGATACATTCGAGAAACATTCCTTTAGTACTCAGTGCCTACCATCTAATAAGCCGTTATTAAATGTTGCATCTTCTTTGTAAAATACCTCCAAAGTTTCCTTGATGTTATATGATGCATATCTGTTACTTCCACAATGTGAGAACTTGAATATTATCCTCTTTGCACCAAAGTTTCCTCATTTTTAAAACAATAACATCCTCATGTATTTGTTATAAAGAAAAACATATATTTGTTATAAGTAATTTACTTAAAGTACTTAGTACAGTGCCTAGCAGGGGGTGGCATTCAATGTTAACTATAACTTTAAATATATTATTAGAGGCTAAATATATTATTAGTTTAGGTCTAAGAATATGAAAACAAACTTAAATATTCCTTAGGAATATTATTATAGGATAATAATTATATGTCAATATATTATGTTTTAATAAGGCCAAAGAGATATAATAAAAAAAAAAACTAGGTATGCTCTCTGTATTCCAAAAATATTAATGACTAATCCTTGTGGGTGTTATATTAGTTTCCTCAGGGCTGTTGTGACAAAGTAACATAAACCATGTGGCCTAAAGCTACAGAAATATATTCTCTTCCAGTTTTGGAGGCCAGAAGTCTGCAATCAAGGGACCTATAGTGCTATGCTCTCTGAAGATCTGGAGAGGGTGTGGAGTCCTTCCTTGACTCTTCGTAGCTTCTAGTCATTGCCAACAATCTCTGGGGTCCTTTGCTTGCAGATTCATCATTTTGCATCCATTGTCACATGGCCTTCTCTGTATCTTCATATAGCATTCTCTTCTTTGTGAGTCTCTGCATTGCTGTGTCCAAATTTCCTCTTCTAACAAGGACACTAGTCATTAGATTAAGACTCAGCCTAACTCATAGTGACATCATCTTAACTTGATATATCTGCAAAGACTCTACTTCCAAATAAGATCACATTCCCACTTCCTGTGGATTAGGACTTCAAATTGTCTTTTTGGGGGACACAATTCACCAAAACAGTTACTTGCTATTGCTATTTAAAGCAGTGATTTGAGTCCTTCACATGTACTTTTTAAATTTTCTCACTTCTATTGCTATGTGTTAGAATCCTGTTTATAATTATGCTATTACACATAGGTAAAATGAGGCACAGATTAATTAAGTGGATTACCAAAATTCACACAGAAGGTAGGCATTGGAGCCATGTTGTAAACATAGGTAATCTGACTTCAGATATATGTAAAAGTAGACCTTAAAGGACTTAGGCTGGAAACTCATGTAGTATGAAACTGTAGACAAATAATTTATTGACACAGGTGAACTCACTCATTGCTAGTGACTCCCAGCTCTGGCAAGGGTACCAGAAACAGTCCTAAAAGTTTGCTGAGGTGGTTTATTAAAACTTGGACAGGGTAATAGCCTTCAGTACTTGAAATGGCAATGAAAGGACATTCCGTTACAACACTAAGGAAAGGTTAAAAGCTTAAGGAAGTAAGATGTTCGAATTAATTTAATTTGCAAGATGTAAATATGCACCACTTAATTGTCTTCCCCAGCAGGTCCTCAAGGACATTTCCTTCACTTAGTCAATTACTAATGCCCTGATGGAGACCACACTGGCATCTCAGTGGCTCAGTGGTGGCTGACCTCCATAAACTACACTTAATGGGAAAAATGCTTCTATGGAGCCAGGCTCTTTAATATGAATGGCATCAATGAAATTCTAGGATAGCAGAAGCTAGGTGGAAGCACTTAAATATCAGACATATAATGAACAAAATCAACATCAAGTGCAGCAATGGGAGGCTGAAATTCAGGATATCCCGATCTAAGGGGATCTGCGGCAATGTCTACTATATCATAATTATTTTAGGACTTAGATAGTGGGACAGACACTAGAATGTTGCTGAACTTTGTATGATCACAAAAATAAAGATAAGAGCTAGTGATCAGTAAAATGATGCTAGTTAGCACCCTTTCTGAATGTAAGCCATTCAAAATCCAATAGTCTACTGATTGAAGAGGCCACTACTTTCCTTACAGGAAGGACCCTGTAATGCCACTGTAAAAGTATACAACAGGCATCATTTTGACTCTTTTTAAAAGGGCTCTGTGACAACATAGGTTTACAGTATATGGGTGAAAGAAAAGTATATAACATTTTGAAGAATTTTAGACCTAGGTGCTAAGTTGACCCTAGTACCAAGAAACCCAAAAGGTTCTTCAGTTACAGTGGTGCTTATGGAAGTTAGATTGTAATTGAAACTTTGCTCTAAGTACAGTTCACAGTGGGTCCTGTGCTTATTTTTCCAGTCTTCAAATGTGTAATTAGGATAAACACTGTTAGCACCTGACCTGTGGAATAGAACCGCTAAAACTACTTATCTCTATTCCTTATCCTCTAGGGGTAAATAAAGCAACAGCTATTTCATTGTATATCATACTTTTGTGGTTCAGGAAATTGTGCTGAACTTGGCTGACAGAGTCTTCTGCTCAGTGTGCTATCATTGGGGTCACAGGTTCACACCTGACATCTGGTCAAGTGTGAAAATAAATGGTTTCCATTTACATCCATGATGTTGTTGTGGAGATAGCTGAGAGGTGGCACACACATAAGCCCCTTTCTCTATGTAATCGCAGCATTTTTTCAGATAGTCTCTTAAGTAATATGGTAGAATGTTTTACAAAGTGCTATGGACCTCCATGAGACTTAAGTTGGAATTTGTAGTCTTTTTAAAGACTCGGCCTGGAACAGGCATAGTGACACATCTGTTGTACTCTGTTGGCCCCAGCAATCACAGACCAGCCAGGATTCAAGGAAAGTAAACATGGGCGCCATCTATCAACTGAAAAGTGCCGAAAGTATGCAGCCAAAAAATGTGATCTCTTAGTTTATCATTACTATGAGAGAAATCTGCTACTGCTAGTTCACAGTCCAAGAAGCATAGGAAGACAAATTAGACCCAATCTGCAACTTGAACTCAAAGTTAAACCCCATGTAGATCTTCTGACCTTCAACTACTCACAGATTCATGGGTAACAATAAGTGGTTGTTCTTTTAAATCGCCAAGTTTTGGGGGTAATTAGGCAATAACTGATGAATCATGATAGAGGTAGATCCAAGAACAGGTTTAAGAATATCCAGAAGACACAAGTAAATCACATGACCTGATGATCTCACAGTTTTGTGAGTTTGAGCCCCACATCAGGCTCCACACTAATGAGGCTCCACACTGGTAGTGTGGAGCCCACTTAGGATTCTCTGTCTCCCTCTGTCTCTGCCCCTGCCCCATTCGTGCTGTTTCTGTCTCTGTCAAAATAAATAAATAAACCTTAAAAAAATCATATGTCCTGATGATGCAGGATCCCTTTGCATCTACCTCTTTTGTAGACCAATGCCTCTTCTTCAGGTCATACCAGTGGCTTCAAAGAGGCTTTTCTGTGAACAACTAAAAAAGATTTGGGTCAGTTTCCCAGATGACTGGAAATAGACTACTGTACATTATATCTGGTATATTCTCACTTTCAGATGACTCTGAAGGACAGTTATGAAAAAAAGTCTTCCTAGTAACAGAGCTAAAAGGAAATACTTAACCAACTTGCATATATGGGAAAGTAGTAGGAGGTATGGGTATAAGGTGACTCTTGATCAATGAGAAACATTTTGGGTAGTTTTGTAGAACTTGGCATGCACAAGACTGAAAAAAATTGAATATAGAATTTTGAGGGAGATGTATGTGAAGGAGCCTATGGGATAGAGGGTATATGTATCTTTGTGTCTCGTGTTTGTGAGCTGAAATGAGTAGCTGATGATTCTAAATAATCCAGTAGACAGAATGACTGATTTTATGGCTATAAACCTGACTCTCCCCTTAGCTAGGCAATGATTTTGTTTTTATTATGTATAAAGTGTCCTTGAACACAATGGGCATGACAGAAACCCTCTATTGATGTTAACACCAACATATTTTAATTTGTATAAATTGGCATCTGCATGAAATTGGAAAACATGCTCTCCCTTGACAAAATTTTCAGTACACTCCAGTATGATGGACAAAGCAAGAATTCATCACAGTAACACCATCTTCTAAAACTTCTTGACAGCTAGTTGGTTTCTCATATAAGGAACATGATTTTATAATTCTGAAGTTTCATAGGTAATTGTTCAGTATATTTTCCTGATTAATTTTTATCCTTTGTTAAATATAAATTGGAGAAAGAAAATATGTCTTTATGGTTTTTTTAATAGTAAGTAATTTGTCAGGATGACCTTGCTATTTTATATCTATCCTTTAACATTTTTATTGAGCAAAATATTTGGTTGAAGAAGCATAACATTAATGATGAATTAAAATTGCAAGAATTTTCACTGACAAATAAAAATTTTCCCTGCTTCTTCTTATTCTACTATACCAGTAAATAATTTGTCATTTCATTATAAAAATAATTTTTGTCATAAATACTTGCATTTAATGCCTGTGTGGAAACACGAGAATAGAATAGATTATTGTGCCCGAGTGACCTAGAAATCCAGAAAGATCATTTTGTTTGTACTTCTTGTATCTAGTTCTATCAAATACCAGATGGTCTGGAAAGGTAAGATAATGCTAATGAGTCTCAAGATATTGCACAGCAATTAGTGCAGCCACCAAGGTCAAACTGCTGTTGTTTGACTCAATGAACTCCTTAATTTATAAATAAGTTTATTTCCCAGAAAAAGAGAAAAGGAAATATCACTAAGAAAATATTTTAGTTTTTAAATTTTAACTGTTAGACTCTCTTACACTTTCTGAATACCAGTTCATACTATTTTGGGTTTTCTGTTGTGTACAGATTAATCAGCAGGTTTGGGTTGTCTCCACTCTTCACCTTCCAAAGAAAGATTTGGTCTTTGCTCAACACCTAGAATATAATCTTTAAGCCTTTGATTCCTGCCTATTAACAGCCTTTGTTTACCTAAGGCCATAGGCTACACCAGATACTTTATGCTAACAAATGTGATTTTGGAGGGAGTTATTTGGCTATATGAGATAGTTTATGCTAGCAGTTGGTCTGTGTTTGGGGCCTTGGGTCACGTGGTATCAGTCTGACCTTGAGAGAGACTGTAGGCTGAAAGTTACATGGGTAGACAAGTGAAATAGCCTATGCTTCTAATGACCTTTTTGCATTGCCTTGTCAAATTCCTTGCGTATAATTTTCAGTAGTTATTTGTTAGTTATGTTGCTCATTTTGTTACTCATGTTTATTATGTAAAATAAAAAAGAGGATGTACAATGCAGCTTCAAAAATTATGGACACTGTTCAATAGACATATGGATAAAAAGATGTGATGGAATTACATGTAATGGAACATTACACAGCCATAAAAAGGATGTCTTCCTATTTGTAACAACATGGATAGACCAGAGGGTGTTATGCTAAGTGAAGTAAGGCAGAATGAGAAAGGCAAATGCCATATTATTTCATTCATATGTGGAATCAAAAAACAAAACGAATGAATAAGCAAACAGCAGAGTCAGACCTATAAATACAGAGGACAAACTGATGGTTGGCAGAAGGAAGAGGGGTGGGAGAATGGACAAAATGGGTGAAGGGCAGTGGCTTCCAGTTTAACATACAGGTTTCCAGTCATGGAATGAATAAGTCACAGGAATAAAGGGCACTATATAGGGAGTATAGTCAACAATAGTGCAATAGCAGTACATGGTGACAGGTGGTAGCTACACTTGTGGTGAGCAGAGCATAACATACAAAAAATTGAATAACCAAGTTATGTACCTGAAACTAATATGACATTATATGTCAACTATACTCAAATAAAAAATAAATAAAAATTCATTTGCAAATTCTCATTCATCCCCCCCAAAACCAATTATGGACATTTTAAAAATTAATATATACCATTTACTTTACTCAATCTCAATATGATTTTACGAGTTGCATAATAAATTGTGGATTTAAGCATTTGCTTATTAAAATACAAGCTTTAATGTTAACATCACAAGCCACCATTGAATGATCAATTTTTAAATCATCCATATACTTACTAACAGTAAGTGGTTAAAAAAAGCAAATACAGTTTCATGTTACAATCTATATACAAATTTGAAATCATGTTATTTAACAGTATTTGAGAAAAAATAATCAAAACTTTTTTCTGGGGTGCCTGGGTGGCTCAGTTGTTCGAGCATCCGACTCTTAATTTTGGATCAGGTCATGATCCCAGAGACATGGGATTGAGCCCCGTGATGGGTTCTGCATTGACTGATCATAGTGCCTGCTTAAGATTCTCTCTCCTTTTGCCCCTCTCCCCCACTGTGCACTCTCTCTCTCTCTCTCTCTCAAAATAAAAAAAAAAAAAACAAATAAAAAATTCAAGCAAAACAAAATAACTTTTTTTCTAACCAGTTGAAGACATTAAATGTTTTAGTTTTATCTTTCTGTTGTCTCTGATTTACCAGAAAAATGCAACTATGCAATTGTTTTCAAGTCCCAATCTATTGAGATGTAAATTAACATCCTTTGGTAATTCACTTATTTGACAATGAAAATAATCAAATGATAATAACATTTGATTGAATAGTATTTTAATTTTACTTTAAAGAAATTATATCTTTGCCTCTAATGGCTGAAGTGAAATTTCCTTTTTACATAATTTGACATTATGAATTATTTGTGGTCACCTGAGATTTAAATTCTCATAGTTTGTTTTTTTCAATATGTTAATACTGTATCCATGCAGTTCAATTGCATTCTTGACTCATAGTAATCTTCAGACATTCAATAAATGAAAATAAGTGTTATACAAGATATTTGATAATGTGCCCAGAGTACAATTTCATTAACATTTGCTTTGTAATATATACATTTCCACTTTTGTAAAAAGAGTTGCAATGAATATAAAGAAATTTCCAGGGGGCACCTGGGTGGCTTAATCAGTTGAACCTCTGACTTCTGTTCAGGTCATGATCTCATGGTTCCTGAGTTCAAGCCCTACATTGGCTTGCTGCTGTCAGCAGGGAGCCTACTTTGGTCCTCTGCACCCTCACTTTCTGCCCCTCCCTTGCTTGTACTCTCTTTCTCAAAAATAAATAAACTTTTAAAAAAAGAAGAAAAAGAAATTTCCAGCAATATTTTGAGTGAGCATTTTATTATCAATTAGAATGCACTAAATGATTTTTCATAAATATTTTTAGAAATCAGGTTTGTAGTTTTTTAGCTTTATGGCAAAAGACTCAAGGTAATAGATTAAGTTGAATGTGTAAATGTACCTGCAATTTGTATTTGATCTATAAATAAGACCATGATTTTTTTAATCTCCTCATTGGTGCATGTACAACTTTGTTTCATCTATTTTTTTTTCCTTTAATATTACCCCAAAGAAAGTGGATGAGGAAAATGAGAACTAATGTTTATTGTTTATTGAACCATGCACCAGTGTTTCTACTAGCCACAGAAGTAAATTAATTTGCCTAAGTTCACAGAACTAGTAGTTAATATGATTGACCAGAAGCACAGGTGTATGAACTAAGTTCTGTTTCATTGTAATAATTCTTTTCTTTAAAAAAAATTAATAAGTTTATTTGTCTTGAGAGAGAGAGACAGAGTGTGAGTGGGAGAAGAGGCAGAGAGGGAGGGAGACCCAGAATAAGAAGCAGGTTCCAGGCTCTGGGCTGTCAGCGCTGACATGGGGCTCGAATTTACAAGCCGTGAGATCATGACCTGAGCCGAAGTCAGATGCTTAAACAACTGAGCCACCCAGGCTCCCCAATTATGTTCTTTTTATGATCTCAGGTCATTAGCAACTTGATTAAATCCAAACTGTACTGTTTGAAGATTCTTTTGAAAATAATGACAGCCTAATCCAAATTTGTTTTTCCTAACTCATGTAGAGCTCAGTAATTTTGTTAAGACTTTTCTAGTCACTCTTTCATAAACATTTGAATAATGCTAATTTGTAACTTAATCTTTCACCTTTGTCTTTCACAACTTAGATAATTTCTTACCACTATCCACCCAAATATTCTTACTTCAAGTTCCAATTCAGCATCAACTGTTTGTATTAATTTTTCCTTGAATATTCTATCCATTGTTGATTTACATATTTATGAACTTTGCTATTTTAAATTGCATTTTGTTTTAATGCTTACTATTTAATCTTGGCTTTATTACATTGCTAAGTTTTATAAGTGTTCTCTGACAGTTCATTTTCTGATGTCCATTGATTATACCAATATTATATTAAAAAGAGCAAATATATGATGACATTTGTATAAATAATAATAGTTAAGATGGCTTCTGTTTAAGTTAAACATTAATAGATTAGTTTATATATTAATGCATTTTTAATAATAAAAAAAATCACAGATATTTGAAGCTTAGTAAAATCTTACTCTGAATCACTGGTGTTTATTTATTTATTTATTTTTTGATAGTTTCAAATACATGTTTACTTACATTCTAATTGTGAGATTTCAGAGAATTTTTCAGAGTCAAATTTTTTTCCCAGTCGGATGATATAGCCTAGAATTCAGACTCCTATCTGATAAGCCAGCCCATGTTCCTCATAATTTTACACACATTCTACAAGGGATTCTTTTAGACATTTGGGCAATATTCTTAAAAGTAAATAAACTATAAAGCTTTGGGGCACCTGGATGGCTCAGTTCAGTGACCAACTTCGGTTCAGGTCGTGATCTCGTGGTTCACGAGTTTGAGCCCTGTGTCAGGTTCTGTATTGACAGCTCAGAGCCTGGAGCCTGCTTCAAATTCTTTTTTTTTTTTTTATTTTTTTTATTTTTTAATATATGAAATTTATTGTCAAATTGGTTTCCATACAACACCCAGTGCTCATCCCAAAAGGTGCCCTCCTCAATACCCATCACCCACCCTCCCCTCCCTCCCACCCCCCATCAACCCTCAGTTTGTTCTCAGTTTTTAACAGTCTCTTATGCTTTGGCTTTCTCCCACTCTAACCTCTTTTTTTTTTTTTTTTTCTTTTTTCCTCCCCCTCCCCCATGGGTTCCTGTTAAGTTTCTCAGGATCCACATAAGAGTGAAACCATATGGTATCTGTCTTTCTCTGTATGGCTTCTTTCACTTAGCATCACACTCTCCAGTTCCATCCACGTTGCTACAAAAGGCCATATTTCATTTTTTCTCATTGCCACGTAGTATTCCATTGTGTATATAAACCACAATTTCTTTATCCATTCATCAGTTGATGGACATTTAGGCTCTTTCCATAATTTGGCTATTGTTGAGAGTGCTGCTATGAACATTGGGGTACAAGTGCCCCTATGCATCAGTACTCCTGTATCCCTTGGATAAATTCCTAGCAGTGCTATTGCTGGGTCATAGGGTAGGTCTATTTTTAATTTTCTGAGGAACCTCCACACTGCTTTCCAGAGTGGCTGCACCAATTTGCATTCCCACCAACAGTGCAAGAGGGTTCCCGTTTCTCCACATCCTCTCCAGCATCTATAGTCTCCTGATTTGTTCATTTTGGCCACTCTGACTGGCGTGAGGTGATACATGAGTGTGGTTTTGTATTGTATTACCCTGATAAGGAGCGACGCTGAACATCTTTTCATGTGCCTGTTGGCCATCCGGATGTCTTCTTTAGAGAAGTGTCTATTCATGTTTTCTGCCCATTTCTTCACTGGGTTATTTGTTTTTCGGGTGTGGAGTTTGGTGAGCTCTTTATAGATTTTGGATACTAGCCCTTTGTCTGATATGTCATTTGCAAATATCTTTTCCCATTCCGTTGGTTGCCTTTTAGTTTTGTTGGTTGTTTCCTTTGCTGTGCAGAAGCTTTTTATCTTCATAAGGTCCCAGTAATTCACTTTTGCTTTTAATTCCCTTGCCTTTGGGGATGTGTCGAGTAAGAGATTGCTACGGCTGAGGTCAGAGAGGTCTTTTCCTGCTTTCTCCTCTAAGGTTTTGATGGTTTCCTGTCTCACATTCAGGTCCTTTATCCATTTTGAGTTTATGTTTGTGAATGGTGTGAGAAAGTGGTCTAGTTTCAACCTTCTGCATGTTGCTGTCCAGTTGTCCCAGCACCATTTGTTAAAGAGGCTGTCTTTTTTCCATTGGATGTTCTTTCCTGCTTTGTCAAAGATGAGTTGGCCATACGTTTGTGGGTCTAGGTCTGGGGTTTCTATTCTATTCCATTGGTCTATGTGTCTGTTTTTGTGCCAATACCATGCTGTCTTGATGATGACAGCTTTGTAGTAGAGGCTAAAGTCTGGGTTTGTGATGCCTCCTGCTTTGGTCTTCTTCTTCAAAATTCCTTTGGCTATTCGGGGCCTTTTGTGGTTCCATATGAATTTTAGGAATGCTTGTTCTAGTTTCGAGAAGAATGCTGGTGCAATTTTAATTGGGATTGCATTGAATGTGTAGATAGCTTTGGGTAGTATTGACATTTTGACAATATTTATTTTTCCAATCCATGAGCAGGGAATGTCTTTCCATTTCTTTAAATCTTCTTCAATTACCTTCATAAGCTTTCTATAGTTTTCAGCATACAGATCCTTTACATCTTTGGTTAGATTTATTCCTAGGCATTTTATGCTTCTTGGTGCAATTGTGAATGGGATCAGTTTCTTTATTTGTCTTTCTGTTGCTTCATTGTTAGTGTATAAGAATGCAACTGATTTCTGTACATTGATTTTGTATCCTGCAACTTTGCTGAATTCATGTATCAATTCGAGCAGACTTTTGGTGGAGTCTTTCGGATTTTCCATGTATAATATCATGTCATCTGCAAAAAGCGAAAGCTTGACTTCATCTCTGCCAATTTTGATGCCTTTGATTTCCTTTTGTTGTCTGATTGCTGATGCTAGAACTTCCAGCACTATGTAAAACAACAGCGGTGAGAGTGGGCATCCCTGTCGTGTTCCTGATCTCAGGGAAAAAGCTCTCAGTTTTTCCCCGTTGAGGATGATGTTAGCTGTGGGCTTTTTATAAATGGCTTTTATGATCTTTAAGTATGTTCCTTCTATCCCGACTTTCTCAAGGGTTTTTATTAAGAAAGGGTGATGGATTTTGTCAAAGGCCTTTTCTGCATCGATTGACAGGATCATATGGTTCTTCTCTTTTTTTTTGTTAATGTGATGTATCACGTTGATTGATTTGCGAATGTTGAACCAGCCCTGCATCCCAGGAATGAATCCCACTTGATCATGGTGAATAATTCTTTTCATATGCTGTTGAATTCGATTTGCTAGTATCTTGTTGAGAATTTTTGCATCCATATTCATCAGGGATATTGGCCGGTAGTTCTCTTTTTTTACTGGGTCTCTGTCTGGTTTAGGAATCAAAGTAATACTGGCTTCATAGAATGAGTCTGGAGGTTTTCCTTCCCTTTCTATTTCTTGGAATAGCTTGAGAAGGATAGGTATTATCTCTGCTTTAAACGTCTGGTAGAACTCCCCTGGGAAGCCATCTGGTCCTGGACTCTTATTTGTTGGGAGATTTTTGATAACCGATTCAATTTCTTCGCTGGTGATGGGTCTGTTCAAGCTTTCTATTTCCTCCTGATTGAGTTTTGGAAGAGTGTGGGTGTTCAGGAATTTGTCCATTTCTTCCAGGTTGTCCAATTTGTTGGCATATAATTTTTCATAGTATTCCCTGATAATTGTTTGTATCTCTGAGGGATTGGTTGTAATAATTCCATTTTCATTCATGACTTTATCTATTTGGGTCATCTCCCTTTTCTTTTTGAGAAGCCTGGCTAGAGGTTTGTCAATTTTGGTTATTTTTTCAAAAAAACAACTCTTGGTTTTGTTGATCTGCTCTACAGTTTTTTTAGACTCTATACTGTTTATTTCTGCTCTGATCTTTATTATTTCTCTTCTTCTGCTGGGTTTAGGCTGCCTTTGCTGTTCTGCTTCTATTTCCTTTAGGTGTGCTGTTAGATTTTGTATTTGGGATTTTTCTTGTTTCTTGAGATAGGCCTGGATTGCAATGTATTTTCCTCTCAGGACTGCCTTCGCTGCATCCCAAAGCATTTGGATTGTTGTATTTTCATTTTCGTTTGTTTCCATATATTTTTTAATTTCTTCTCTAATTGCCTGGTTGACCCACTCATTCGTTAGTAGGGTGTTCTTTAACCTCCATGCTTTTGGAGGTTTTCCAGACTCTTTTCTGTGGTTGATTTCAAGCTTCATAGCATTGTGGTCTGAAAGTATGCATGGTATAATTTCAATTCTGGTAAACTTATGAAGGGCTGTTTTGTGACCCAGTATATGATCTATCTTGGAGAATGTTCCATGTGCACTCGAGAAGAAAGTATATTCTGTTGCTTTGGGATGCAGAGTTCTAAATATATCTGTCAAGTCCATCTGATCCAATGTCTCATTCAGGGCCCTTGTTTCTTTATTGATCGTGTGTCTAGTTGATCTATTCATTTCTGTAAGTGGGGTGTTAAAGTCCCCTGCAATTACCACATTCTTATCAATAAGGTTGCTTATGTTTATGAGTAGTTGTTTTATATATTTGGGGGCTCCGGTATTCGGCGCATAGACATTTATACTTGTTAGCTCTTCCTGATGGATAGACCCTGTAACTATTATATAATGTCCTTCTTCATCTCTTGTTACAGCCTTTAATTTAAAGTCTAGTTTGTCTGATATAAGTATGGCTACTCCAGCTTTCTTTTGGCTTCCAGTAGCATGATAAATAGTTCTCCATCCCCTCACTCTCAATCTAAAGGTGTCCTCAGGTCTAAAATGAGTCTCTTGTAGACAGCAAATAGATGGGTCTTGTTTTTTTATCCATTCTGATACCCTATGTCTTTTGGTTGGCGCATTTAATCCATTTACATTCAGTGTTATTATAGAAAGATACGGGTTTAGAGTCATTGTGATGTCTGTATGTTTTATGCTTGTAGTGATGTCTCTGGTACTTTGTCTCACAGAGTCCCCCTTAGGATCTCTTGTAGGGCTGGTTTAGTGGCGACAAATTCCTTCAGTTTTTGTTTGTTTGGGAAGACCTTTATCTCTCCTTCTATTCTAAATGACAGACTTGCTGGATAAAGGATTCTCGGCTGCATATTTTTTCTGTCTAGCACACTGAAAATCTCATGCCAATTCTTTCTGGCCTGCCAAGTTTCAAAAGAGAGATGAGTCATGAGTCTTATAGGTCTCCCTTTATATGTGAGGGCACGTTTATCCCTTGCTGCTTTCAGAATTTTCTCTTTATCCTTGTATTTTGCCAGTTTCACTATGATATGTTGTGCAGAAGATCGATTCAAGTTACGTCTGAAGGGAGTTCTCTGTGCCTCTTGGATTTCAATGCCTTTTTCCTTCCCCAGTTCAGGGAAGTTCTCAGCTATTTTTTCTTCAAGTACCCCTTCAGCACCTTTCCCTCTCTCTTCCTCCTCTGGGATACCAATTATTTGTATATTATTTCTTTTTAGTGTATCACTTAGTTCTCTAATTTTCCCCTCATACTCCTGGATTTTTTTATCTCTCTTTTTCTCAGCTTCCTCTTTTTCCATAACTTTATCTTCTAGTTCTCCTATTCTCTCCTCTGCCTCTTCAATCCGAGCCGTGGTGGTTTCCATTTTGTTTTGCATTTCATTTAAAGCGTTTTTCAGCTCCTTGTGACTGTTCCTTAGTCCCTTGATCTCTGTAGCAAGAGATTCTCTGCTGTCCTCTATACTGTTTTCAAGCCCGGCGATTAATTTTATGACTGTTATTCTAAATTCACTTTCTGTTATATTATTTAAATCCTTTTTGATCAGCTCATTAGCTGTTGTTATTTCCTGGAGATTCTTCTGAGAGGAATTCTTCCGCTTGGTCATTTTGGATAGTCCCTGGCGTGGTGAGGACCTGCAGGGCACTTCCCCTGTGCTGTGGTGTATAACTGGAGTTGGTGGGCGGGGCCGCAGTCCGACCTGATGTCTGCCCCCAGCCCACCGCTGGGGCCACAGTCAAACTGGTGTGTGCCTTCTCTTCCCCTCTCCTAGGGGCGGGATTCACTGTGGGGTGGTGTGGCCCGTCTGGGCTACTTGCACACTGCAAGCCTTGTGATGCTGGGGATCTGGCGTATTAGCTGGGGTGGGTAGGCAAGGTGCACAGGGGCAGGAGGGGCAGGCTTAGCTCGCTTCTCCTTAGGTGATCCACTTCAGGAGGGGCCCTGTGGCAGCGGGAGGGAGTCAGATCCGCTGCCGGAGGTTTGGCTCCTCCGCAGAAGCACAGAGTTGGGTGTTTGCGCGGAGTGAGCAAGTTCCCTGGCAGGAACTGGTTCTCTTTGGGATTTTGGCTGGGGGATGGGCGGGGGAGATGGCCCTTGCGAGCGCCTTTGTTCCCCACCAAACTGAGCTCTGTCGTCAGGGGGCCCAGCAGCTCTCCCTCCCTTTGTCCTCCAGCCTTCCCACTTTCCAAGCAGAGCTGTTAACTTATGACCTCCCAGACGCTAAGTCGCGCTTGCTGTCGGAACACAGTCCGTCAGGCCCCTCCGCTTTTGCCCGCCAGACTAGGGGGCTCTGCTTGGCCAGGGAGCCGCCCCTCCGCCCCGGCTCCCTCCCGCCTGTCCGTGGAGCGCGCACCGCCTCGCCGCCCTTCCTACCCTCTTCCGTGGGCCTCTCGTCTGCGCTTGGCTCCGGCGACTCTGTTCTGCTAATCCTCTGGCGGTTTTCTGGGTTATTTAGGCAGGTGTAGGTGGAATGTAAGTGATCAGCAGGACGCGAGGTGAGCCCAGCGTCCTCCTACGCCGCCATCTTCCCTCCCAGTCCACTGAATCACTGGTGTTTAAATGAGCTTCATCCAAGAGAAATAAAAATATAGTAAGTGCTCCCTTCTGGTTAGAAGCATTTTATATGCTAACTAAGGGTTAGTATCCAAAATAAATAAAGAACTTATAAAACTGAACACCCCAAAAAACAAATAATCCAGGTAAAAAATGGGCAGAAGACATGAAGAGACATTTGTCCAAAAAAGACAGATGGCTAACAAATGAAAATATGTCCAACGTTATTCCTTTTGAGGGAAGTACAAACCAATACTACACTGAGATATCACCTCACACTGGCCAGAGTGGCCAAAATTAATAATACAGGAAACAACTGGTGTTGGTGAGGATGTAGAGTAAGGGGATTCCCTTTACACTGTTGGTGGAAATACAAATTAGTTCAGCCACTCTGGAAAACAGTATGGAGGTTCCTCAAAAAGTTAGAAATAGAATTATCCTATGATCCATTAATTGCACTACTGGGTATTTGTCCAAAGGATACAAAATACTGATCCAAAGGCATACTTGCACCCCAATGTATATAGCAGCATTATCAATAATAGCCAAATTGTGTAAAGAGCCCAAATGTCCATCAACTGATGAATGGATAAAGAAGATGTGGTACACACACACACACACACACACACACACACACTGGAATATTACTCAGCCATAAAAAAGAATGAAATCTTGCCTTTTGCAATGACATGGATGGAACTAGACTGTGTTATGCTAAGTGAAATAAATCAGAGAAAGACAAATACTATATGATTTTATTCATATGTGGAATTTAAGAATCAAAACAAATAAACCTGGTGGGGGGAAGAGAGGTAAACCAAGGAACAGACTCTTTAACTATAGAGAACAAACTGAGAGTTACTAGATGGGAGGTGGTTGGGGGGAAGGGTTAAATAGGTGATGGATACTAAGGAGGGCACTTATTATAAGCACCAGGTATTATATGTAAATGATGAGTCGCTGAATTCTACACATGGAACTAATATTGTCCTGTATGTTAACTAGTTGGAACTCAAATAAAAACTTGGAAGAAAAAGTATTTTATATGAAAATATATCATTAAGATTTTATATACATCTGTTAACTATATTATTGGCACATAAGGACTACATATTAATTAGAAAAATTATATGCTGTCGTTTATAAGGAGAAATGATTCTCGTACATAAAAAGACGTAGTAGTACAGTAATAATTACAAAAGTCACAATGGGTAAACCATACAGAGAAATTAGAATTAAAAAATGCATGAGAAAGAAATGAGTATACATTTGTTGTATCCCCTGGTCAAAATTTCAAACAGAAGATAGACCCTCGTTTTAGAGGCCACAGAAGGGGCCTGGAGCTTTTGCCAATAATGCAGGATACATCATGTCAGCCTTCTTCATAATTCATGTTTTGATGAATCCCTCATAAATATGTTAAGACTTGTAGGAGCAGATACAATTTTAGAGAGTTCATAATTTGAGCTAACCATTTTCTTCTGAGAACATTTTTTTCTACAGTTTTCACTGAAAGCAAGTTAATGCTTTCTAATGATTTCTAATTAAAGAAAGATTTAAGAGTCTCATGTTATTATCTATGTATGTATCCATATATGTGTGTATATACATAGATAAATACCAATTAATTATATTATGTGAAATCTTTTTCATGTCCTTCAGATATGCAGGTTTTAGAAGACCAGCCTTGTTTTACATTTTAGGAATGCCTGTGGTTTCCCTAACATGTAAAACTGTCTTCATTCAAGTACTCCCTTTACATTTTCTTTCTAAACAGAACAGTCAATATTAAACTACTCTGTGTATCATTTTTGGAGCATATTTGTTTTAGGATAATGTAAAGCCTAGAGTAACAGGTAGCATTCATTGAATTTAGAAAATGTGGACAATACTAGACTAATTTCAGTGGGTTTAGAATTAGGCCACTTACATTTTTATTTACTAAGAAAATTATTTCATTGTATTAAAGTTATTCAATTTTATCTTTATAAAACTTCTTCCAGACTGAGAGCCTAAAATGGTCTTAAATTATCCAAAATCTAATACAGAATCTGGCACAGAAAAAAACTTAATTTTTTTTGAGCAAGTTAATGATATACTTTTTCTAATATCCAATTATTACAAAGGTCTTGTCTGAACTTCTAGGCATAAGGCATTTATCAATAGATTTGGACAAGGAGGACATTTGACCGAGAACTGGCCAACTAGACTAATTTAAACCCAGGAGGCAGAGATTGGCTCAGAGGCGGCCAGCATAGAGATAGAAGAAATAACCTTGCAGAATATATATATATATATATATATATATATACACACACACACACACACACACACATATGTTTTATACAAATGACAATAATTGTTCATTCTTTTGTGTTAATCACATTTTAAAGGAAATATCATCCTGTAATTGGCAGTAAGCCATTTATAACAATTATTTTCATTTTAAATAACTTCAAAATAAGTAATCAATATGGAGTTGCATGTTGATAGTAGAATAAGACCAGGAGAGTGTATATAAGAGTTTCAAATACAATGGCATTTAACTACTAGAGTCTGATATATCTGAATCAATTATAGAAATAAGGCAATTAAAGAATAAACCTAAACTGTATTCAAAAACCCAGAAGCATTCACAATTGTTTGGGGTCTTTTCTTATTTTGTAAATATATTATATGCATAATATCTATTGTATCAATCAGTGTTCAAGAGAAACTGAACAAGTGAGATGATACACCAAAGGATATATGGTAGGGAGTTGGCTTACACAGTGGTAGAGACTAGCTAAGTAATTCAAATTCTGAAAAATAGACTATCAGGAAGGAAAGATCACAAGTAAACTGGAACCTCACAGGGTGGTAGAAGCTGGTTTCCACAGGCGGTAAAGAAGGGAAGATCCAGCACAGGCTGGAATTACATGAACGGAGCAAAGCTGTTGTCCACAGGTGGCATCTTCAGATCTGCTTTAAAAGCCTTCCAACAGGGGTGCCTGAGTGCCTCAGTTAGTTAAGCATCTGAGTCTTGATTTTGTCTCAGGTCATGATCCCAGGGTCCTGGGATCCAGTCCCTGTTGAGCCCCATGTTGGGTGCCACATTAAGCCCCACATCCAGCGAGGAGCCTGCTTGGTATTCTCTATCTCCCGCTGCCCCTCTCCCCTGCTCATGCTCTCTTTCTGTCCCTCAAATAAAAAATAAATAAGTAAATGTTAGACATACAATACACATACTGATTATGTTAGACATACTCACAGTAATATCCCTAAAACTCCAGTAAGTAGGGAATCAAATTGCAGCTATAAAATTCCTTCACAGGAGCACCTAGATTAGTGTTATTAAATAACTGGGGACAGTAATGTAGCCAGTGACATATCAAAAAGCCATCACATCTATTACTTTCTTTATATTATTGCATTCCTAAAATATAAAACCCTGCTTTATTTAGCTTATCAATGCAAGTATTTTTTAAAGTAAAATCATTTATAATGTTGCAATAATACATATGGATACACCATTATTTTCCTAAGCATTTTAATATTGGACATAAGAGTTTTCAATTTCTTATTAGCATAATTAATACTATTCTGAATATATTTGCATGTAAAACTTTAACTCTCTTATTCTTTAATAAAATATGTATCTAGAACAATATTTTTATACATGGATTATAGGCATTCAGATTTAGTATTTAGTTTTGTTTTTACTAGTTTTAAATTGTATACTAAATGTTCTGTGAAAATCCAAGACTTTATCTTCCCCACCTCTCTCTGTACTTAATCGAGACCTACAGTCAAGGTCACAGTTATTTGCTCTGTTGGTCTATGGTATCAATAAGTACAATATTCTCTGAGAAGATCTAAATGAATAAAATTCTCTCCTGTATGTAGACAATGCACTTTTAGTGGATTTGTTCATCTTCTGCGGTCTCTATAATTTAAGGGCTCTTACTGCTTTATTTTTCCCTTTTTTTCTTTGCAACTACCTACAACCAAGGTAACTATTATAGAAATACAGGGAGGCATGATTTGGGAGAACACCTGGGCCGATAGCTATGCTCTCACAAGTTCCTTAGAAAGCCAAGAAGGGTCAGCATGATTTCCAGGACATGGTGCAAATGGTTAAGATAGTTCTGCTTTTCAGAGAAACTGTTTTTCTCCTAGTTAACCTTCACATATTTTCTCCTAAACATCAGAATGTAAAGAACTCAAGGGCCAAGATTTAACCAAGTTCTCTAAATTTAAAAGGGCAAGAGAGCCATGTACACTAGAGGACTAGTCCTCATGATTCATACAACACCCACACATCTTCCAAGTATGGAGTCTACACAAAAACTAGAGCTAAAGCATTTGGATAAAACATTTGTATAACAACAGTATGCTGTGCACACATCTAATATGATTCTAAGGACTCATGGTAGTCAAATGTCTGAATGCTCAGGAATATAGAATCTTGACTGCACTTATCATGAGAAATATCAGTGTGGTTTGGATTCTTGACTGTTTATATGCACTGAAGTCCTAACAGGATCACTCAGAACTTCAGATTAAAGGAAATGTTAAAATATTTTAAAATAAAACCTCATATAAAGGTTTATGTACATCAGAAGAGAGCTCCAAGAAAAGTATCCATTCTGTGGAAAACTTCAAGTGTATTCATCTTATTTATAGTTCAATTAGTTTATTTATAATTATTAGGAAAATAATTAATATATTAATATATATTACTGCATGAACACCATATTGGTACATATGTGTGGATGAATATTTTGATGGTTAATAGGTGGATGGATACAAATTTGGAGATATAGAGGTATATAGCTATAGAAAATACATTCTATAACTATTTATTGTATGCTTTGTGTTTTCCACTATTCTGTATCATTACACAATATACACTGTTGTGTACATACAATTACATACAGTAACATCATTCCTGTCCTCATGGGTCTAATGTTCTCAAGAGGAAGAAATAGTTTAAAAACAAATGCAATTATTTATAATATCACATGTGATCCTGACTTCTTTCTTTTTTTAAGTTTATTTATTTGTCTTGCGCGTGCGCGCGTGCGAGAGAGAGAGAGAGAGAGAGAGAGAGGGAGTGGGCAGGGCAGGAGCAGAGAGAGAAAGGGAGAACATGCTCAGCACAAAGCCCTACGCAGGGCTTGACCCACAACTCTGGGATCGTGACTGGAGCTGAAATCAAGAGTCGGATGCTTAAACGACTGAGACACCCAGGCATGCCCTGATTTCTGATTAATATCTCTTTAATAGGGAAAAATATCACTAGCCATTATTAAACAAAAGATAAAAATGATCTTATTAAACAACTCACTGTTGATGAGTAAATAGTATTAGGAAAAACAAATAGGCAAGCCAAAAATGAGAAGGCTGTATTAACAAAATGTACAACCAGCAAAGAACTTAGGCTGAAAATATGTAACAAATCACCATGTAAATAAATTAAAGACTGACGACTAGAAGAGTGGCAAGATAATCCAATAGCTGATTTATTAAAAAGGAAACCTAAATGGTAAATAAGCATGTAAAAGTGTGTTTGACTTCATTAGTAATGAGAGACATTTAAAAATATAAGACACAAAAACACCCTTACTGGTGTGACTAAAATTTTAAGATTGACAATGTAGCATATGAGAGCTTAGGGTCATGAAAGTTATGTACATTGCCAGTGAGAGTTAACATTGATACAACCATTGCAGAAAATGTTTAACATCAGTAATACCAACTACATATCTGTGATCCATAATTTCATTCGTAGGTGTATACGCAGTTGAAATCTATGCGTATATACATGCATACCTACATACAGAGGACACATAAAAGAATATACATAACCCCATTATTAAAAAGAGCTATGGATGGAAAAACTACATAACAAAGAAATAAATAAATTGGATTGATTCATACACTGATATGCAACACGTCCTTGAAGATAAATGAACTATACCTGTACACCGTAACCTGTGTGAAAGACAATCATAATGCAAAGTTTAAGAGATACAATACAAAAGTAACATGTGCTGCCTAATTCCATTTATACTAAGTATAAAAACAGGTGAAGCTAAACTTTAATATTTAGGGATGTATGTTTGAGTGACTAAACCCTAAAATTAAAAATGCACAAACATAGTCAATGTAAATTAGAATAGTGGTTAGTGAGGGGAGAATTTGCTAACAAACATAGAGGGAATCATTGAGTACTGACTGACCGTGTTTTATGTATTAGGGTCAGAGTTTTATCAGTGTTCACATTATAAAAATTATAAGTGTACAATTATTTTTACATACTTTTCTGCAAGTGTGTTATATTTCATAATTAAAAAGTTGTGTAAGAGTAGAAGTTCCATATATATTTTAAAATTTACCTGTGTTAAATATGTTATCCAATTCACTCAACTCTCACTTACTTTCCACGCAATTATTGGTTGTGAAGAGTTGCCTTGTGACAGAAAATTTGTTCATCATCCCTTTACTCAATAAGTATTTTTGAGGATTTGCTATATTTGCCAAGTACTGTTTTAGATAATCAAATTTCCTGGGTGAAGTAGATAGAGTCTCTTTCCTCAGAGAGTTTATAAATATCCTTTCGAAGTGTGTGTTCTTTGAATATATTCTTATGAAATGACATTTTACTCAGGAGGCCATTGCTAATTTAACTTAATTGAAATTGTACAGATAAACGTAATGCAATGATTCTTCTTGACCAATTAATCGTGATTTTCCTGCATTCAACACTGTGTAAGCAAAAAGGGTATTACTATAATCTATATATTAGGGACATTAAAGAAGAATGTTGCTTATCCCTAAGAAAAACATAACATACCCAAGGGTCCTTTCTTTGCCTCTGGATATTGTGTTTCAATATGTAGATACAACATGTGGGACTATTTGAAATTGTAAGAGAGAATTATCTTTCAGTGAAAACCTGTCAGTAGCATGAGATCATCTTCACCAAGTTTGTTCAATTATCTTACTCTTTAAACCTATACGTTCTGTATTACAAATGCCACTTATATTCTCTTTAGTGTGCCATTGAATGTCAGTTGTTTCATCTGAAATACTAATTTATTTTGTAAGTTCTGCAAGAGGAGTGGAGACTCATCTGTTAATTTTCCACTCACTTTTTAAATGTATTTATTGAATGCTAGCAGCTCTTCTAGAAATAAAGAAAATAGAAAAGAACAAAATATACATAAATGCCAGTGAGTGACTCAATCCAGGCAACAAAATATAATACATTTTGTGCACAAGGTGTGAGAATCTCAAGTTCCTAAATAATAAAGTTTTGTCATTTAAAACATTATAGTTCAGAGTGAAGCACCATGGCAATAAAGGAACATTTATACGTCTAATATACATTAATTTCTCTCTCTTGTGGGTCAAGTAAAATTATTGAACAAAATATGTTACATGATGATTCCAGCTGAAATTCAATTTAGGAATTAGAATACAGATTTTGAAATTTAAATTAATATTAAGTTGAAATATTTCAATAGGAAACAAAGTACATTATTTTAAAGTCACTGAACCAAAACTAGAACATCTGAGTTTTACTCTTGACTTACTAGATAGATTTTATTTCAGCAAGTTGCTTAATATCATCATGATTTAATTACATACTATAAACTATTCTAGTATATTAGGAGAAGCAAATAAGAGTACAAAATTGTGTAAGTATACTCTATCATCAAGAAAAGCATCAGGAGGACAAGAACAACTGTGTAATCCAGAGTTAGCTATAAGTGAATAAATAAGAAAAGATTGTAAATACGTTCATCTATGAAGGTGACAATTTTCAAGCCTCATTAAAATCACTTATATCCTGTGAGGGAAATATGCCATCTGTGCTGCTGTTTTCCATTGTCTAAGATTTGTGTGCTCCAGTCATGGAGTCAAAGAGAAGCTTCTGTCAGCTTCTGGTCGACTTGCTGATGAAACACGTGTTCCTCGCTTCATCTATGAGGTGTGTGTGTGTGAAAATATAGTCATAATTATATATATTTTTCCCACTGTAAATAAGTTCATTTATACATTTCCAAGCTATCTCTCATCTCATTTGTTTCTGATATTATTTTTCTCACAGTGGTGCAAAATGTAATAACATAATCAAGCAAACCAAAAATCTTTCAAATGACATCAGTAATGGAATTAGAGGTGAAAACATGATATAGAGTACCAGTGACAAAGGCTAGATTAGAGGGAAGAAAGCCAAGGTCAGTTATAAGGAACCCAAATGAAATTACCATAAGGTAAATAAGAAAGCTCAAGTGATAAGCAGAAGAGGAAGCAGGACAGAGGAGTTGAGTGGGGGAATAAGAAAATGTTGGCCTAGCCTAATTAATTTTAGGAAAGTGAATTTGTTCAGGCTTGAGACTAATTTTAAATGTTCTGGAATGCATTTTGCATATTTGGTAGTTCATATTTTTTATGTTTCTCTAAATGTATACATCCCATGTAGACACACATCTGCAAATATACAAAATCTTGACACTACAATTCTTATAGTACATTTATATAGTCAGTAAAATATAATTTTCCATATTCATTTAATGTTAAATGTTTATAAAACAACACTAAGCATGATGGCAATATATTAGAAAAAAAGGTACTGAATTATCTAAATTCAATTATTATATGGCTCAAAATCCAGTCTGTGTATTCTCAAATCAATTAAAATATTTTGAGCATCCTTAATATGTCAAGGTATATTTGGAAGCTATACAAAATAAAGCCTGAACATATAATATTTAGAGCTAAGGTAAAGAAAAAAATAGACAGTAGGACAGTAGGTACATTATTTACTTTAAAGAAAGAATTGAAAGAAAAGTATAAGTAATTGATTATAGGAATGGAAGAAAATGATATACCAACCATTAATTTAAAATTAAAGCCATTTCACTGAAGAATCTTGTCATTAGCACAATCCAAAAAAGTACGCTACATGGTGACATGGAGAAAATGAGTCTGGATTAGAAGAATGATGATTGATGCATAAAATGCCCAGAACTACTGACAAAAAGGCTTCGGGCTAAATACATATTTGGAAGTTATTTGGTCCATAAGTGTTGATTTCATAGTTCTTTCTCACTTTGCATTTGTGTATTAATGTGAGATGATAAGAGAGAAATAACAGGGGAAACAGATATAATTAAGTTGAAATCATGGAAATCTAAAATGGTATGTCAGGATTTTCTGTGAATTTATTTTACAATATTCTCTCTAGCTTTAATTTCCGTGGATTAAAAACGTTGACTGGGCTATCTATATACAGGTTTTCATTTCCTCTTGTTTGCTCTAATGAGTCGCAAGGGCATCCTGGGTTATTAGTTTTCCCAGCTATTAGGGACTTGATTACTTCCTTTTCCATTTATTTTATTTTCCTCCCTAGTCCTACTAGAATACAGCTTTCTGAATAATCTTCCATTTACGTGATGCCTGTTCCCTCTGGATTTGATTATTTTTAGACTAGTCAGAAATATGTCTGGCAAATGTGTGTTACCTGAATTTTTATTTATTACTTATTTTTTCGTTTTGATTTTTTTGTTTTGTCATAAATATGTGTTAACTACAAAATCTCAGAGGTCTGGCCTCATGGTAATTTACTGAATTACTTTATGGTATAAGTTAATGCTGCTATTTAGAAAGTTTTAAAATAAATTCAATACTATCTATAACGTCTGCATCACTTACGCTATTCAAATCTGCTATTTCTATCTCCCATATCTACAAACTGATTTTAAGGAGTTTTGTTAGTTTTCAACTATTCTTTACTTGCTAAATATATCTATATATGTGTCATATCTATTCCAATTTCAAGTATTAAAAACAAAGACATGAATTTTAATACTCAATATAAAGAGTCCATAAAGACAGAACACTAGAACAAGAAACAAAATATCTAGGAGCTCTGATTATTCTGAGCTTACTTCTTTGGGTTGTTTTTAGGATGACTGAGTTACAGAATTTTAAAATCCTTTGCAATCTCACACTATTTGTATGTCACATACTATTTAATAAGAAATTTAATGCATTACCCTAAAAAAAACCTGTGTTTCCCTGCAGCAAAATTAATGCAGTCTTTATTTTGGGCCCTAATTTAGTTTTGAATACATATGAGATCTTCAGGAGAGCATTTATGAATTACATCCATAAGCATTCTGATAGGCACAAATAAAAATGAGAAACAGAACAAAAGTATTTGGGAAAAAAGGCATATGGTTTTTTTCTTACATGGAAGTGGCCATGTAGGACTTAAACACATTGAAAAAAATTAATAATCTAACAGTTTTCTCTAGGTATTTTGAGATTTGTTTAGTTTTTCTCTTTCTTCCATTCTAAAGCTAGAATTCCAAAGTCTTTGGATTTCTAGAATTATTTTATCAAATCTAAATGGTGTAGTAATAATTAGCAGAAATTATAGCCTCTAGGATCATTCTTCACATAATAACAATACAAACAAAAACATATACAAGGACTCATCTTGAAGACATACTTAGGAATTGTTTGCTACTTATTTCATACCCATAAATTTCTTTGAGAAAGGGTTTGTTCTTTGTATAGCATAATTTCCAATATTGTATGGGATAATGTATATATACTGTCAAATAAATAATGCTAAAACAATAACTCTAAATGGTGTTGCTTAAATGAAGAGTCTATAAATGAATCTGTGAATGTATGTGTATAGGAATTGCAAAGGGATGATAAACAAGATTATTTCCTTGAACTCTAGTACACTGCCCATTTTTCCTGAAATATAACCAGGACTTTACTGAAGGTAGGTCGTGTTGTAATTATTTTTTTGTTGTCTGTATAGACCCTGTCCATATTCCTATTATAGCATTCTTCAGACTAGGAGCACTTCAAGGTCAGGACCATGATCTATTTGTCTTTGTGCCAGCAGCAAACAGAATGTCATGCACACCTCAAACATTTATTCCATCTATGTCCATGGAATTGAAACTTTCAGTTATTTATTTTTTTTTACTTACAAGACAGATTGCATTTGTTGTTACAGAATCCAGAGGAAGCCTTAGTTTAATGAAGTCAACCATCAACTGTGTTAATAACTTAGGAACTTAACAATCAATTACTTTGTCTCTGTTGGGCATTCACAGTTGAATCAGAGCAGCACTGTGAAATGCTTTGGATCTGACTTCACTTGTAATCTGTGAACTTCCAAAAGGAGGTGAAAAGAGGACAAATGACAAAACCAATGGGAAAAATCTGTGGGGCAACAGATTGGAAAAAGATGTGCCAGCAATAGTGAAATTAACACCCAAAGATACCAGCTGAGGGCTCCTCCCGATGGCTTTAATCAGCAATCATTAACCACAGGAAAACTCCCAAGGCAGAATGAATTGTGTTAACTGTTTCCTTGGAGGAACTGTAAAGAGTCAACTCACCTGCTTTTTAAAATTAGGAGGAGGAAACTACAATATAGTTTACTTACACATTCAAGAAAGGTAAAGGATTTTTTTTAAGGAGCAAAGATGTGATACAGTCACCTGTAGAAAAAGCAAAAAAAAAAAAAAAAAAGAAAGATATGCATACAAAAAAGGGGAACCCGACAGGTAAGAATGAGAGGGCTGGATATAAGAACTTAGGCAAAATCAACAGACAGAAGAAAAAATGCTGGCTTAACAGGATTTCAAAAAGTAGAAATAAGAAATTAGAAAGAAAGAAAAGAAGGAAGGAAGAAGGAAAGAAAGAAAAGAAAGGAAGGATGGAAGGAAGGAGGAAAGGAAGGAAGAAAGAAATAAGAAAACAAAAAAGAAAGAAAAAGAGAAAAGGAGGTACAGAAAGAGGAGGAAAGGAAGGAGTGACAGACTGAAGAAAATAAGAGAAGAAATAAGAGTTTGGGGTGGGGATGATGGAGGAGAAGGTAATGAGAAATAGAAAAAGAGACTTACCTCTCCAACACTTTCATGAAAACCATTAACACCACGGCATTGCCAAGCATAGCAGACAGCAGATAAACAGCCAAAAAGGCTGCACTCGTGCATGTCAGCTGCCTACCAGCCTGCATGAATCACAGACTTACATCTTAGCACAATTCCACCTCTAACTCCAAGTCTACATATTTAACTGCCTAGTTGACACTGTCTCTTGCATTCCAGGTAGGTACCTTAAAAGTAGAATGTCCAAACCCGTCCTCACCACCTAGTTTTCTTATCTGGAGAGTTGACATCAAAATCATCCATGCTGCCTAACCATCTTTCTTTTCACATTATGTATTTTAATAGTTCCTTTTGGTATGTAGATGAGAGATAAATATAAATACAAGCAAGAAATACAAATATAAAATAAAACTTTTGTGTGACTTAACACAAATATATAAATGTGCATATACGTATTATCTATGTATGATATATGCAAGATGATCCAGTGTTAATGCAAGTGGAGGCAAGCAAGGATTTGTTCTTGAATATTAGAGCAAGATAAAACCAGACATGGTTCTTTTTTTTATTGTTGTCATTTTATTATTTTCAACTGAATGCTTAGCTGCGAGGAGTTCAAGTGGCAGAAGTTAAAGCTTTCTAGGCTTGATGCATCAGAGGAAAGAATATTTGAGGCTCATAAAGCAGCTGTCAATTGGGGCGGAATCTACAGATTTAGGAAAATCACAGAGTGAGCCACATCGCTTAAAAAATCCTTGTCTGAAAGCCAAATTATGCATAAACATTGGAGAACCCCTGGGGTCCTAGATAAAAGACAGCAGTAGGAAATAATGTTGATAGGAAAGAGACATCAGCTGCTGCATACCAAGGAGACAGCATTTGCAGTTTGAGTCCATGTGAGTTTACTGCCTGCTGCTGCAACAACAAAATATTCTTAAAAGAACACAACAGTATATAGAACAACTGCAATCTAATCTCAGCGCTATTTCCTAACCAGCTAAACATGCAAAGAAAACGTAAAAAGGCACATAAACATACAAAACAAAATGATGACCTAGTCAATAAAAAAATAAATCTAAGTGTGCATAGACAGTGATAAGCAAAAGTCTTAAAGCATCTGTTTTTTTTTTTTTTTTTTTTTTCAACGTTTATTTATTTTTGGGACAGAGAGAGACAGAGCATGAACGGGGGAGGAGCAGAGAGAGAGGGAGACACAGAATCGGAAACAGGCTCCAGGCTCTGAGCCATCAGCCCAGAGCCCGACGCGGGGCTCGAACTCACGGACCGCGAGATCGTGACCTGGCTGAAGTCGGACGCTTAACCGACTGCGCCACCCAGGCGCCCCAAAGCATCTGTTTTATACACACACACACACACACACAACTTTAAACAAAAATGTGTTATCAGTGAATGCACGACTAGACCCCTATCTTACAAATTACTCAAATATCAACTGAAGTGGATTAAACACTTGACCATAAGACCTAAAACCATGAAGTCCCTAGAAGAAAACATACGAGTAACCTCCTTGATGTCAGTCTTGGCAATGGTTTTTGGGATTTGACACCGGAAATAAAGGCAACACAAACAAAAACAAACAAGTGAGACTGTATCAAACTAAAAAGCTTCTGCCAGCAAAGGAAGTTAACAAAATGAAAAGTTAACCTATGAAATGGGAGAGAATATTAGCAAATCTTATACCTGAGAAGGGGTTAATAACCAAAATATATTAAAAGGATTATACAATTCAAGAAATCTGATTAAAAAATGGGCAGAGTAACTAAATAGAAATTTTTCCAAAGAGCATATATAGATGGCCAACAGAAACTTGAAAAGGTGGTCAACATCACTAATCACCAGGGAAAAGCAAATCAACAAAACAAAACAAAACAAAAGTGTCAGATATTACCTCACACTTGATAGAACGGCTGTCATCCAAAAGGCAAGAAGTAACAAGTGTTGGCAAAGATGTAAAGAGAGCATTTGTGCACTGTTATGGGGATGCAAATTGGTACAACCACTACAGAGAACAATATGAAGTTTCCTCAAAAATTGGGAAACAGAACTTTCATATGATCTATCAATCCCACTTCTGGGTAAATATCCAATGGAAATGTAAACAGGATTTCAAAGAGATATCTACATGTCCTTGTTTACTGCAACATTATTCACAATAGCTAAGATATGGAAACCATACAAGTTTCCTTCAATAAATGAAGGGATAAAGAATATCTGATACACACACACACACACACACACACACACACAGTGGTGTATTACTCAGCCATGAGAAAGAAGGAAATCCTGTGATTGCAACAGTTGAATGGAACTTGAAGGCATTATGCTAAGATAAATAATCTAGGCAGAGAAAGACAAATACCATATGATATCACTTATATGTGAAAACAATTTTAAAAAATGTAAAAGTTATAAAAACTAGAATAGTGGTTGCCAGGGGTTGTGAAGTGGGGAAAATAGGGGGAGGTTGGTAAATGTACAAATTTTCAGCTATAAGATAAAAAAGATCTGAGGCCCTAATGTTAATCATAGTGACTATAGTTGTTCATGCTCTAATATATAATTGAAATTTGCTAATATTCTCACACGCACAAGATAAATAAGTGACAGGTGTTAATTAGATAGTGGGGCTCCTTTCATTGTGTATAATTTTAAAAATGTATGTGACGTGCACTTTATTTTTTTAATTTTTTAAAGTTTATTTATTTTTGAGAGAGAGACAAAGCATGAGTGGGGGTGGGGCAAAAGGGAGGGAGACACAGAATCCAAAGCAGGCTCCAGGCTCTGTGCTGATAGCTCAGAGCCCGACATGGGGCTTGAACCCACAAATTGTGAGATCATGACCTGAGCCGATGTTGGACACTTAACTGACTGAGCCACCCAGGCGCCCATGACATTCACTTTATATATTTTACAATTTTGTCAATTCTACCTCAAAGCTAAAAAAAATTACTAGATTCAAATTCCTCAAAACATCTAGAATTTTCTGTAGAAACTCAAATTTTGTTCTCTACTATGCTGGAACAAGCCAGCATATTCCCTTAGGGCAAAACTGTTCCTGTTTTCTGGAAAAAAAAATCACATCCGTTTAGCAAACAGACCAGCAAAGTTCACTCCGAATGGCCACACATAATTTTGTACATTATTAAAGAGGCAAGAATCAACATATTTAATGCCATGATTTAAAATTATAGAAGAATTACTGAATTTAAAGATAGATCACTATAAATTAAATAAATCTAAACAGAGGGAAAAAAAGCAAAGTAATTGGACATAAGGCCTAATGCCAACAGAAGAAGGGAATAATAAAGATTAGAACAGAAATAAATGATATAGAAACAAACAAAACGGTAGAATAGATTCATGAAACCAGGAGCTGATTCTTTGAAAGAATTAATAAAATTGGTAAATCCCTAGCCAGACTTATCAAAAAGAAAAGAAAAAAGACCCAAAAATGAAATAACAAATGAGGAGAGATCACAACCAACACCACAGAAATACAAATAATTATAAGACAATATTATGAAAAATTATACGCCAACAAATTGGACAGTCTGGAAGAAATCATAAATTCGTAGAAATATATAAACTACCAAAACTGAAACAGGAAGAAATAGGAAATTTTAACAGGCTCATAACCAGGAAAGAAATTGAAACAGTAATCAAAAATCTACCAACGAACAAAAGTCCAGGGCAAGATGGCTTCCCAGGGGAATTCTACCAAACACTTAAAGAAGAGGTAATACCTATTTTTCTCAAACTCTTCCAAAAAATATAAATGGAAAGAGAACTTCCAAATTCATTCTACAAAGCCATCATTACCCTAATTCCAAAACCTAACATAGAACCCCACTAAAAAAGAAAATTACAGGCCAATATCCCTGATGAACACAGATGCAACAATTCTTAACAAGATACTGGCAAATCAAATCCAACAGTGCAATAAAAGAATTATTCACCATGATCAGGTAGGATTTATTCCTGGGCTGCTGATTTGTATTTACAAATCAATCAGTATGATGCACCACATTAATAAAAGAAGGGATAGGAACAAAAGAAAGGATAGGAACAACAATAGACACAGATAAAGCATTTGACAAAATATAGCCTCTGTTCTTGATAAAATTCTTCAACAAAGCCGGGATAGAGGGAACATACTGCAATGTCATAGTGGCCATATATGAAAGACTCACAGCTCATAACTTCAATGGGGGAAAAACAAAGCTTTTTCTCTATTGTCAGGAACAGACAGAGATGTCCATTCTCACCATTGCTATATAACATAGTACTGGAAGTCCTGGACTCAGCAATCCGACAACAAAAAGAAATAAAAGGCATCCAATCTGGCAAGGAAGAAGTCAAACTTTAATTATTTGCAGGGGACATGCTACTCTATGTAGAAAACCTAAAAGATTCCACCAAAAAATTGCTAGAACTGATACACAAATTCAGTAAATTTGCAGTATACAAAATCAATGTAAGGAAATCTGTTACATTTATATTCACTAATAATGAAGCAGTGGAAAGAGAAGCAAGGAATCGATCTCATTTATAATTGCACCAAAAACCATAAGATACTTAGGAATAAATACCTAACCAAGGAGGTAGAAGATATATACTCTGAAAACTGTAGAACACTGGTGAAAGAAATTGAAGATGACACAAGAAATGGAAAAAAACCTTCAATTGATCATGGATTGGAAGAACAAACACTGTTCAAATGTCTACACTAACCAAAGTAATCTACACATTGAATCAAGCCCTATCAAAATACACAGCATTCACAGAACTAGAACAAACAGTCCTAAAATTTGTATGGAAACACAAAAGACCACAAATAGCCAAAGCAACCTGGAAAAAGACAAAGCAAAGCTGGAGGCATCACAATCCTGAACTTCAAGTTATATTACAAAGCTGTCATCATCAACAGTATGGTATTTGCACAAAAACAGACACATAGATCAATGGTATCAGATGGAAAGCCCATAAATGGACCCACAAACTATATCATCAACCAATCTTTTACAAAGCAGGAAAGACATCCGATGGAAAAAAGTCTCTTTAACAAATGGTGTTGGGAAAACTGGACAGCAACATGCAGAAGAATGACTCTGGACCACTTTCTTGCACCATATACAAAAATAAATTCAAAATGGATGAATGACCTAAGTGTGAGAAAATCCTAAGGGGTTACACAGGCAGCAACCTCTTTGACTTTGGCCATAGCAATTTCTTACTAGATATGTCTCCTAAGGCAAGGGAAACAAAAGCAAAAATGAACTACTGGGAGTTCATCAAGATAAAATGCTTCTACACAGTGAAAGAAACAATCAACAAAACTAAAAGGCAACTTTTGGAATAGGAGATGATACTTGCAAATGACATATCTGATAAAGGGTTAGTATACAAAATCTATAAAGAACTTACCAAATCAACACCCAAAATACAAATAATCCAGTTTTAAAATGGGCAGAATACATGAATAGACATTTCTCCAAAGAAGATATACAGATGGCTAACAAACACATGAACAGATGTTCAATATCATTCATCATTATGGAAATACAAATCAAAACCATGATGAGATATCACCCCACACTTTCCAGAATGGCTACAATTAACAACACAGGATTCAACGTGTTGGTGAAGATGTGGAGAAAGAGGAACACTCTTACACTGTTGACTGGAATGCAAACTGGTGCAGCCACTCTGGATAACAGTATGGAGTTTCCTCAAAAAGTTAAAAATAGGCTACCTTATAATCTAGCAAATGCACTAGTAGGTACTTACTCAAAGGATACAAAAATATTGATTCAAAGAGGCAGATGGACCCCAATGTTTATAGCAGCATTATCAACAATAGCCAGATTATGGAAAGAACCCAAATGTCCATCGACTAATGAATGGACAAAGAAGAGTTGGTATATAAATACTATGAAATATTACTCAGCCGTGAAAAAGAATGAAAACTTTCCATTTGCAATGATGTGGGTTCAGCTAGGGTGTATTATGCTAAGTGAAATAAGTCAAAGAAAGGCAAATATCATATGATGTCACCGATACGTGGTATAAGAAATAAAACAGATGAACATAAGGGGGAAAAAGAGAGGAGCAAACCATAAAACAGAGTGTGAACAATAAGAGTACAAACTCTGAGGGTTGCTGGAAGGCAGGTGGGTAGGGGATAGGTTAAATGGGTGATAGTTTCAAGGAGGGCATTTGTTGTGATAAGCAGTGGGTGTTATACGAAAGTGATGAGTTACTAAATTCTACTCCTGAAACTAATATTACACTGTATGTTAACTAACTAGAATTTAAATAAAAGCTTGAAACAAAAAAGTTAAAAAAAAAAGATAAAACAAAGTGGCTAATAAACATATGACAAGTTACTCTATGTCTATAATCACTAGGAAAATGGAAAATAAATAAAACCACTGTGATGTAACTGCATCTTCTCTAAGACATCTGTAATCAAGGCTGATAATACTAGTATAAGTGAAGATACCTGGGGTTGAGATGTCCCAAACACTGTCAGTGAGAATATAAAATGTTATAACCACTTCAGCACTTTTTAAATAAAGTTCTACATATACCTACCTCTCAATTCAGTTATTCCAATCCTGGGTATTAGCCCTAAGAGGTGAAATCTATTTTCCTACAAAGATCTGTATATAAAAGTTCATAGGAACTGTATTCATAAAAACAAAACACTTTATACAAAACAAATACCTGTCAGCAGGTAAATGGTCACGCTAAAAATTGTATATCCGGTCAATGGAATACTATTAGCAATCAGTAATGAACGACCATGGGGGACAAATCTTAAAATCATTATTTAGAGTAAAAGATGTTAGATGCAAAAGGAAATACATGATCCACTAATATTAATTTCTAGAGGAAGAAAACTAAGCTATAGTGATATAAAACAGATTAGTGTTTGTGTGGTACCAAGAAAAAGGGAAGAAAGAATTAACAGAAGACTGAGGACGTTTTTAGACATTGATTGTGGTGGTTGTTTCATGGTTGTATACATCTTTCAAAAGTCATTGCATTGCTCACTCCACATGGATGAAGTTTAATTGTTTGTGTTGTAAATTACACTTCACCAAGATTGCTAAACACTGCATGAAGAGAAACAAGACTATAGTAGCCTATTGCCGGTTAACAAATATCTAGGAACATCTATCAAGATATTATTCATTTATAAGTTAGACCTTTAGTTTGTTATACTAGCCTCATTATTTATTATTTGATGAAGTTGAAAATTATATAATATTTTGGTTTAAAACTATAATTCAGGGTGCCTGGGTGGCTCATTTGGTTAAGCGGCCAACTTCAGCTCAGGTCATGATATCGCGGTCTGTGGGTTTGAGCTCCGTGTCAGGCTCTGTGCTGACAGATCAGAGCCTGGAGCCTTCTTCCGATTCTGTCTCCCTCTCTCTGCCCTTCCTCTGCTTGCTGTCTCCCAAAAATAATAAACTTTTAAAAAAGCTATAATTCAAAAATTTTCACCAGTTATACCAACCCTATTTTCAGTAAAGTTCCAGTCTTGCTGAAATAAAGAGATTTTTATTAGAAAGCTACTTAAGAAAGCTACATATTAGAAAGAAGAAAGCAAATACTATAATTTACAAATATGCATATATGCTATATATATGTTAGATGATATATAGACATAAATATATAGATGATATATGCCTCAGAGCATCAGTAGTCTTTGCTTCTTATGATCCTGGCATACACTAATAAACATTTGTTGATTAATGTTTTATAAGACTTAATAATTCTTTTGATAGTATGACATAAAACACTGACCCTTGGGTAAATAAAAGGCAGAATACTTTGTTACAGCTGGAAAGGAGATAAGTCTGACAACAGAGACACAGGAGGTATAGCCTTAGGACACAGGGTAACAATAAGTTGGAGCTGTTGAGGGGGCGCAGTATGTGTATGGCAAGCAGGGATGGGTTAAGTAGATTTTGCTCCCTGTCAATTGGCTAATTTGACTAGTTTGAGGACACAGGGGTTGTCCTAGGTGCCTGGTTCCTGGCCCTGGTACAATTAGGATGGCACAGAGTGGCCCAGAGTATGGGAGCTCTATAAGGGAAATGGTTGGTGCATGACCTTAATCACTTGCTCAAAAAGGAGAACTGACTCACTAGCCTCTAGTCAGGGACTAAAAAACTGGGTCAAGGTAACTTTAAAAAAAAAGCTGTATTATAAGTAATTACACATCAATTTTAAGAAGTCTAAATTTTGAGGGTGATGTATGAGAAGCAGAAAATTTTAATAATCTGAGCCAATATAAACAAAATTTAAGCTAAAATTCCATTTAGTAAAGAAAGATATTTCTACAAACTACCATCCAATGTAGATTCATAAAGCTGAAACATCACTTAATATTTACATACACCTCTAAAAGAATTATTTATAGCATTGTTTTCAGAGAGTACAGCAAATAACGCCTAAAATGTTTTGCAGGTCATTTTCATGACCATTTAGTAGCATTCTGAAATGCAAACCCAGCAGTTGTCTGCATCATCTGTGGCTAAGCTATTCAGTTCCAACTGTCCCAACACAGATCACATCAGAGTCCACTGCATTTATCTCTGCTCTAACGAGATGCTTCCTATTCAAAAATTTTTGACTATTTCATTGGATCTTTTATCTTGGATTCCTATTTTGAAAAAAAAAAAGTGTCAATCACCATTTTAACCAAGTCTAAAAAAGAAAATCAACATCTTCCACTTTGGAAAAAAAAAAGCATATAACTCTAAAATGTGTATTTTCAAATTTGAAAACAATCTAATGTACCTAACTCTAAATTCCTGGCGTCATAATACCTTAATAGATAAAATGTATACTCTGACCCTTGCTGGCACAAAATCCCTATCTCCCTTAACACATTATATTTTGTTTTTTATTTCAGTGATTCTAACATAATGAGCATTTTTTTTTGTTATTTCAACCTGAAATCTTACAATGCACTACCCTAAGAAAATAGCAAAAGCTTTTGAGTAAATCATAAACTTTAATTGTAATTAATGAAAGCCTCCTCCCAACAGTGATCTTCAAATATGTTTATTTTCCCAAAAGTAATTTTGAAAAATTATGTGCCGTAGGAAGTTTAAAGGTACAAAGGATGTAATGTTATCTATCTATCTATCTATCTATCTATCTATATATAGTATATAATGTATGTAATGTTACATATATATTGTTATATATGTTATGTTATATATATGTAATGTTTTATATACATATATATATAGCATATAATGACATTTGGAAATGAATCTGGTATTATCCATTTTTTAAGATGCATTCAATGGAATACAAATCTCATGGATTTATAACCTGTATTTATTTAAAATTTTTTTTTTCAACGTTTATTCATTTTTGGGACAGAGAGAGACAGAGCATGAACGGGGGAGGGGCAGAGAGAGAGGGAGACACAGAATCAGAAACAGGCTCCAGGCTCTGAGCCATCAGCCCAGAGCCTGACGCGGGGCTCGAACTCACGGACCGCGAGATCGTGACCTGGCTGAAGTCGGACGCTTAACCGACTGCGCCACCCAGGCGCCCCTAGTTGGTACTTTTAATTTTGATCCTGTCTAAAATTTGCTAATGTAATCTCAATAAGTTCCTCTTTTTTTTGGAGGAAGTAAGTCATGACTAAATAACTTGCTAGAATATACATGTCTAAAAGTCATGAGTCTAAACTTCAGCCAAGGTTTGCTTAATTTCAAAGATAGAGCCTAACCGACTGCGCCACCCAGGCGCCCTTAAAATCAATATTTATTTAAAAGGTTACATAAAACTTTTTTCACATTTAGAAATTTACATTGTTTCTTTATCTTAATGATTTTTGTTCTTTTTTTTTAAATGGCTTCTGATTTCTGATACTTTATCTCTTTATTTTTTTTCAATATATGAAGTTTATTGTCAAATTGGTTTCCATACAACACCCAGTGCTCATCTCAAAAGGTGCCCTCCTGGATACCCATCACCCACCCTCCCCTCCCTCCCACCCCCACATCAACCCTCAGTTTGTTCTCAGTTTTTAAGAGTCTCTTATGCTTTGGCTCTCTCCCACTCTAATCTCCTTTTTTTCTTTTTTTTCCCTTCCCCTCCCCCATGGGTTTCTGTTAAGTTTCTCAGGATCCACATAAGAGTGAAAACATATGGTATCTGTCTTTCTCTGTATGGCTTCTTTCACTTAGCATCACACTCTCCAGTTCCATCCACGTTGCTACAAAGGACCATATTTCATTCTTTCTCATTGCACGTAGTAATCCATTGTGTATATAAACCACAATTTCTTCATCCATTCATCAGTTGATGGACATTTAGGCTCTTTCCATAGCTTGGCTATTGTTGAAAGTGCTGCTATAAACATTGGGGTACAAGTGCCCCTATGCATCAGTACTCCTGTATCCCTTGGGTAAATTCCTAGCAGTGCTATTGCTGGGTCATAGGGTAGGTCTATTTTTAATTTTTTGAGGAACCTCCACACTGTTTTCCAGAGTGGCTGCACCAGTTTGCATTCCCACCAACAGTGCAAGAGGGTTCCCGTTTCTCCACATCCTCGCCAGCATCTAGAGTCTCCTGATTTGTTCATTTTAGCCACTCTGACTGGCGTGAGGTGATATCTGAGTGTGGTTTTGATTTATATTTCCCTGATGAGGAGTGACGTTGAGCATCTTTTCATGTGCCTGTTGGCCATCGGGATGTCTTCTTTAGAGAAGTGTCTATTCATGTTTTCTGCCCATTTCTTCACTGGGTTATTTGTTTTTTGGGTGTGGAGTTTGGTGAGCTCTTTATAGATTTTGGATACTAGCCCTTTGTCCGATATGTCATTTGCAAATATCTTTTCCCATTCTGTTGGTTGCCTTTTAGCTTTGTTAGTTGTTTTCTTTGCTGTGCAGAAGCCTTTTATCTTCATGAGGTCCCAGTAGTTCATTTTTGCTTTTAATTCCCTTGCCTTTGGGGATATGTCAAGTAAGAAATTGCTACGGCTGAGGTCAGAGAGGTCTTTTCCTGCTTTCTCCTCTAGGGTTTTGATGGTTTCCTGTCTCACATTCAGGTCCTTTATCCATTTTGAGTTTATTTTTGTGAATGGTGTGAGAAAGTGGTCTAGTTTCAATCTTCTGCATGTTGCTATCCAGTTCTCCCAGCACCATTTGTTAAAGAGACTTTTTTCCATTGGATGTTCTTTCCTGCTTTGTCAAAGATTAGTTGGCCATACGTTTGTGGGTTTAGTTCTGGGGTTTCTATTCTATTCCATGGGTCTATGTGTCTGTTTTTGTGCCATATCTTAATGATTTTTGAATTTCCATTCCACTTCTTGCAAATAATTTTATGCAGATGCACACATATAAGACATATGAAAGATATCTTTACCCCCAGCTTTTGATCTTTATAATACATATTTATGCTATAAAAGATATGTATTAGCATAATTATTTTAATTTCCTGAGACAATTAAGATGAGTATTAAGCTATTTATAAGCTGCTTATAAACTATTGACATATATTAGTATTAGTTGTAGTAGTATACAATCATCAAAATAAAAATAAATACTAATAATTTGGTAAGTAGTTTTTAAGTATAAAAATATTTATATAAAAAAGACATGTCTTAATGGAATAGGTGAGATTAATTATCCTGAATTAGTTCATATACCTGCAAATGACCATTACTTATTGGTAAAATGAGATTATTATCAATTTTAGCCCTATTTCCTTATTAATTTAGTTGATGTAAATGATGTATATTATATGTAAATATAAATATAGTTTTTTATATTATAGAATGCCAGTTATTTGCATATTTTCTGAGTTTGCTAAAGTTTGCATAATTTTTATTCATCATAATTAGCAATGAGCTGAGAGCACAAGTTGATTTCCTCTTTAGTTTTTTTGATATCGTAAAATTCAGTGACAACCTATATCAAGGTTCCTTACCATTCTCCATTTTTCTCACTCCTTATATCTGTGGCATCAACAAATCCTGATAGTCATTGTCTTCAAAGTATCTACAGAAGCCAAATGTTTCCCTTTTAATCTGCTGCTAAAACTCAGATTCAGTCAGGATAACTTTTCATCTAGTTCACAACAAAGGTAATCTAACTAGTCCTTCCGCTTCTGTCTTTGTACCTCTTTGTTTTGTGAAGAACACAGGAGTCAGAATTAATACTGCTTAATTCAAAACAAGTCACTCCTCTGCTTGATGTCCTCCAATGATTACCTTTCTCATTTAGAGCAAAATCTCAATCACGTTGTCACTCTGGACCCTTGTCTTACTTCTCTTCCCCATTCTCTTTTCAGTGACTCTTTTCAGTGATTCTGATCTCTGTCTCAAACACTAACATACACTGCAATATCATGAAGTGAGATGTTGTGGAATTTTTATTGTTTGGTGAAATATTTATTTCAGATATTGGTATCAGATATAATGTAATTATTTACTACTGTAATGTTGTTCTTTGTCCCTTGGATATTCCTTGAAAATGAATACTTTCTTTTTCTTTCCCTGCATTTTGACAGTTTAGTGCTGATATGCCTAGATCAGATTATCTTTGCATTTACCTTTTTTTGGAGTTTTTAGAAATTCTTAAATATCTCTTTTGATGTCTTTCATCAGTGTTGGGAAATTCTTACTCATTATTTCTTCAACATTTCTACTTTCATTTTCCCTTTGTGTTATTCCATTGGGACTCCAATTACATTTATGGTAGATCTCATCACAATATCCCATAAATGTCTTATACTCTTTTCTACATTTTCCACTATTTTCTCTCTTTGTGTTTCATTCTGTATATTTTTACTTACCTCACTCCTCATTTGCTGTTCTCAGTTCTTCTATACTTACCCTTTTCACTTATATTTTGAACAATTATAGTTAAAAATATATTAGCTCTAATATTTGTTTCATTCTTTTGTATCCACTTGTTTCTCAGAAATTCTTCATCTTTTTTCAATACTTTCTTATACATCTTAATCTTATGTATTCTATAGTACATGCCTGTGGATGTCTTTCTATTGTCTGTTTTATTCTTGTCTTTGACAGTTTGATTCTAATTTTAGCAGTTAAAATTTTTTGATTGGATGCCAGATACTTTTTTTTGAAATTTATAGTTTTGTTTTTTTTTTTTTTTTTTTTTTTTTTTTTTTTTTTTTACAGCATAAAGGAAAAATTATTCACAGAATATGGGCTCACTTACTGAGATTTCCTCTCTTCTGGGACTTTGGTTCTCAAGTCTCAAGTCATGTATCCCTCCTGCTTTATCAGTAAAGCATAAATTCTGCCCCTCAGTGTTCATCTATGTCCTCTAAGGCGAGCCAGTAATGAATAAAGTGCTTCCAGTATCTCAGCCTCTCATAGATCATAGCTGCTCAAATGTTGCTTACTATAGTTGCTCTTCATGCTGTCTGTCAGAGGTTTGTTTTTTGTGTGTGTGTGTTTTCATACATATCTCACTTTTATAGGGTTTTTTATTATTTGGTTGCTGTTTGTTTTGTTTTCCTTTTTGGTGGAAGGTTAAGATAAAACATCTTGGCCAGAACGTGAAAACTCCCTATTTTTATTTATAAGGAATTGAAGAAAAAATATTGAGGAATATACAGAAGTAGAAATTTTTATAGAATTTCCTTGGAACAAGACTTCCTGAAAAGGGACAGTTGGGAAGCATTGAGCCCTTGCACACTGGTTTAAAAAAATGTGTACATGTACTTAAAAAATTACTTTTAGAAGGTCCATAACTTTCATAGTTCAATAGGGTGAACTCTGGTCTTGATTTTCACATTTCAGCAAAATTAGGTTTTAGATGCTGAATATTTAATGCTTTGCTTATATAGCACTGAATAATATCTGGAAGAGTTAGGTATAAAGGGATTAGACAAAACACATCAATACAAATAGAATAAATATATTGTAGATAGGCAAAAAGAATGCTGACATATCAGATAGACAAAGTCTACTTTAAAATGTATTTAACACTCTTTTTCAAGCTTGAGGAAGAGCGGTAAAAACATTTCTACATCAGAATTGTTCTGTGAAAGTATATATTATTATGGGGATAGATCATTTAAAAATAAAGATGTAGTAAATCAGTTATAGAGAGTGCTATTTAGCTACTTAAACCATAGAACTTATTATTATTTTCTGATCTAGAGGATACATGTGATAATTTAACATCTTATGGCATCTATATAACACCCAAGGACTATATTGCACTGAAAATTAATAATAATGTCTTCTATTTTGAGGCCAATTCAGTTACATTTACAATTATTTTAACTTTCATTAAAGTGAAGAGAATAAAAAAAGAAAAAAAATATTTCTGTAGTAACTTTGGAAAAAGCTTGCAAAAAGCAAGAAAATTATATTCCTATTTACTAACTTTTTCCAAAGGAGTCTAGGAAGTTACATAATTGTGATTTTATTTTAAAGAGGCATATACCTCATCCTACCTAGCTTGTATTTGCTCAGAAGCTATAATAATAGAGCCTCAATTAAATATTGTCTCTCAGTTTCTCGGATTAAATTATCTTAGTCTTCTCACGTGTTATTAATATTTTGTATTTTCTAGCAATACTCTATTTGGAAATGTTTACAGTTTAGAATTCACTGTGTTAAACATTTTGAATGTTTATGCAGATAGGCCAAAAATTGCAGTGAATATTTATAGTAAACTGAAGTTTTATTGTGTTGGTTAACAATATGATTATAATTAAAATAAGTGTTCATTAGAGAAAAGAGCTCCATGCATGGTGTAACATATAGAGTTGTTGAATTACTTTGCTGTACCCTTGGAACTAATGTTACATCTGTGTCAATTATATTCAAATACAAAATTAAATTAAAAAAAGCTTCAGAGACTGTCCCTGGCCACGGGTCTCTCTTCTACCTCAAATCCTGTAATACAGAAAAAATTCATGAACAGTTATGAGATATCAGAAGAATGTCTAAATTAAGAGAAATCACAGGAAGACTAAAGACAGATTTAATTGGAATTAAGAAGGAATTCATAGCCCAAGGTTAGGTAAGCAATGACAGCTACAAATGTCCATGGAACAGGAGGATTCCTGGGATCTCTTTAGGTGAATGTTTATTCCATAGGGATTATTCCATAGGGAAAAATAGGTGGATTTGTCATTTACTGATCCTCTTATGAGAAGACCTAGTCAACAGAGATGATTGTTCTCAATCGAGACCTGAGTATAGGTATGCCTGTGTTAGGAAGACAGGACAGTGAGGTGAATGGCTGGTTGAAGCCCAGAAGAATAGAGACAGTCCACAAATCTAGCTACTGGTAAAATCTTGTCAGCAACACATTCCCAAAGTGGCCCCACAATAACTAGGAGCAAGTGTGAGTAATGGGACGAGATATTTATTCCATAGAATGGCTAACAGGAATTCACAAATTCTTAAAAAAGACTCCATTCCCCTTCACGGGTATCATTTATATAGCAATTTTTGGAATTGAATAAATTGTAGTTGGAAAAATAGTGAAGATAAAAATATCAGAATAACAACTTTAAAACTGATAATTTTATACTTTTATATTATAATTCAAGTTGCTAGCTACTCGGTTGCTAGTTTGAACATATATCTTGGTATCATGCCCCTTATTGGTGCAAAAAATATGCTAAACACAATTTCAGACCAAACTGAACTCAGTAAATGCTTTTATCATTTTTTGTTTTTTCTTTCCTGATTCTCACTTTCTCAATACTCTGTGTTCTGATTTGGTTTTGTGAATACTGCAGTAATGGTGTATGATATAATAACATAATTTCAGTTTTGTTGGATAACTGAACATTTATGCAATGACAGCAATCCATGAACATATTTATGTTTTTTAATTAACCAATATTGCAGCTTTTGTTCAAAAACTGCAATCAATTAATTCAAAAAATCAATCAATTAAGTTGATGCAGAAATGTCACAAATCTTCAGTCACACAGGCAGGTGATATCTGGAGTATTTATCATAGTATACAGCTTCAACCTCAGGCTTTCAAGGCAAAAATGAAAGAAGAATCAAGTAAAAGACAAGAAACTGATATCATGCACTGAACAATATTAGCTTCAATATTGATGAGATGTCAGGGAAATGGGCACGGTCACAGAGACTTGGATAATACTACTTTATTGTTTGATTCTGTACTGGAAGTGTTCTGAGACGCACATAGGGATTGTTCTGTCAATCTTTTAGCAATTTCCATTATTGCAATGATAGAAGAGCCTCACTCTAGTGGTAGAGGAAATAAAATAGTGAGCTACTGTGTATCAGTGCAATCTAATAATCATACACAACACTCTGTGCATCTCACTCAAAATTAGTAACAAGTTCTGCTGATGCTGCCTCCATATGTGCTGAACAAAATGTTTCTTCAAACTCCAAAGGGAAAATAAGTTTTCTACTTAAATGCATTTTATGTTCTTTTCTCATATTATGCATGGATAAATTAGAGGGAAAGGGAATGAGCCGGGGGAAAATGTGTGTATGTATCTTTAAATAAATAAATATAGACATAAAATGTATATGTGCATGGCACACATGCATATGTATGTTTATTTAATGTACACATACATATTACACATACATACAATGTATGTATGTATAATATGTATGTATATGTATATGTGTGTGTATGTATCTCACAAACCTTGTTACTGGGACATCAGTACACATTTAATGAATGTCTTCTCTGAGCTAGAGCATAACATGAACCCTAGCAAGGACTGTGGTCTCAAGCACTTTATGTGCTAATGAAGGGAATCATCAATAAACACATGTGAAGTCCAGATGTCACTGGGTGTTTGGAAGAAAATCATGTAAAATATAGTAGGACTGTGTGAAGAGGTAGGGTTCAAGCAGATACCTAGACTCTGAGGCTCTGTCCCTGTGTCAATGTTTTCCACAGTCAATAAGGACCTGATTTTGGTTTTGGCTATCCTCTGAAAAGGATAGAATGGCTTAACGATAAATACAGCTAAAAGCTAACTGGTGCCTGTGGGAGGTGTAGAAAATAAGAATGTGCTCATATAGTCTAAAAACTTAAGAAAATATAACTGAGTGTTCTCAAAATGGTTATTGGAAGCTCTTTCTGATTCCTAGAAGTGGACACTGGCATAACAGCCTCCCGGTCCTCTCAGCTCCATCTGCCTTACTCACTCTCTTTGTCAGCTTCCTCCCACCATACAATTTCCCTCCATGTCTTAGCTTCTGATACTCCCTCCATTGCTGCCCTTTACCATCATTGCTTTATCTCATGCTGGCCACTCCTGGTTCTTTCCATGTACAATTCTATCTTCTCTATCTCCTCTGCCTTGTATATAATGCTAAGCTGGGAAAATCCGTTTTCAGAAAAAAACCTGCAGGAAGCAACAGTAGTTTTCTCCTTTTTCTTTCTTAAAGTATGGAAATCTATCTGGGGAGGCTCTTGACCCTCAACTTCCTGGTTCTAAATCAGCTTGGATTTTTAAACAAAAATGTGAGAGACAGAGAGGGACAGAGAGACAGAGATAGACAGAGACAGAGCTACAGAGAGAGGGAGGGAAGGAGGATGATTTGGTGCATAGAATGACAATGGGTAAGCTAGAGATACAAGAGAGATTGGGAATCCTCCCTCTAATTCCAGAACAAAAATCCCATGGCTAAGAGATCAAGCATATGTATGCAGTCTGCCACTTGCAAACTAATACTCATCTACCTGATGTTCAGTGATGAGAATTCTGTTTGAGGATGATATTAATTACCTATTACCTTTCCCGCTTCTATAAAACTTGAAATCCATTTTGAAACCACATAACATGTTTCTAATGAGAGCATCCTGACACATTGCCTCCCAGGAAAGAATGACTTGGACAGACACAGGGATTCACAAAGACACAAATATGGGGCAGATATTCCAAAGCCAGCTCAATGAATGGGAAATACTGATTACAACTCATGAGGTAGTTATGATAATGACCATGTTACAGATCAGAAAAATGAAGCTTTAAGAGGTAAAATATCATTTACAGCTACTTATGTCCAAGATCTAAAATTCTAAATTCAGATCCTGTGAATAAAAACCCTGTGCTTTCTTTACAGAAATACCATATGAATATTTGAGTCAAACTGATATAGCTTAAGTCCCAGCTGGATGACTCAGTCACTTAAGCGTCTCACTCTTGATTTCAGCTCAGATCATGATCTCACAGTTCATAAGTTCAAGCCCCACATTTCCACATTTTTTAATAAATTAAACAGGAAAAAAGAACAACTACCCCTTTGTACTACAAAATTGGTAAAATAAAACATATATATATATATATATATAGATTTATTAGAATCAAATTTTAATAATGTTAGATAAATGTGTTGCCTTTCAGCAAAGAAAACAGTAAGAGAAAAATAATTTAGAAGCAGCCCTATAAAATAATAAACACCTGTGATGTTTGAGTTAAAAATATAACTTGACTCTTAACGATGATAATGTAATTTAAACTGAAATAATGTAAAGATAGTAGGTAGTGAAACCAATTTATTCTACTGCATTGATTAGAAACACCAAATGAATTCTGTTTAAGTTTAGATTCTTATTTTAAGAAATCCATAGATGAGTCATATTGTTTTCATAGGAGTTTCATTTGGATGAAGAGAAAGCTAGAATATGAATCATATCATATAAGGAATTTTAGAAGGAAGTGTGAGTTTTGCCTGAATAAGAGATAAGTATTTGAAGGTCTGCCATGCAGAACAGGGGTTTGGGCTTATTATAATAAAGATACTGACAAGGTTGTCTAAAAATGGAATTATTTATCTGCTACTAAAGTTGTTCAAGAAGAAGCTAAAGTAACTTTAGAAGGAATTTTAAAGAGATTCAAGTATCTGATGAGATATTCAAATAGAAACCTAGGTAAACCTTAAGGTTCCTTCCAATCAACAGATTCTCTGACTTTATGAAAACAAACTAGCAAATTAACTTTTGCCTTCATCAATCTATCCCTGTTCCTTTTTCTTCTATGCTCAGTGTCATTTTTATTTATTATACCTCTTATATTTGCATATCCCTTAAATAATTTTTCATGTCTTATAAAAGTTTAATTTATGACTCAGATTTTTGCTTACAGTGTGAATAGATCTCTTCTTCGTGGCTTTAAGTTAAGAATCTTTTTAGGGGCGCCTGGGTGGCGCAGTCGGTTAAGCGTCCGACTTCAGCCAGGTCACGATCTCGCGGTCCGTGAGTTCGAGCCCCGCTTCGGGCTCTGGGCTGATGGCTCAGAGCCTGGAGCCTGTTTCCGATTCTGTGTCTCCCTCTCTCTCTGCCCCTCCCCTGTTCATGCTCTGTCTCTCTCTGTCCCAAAAAAATAAATAAACGTTGAAAAAAAAAATCTTTTTTTCCCCCAAAACTGGTCCTTTGAAACTTCTCCCAGCTAAGTACTCCCCTTCTTAACGTTTTAAGTTGCCACCTGTATTAGTTTCTTAGTTATGCCATAACAAAATATCACAAAGTTGATTCCTGAAAACAACACAAATTTATTATTTCATAGTTCCAAAGGCTAAAAGTCTGAAGTCAAGGTGTCATGCTCCCTCAGAAAACTTTATGGGGAGATCACTACTTGACTTCTCCAGCCTCTGGTGACCCCAGGCATGCCATCTTCACAAAGCTCTCTTCTCCCCGTGTGCATCTGTTGGCAACTAAGGTCCCGTTCTGAGGTGTTGTGTGAATGAATCTTGCAGGATGCTACTCAGCCTGTAGTCACTGTCCAACTATTATTACTCTACTAGCAGAAGGAACACCTATGTTTTACATTTCAGTGGAGGTTTCATTTATATTTATAAAATTTATTTATTTACTTATTTATTTATTTATTTATTTAGCTCCTCACTTGATGTTTATTAAGCATCTTTACTGAAGAAACAATATATGTTTTGTATGAAACAGAAGCAGATCTTTCCACTATTTCAACATGGTTAAGTTTCTTTTAGTGATTTGCTTGCAATAACATGATGAAATTAATTTCAGAATATATAAAAATTACCAAAACAACTGTCATGTATGTGCATTGAAAGGTAAACCATTTAAAGCATTAAAAATTAAGGAATCATTATAACTCACTTAGTAGTACTTTTGCATGCAATGTTTCCACAGTCTGTTTCCAGAATACTGATTTTCTTTCCATACTAGATGATCTAACTTTTACCTTATAGATCCCAGAAGTTAAAAAATAATATCATTAAATTTCACAGAGATCATATAGATATATGCTATCAGAACAGTTACAGAAAGAAGATGCTTTAAACAAATGACAAAAAATCAATGTGTTTTAGGACTTTTTCTTAGCACTGCTAAAACTATATATCATAAGCACCTTAAATTATTTTTGGTGTAGTTTAGGAGAAATATTGATATCGTTAATTTTCAGAACACTAGTTATTGGGGACTAATATAATATTTTTTATCTTTAATAATTTTATCAATACTTTATAGAACATTAAGCAATTGTATTTTAGAGTTCTTTACCTTAGACATTCTCCAACTGGGTAAAATCTTTATGGATTACTTATGCATTCAAAATGTCTTTGGGGATTTTTAACTGTAGTCTTCTGTTGTACTCTTTTATAGAAAATATTCCAGTAATTTTAATAATAATATAAATATAATTTATTATATTATTAATTATATATAAATTATAAATAACATAAATAATAATATCTCAAAAAGTTGATTTAGGAAATATGCAATTAACACAGCCTACATCTCAACTGTGAATCAAATAGTAAACCAGAAGCTTAAATAAAGCAACAGTAATTGTGCCTTCAGAAAAAATAGGACATCATAAGATCCAATTTTGTGCTGATTATGCTTTTGAAGAATATATAAGCTCTGGGGTCTATGATGAGAAGTGGCTGAGGGCTTAACTATGGGCATTTTTAGAGATTAGCTAGTGGTCTCCTCTAAGTATGGTTTGGTTTATCTACTCTTCCAAATGAGAAACTTCTTCCCAAACTTGAGGCTTTTAGGCCATGTTGGGATATATTATCTTTCATATGCAGCCTTATTATCCTTTTTTTTTAACAAGTAAAAGTAAAGCAAAGGATGGTTTCTTTTTCTTCCTATGGGTTTGCACATAAGATAAAGATGATAATTGCTATTATGATTTTTTGCCGCACTCTTACGATCAAGTTTTGGTCTAAAAATCGGGACCATATAAATTTTAACCCCTTAGGAAATCAAAGATATGTAGCTATTTTAGAGACAGAATATCAAGTGCTAGTGAGAGAGCTTAGGGACTGCACATTTAGTCTTTGATTTATGTAGTTTAAACTTAAATAAGACTAAAAAATTCTTTTATAACTATTTTTTTAATTTCTTTATCTCTTGAGAAATGAAAAATGGTAGCACATTAACTGCCTTTTAATTACTTTTTGAAACCCTGATGAAGCATAATACTTTAAAACTCTTATTTAACATCAGCTTGCAGACTAAGATCATTAAATATTGTGTCATGAGATTGTAGTACTATTATTGTCTGTCCCTCGTTTATCACGTTATACTTTTTCTTTCTTTCTTTCTTTTTTTTTTAAAGTTTTTCTTAATGAGCACCTAATAACCTTCAGGCTGCCCTGCCCTTCTGGAACTAATGAGAAGAGAGCAAGGTGGAATATTAATAGGCTTAGCCTTCACATATAATACAATTTTGAAATGTTTATTTCTGCTTAACACCTGTGATTGGGTAGATCAGGTGACAGTCACTCTTCAGAATAGATCTACAGAGTAGTCAGGTCCCCGCAAGGCTCACCCTTAACCAGGGCTTTGGATCCCTAACGTGTCCGTCCTTCTCCCATTAATAAGTGTGAAGTATGGGCAATTGCTCTGTACTCAGGCCTTTTGGCAATGTCCTATTTTTCTGTCTTACTTAATTACAACAAAGTAAACATTTTTCTTCAGTAAAGAAGATTCTGTAGCTGGAAACCAGTGGTGGATAAAATAGCTTTTTGTTTCTATTTGTTGGAAAGAATGAAAATTTCATGCAGATGCAATGAGAAAGAACCTAGATAGTATAGATTTTTAACTAATCTGGAAGTTTGTTATATCCATGAAATTAGTTTGGAGTATAACTAAAACACATTATTTTGTTATAACAGGTATTTAGAAAGGCAGATAGAGCATTAAATGATGCCAAAAACAAAATAAAAGCATCTACAAAAGAAATCTGAAGGTTACACTTTGCAAATTGTCTAACACAGTAATCAAATGCAGTACAGCTTTGATATTTCATAAAAATATAATGGATGAGAAATGAATAGATTACCTGAAAAGAAGATGCTTTGCTAAGATAATTCTTGTATTATTACTATACTGAGGAATTGGGATTTCCTAATGAATATTTTCTAAAGTTATTTCAATTTATTTAATTAAATAAAATATCTCAGAGGCTGAGTTTAACTGATACTACTTTTTTCCCATCTCTGATAAAATTTATATCAAAAATTCTGTAGCACTTGGTTATATTAATTGCAAAGTTAGCAATGATTGTGCAAATTATAAAGTGTTTCCAAACTCATTCTTTATAAAAAACAATAATTAGTATGTATTATTATGTAAAATAATTATATAAAACATTTGGAGAAAAAAAGAACCTGTGTCACAAGTGCTAAATTTTCCTAATATGTGAAGTTGATATATGTCAGAATAATATGGCAAAGAGTCATTGACTAAAATAGACAGATAGACATCACAATGCAGACGGCAGTGTTTGTATCTCTTCTGTTCCTCTGATCCTCTTTCCCTATATTTTCTTTACCCCAGTCTGGATCTCAATATCTAAATATATATTCTTCTCATGTTATTGTGCTTTTATTTTGTAAGGGCAAACATCCTTTCAGGGCTCAATTCCAATGCAGACATAGTTTATAATATACAGTACAGTAGAACTCTACTGAGTACAGATAAAAATACTAAGAAAACACAAATATACAATTAAATGGTTGTAAAATCTCTGCTTTTCTAGTATTTTTGTTCCTTCTTTCTCTGGAATCATTTTTATTTTCTAATTCAAAGCTTCACATGACTCTTAAATGCACATCATAATCAAAATGATTAGATGTATAACTTCACATTAAGGGAGTCACAATTAAAGCATTATATAAAATTAAAGTAGGAAAGGGGTAAAAGCAAATAATGCACAAAAACAAAAAAGACATCGGTCCATAAATATTTTTTTTTTGTGTCAGAGTCCTAATATAGTGCTATCGTTTTATAAGTGAAACAAGGTGGATATTGGGTTTTAGCAAATGCGCTGAAAAAGAACCAATTTATAATATTTCCAATAACCTAAAACTGGAGTTGTGTACAGGTTAAAATTCTTGATAGTATCTGCGGAGTCTTTAGCACTGCTTTTTACGACAGGTGAAATATCCAACTAGACCAAGTGAATTAAGGGTACTAATATTGTAGTGTCATCATGTATAGATTGAATTAAAATGATAAAGGTTTACAGTGTACTAATAAGCCCCTTCCCCTTTAGATATTTATTGTTATTATTGTTTATCTTTAATACTTTTGATAAATTTTTAAAGATTTTTCTCCCTACTGATTAAGTGATATTTGAGATTATTTTACGTCCTTTTATTTTTACAAACTATATCTGACATCTGACATAATCAAGTGTTTAAAGTTGATAAATTTTAGGGCACATTCTTTTTCCTTCAAGCTGTAACACATACAGCAATATTTTTGTTTTCTCATTTGGATATTATTTTTCAATTTACTTTCAACCTAAAAAGTTTACTCAAACTCTTGATTTATTCTATGTTAAGCAATGTTGACTTATTAAAAGGTGTTATGCAGCATAAATAATTATGTTACCTGAAAAAAAAGAAAAAAGGTTGAATCACATTTTAAAATGTGACAGCCAGCCAGCACTAGCCAGGAGGATTTAACATTTTCCTGGCCGTGGGTTATATGACCATAAATTTTCTTTGCTTTTCAGCCTCACAACAATGCTGACCATTATGCTTTTTTTTTTTTTTTTTTCATTTGTGGCTCTCTTATGAATCCACAAATGCAGTCACTTTTCCACCTCTTCCATAGCTTTATCAAACTCTGTAGATGTTATGTTAGCACGTTCCAGAGCATCCTCATATACAGGTCAGCAAATTTCCTCCCCCCACCCTTTTTCTGGATATATGGTGTTGATGATTCATTAACTAACATCACGCTACCTCATGCCTGAAGGAAATTTACCTAACCCACATCATTTTCTCCTTAAGGTATATAAACTGCTTTCTTCCTCTTCAGAACACTAGATAGCACTTCAGCACTACATTTGGGGTCCATTTTAAAGATAGAATCATAAAAACACACACATGCACAAGTGTGAAAAATACGGCACTAAATAAATGGCAAATAGGACACTACTTTACAATTTGAAGCTGAAACATTAAGACAGAGTGTTGCCGTATTTGACTTTAGCTGGAAAAATGTGACTTGCATGACTCAAATATTTTGCCACTCTGCAAATGTCTGCAAATGACCACAAATGCCCATGAGTATTTGTTTTGAGGTAACAAACTTTGGTAAGCAGGTGGATCCATGAATAATGAGGATCTACCATAGTTTGATTAGACTGGAAGCCTAGACCAAATAATAATGTTTAAAAAGTGAGTCAAGTTGATTTGCTCTCCATAAACAGTTACATGAATTCAAGCCTCATTTGATAGTGTTTTATATAAGACAATTTTTCTTTTCAGTCTTTAAAATTAATGAAAATATTATACAAATGAAATAGTCCAGAATTTTAGATATTTTTATACAGAATTATAACCATATATGAATACTAAGGTTAACGACAGCAAGAAAAAATACTGGGATCTTCTTTTCATGTTTTATGAATGTAGGTACTTTACATTTAGCAACATTTGCCTTTTTTGGTTAACATTTCTGAGGTTTTGACAAAGTTACGCAGTCATGTGACCATATTCACAATCAAGATATAGAAGGGTTCCATCACCAGAAAAATTTCCCTGTGCCGTATTTTAGTGAACTCTCTCCTCCACAGCCCCATCATAGATCTGTTTTATGACTGTATAAATTTATCTTTTCTAGAACGTCAAACAAATGAAATCATAACCACATAGCCTCTTCAGTCTATCTTCACTTAGTATTATTTATTTCAAATCCATTTATGTTCTAACATCTATCAATCATTCATTCTTTTCATTTGCAGAGTAGTATATTATACCACATCCCACATCATCTTTATCCATTCATCAGTCAGTGGACACTTGGGCTGTTTCTATCATTTGGCTACTGTAGATAATGGTGCCATAAACATCAGGGTGCAGGTATTCCTCTGAATTACTACTTTTGTATACTTTGGGTAAATACCTAGTAGTGCAATTGCTGGATCATAGGATAGTTCTAATTTTAACTTTTTGAGGAAACTCCACACTATTTTCCAGAGTCACTGAACCAGTTTGCATTCCCACCAATACTGCAAGAGAGTTCCCCTTTCTCCACATCTTCACCAACACCTGTTGTTTTAAAAAAGAATGAAGCCTTACCATTTGCAATGACATGCATGGAAACAGAGATTATTATTCTAAGTGAAATAAATCAGTCAGAGAAAAATAAATACCATGTGATTTCACTCATATGGAATTTAAAGAACAAAACATGCGGGGTTCCTGGGTGGCCCAGTCAGTTGAGTGTCTGACTTGATTTCAGCTCAGGTCATGAATTCACGGTTCAGTTCACGAGTTTGAGCCCCACATCAGGCTTAGCCTTGACAGTGTGGAGCCTGCTTGGGATTCTGTCTGTCTGTCTCTGCCCCTTCCCTGTTCATTCTCTCTCTCTCTCTCTCTCTCTCTCTCTGTCTCTCTCTCAAAATAAATAAATTAACTTAAAAAAAGAGACAGCACATGAACATATGGGAAAGAGAGAGAGAGAGAGAGAGAGAGAGAGAGAGAGAGAGAAGCAAACCTGGAAACTGACTCTTAAGTCTAAGGAAGAAACTTGGAGGAGAGATGGGCAGAGGGAATGCATTAAATAGGTGATGGGTGTTAAAGAGGGCAGTAGTAGTGATGAGCACTGGGTGTTGTATGTAATTGATGAATCACTAAATTCTACACCTGAAACTAATATTACACTGTATGTTAACCAGCTTGAACCAATATAAGTAAAAACTTGATAAAGAAAAAATATATTTTTATACACTTTTGGGTTTGATTGCTAATATTTTGTTGAGCATTTTTGCATTTATGTTTATGACAGATAATGGTCTCTATTTTTCTTTTCTTATATGATAATGCTGGCTTCATAGAATGAGTTAGGAACTATTCTCCCTAATCTAAAGACATAGTAAAGAACTGTATAATTTCCTCTGCAAATATTCGGTAGGACTCACCAGCAAGCACATCTGGGTCTGGTGCTTTCTGTTTCAGAAGGTTATTAATTATTGATTCAATTTTTTAGCATATATAGGTATATTAATAAGGACTATTTTTTTCTTGTGTGAGTGTTGGCAGATTTTATCTTTCAAGTAATTGGTACACTTCACCTAGGTTATCAAATTTATGGGCATAGAATTGTTCATGGTATTTCTTTATCTTTTCAATGTCCATGGCATCTGAACTTTCCTTCTCTCTAAATAACTTCTTGTAACATGTATATGTTCTATAAATATTTGTGGCAACAAATTCTTTCAGCTGTGTTTGTTTGAAAACTCTTTGTTTTACCTTTACCTTTGAAGAATAATTTCACTCAGTACAGAATTCTAGGTTTGTGGGATTTTTTCCCCTCTCAATACATTAAATATTTCATTTCCCTTCTTGCTTGCATTATTCCTGAGAAGTCTGTGTAATTATTATCTTTGTTCTTCTATAGGTAACGTGTTTTTTGACTCTGTCTTCTTTCAGGATTTCCTCTTTATCTTTGATATTTTATAATTTGAAATTATAGGTCCAGTTTTTGTCTTTTTTTTGGTTTTTGTTTGTTTTTTCTGCTTTGCATTCTGTGAGCTCATTAGAACTATGACTTGAGATCTGACATTGATTTGGGGACATTCTTAGTTATTATTGTTTTAAGTATTTCTTGTGTACTGTTCCCTCTTCCTTCTCCTGGGATTTCCAGTATGTGTATATTACAACTTTTGTCGTTGCCCCACACTTCTTGGATTATTCCATTATTTCCATCATTGTTTTATCTGTTTTTTTAGCTTTGGAGGTTTCTTTTGATATATCAAACTTACAGATTCTATCCTCAGTTGTGTTCAGTTTACTAACAAGCCCATCAAAGATTTTTACTTCAGTGTTCATGTTTCTGATCTCTAACATTTCATTTTGGTTCTTTCTTAGGACCCCCCTTCCACCTTTCTGCTTACATTGCCATCTGTTCTTACGTGATGTCTACTTTATCCATTTGAGCCCTGAGAATATTAATCATAGTTGCTTTAAATTCCAGTTAGATAATTCCAACACCCTTTCCAGTTCTGATGCTTCTGTCTCTTCAAATTGTGTTTTTTGCCTTTTGGTCTTCCTTGTAAAATAAAAAAAAAAATTTGATAGCCAGATATAATGTAAAAGGAGCTGCTGTAAATAGACCTTTCATAACGTGGTGGTGATGTCAGAGGAAGGGAAGCTTTCTATAATTCTATGATTAGATCATGTCTTTTTGTGAGCTTATACCTCTGGACTGTGAAATTCACAGGTGCTTCTCAGTTTCCTTTCACCAACCACCCCAGCCACACTTTAGGAGGGACGGAATGACTAGTGTACTTTGGAGTTGAGTATTTCCCTTCTCTGACATAGAAGACTTGAGCTGGCTGGCCTTGGAAACTACCTTCCCTCAAGTCAATTAAAGTGATAAAGCCCCAGCAGGTTAGAGTCTAGTTGAATAGTTTTTCTTGAGGGCAGGACTGTTAAGAATAGAGTGTTCAAATATTCTGATGTATTTCAGAATGGTTCCTTTCCCTTTTCCCAGTGTGAAGCACAAGAAAATTTTCCTCCAGTATTTACTGTGAGAATCTAATCAAGGTCTTGGAAGCACAATGCACAAAAGGGTGGGAACTACTGATGACTGGGTCCCTATGTTGTTTTGAACTCTCAGAATTATCCGCGCTGAGCCTCCAGAAGTACACCAATTACGGTTTGGTTTTTCTTACCCTGGTACTGGTTCCCATGCAGTTACTGTCCATAAGTCTTTGCTCAAGTAAGCTGTCACTCCCTGTATTCGCCTGTCTAGCTAATTTTACAGGCTGCTATTTACCTTGGGTCCTTACTTGTTTTACAGCTCCAAGAAGAGTTTTTAATTTATCAGACTGCTCAGTTTTTTGTTTGTTTGTTTGTTTGTTTTTACTTATTGTTAGGAAGAGTGGTAACTTCCAAAGCTCCTTACATGTAAAACAAGAAACTGCCCTTCAAATATTTTCAAACTTTATTTTATGGTGTGTGTGTGTGTGTGTGTGTGTGTGTGTGTGTGTGTATTTGTCTTACTAAGCATAGATTTTGTTTTCTTTCTATGTCTGATGTCTGATTATTCCAGTTTGTGAATATTCATAGGTTTATTTCTATACTCTGTAGATGATGGCATGTACTATGTTGTTCCCTTGTAATTTTTTTTTTTTCTTTGAGCTGTTTACTCTCTTGGGAAATTATTTCGGAGAATTTTTAAGTTCTAGTTTTAAGACGATTTCCTCTAAAGGATAACCCTTTGCAATGTTAGGCACCAGGGAGCCTTACCTGTCAGGTATTTTATACTTAATTCTGGATTTTATTTTTAACACCTAGATAACATATATTTGGTCTGCAAATGCAGGTAAAGATGAGCTTTTTGCGTTAACTTCTCTGATATTAATTTTACCCTCCAGCTTTGCTTATTGCCATGGTAACTTTTATATCAGTTCTCTTGGGGTAGCAGCTCAAGAAAATATATTTCAGTTTCAGAATGCATGGAGGGTGTTTCCTTTTGATGTTTCTGCCTTATTTAGAAGGGTCATCCACATTGTAGTGGTACTGGAATTTGTCTATGTCTCCCATTTTAGACAAAGCCAGGGAAACTAAAGTTCAATTTTTATAAGACTTGGCAAATACCATCAAAACAAAATCTGCTTCTGAGTTCCCATTTCACTGAGATTTTAACTTGATATTTTCCTAATGTCTTTCAAGAACTTTGGTATTTTTATGGATATTTTTGGCATCTCATTCTGTATTTTTTTTTTAGTTTTTTAGTTTTGGTTAGAGTGTCAGAGAGGATACCTGAACAACTATGTTGCTAGAAATAAACTCCTTTCCAAAGATTTTAATTCTTCTTTAGCTTGTACACTAAGAGCCACATGCATTCACTATGTCACTAATGTTTTCCAGATTCATAAATACTGTTTCTTAAAGTGTTTTAAGACACTTTTTCTTCTAATTTTTCAGATTTACTATGCTGTAATATCCTGATATTTCTTATTATGACATTCTGTGTATCTCAGTTTCTTAAATCCCATTTTTGTCTTTCATGCAGTCCTTTATGTGAAATCAAACTGTTAGTTTCTTCACCAATATATTTTTTTTTCTTTAGAAAGGGCAGAAGTGACCTACACATTTTGAGTTCTTAACTTTCTTAGATATATTTAGTATGTTCTCAAATTTGAGAATATTACTCCATATAAATTCTAGAATAATATTTTCTCATTTTTATGGGATTAGCCCATCATAAATTTGTGAATGTACTTTCCAATATTGCTGATAGGAATCTGATGCCAATTTGTTACTTACACCTTTGCCAGTAGCTTTTATTCTTCAAGGAGGAGAATTCTGTTATTTTCAGCATTAGGACTCATTTGCTATACACGATGCAGCTATATGTGAACATTTTTCATTTATTTTACCTATTAACCTGTAAAATCAGTTTTTACAGATCAGATAATAAAAATACTGTTTTAAGTGCCCATGTCCCTTACCCTTCTCCTATCCTGTATTTTTCATTTTGTTTTCTAGAAACTTACCTCACAGTTGGCAAGGGGGACAAGCAGTTATTTGTCATTACTTTTCTAACTTGTGGAGTTAGAAGTTTGGATTAATGACTTTTACTTATCTTCTTTTTTAATATACTCATTAAAAGCTATTAAGCTCTATTTTAGCTGCATCACAAAATTTGATACAGTACATCTCCATTTTCATATCATTTAACTATTTTCATTTCAAAATATTTTCTGAGTTATTTTTTCATCTATGGGTCATCTAGAGGTATTTTCACTTAATTTCCCTTTTTTTCTGGCAAATTTTCTGTCCTATTTACTATATTCTGTATCATTATAGTTTTTTTTTTTTTTTAATTTTTTTTTCAACGTTTATTTATTTTTGGGACAGAGAGAGACAGAGCATGAACGGGGGAGGGGCAGAGAGAGAGGGAGACACAGAATCGGAAGCAGGCTCCAGGCTCCGAGCCATCAGCTCAGAGCCCGACGCGGGGCTCGAACTCACGGACCGCGAGATCGTGACCTGGCTGAAGTCGGACACCTAACCGACTGCGCCACCCAGGCGCCCCTCATTATAGTTTTTAAAACATGTTATGACTTATTTTATCATTCAGTTTATGATCTCTTTTTGAAAAAATTCCATGTGCATTTGAGCATAATATAGTCAGTATCTGTTGCAAAATGTCAAATAGGTAAGTCATATTGTTCAGACCACGTTTCCCTTGTGGAAGATGTACAGAATAACTGAATCGACTGAATTTTCTGAAAGGTTCTATTGTGACTTTCCTTTATTTCAGTTTTGCCCTTCCACCTAGGGATAGTTCTTACTCCTGGTGTGTGTGCCCTGATGCCTGAAGGATGTGCTTCAATCTCATCTTTTATGGATTTCGAAATGAAATGGATAGATCAAAGTGATTGTAGCTTGGCTGGATTTTGAACTCAAATTTTATCGTCTTTACTCCCTAAGAGCTACTCATATTTCTACTATTGCCACACAGCTACTGTTTTCTTTGGGGGTTCTGGAAATTTACACCATGAGCGTGTGCAATTTAGGATTAAGTCAATGATGTGAAGATTTTTGTGATGATTTTTGTGTCCACTTTTTGTGGTTCTCTCATTTCCAGCCCTGGACTCTGACTTTTGTCATCATAGTCCTGTAAGCCTATAGCTTTTTGCCAATACTCTGTTTTCTATTTATTGGTATTAGAAATTTTCCCTTGGGCAAAAATTAAAATCAGGTTGAAAGTAATAATCATCTCATGATTTTCCTTATTCTAGAGGATAATGGAACCTCAAGTGCTGGCTGAGCTGATAGCACTTCAAGCCTTTCTAGTGAAAGGTTTAATCTTCTAGAAGTGACATCTATCATGGGTAGCATTAGGAGTCCTTGGCATCCTTTTAATATTTTATTTTTCTTTTATAGTTCTATTTTGAGTATCTTCCCCTTTCTATATAATAATACTAGCTGATACTTATGGAAAGTTTTTTTTTTCTTACTATAGGTTAAGCCCTCTTATAAGCCCTTTAAGGATGAACTTATTTTACCTTTGTAAAGACCTTATAAATTTAATGCTATGATTATACCTTATTGTAAGAATATGGAAACTGAAGTACAAACAGAGTAAGTAATCTGTTCAACATCCGAGAGCTAGAACTCAAGGGGTCTGAATTTGAACCTATAAGTATGTCTCCAGAGTGCTCATTTTTAAGCACAGCATTTATATGTCTACCATATACCCTTGATAAGTATTAATAAATGAATGTATGCATGGATAGATAAAGTGTCAAAAATAATCTTCCCTGCATTTAAAATAAGTAAAATGGAGACTCTGACAAACACACGGAAAATACCCTGTGATGATGAATACAGAGATTGGAGGTATGCAGTCGCAATTCAAGGAATGCCAAAAATTGCCATCAGATGCTCAGAATCTGCTAAGAGGTACAAAGGATATCTTTGCAAGGTCTAATGGTTTGCCTACAGCTTTGTTTTGGAGTTTCAGCTTCTAAGACTGTGGGAAAATGAACTTCTGCTGTTTTAAGCTAGCCAATTTATGATATTTTGGTAGGTCATTCCCAAGAAGCTAATACACTAATAACGATTTTATTAAATCTTACTACAAAAATGCATAACTGAACACTTACAACTATACTTTGAATCTACTAATTCATGAATCATTGTAATATTTAGAAAGATATATTAGAAATAGGAAGAAGTCCTAAATAATTACGGGAGTCTTTGTAATTGAAACTATGTATTTATGGGGCGCCTGGGTGGCTCAGTCGGTTAACCGTCCGACTTTGGCTCAGTTCATGATCTCACCATTAGTGAGTTTTAGCCCCTCATCGGGCTCTGTGCTGACAGCTCAGAGACCGGAGCCTGCTTCAGATTCTGTGTCTCCCTCTGTCTCTCTGCTCCTCCCCTGCTCACATTCTGTCTCTCTCTCTTAAAAATAAATAAATACTTTGGGGCGCCTGGGTGGCGCAGTCGGTTAAGCGTCCGACTTCAGCCAGGTCACGATCTCGCCGTCCGTGAGTTCGAGCCCCGCGTCGGGCTCTAGGCTGATGGCTCAGAGCCTGGAGCCTGTTTCTGATTCTGTGTCTCCCTCTCTCTCTGCCCCTCCCCCGTTCATGGTCTGTCTCTCTCTGTCCCAAAAATAAATAAACGTTGAAAAAAAAAAATAAATAAATAAATACTAAAAAAGAAGAAACTATGTATTTAACCACAGCTACTACACTGAGATGCATCATTCCCAGAGTATATATATTTTAATGGATACATATATATATATATATATATATATATATATATAAACATATACATTGTTTTCTATAGAAAAAGAAACAGAATTTTTCTATTTCTAATAAGCAACATTATTTTCCTCAGAATTCGTGATTTGGATAAATCATGATTAGAAAACCAAAACAAGGTAATTGCATTTTTTGTACAAAATAATGTGTTCATCACAGAATTTAACATCTTCTAAGAATTTGTAAGAGAAGGAAATACAAAATGAGAGATTTAGAGCTACCATACAGAGATCAGATACAGTATTTGACTTATATCTGGCTTGTGAAATTATTTTAGAGTAATAATTTACTAACTTTCACACACACACACACACACACACACACACAATTAATAGCATCATTGTCTTTCATGGGAAAAGTAAGCAGTGCTAAATTTATTTGAACATTGGCAGTACTAAATTTATTTATTTGAACTTGGGGCACATTCAGACCTGGTAAGGATGCTTTTCTTACTAAAAAAAATCATGTGGGGCGCCTGGGTGGCTTAATCGGTTAAGCATCCAAGTTTGGCTCAGGTGTGGTTCATAAGTTCATCCCCATGTCCAGCTCTGTTCTGACAGCTCAGAGCCTGGAGCCTGCTTCAGATTCTGTGTCTCCCTCTCTCTCTGCCTGCCTCTCTCTCTCTCTCTCTCTCTCTCTCTCTCTCTCTCACACACACACACACACACACAAATAAATAAACATTAAATTTTTTTAAAAAAGGAAAAAAAATCTTGTTTCAACTTACGATACTGAAGAAGCCATTGGTCATCTGAAATCCAAATATAATGTGCCAACCTGTATTTCTACTTGCTCAATCTGACAACTGTAGGTTGAAGCAGAATGAAATCCATGCATTTGAGGTCAGCACGATGAGATTGAGACTGAATGAGAAGGGTAAGAAAAGGGAATAGACAAACCTGGAGAAAGTTACAGTGATTGGAACAGAGTTCTGAGGGCAATTTTAAGGCATTTAACTATAGTCTAAACATGAAGAAATCATTGAAAAATTGTGAGAGTGGCATAATCCCATTAATGTGTGAAAAATAATTATAGCTGCTAGATTAAATGAATAATTGTGATTATTTGAAATGATAAATTTAAGAGAAGTGTATTCGGAAAAAAATATCCTAAAGGAGTAGACAATTGAAGGGAGTTTTGAGAAAAAGTTACATGCAAGTAAATGATGTGCTAAATATTAATTGTGTCCTAATAATCAAGTTGTAAGGAAGACAACTTTGTAGTAGAGGTCAGAGAACGTTATTTATACCCAAATATTTACAGAGATAAGGTAAACAAAAAAAGTTAAGAAATTAATCACAATAGTAAATTAAATTAGCAGAGGATGGATTAGAACACTTTAGCAATTTGTAGAAATTTCAAATAAGACAACTCAACACTACAGAAGACCAGGAACTGGCAATAGACGTTGTTTTAGTTTGCAAAGGCTGTCATAACAAAGTACCACCAACTGGGTACGGAAATTTATTGTCTCTCAGCTCTGGAGGCAAGATTTCTAAGATCAACGTGTCATTTTGAGGTTAATTAGCAAGCTTAGTTCATTGTGAGGACTCTGAGAGAACCTCTTCTTTTTTTAAAAATTTTTTTAACGTTTTATTTATTTTTTGAGACAGAACGAGACAGAGCATGAACGGGGGAGGGGCAGAGAGAGGGAGACACAGAATCGGAAGCAGGCTCCAGGCTCTGAGCCATCAGCCCAGAGCCTGACGCGGGGCTCGAACTCACGGACCGCGAGATCGTGACCTGAGCTGAAGTCGGACGCTCAACCGACTGAGCCACCCAGGCGCCCCGAGAGAACCTCTTCTTGTTTGAGTTATTTTAACACACAGTAACTTTTGATCTACTTGTCTCTCTTTTTTTAAGTTTTTATTTAAATTCCAGTTAGTTAACATACAGTGTAATTAGTTTCAAGTGTAGAGGATTCAGCACTTCCATACATCACCCAGTGCTAATCAGGACAAGTGCCCTCCTTGATCCTCATCACCTATTTAACCCATCCCCCACCCCCTCCCCTCTGGTAGCCATCAGTTTGTTCTCTACAGTGAAGAGACAGTTTGCCTCCATCTCTCTTTTTTTTTCCTTTTGTTCATTTGTTTTGTTTTGTTTTGTTTTTTAAATTCCACATAGGAGTGAGGTCATATGGTATTTGTCTTTTCTGATTGACCTAATTTGCTTAGCATTATACTCTCTAGCTCTATCCATGTCATTGTAAATGGCAAGATTTCATTCTTTAATGCCTTTCTCCTAGGTTCTGGTGGTTTGACAGCAATTGTTGACGTTCCTTTTAAAACCTCACCCAGATCTTTGCCCTTCACCTTCACATAGTGTTCTCCCTGACTGTGTTTCTGTGCCCAATTTCATTATATAAGGACACCAGTCATATTGGAGTAGAATAGATGAAACCTCAACTAAATGTTGCTACAGCAACCCTATTCCCAAATGAGGTCACATTCTGAGGTACTGGGGGTAGAACTTAACATATGAATCTTGGGAGGACACACTTTAACCCATAAAAGGCACTTATACAAAATAACAGGCAAGACATTTTATAACTGGCTATTTTTAAAACAATCTTATATGAAAATTGTGTAGTACTAATTCTGTCATATTCCTTTTTTTCTAACTCTAATTTTATTATTTTAAACATTTTCGTGTAAAATATCATGTAATCTACCCATCACTTCTATATGGGAAGTGTCATTTCCTAATTTTACACATAAAATTGAGGGGGTATCTGGGTGGCTCAGTTGGTTAAGTGTCTGACTCTTCTTTTCAGCTCAGGTCATGATCTCATGGTTCAAGGGTTCAAGCCCCACATCAGGCTCTGTGCTGACAGCGTGGAGCCTGTTTGGGATTCTCCCTCTGTCTCTCTTTCTCCCCACCTCTCTCTGCTACTCATGCTTCTCATGCACGCTCTTTCTCTCTCTCTCAAAATAAATCAGTAAACTTAAAAAATACACGTAAAACTGAGACTTTAAATGGGAAAATAACTTAGTTAAGCTTTTTCAGCTAGTGAGTGACAGAATCCTCATTTCAACCCTAAATTGCTAGTGTCCAAAATCTGTTTGGATCATTAAGTGAACGTTTTATGGAGAGTGAAGGGAATTTCAGGAAGCTTAAGGCACATGACGGTTTTCATTGTGAAAATATAAAAACTACAACAATTTGTAATGTCAAAAATAGTCTTTAAAAATAATATTTCTATAATCTCAGTAATTCACTTTAATATTATTATATTTATGTAAAACTTCACATACCTGGCTCTTTTCCTTGTCTAGTTGTCATAACTTTTATTCAGAATATTTAAGTAGTATTTTCCTTTTACTTCAGTTTTCAGTTTCCACTAGTGATGGTTATCAATGAACTCATTTCTTCCCCATTTTAAGACCAATTACCAGTTTCCTTCAGTGCTGTCTTGAAATTGTGTACTTTATTTTCTATTCCAGCAGCTCTGAAATTTAAGGGAACTGAAGGAATCTGTCAAATACTCACACCTAGTGACAGACAATGAACTGGTTATCATCAATTCTTCCTGGTTTTTCAAGAAGACATAAAAAGGGGAGAAAAGAAGATTTATTTTGTTACCCTTTCCTGATGAGAATGGATCCTCTCCGTATTAATTCTATACTTAGAATCTAAGTTCAATTGGATGTCACTGAAAAACACCATCAGTTTAATTGACTATAGAACATTTCCTTAAATCTGGCAAGTAATAGAGGCTCAGATATGACAGACAGGCTTCCTTTACAGAGCTGTTCCCAATGCAGCAAGTAAGCCTCAATGAGACAGGTTTTTGTTTGTTTATTTGTTTGTTTGTTTTTACTTTTTTTTTCATTGCAACAGAACTCAGGAAAATAAGAAACATTACATTATTGACTGAGAGAAAGGTGGTGAATGTTTAGGACATTTAATTAAAGAGATAAAATGGATTTTAAGAAAAATGATTAATTTAGACTGGACTGTTATGTATCTTTTAAGGTAATGATTTAATGTAATTTTCTGTATGGATTTAAAAATTATCTTAACACTGTTTAATCTGTTTTATATGCAGATATAGGTATTCTTCATAAAATACTGTTTGATAATTACTGTTTTCAAACTTTAAATATGATTCTGGAATATTTTTAAATGGAAAGAAACTCTAATGCACTTCAATAAAAATAAATATACTTACAAATAAAAACATACTTACAAATAAAAGGGATTCTACTACCATAGCATAGATGAAATATAATACTATTTTATTAAAATATAATAAAATTCTAGAAAAAAGAATTCAGGGATAAAAGTAAAATTCATAATAAAAGAAGACATATATATAGGATGGCAATACATTTGTTTTTCCAGAATTATGACTTATATCAGTTCTTCCATCATGCCTTCTGCTTTTATAATTGTCCGGGTTATTGTATTCTTAGTGCAGTATTATGTATATTATAATGAATTATTGTAGTAAAATAAACTGTGATAGTATGGAGACACTGCCATTCTGTACATTTTCCTTCTGTTGTCTGCTCTAATTGCATATGAAACGCATTTGCAGTGAGTTTGCAGTGAGTGCATTATACTCAGAATAATAGTTGACTACCTCTGATAGAGAACTCCAGGCTCAATGTTATTACACCTACCTTTCAAGCATAATATGCAGGGCATTTGAGAAAATATCAAAGTGTTCTTGGGATTGGAGTGGCCAGGGAGAGACAATTAATTTTGGTTTCAGAGGGTGGTGGAGATGTATTTGATACTGTCATATCTGCCAGCCTTGTGGTGAAACAGCCGGTTGTGCCAACTTGACTAGATATCTGGGAAATGACATTGTGTTGTAAATATAATATATATTTGAAATAAAGGATGAGCAATCTTGCTGCAGAGTTTGTTGAGCATAATATGAACTCCTTTACGGCGATAGTTATACCATTTATTGTAAGCTGTGTATTTAAACGTATTTCCTTATGTTATTTGGTATTTTTTTTTACCTTCCACAATTATCCACTTACCCGGCACAATTATAACAACAAAACAAAATAGAACTGTATATTTAATAAACAAATCAGGTGCTGAAATTTTATTTTATAAGAATGTTGATGGGGTGCTTGGGTGGTTCATTCAGTTAAGCACCCGACCTCGACTCAGGTCGTGATCTCACAGTTCATGAACTCTGTGCATCCAGCTCTGTGCTGACAGCTCAGAGCCTGGAGCCTATTTCAGATTCTGTGTCTCCCTCTCTTTCTGCCCCTTTCCCACTCCGACTGTCTGTCTGTCTGTCTGTCTCTCTCAAAAGTAAACAAACATTAAAAACGTTAAAAAAAAAAGAGTGTTTATAAACTGGAAATTGTGGAAATTGTGGGTATTTCTGCACCATTAAAATAGGGGGAGGATTGTAGTGATATCACTGATTACACTAAACTCAGATGATTCAAACCTACTAAGGCACCTAAATCTAATCTTAGTAATTTTAAGAAGCATTTCCAGAAGAGGGTGATTTAGTCATATATGGCTTTGAAGGAACACCTACATGAATTATCTGGAATTCTGCACAGGAGATTTGTCTTTATTCATTTATTTAATAGTTTATTTGCATCAGTGTGGAAACCTGGGTATGCATTTTATGATTTGGCTATAATCCAATACTACTTTATTTTGTTGCTCAGATTGCTCCAAGTTTGGTCACTGGGATCTCTTTTACTTGGCTTCTGTGTCCCTTTGACATACCCCATTATTACAGTTTCTTTTGTTATTTGTTTGTTTTGTTTGTTTATATTTTTAGACTCCCTAATTTCTGTCACTACAAAATATTCCAGGCTCATCTTACTTATTTCTTGCCTCAGTTCTAGAATCAGCTACTTCTCCAAGATGCGCCCTGATTTGTTTTATTGGAGAATGCTTTAAAAACAAATATCTCAGGGCAGCCCATAAACTGTTGCTACCACAGTGTTGTTTCTTTTAGGACTCTAAACTGATAGGGCAAGGAAATGTAGGAATGTATACTGACCTGTATATACACACATCTATAAATATTTCTTGATGTTAACATCTGGGTCTATATTGAGCTAAAAATAAGTTTACACTGATCTCTCCAACTCTAATCCATAATCATATGATGATGATTATTATCATAATATGATTATTATTATTAACTCATACCTCATGAGATACAACTTTATCTAGTAGAGTGCAATCTTTATGTGCATTTGAATTTGTTTTACTTCTGGAAGTCTCCTCTAATATCTAAAATTACTCAGGTGAACCCCTTTAGTGAAGTTGTTTTATTTATAATACTGGTGGATTCCTTTCTAACAGTCCACCTTTCTTCCTGGGATTCCGTGACCTCCTAATTAAAAATGTTTATAATTGTATACATTAAAGCTGTCTGGCACTGTAAGGTTCTATGAGTTTTAATATATTTATAGTACCATGTATCCACCATTACTGTATTGTACTGAGTAGTCTAACCACCTTAAAAATCTCCTGTACTCGGACAGCTTGGTGGTTCAGTTGGTTCAGTATCTGACTCTTGATTTTGGCTCAGGTCATGATCCCAGGGTCATGGGATCGAGCCTTGCATTGTGCTTCCTGCTGACTATGGACCCTGCTTAAGATTTTCTCTCTCTGTCTCTCTGTCTCTCTGTCTCTCTCCCTTTATCTCTTCCTGTTCCCCTCTCTCCCACTCATGCTCTCTCTCTCTATAAAATAAAATAAAATAAAATAAAATAAAATAAAATAAAATAAATCCCCCATACTTCACCTATTCAGTCCTTGCACCTCACACCAAACCCATGGCAACCACAATTTTTTTTACCAGCCTACTACCTTCTGCCCTCCAAAATTTCTGATGAGAAAGCTACTAATAATATTTGAGAGAGGATCTCTTTTATTTGTGAATTGTTTATCTGTTGTTGCTTTCAAGCTTCTCTTTGTCTTTGGCTATTGGCAAATTTATCATAATGTCCCTCAGTGTATGTCTCTGAGACGTACACATACATGTGTATGTATTCACATACATCCTGCTGGGAGTTTATTGAGTTTCTTGGATGTTTATGTTCTTCTTTCATCCAGTTTGGGAAGTTTTCAACCTTCATTTCTTCAAATAAACTCTTGGCCCCTTTCTCTCTCTTTTCTTCTCTCTTCTTGGGACTCCCAGAGTACATAAGTTGGTCCACTTGTTGCTGTTCTTAAGGTTCCTTATGTTATGTTCATTCTTCTTTTATTGGTTTTTGTTTCTCACTACCATGTTTGTAATTGTTTCCTATTTGTTGCACTCATTCTCTTTTTTTTCTTGTTTTTCTGCTTTCTCTAGTATTAGTTGACTTCATATGATTCCATACTGTCCTGTTCTAGCTTATCAATCACGTTTTTTTTTTTTATTTTTTTAATTAGCACTTATACTCTAGAGTTTGCAGTATATATTTACAGCTAATCTACATGCACTTTCAAATAACTTGTATCACTTTACTGAGAGTAGAGGTACCTTAAAACTGAGTAGTCACAATTTCTTTCTTCATCAACCCTTACAAAATTTCTCTCATTTTATTTATCCATTTATTTCACTATAATCATCTAGTATATTATTGCTACTAATGCTTTATTTTTTTTAATTTTTTAATTTTATTTTTTTAAGAAATTTATTGTCAGATTGGTTTCCATACAACACCCAGTGCTCATTGCAAAAGGTGGCCTCATCAATCCCCATCAACCCTCAGTTTGTTCTCAGTTTTTAAGAGTCTCTTATGCTTTGGCTCGCTCCCACTCTAACCTCTTTCCTTCCCCTCCCCCATGGGTTTCTGTTAAGTTTCTCAGGATCCACATAAGAGTGAAAACATATGGTATCTGTCTTTCTCTGTATGGCTTCTTTCACTTAGCATCACACTCTCCAGTTCCATCCACGTTGCTACAAAGGGCCATATTTCATTCTTTCTCATGGCCACGTAGTACTCCATTGTGTAGATAAACCACAATTTCTTTATCCATTCATCAGTTGATGGACATTTAGGCTCTTTCCATAATTTGGCTATTGTTGAGAGTGCTGCTATGAACATTGGGGTACAAGTGCCCTTATGCATCAGTACTCCTGTATTCCTTGGGTAAATTCCTAGCAGTGCTATTGCTGGGTCATAGGGTAGGTCTATTTTAAATTTTTTGAGGAACCTCCACACTGTTTTCCAGAGTGGCTGCACCAGTTTGCATTCCCACCAACAGTGCAAGAGGGTTCCCGTTTCTCCACATCCTCTCCAGCATCTATAGTCTCCTGAATTGTTCAGTTTGGCCACTCTGACTGGTGTGAGGTGATATCTGAGTGTGGTTTTGATTTGTACTTCCCTGATGAGGAGTGACGTTGGGCATCTTTTCATGTGCCTGTTGGCCATCGGGATGTCTTCTTTAGAGAAGTGTCTATTCATGTTTTCTGCCCATTTCTTCACTGGGTTATTTGTTTTTTGGGTGTGGAGTTTGGTGAGCTCTTTATAGATTTTGGATACTAGCCCTTTGTCCGATATGTCATTTGCAAATATCTTTTCCCATTCTGTTGGTTGCCTTTTAGTTTTGTTAGTTGTTTCCTTTGCTGTGCAGAAGCTTTTTATCTTCATAAGGTCCCAGTAGTTCATTTTTGCTTTTAATTCCCTTGCCTTTGGGGATGTGTCAAGTAAGAGATTGCTACGGCTGAGGTCAGAGAGGTCTTTTCCTGCTTTCTCCTCTAGGGTTTTGATGGTTTCCTGTCTCACATTCAGGTCCTTTATCCATTTTGAGTTTATTTTTGTGAATGGTGTGAGAAAGTGGTCTAGTTTCAATCTTTTACATGTTGCTGTCCAGTTCTCCCAGCACCATTGTTAAAGAGACTTTTTTTCCATTGGATGTTCTTTCCTGCTTTGTCAAAGATGAGTTGGCCATACGTTTGTGGGTCTAGTTCTGGGGTTTCTATTCTATTCCATTGGTCTATGTGTCTGTTTTTGTGCCAATACCATGCTGTCTTGATGATGACAGCTTTGTAGTAGAGGCTAAAGTCTGGGATTGTGATGCCTCCTGCTTTGGTCTTCTTCAAAATTACTTTGGCTATTCGGGGCCTTTTGTGGTTCCATATGAATTTTAGGATTGCTTGTTCTAGTTTTGAGAAGAACGCTGGTGCAATTTTGATTGGGATTGCATTGAATGTGTAGATAGCTTTGGGTAGTATTGACATTTTGACAATATTTATTCTTCCAATCCATGAGCATGGAATGTTTTTCCATTTCTTTATATCTTCTTCAATTTCCTTCATAAGCTCTATAGTTTTCAGCATACAGATCTTTTACATCTTTGGTTAGATTTATCCCTAGGTATTTTATGCTTCTTGGTGCAATTGTGAATGGGATCAGTTTCTTTATTTGTCTTTCTGTTGCTTCATTATTAGTGTGTAAGAATGCAACTGATTTCTGTACATTGATTTTGTATCCTTCGACTTTGCTAAATTCATGTATCGGTTCTAGCAGACTTCTGGTGGAGTCTATCGGATTTTCCATGTATAATATCATGTCATCTGTAAAAGGTGAAGGCTTAACTTCATCTTTGCCAATTTTGTTGCCTTTGATTTCCTTTTGTTGTCTGATTGCTGATGCTAGAACTTCCAACACTATGTTAAACAACAGTGGTGAGAGTGGATATCCCTGTCGTGTTCCTGATCTCAGGGAAAAAGCTGTCAGTTTTTCCCCATTGGGGATGATGTTAGCTGTGGGCTTTTCATAAATGGCTTTTATGATCTTTAAGTATGTTCCTTCTATCCTGACTTTCTTGAGGGTTTTTATTAAGAAAGGATGCTGAATTTTGTCAAAGGCCTTTTCTGCATCGATTGACAGGATCATATGGTTCTTATCTTTTCTTTTATTAATGTGATGTATCACATTGATTGCCTTGCGAGTGTTGAACCAGCCCTGCATCCCAAGAATGAATCCCACTTGATCATGGTGAATAATTCTTTTCATATGCTGTTGAATTCGATTTGCTAGTATCTTGTTGAGAATTTTTGCATCCATATTCATCAGGGATATTGGCCTGTAGTTCTCTTTTTTTAATGGGTCTCTGTCTGGTTTAGGAATCAAAGTAATACTGGCTTCATAGAATGAGTCTGGAAGTTTTCCTTCCCTTTCTATTTTTTGGAATAGCTTGAGAAGGATAGGTATTATCTCTGCTTTAAACATCTGGTAGAACTCCCCTGGGAAGCCATCTGGTCCTGGACTCTTATTTGTTGGGAGATTTTTGATGACTGATTAAATTTCTTCACTCGTTATGGGGTCTTCAAGCTTTCTATTTTCTCCTGATTGAGTTTTGGAAGTGTGTGGGTGTTTAGGAATTTGTCCATTTCTTCCAGATTGTCTAGTTTGTTGCATATAATTTTTCATAGTATTCCCTGATAATTGTTTATATCTCTGAAGGATTGGTTGTAATAATTCCATTTTCATCCATGATTTTATCTATTTGGGTCATCTCCCTTTTCTTTTTGAGAAGCCTGGCTAGAGGTTTGTCAATTTTGTTTATTTTTTCAAAAAACCAACTCTTAGTTTCGTTGATCTGCTCTACAGTTTTTTTTAGATTCTATATTGTTTATTTCTGCTCTCATCTTTATTATTTCTCTTCTTCTCCTGGGTTTAGGCTGTCTTTGCTGTTCTGCTTCTATTTCCTTTAGGTGTGCTGTTAGATTTTGTATTTGGGATTTTTCTTGTTTCTTGAGATAGGCCTGGATTGCAATGTATTTTCCTCTCAAGACTGCCTTCGCTGCGTCCCAAAGCATTTGGATTGTTGTATTTTCATTTTCGTTTGTTTCCGTATATATTTTAATTTCTTCTCTAATTGCCTGGTTGACCCACTCATTCGTTAGTAGGGTGTTCTTTAACCTCCATCCTTTTGGAGGTTTTCCAGATTTTTTCCAGTGGTTGATTTCAAGCTTCATAGCATTGTGGTCTGAACGTATGCATGGTATGATCTCAATTCTTGTATACTTATGAAGGGCTGTTTTGTGACCCGGTATGTGATCTATCTTGGAGAATGTTCCATGTGCACTCGAGAAGAAAGTATATTCTGTAGCTTTGGGATGCAGAGTTGTAAATATATCTGTCAAGTCCATCTGATCCAATGTATCATTCAGGGCCCTTGTTTCTTTAATGACCGTGTGTCTAGATGATCTATCCATTTCTGTAAGTGGAGTGTTAGAGTCCCCTGCAATTACCACATTCTTATCAATAAGGTTCCTTATGTTTGTAATTGTTTTATATATTTGGGGGCTCCTGTATTCAGTGCATAGACATTTATACTTGTTAGCTCTTTCTGACGGATAGACCCTTTGATTATTATATAATGCCCTTCTTCATGTCTTGTTACAGCCTTTAATTTAAAGTCTAGTTTGTCTGATATAAGTATGGCTACTCCAGCTTTCTTTTGGCTTCCAGTAGCATGATAAATAGTTCTCCATCCCCTTACTCTCAATCTAAAGGTGTCCTCAGGTCTAAAATGAGTCTCTTGTAGACAGCAAATAGATGGGTCTTGTTTTTTTATCCATTCTGATACCCTATGTCTTTTGGTTGGTGCATTTAGTCCGTTTACATTCAGTGTTATTATAGAAAGATAGGGGTTTAGAGTCATTTTGATGTCTGTAGGTTTCATGCTTGTAGTGATGTCTCTGGTACTTTGTCTCACAGGATCCCCTAGGATCTCTTGTAAAGCTGGTTTAGTGGTGATGAATTCCTTCAGTTTTTGTTTGTTTGGGAAGACCTTTATCTCTCCTTCTATTCTAAATGACAGACTTGCTGGATAAAGGATTCTCGGCTGCATATTTTTCCTATTCATCACATTGAAGATCTCCTGCCATTCCTTTCTGGCCTGCCAAGTTTCAGTAGAGAGATCGGTCACGAGTCTTATAGGTCTCCCTTTATATGTTAGAGCATGTTTATCTCTAGCTGGTTTCAGAATTTTCTCTTTATCCTTGTATTTTGTCAGTTTCACTATGATATGTCTTGCAGAAATCGATTCAAGTTACGTCTGAAGGAGTTCTCTGTGCCTCTTGGATTTCAATGCCTTTTTCCTTCCCCAGATCCGGGAAGTTCTCAGCTATTATTTCTTCAAGTACACTTTCAGCACCTTTCCCTCTCTCTTCCTCCTCTGGAATACCAATTATGCGTATATTATTTCTTTTTAGTGTATCACTTAGTTCTCTAATTTTCCCCTCCTACTCCTGGATTTTTTTATCTCTCTTTTTCTCAGCTTCTTCTGTTTCCATAATTTTGTCTTCTACTTCACCTATTCTCTCCTCTGCCTCTTCAACCTGAGCCGTGGTTGTCTCCATTTTATTTTGCAGCTCATTAATAGCATTTTTTAAGCTCCTCCTGGCTGTTCCTGGGTCCCTTGATCTCTGTAGCAAGAGATTCTCTGCTGTCCTTTATACTGTTTTCAAGCCCAGCAATTAATATTATGATTATTATTCTAAATTCACTTTCTGTTATATTGCTTAAATAGTTTTTGATCAGTTCGTTAGCTATCGTTACTTCCTGGAGTTTCTTTTGAGGAGAATTCTTCTGTTTCTTCATTTTGGATAGTCCCTGGAGTGGTGTGAGACTGCGGGGCCCTTCCCCTGTACTGTCTTGACTAACTTGCGTTGGTGTGTGGGGCCGCAGTCAGACCTGATGTCTGCCCCCAGCCCACTCTGGGTCCACAGTCAGACTGGTGTGTGCCTTCTCTTCCCCTCTCCTAGGGGCGGGATTCACTGTGAGGTGGCATGGCCCATCTGCGCTACGTGCACACTGCCAGGCTTGTGGTGGTGGGGATCTGGCGTGTTAGCTGGGGTGGATCGGCAGGGTGCACAGGGGCGGGAGGGGCAGGCTCAGCTCACTTTTCCTTCGGTGATCTGCTTCAGGAGGGTCCCTGCAGCTGGGAGGGAGTCAGACCCGCCAGAGGGATGGATCCGCAGAAGCACAGTGTTGGGTGTTTGTGCGGTGCAAGCAAGTTCCCTGGCAGGAACTGGTTCCCTTTGGGATTTTGGCTGGGGGATGGGCAAGGGAGATGGCGCTGGCGAGAGCCTTCGTTCCCGCCAAGCTGAGCTCTGTAATCTGGGGCTCAACAACTCTCCCTCCCATTCTCTGAGCAGAGCTGTTAGCTTATAACCTTCCAGATGTTAAGTCCCGCTCGCTGTCAGAACACACTCCATCCGGCCCCTCTGCTTTTGCGAGTCAGACTCGGGGACTCTGCTTGGCTGGCGGGCCACCCCTCTGCCCCGGCTCCCTCCCGCCAGTCCGTATAGCGTGCACTGCCTGTCTGCCCTTCCTATCCTCTTCCATGGGCCTCTCGTCTGCACTTGGCTCCGGAGACTCCGTTCTGCTAGTCTTCTGGTGGTTTTCTGGGTTATAAAGGCAGGTGTAGGTGGAATCTAAGTGATCAGCAGGACAAGGTGAGCCCAGCGTCCTCCAATGCGCCATCTTCCCCAGGTATCCCACTATTAATGCTTTAAACAGTTGTCTATTAGATTGGTCAATAATAAGAATAACAAAATATTTTATTTTACCTATTCTTATTCTTTTCGCAGTGATTTTCCTTTGTTCATGTATTTCTGCATTTCTGAAATATACGTTTTTTTCTTTTACCTCTAGACCTTCTTTTAACAACGATTCTTCCAAGGCAGGTTTGAAAGCAATGAATACTCTTATTTTTTTGTTTGTCTGATACGTTTTTATCTCTCCTTTACTTTTGAAGGATCATTTTACTGAATGTATAATTCTATGATGGTAGTTTTGTCATTTTAAAACTTTAAATAGTTCACTTTCTTATATCTTGTATGGCTTCTGGAAGTCTGCTGTAATTAATGACTTAAAGCTCTTTATATATTGTAGCTAAAACTGGAGGCCTCTAGGGGTGCTTCGGTGTCTCAGATGGTTAAGCGGCCGACTTCGTCTCAGTTCATGATCTCACAGTTCGTGGGTTTGAGCCCTGCATTGGGCTCTGTGCTGACAGCTCAGAGCCTGGAGCCTGTTTCAGATTCTGTGTCTCCGTCTCTCTCCACTGCTCCCCGGCTCACACTCTGTCTCTCTCTCAAAAATAAATAAACATTAAAAATAAATAAATAAATAAATAAAACTGGAAACCTCTTAAGAATTTTATTTTTACTTAAAATTTTAATTTATACAGTCTGATTCTAGATAAAAGATAGAAAATAATGATTTAAAAGCAGAGTACTTCTATACTAAAATCTTGTTAAAGTAACAACAGTTAATAACGGTTGGTTAGCAAAAGACAGAATCAAAAAATGTGATTCAAATCAAATTAAGCAAGGGGAATAACATTTTTTACTAACTTTGAGGTAATACCCTACAATGGACAAATTGCATATTAATGACCAAGTCAAACTAGAACCTGTAATTTGAAGCAGAAATGACTACTTAACATCTTTCATATGATTTGTTCTAGCAGTATGACATTGACCATATTTTAGTATATGTATCAGTATTTAGGTCTGACAGAGTGCTTGAGGCCTTCAAATAATAGGGGACAAAGCCTTCAAATATTCAGTGTCACTGTAGATCAGATATGACCCCCTGAAGTTTAGAGAAGTGGGGTATATACAAATTCACACATAAAGTCATTGCTTAATTTTTTTCTAAATAAAAATGTATAATGTAATAAATTATTTTAGTAAAATTTTAGCTAAGTAACATGTATTTATTATCCATATTAAATATATAATGTTTTCATTTAATATCATACATTAACCTCATCTATAGGAAAATATATTGTCTATCCAAAAGCAAAACGTTAGTTTATATCTAATTAACATTTGTAATATATAAAGAGAAGAGTTTTAGATAGTTATTTATTGTAAAAAATTTAAATTAAAAAAATAAATAAAAATTCAACGTAAATTTAATAGTATTCACGTTTGACCTTTCTGCAAATATATGAGCAATCTGCCTATTTAGACCTGTTATAAGGCTTCTATGTAACTTGTAATTCATTTTGTAAAATCAATGGATTTTGAGATTTCATAGCAGAAAATTATTTAAACAATTAAATTAAAACTACATATGTGTTTAATATATTTATAACATATATACATATAAAGCATATATATTACATGATTTCTCATTTTTTGCATCATTCTCTTTTTTTCCCAATTGAGTCATTTCTTTACCTATTATGATTCAGCTAAAATATAAACTTTTCAGGAAACCCTCTAAGTCCTTAGGACTGATTAGCTCATTCTTCTATGTGTTTTCTTAGTTTTTTAAATATACTCATGGTGTTCTACCACTGATTACATTATATCATGATTAATGTTGTCATCTCTCTCCACTGCTCTGCAACTTTCTTAAGAAAAGTGATTACTATATGTCAGTATATTCTTGCATTCTGGCATATGTTAAGTAAAAACTTGGTTGCAGAAATGATTGAATGAATGAGTGGAAATAAAATAGAATATATTCTTTTTTTTTTTTTTTGTACTTTTTTTTTTTTTTGGAATATAATTCTTACATGGATAACCAAAACATGGATACTTCTGGCTAAAGGACCATAGAATCAAAGGTTCTGTTTAATGTAATTATCCCCCCTCACCTCTCGAGGAGAGGGAGATATAACCTGACAGTGAGTGTAGTTCTAAATTTAAAAGTACCACCCAATTGGGGAATTTTTCTATTCCAAATACCGAAAAAATAGGTACAATTATTATTACCTAAATATTAGTCTGTCTTTATTAGGCATATGATCAGGTATTATTCCATTATTCACTGTTAAATGCCATCATTGTAATATTACGAGTACTTTTAGGATTAAAATGAGAAGCACAGGCTATTTAAATTTGTTTAGATTGAATAGGTGGACTATGGAATGAGGATCAGGTTCATGACTACTCACCTTCAGTCGTGGTTTTGCTTAAAAGCAAGAGTTTGAAAAGGCATCTATCTAGCTTCTCTACACCTCCCATAAAACAGAAGCCTTGAATACGTGTACAAATACTGGAAGCATCCCTTTTCCAAAGAAGGCATGTTGTTGACTAGACTATTGCCTGTGTTGAATTGGAACAAGAATACATTTTAGAATGAGGCAAATATGGGACTAGCCTCCATCATATACTGGCAGGTATTTGCTACAATGCCTAACTCAGAGGTTTATTTTGAGGATTAAATAAAATGACATATGGAAGGACCCAGCACATGATCTAAAATCTAGTAGTTGCTCATTCTGTTCATCACTTGACAATTAAGTATTAAATAATCATCATGCTTAAAGTGACTTAATGTTGGGTTGGGTGTATCAAAGATGTGAACAATGTTTGATTTTTTTTTTTCTCAAAAATAACTTGACTCAGAACATCCTAAAGAGTGCTTAAACACATTTCTGAGGGAACCACTGTAAAATCACTGGAAATGTGACAATATATATATTGGAGTATATATACTCCTTGGGTAATCCCGATAAACTTTAAATAAAAAATAAAAAAAAATTAGCTTTAAGGCTGATTTCATCTGTTTTCTAAGGGAAACATACTTATGGCTTACTGCATAATAAACATTCAGAAAATAACTAATACATATTGATTGAGTCCTGTGTACTATAAACAATGCTAATATTTTCTACATTTTTCTTATTTAATCTCACAGTTGCATTTAATGCCTACCATTATATTATATTAGAACTTTATATTGATTTTTCAGCATAATGCATATATTTTCAGACTTACTTCTTGACATAAGAGCATATGAATCTGGTTGAATCTCATTTTTCCCATCTATGTATCGAGGTTGTGGTAAAATTGAATAGTCATGTATGTGAGATTATTTTAAAACCACTAAAACCCTCTATAAATGTTGATATTCTGATATTACCATTAATAAAAATAAGAAAAGCATGTTCTTTCAAGAATTACTACTATAAATGCTAATTTTAATTAGTGCTAATTTTAATTAGTTTAAAGATTTATTTTTTAATTTAAGGATAATGTTACTTGATATTGGTCTTCTTTGGGAAATAATTCCTTTATTCTCTAAAACAGACTCTATAACAATTAGTATATTTTGTAGAATATCATATTTCAGACAGAATAATTTTCTCTCATAAAAAGAATAAGCTGAAGATAAGTCTTCATTCTACCACTTTCTAACATCTTATACTATAAGTATTTCTTTCTTAAGCTGTTTACTGAAAAAAATACCTAGATTAAAACAGTTTATTCAAGCACAATATGTCCATCTGTATTACTCTGTTCTTTGCTGGGAGCCTATCTAAGTAATCTTCTCATCTTAGATAGCCAATATACTTGCCTCTTCCTGGTCTCTGCCTTCACATTCTTATGTCAGAACACACTACACAAAGAATTCTAAGTGATATTTAAAAATATGTAATTCAGAATATTGCACTCCTTTGCTTAACAAAATTCTAATTTCTCTAGGATGAAATTCAATTGTTTTTTAATAGGCAGAGGTTCTCGATGGTTTGATCTTTGGTTACCATGTTAGTATCTCTTATGTTCCAATCACACTATTTAGTTATGTTTTGTAGAATTCTTCCTGCTTTGAATATCTCTCTCCAAATGGCAATTTTTTTTTTTTACTTAATTTCATAAAGACATAACTCATATATGGTTTGTTTCTTTGGTAAACTTTGACAGTGATGTGGTTGACAAGTAAGAGCTTCTCAATAAATATCCCATAAGTGAATAAATAAATTAGTGAATAAAAATCAATGTATTAAATAGGAAATTGCAGTGCATCTATATGAAGATATTTAAATGTATTAGTTGATCCATGAAGAATTATATTTTATTCTTCTTTATTTTAGCAACTTGAAATATCTACTTATCTATTTCAAAGACAAAAAGTAAAATTATACCATTTGAGTTAAGTTGACCAAAGAGTTATATTTGCAAGACAAGTTTTCTACAGTGTTTTATTGGAAATAGTATGTAGTTGATAATCATCCTCATCTACACTTTCTTTTCAAAAGATTCTATATAAATCCAGTTATTTATAAAATGAATTAAGTGACTTGCATTGGTATTTTAATGGAGAAGCTATGGGGTATCTATTAATTGGAATTCCAGTAATGTGTTAACTTTTCCATTGTCCACTTAGAGTATTAGCTATGCACAATATTCCTTCCTCTTGATCTATAACCTATATCAGATTGCAAAATATGCATTACTGGAATAACCTCAAAATATAACTTTTCTTATCCCATTTGGTGTCACAGTGTGGTAGGATAAAAAAGTACAATGATCCCTTTAGATCTATTATATATTTAAATGTCATATTTTAAAAATAAATTTCAGCAAATGTGACTGCAAGAATCCATTTATGTTTTATGTACTATTCGTTCTACTTAGAGTCAAATCTTTCGGAAAAGAAAGGCAGTAAAAACAAATGCAAAATGTTTCATTAGGGTAACCCTTTAAAGAAAATGCCCTAACATTATAACCAAATTAAGTTAATCAGCACTGCTGGTCGCCTCTTTTAAAAAATCATTTTTATAGTTAAGTGGGAAATCTTGTAACCCCATGCCAACTATGTGTTAGCTAGCTCTATTTGTGTGTGTGTGTGTGTGTGTGTGTGTGTGTGTGTGTGTGTCTGTGTGTGTGTCTGCGTTTGCGCGCACATGTGCCCAAGCTATCCAGAGTCTTATTTAGATTCTTTATTTTTAACTGCAAATTCCAGGACTCTAAACAGCACTCTACCAGTTCCAACCAGTTTATTTCTGGAGAATCTACCTTTAGCTCCTACCTGCTATTAAAGTAGAATGGGTTTAAACTTTTAAGAGAGGTAGAATGATGTTCTAAGAGAGACAGAAAATAAATGAAGTAGATATTTTAACTGGTAATTGCAAAAGAAAGACTGACAAATTTTATATCTTTTGGGTACCAGGAATCCCCTGAAGAATTATAGAATGACAAAGAAAGTGCCTTTCCTCTAATCCTCCCTTTATTTTATAGCTATCCAAAACTTGGTACCAACACCGCATGCAGGAGACACCCTAGAATATATTTACAAACATTGTTTTTATTTATATCAGGAATGTAAGACAGATCCAGAATGAACATTGCATTTCAATCTCAACTCTCGTTTAATCTGACCCCATGGGACCTAATCAATTTTAAAATTCTCTGTTTCTTCATCATAGACACATATAAATTGAAATGTATTTCCTAGGTATTGAGGATAGTGCTAACTGTATGCCTTCCTTGGGAAAATTGAGAAGAAAGCCACACATATTTTCTTCTTTAGGGTTTAATTCTCTTGCATAAATCTGGGTGAAAAATTTGTAACTGTGCTATACAACATGCATTAGGGTTGAATCAGCAGCATTTCCATCATCCAAGGATAAGAGATTAGAATCTTAGGTCCCAGCCTGGATCCACTAAATCAGAATCTGAATTTTAGCAAGATAACAGGGAATTTATATGTGTATACAATTTTGAGAAGAACTGATATTTTCATTAAAGCATTAAAAGTTTTCATTCAATTTTTTAAATTAAAATTTCACTCCATAATTTAGATGCTATGGGACAGAAATAACCAAAAGTTACAGCAAGAATGCCCCCCTCCTTTTTTTCCCCATTTCCATGACATCTGAGAACCCCTCTGGGAAGACTTGATACTCACGGTAAAATCTTAAATTGTCTTTAATTACATGTCTGGCAGTTGACAATAGGTATCAGTTGAGAAACTAAGAAAAATAAAACTGAGAAAGTTTTATTTTAAACTTACCGTGTTCTCATTCCTTTATATTTAACAGTTCATTCTTCAGCTTTCTCTTCTCAGATTTATCATCAGATTTTATCTCTTTTCAGATTCTTCTCATTGAGAAGAGACAAAATGGTCTTTTTCATGTTCTCTGTTAAAATATTTTTAGCTAGATCATTGAGTTAGTTCCTTAAATACATTTCCTATTTTGCACATTACTACAGGTAATAGCTTTACCAAAGTCTCTTCTTTTACATAACAAGAAAGATTATAAGAGACATACCCTGGCCCTCGAGGGTATGAAGGTTGTAGACAACATGGTAGGTGGGTGCTTCTCACCTACAGTAGTAATTTAGCAAGAGAAAAAACTTGGCTTAAGTTATAGTATAGACAGTTTATATTGTATCTAATGTACACTTTACAAAGCATAGGAAAAGTTAAACATTAGGAAGAATTGTTTGAGTAGATGTCATCATGGCTATGATGGTTAATTTTATGTGTCAACTTGACTCAGCCATGGAATGTCCAGGTATCTGGCTAACCATTATTTCTGGGTGTGCCTCAGAGGATATTTCTGGAAGAGATTAGCATTTGAATCAGTGGATTGGACTGGGTGAAGCAGATAGTTTTCCTCAGTGTGAGTAGTCATCATCCAGTCTTTTGACCTGACTAGAACAAAAAGGAGTAAGAAGGGAGAACTTACCCTCCTTACCTGACTATGGAGTTAGGACATTAGTCTTCTCATGTTCTAGGACTGGGAATTGTACTGTCAACTCCCCCCCCCCCCCCCCCACACACACACCCAACCGATTCTCAGGCCTTTGGATTTGGACTGAACTACACCACTTGTTTTCTGGAACATAGGAGTCAATGTCCTCATCATGTTGCATTATTTAAGTAGCATCAGTGCCACAGCATAAATGTTGTGTTTTGACAATTTGGGTGATATCACACAAAAGTTGGAAGATTAGAGAATATCAGGAATTAATTTGATATATCTTTCTACTTTAAGGTAGAACTGAACCTGACTTAAAATCCACAGAAGAATTTACAAAATTCTTTATAATGTCCTTTGCAACATTTAAGATCAACTATCTATATCCTGAGTATAATTGAAATTTATGCCTTTGACTTACTTTCTCTAGAAACTTAGTAGCTGTTCTTTTGTACTGTGCTTTTGTAGCCACTAGTTAGATGAAAATAAAATTCTTTTTTAAGAGAGAGGTTTATTCAGAATGCAACTTTCATGTTTTTTCTTCCAATTATGTGTAAAAGAATTTAGATTTTAATAATTTCGTAGATAACTAATATATATTTGTAACCATCCTCTGACAAGCTATTTAAATAACATTGTATTATAAAATCATAATTGGGGTATTTCTTAATTTTCCCTGAATAATAACATATTTATACATATAGTATAGTCTTTTAAACACAACACACCTCAACATTTATTGGGATTGGGTGCTTCTGATATATAATTTCATTTAAATTAAGATCTAAGCAAATGCTGAGAAAAAAAGGACTAGTTAATTTTTTTTTGTTTTTATCAACAAATTTCCTTCTTTGCCACCAAATCTGAACAACACAAGAGAAAAAAAGCAAAACAAAACAAAAACAAACAAATAACAAAACTGTGGATTGTGCTATAATAAATTAATTGCTTCCATTATCAATTGATCATTCTTCAAAATACCTATAGTTGGCACACTTTCATGTCATTCTCCACAAACTATTCTAAATCTTTATCACCCTTCTCAGGCACTTCCATTTCTTTCTTTCTGTGGATGTACTTGTTTCTTGGAAATAGAGATAGATTTAGCTATAATGGATACTCTCTGTGTTTGATGTCCTTCTAAAGGGGGTTCGAGGGATTTGGGGGACAAACATTTTTTAAAAAGAGATGACCAAGAACTTACAGTAGCACACACAAACTTAGTTTGTGAGACTCTGACATGTGAGGATGTAAGGAAGTGTCTCACAGCCAGAGACTTTCCAAAGGCTATAGAGGCATGGGAGACACCATCCAGAAGGGGGTCAAGGGATCACAGAGGGAGTTACATGTCTAGGTAATGTTGAGTGACAGAATGACAGAGTTTCTGGGTCAGAGAGCTCAGAAAGACTTGAGATCTTTATATTTTCAGATTTTATATTACCTATAACTAGCAGACGATGGGTGTAGGTTTGTGGAGTAGGCAAAGCAGGCAGTACGGACATAGCTAAAGATCTTATCTGGGCCATATTTAAAACAATACAATGTATAAAAATTTCAATTTAGTACCAGCACACTTTTGAGCTAAAGGGTCTCAGCAAACGATCAATGTAGGGGCCAATATTAAAGACTATCCTTGTTGACTCATCTGGAAATAAGGTTTATCAGTAGGACCTTTCTTCATCTGGAACATCATTTGTGAAGTATCCCAGGAACAAAAGCATCTGTTGCTCTTAAGAAATTAATACTTCATCAGAACACGGGATAACTAAGTATTTACCTTGAGTCTTTATTAACTATATTGAATTAATAAGGGGAAAAACTACCAAGTATATTAGGAATCTTTTCATGTTTCTCTCCCTAAAACATAAGATTGTGATTACATGCCTTTAGGTTACCCAAGTATATATCTTAATGTAATAATGGAATACAGGGAACTGAAAGAATATTTTTGATTATCTCTTTGTGCTCTGTGCCCCATAGCAAAAGATAATCATTAAATCCTTTATTTTGCCCAAGGGTGAGCGTTAAACCTATTTTTTGTCTTTGACATCTGTTTCAAATACCTCTTTATAATCTATCTATCTATCTATCTATCTATCTATCTATCTATCCATATATCTATTTATCTATCATCTATTTATCATCTATCTATTGGTCTATCTACCTCTCATGTATCATCTACTTCATTTATTTTTTCTTTTTAAGTTTTTACTTAAGTTCCAGTTAGTCAACATACAGTGTAATATTAGTTTCAGGTGTACAATTTAGTGATTCATCACTTACATACAATACCCAGGGATCATTACTACTACTGCCCTCTCTAATACCCATCACCCATTTAACCCATGACCCCCACCCACCTCCCTTCCAGTGACCCTCAGTTTGTTCTCTATAGTTAAGAGTCTGTTTTCTGGTTTGTGGCTTTTTTTTCCCTTTTATTCCCCTATGTTACGTTCATCTGTTTTGTTTCTTAAGTTCCACATATGAGTGAAGTTGTATGGTTTTGTCTTTCTCAGACTGACTTATTTAGCTTAGCATAATCCTCTCTAGGTCCATCCATGTCCTTGCAAAGGGCAAGATTTCATTCTCTTTGATGGCTGAGTAATATAATATTCCATTGTATATATATGCCACATATTTCTCTATTCATCAGTTGATGGACATTTGGAGTCTTTTCATAATTTGTCAATTTATTATAATGACGCTATAAACATTGGGGTACATACATTACTGCACACAGTATTTTTGTATCCTTTGGGATCCACTTGGTAGTGCATTTTCTGGGTTGTAGGGTAGTTCTATTTTTAACATTTTGAGGAATCTCCACATTGTTTTCCAGAGTGGCTGCACCAGTTTGCATTCCCACCAAGAGTGCAAAAGTGTTCCCTTTTCTCCTCATCCTTGACTACACCTATTGTTTCCTGTGTGGTTAATTTTAGCCATTCTGACAGCTGTGATGTGATATTTCATTATGATTTTGATTTGTATTTCCCTGATGATCAGTGATGTTGAGCATCTTTTCATGTGTCTGTTAGTCATTTGTATGTCTTCTTCAGAGAAATATCTCTTCATGTCCTCTGCCCATTTCTTAACGGGATTATTTGTTTTGGGATATTGAGTTTTATAAGTCCTTTATATATATTTGATAATAATTATTTATCAAATATGTCATTTGCAAATATCTCCTCCCATTCTGAAGGTTGCCTTGTAGTTTTTTGTCATGGTACAGCAGATTTTTATCTTGAAAAATCCCAGTAGTTCATTTTTGCTTTGATTCCCTTGCCTCAGGAGACATATTTACTAAGAAGTTGCTATGGCTGATGTCAAAGAGGTTACTACCTATGTTCTTCTCCAGGATATTCAGGATTTTCTATCTCACATTTGGGTCTTTCACCCATTTTGAATTTATTGTGTACAGTGTAAGAAAGTGGTCCAGGTTCATTCTTCTGCATGTTCCTGTCCAGTTTTCCCAACACCGTTTGTTGAAAAGAGACTGACCCCAGCCCCGCCCCCCATTGGATATTTTTTCCTGTTTTGTTGAAGATTAGTTGACCATATAGCTATAGTTGTTGGTCCATTTCTGAGTTTTCTAATCTATTCCATTGATCCATGAGTCTGTTTCTGTGCCAGTAGCATACTGTCTTGATCATGACAGCTTTGTAACATCAACTTGAAGCCCAGAATTGTGATGCCTCCAGCTTTGCTTTTCTTTTTTAAGATTGATTTGAATTTTCAGGGTCTTTTGTGGTTCCATACAAATTTTAGGATTGTTTGTTCTAGCTCTATGAAAAATGCTGCTGATATGTTGATAAGGATTGTATTATATGTGTCGATTGCTTTGAGTAGTATAGACATTTTAACAATCTTTGTCCTTCCAATCCATGAGCATGAGATGTTTTTCCATTTCTTTGTGTCATCTTCAATTTCTTTCATCAGTGTTCTAGAGTTTTCAGAGTACAGATGTTTTTTAGCTCTTTGGTTAGTTTTATTTCTAGGTATCTTATGGTTTTTGATACAATTGTAAATGGGATTGATTCTTTGATTTCTCTTTCTGCTGCTTCTTTATTGGTGGATAGAAATGCAACAGATATCTGGACATTTAATTTGTATCTTACCACTTTACTGAATTCCTGTACCAGTTCTAGAAATTTCTTGGTAGAGTTTTTTGAGTTTTCTATATAGAGTATCATGTCATCCTTAAATTTTGAAAGTTTGACTTCTCCCTTGCCAATTTGGTTGCCTTTTATTTCCTTTTGTTTTCTGATTGCTGAGGCTAGGACTTCCAGTACTATGATAAGTAACAGTGGTGAAAGTGGACATCCCTATCTTGTTCCTGACTGTAGAGGAAAGGTTCTCAGTTTTTCCCCATTGACGATATTAGCTGTGGGTTTTCATATATGGCCTTTATTATGATGAAATATGTTCCCTCTATCCCTACTTTTTTAAGGGTTTTTATCATGAATCAATGTTGTACTTTGTTAGATGCTTTTTCTGCATCTATTGAGAGGATCATATGGTTCTTATCCTTTATTTTATTAATGTGGTGTATAACACTGATTGATTTGCGAATACTGAACCACCCTTGCAATCCGGTAATAAATCCTCTTTAATTGTGGTGAATGATTCTTTAAATGTAATATTGGATTTGATTTACTAGTATTTTGTTGAGAATTTTTACATTTATGTTCATGAGGGATATTAGCCTGTAATTCTCTTCTTTAGTTGGTTGTTTTGGTTTGAGAATCATGGTAATGCTGGTCTCATGGAATGAGTTTGGAAGTTTTCCTTCCATTTCTATTTTTTGGAAGAGTTTGAGAAGAATAGATATTAGCTCTTCTTTAAATGTCTGGTAGAATACCCCCATGAAGCCATCTGGCCCTAGACTTTTGTTGTTGAGAGATTTTTGATTATGGATTCAATTTCTTTGCTGGTTACTGGTCTGTTCAAGTTTTCTATTTCTTTATGTTTCAGTTTTGGTAGTTTATATATTTCTAGGAATTTGTCCATATCTTCTAGCTTGTCTGATTTGTTGGCATATAACTTTTCGCAATATTATCTTATAATTGTTTGTATTTCTATGGTGTTGGTTATGATCTCTCCTCTTTCATTTGTGATTTTATGTATTTGGGTCCTTTCTCCTTTTGTTTGATAAGTATGGGTAGGGACTTATCAATTTTATTAATTCCTTCAAAGAACCATTTCTTGGTTTCATTGATCCATTCTACTGTTTTTTTGTTTTGTTTGTTTGTTTGATTGTTTCTATATCATTTATTTCTGCTCTGATCTTTATTAATATTTTTCTTCTGCTGCTGGTTTTAGCCTTAGTTTGTTATGCTTTTTCTAGCTCCTTTAGGTGTAAGGTTAGGTTGTTTATTTGAGATTGTTCTTGCTTCTTGAGGTAGGCCTGTATCGCTGTATATTTGCCTCTTATGAGTGCTTTTGCTGTACCCCAAAAGTTTTGGACTGTCGTGTTTTCATTTTCATTTGTTTCCATATTGAGGCCTGATTTTTTACCTAGTATGTGATCTGTTCTGGAGAATATCCTATGTGCATTCAAGAATGCTTATTCTGCTGCTTTCGAATGAAATGTTCTGAATATATGTGTTAAATCCGTCTGGTCCAGTGTGTCTCAAAGCCATTGTTTCCTTGTTGATTTTCTGCTTTGATGATCTGTCCATTGTTGTAAGTGGGGTGTTAAAGTCCCCTATTATTATTGCATTATTAGCAATGAGTTCCTTTATGCTTTTATTAATCCTTTTATATTTTTGGGTGTTTCAGGTTGGGGGCATAAATATTTACAATTGTTAGATCTTTTTGTTGGATAGACCCCTTTATTATGATATAGTGTCCTTCTTCATCTTTTCTTACAGTCTTAGGTTTAAAATAGAGTTTGTGTGATATATGTATGGCTACTCTGGCTTTCTTTTGAAGTCCATTAGCATAATATATGGTTTTCTATCCCCTCACTTTCAATCTGCAGGTGTCTCTAGGTCTAAAATGAGTGTCTTGTAGGTGGCATATAGATAGGTCTTGCATTTATTTTCCATTCTGACACCCTTTGTATTTTTAAATTTTTTTTTTCAACGTTTATTTATTTTTGGGACAGAGAGAGACAGAGCATGAACAGGGGAGGGGCAGAGAGAGAGGGAGACACAGAATCGGAAACAGGCTCCAGGCTCTGAGCTGTCAGCCCAGAGCCTGACGCGGGCCTCGAACTCACGGACCGCGAGATCGTGACCTGGCTGAAGTCGGACGCTTAACCGACTGCGCCACCCAGGCGCCCCAGACACCCTTTGTATTTTGATTAGAACATTTAGTCCATTTATATTCAGAGTAATTATTGGTAGATATGTATTTAGTGCCTTTTTTTTGCTTGTTTTGTTTTTGGGCATTTTCTGTTTCTTTCTAGTCTTTGTTGCTTTTGATATTTCCTTCTCACTCAGAGTCCCCTTTAATATTTCTTGCAGGATTCATTTAGTAGTCAGGGACTCCTTTAGTTTTTGTTTGTCTGGGAAGCTCTTTATCTCTCCTTCTATTCTGAATGGTAGCCTTGCTGGATAGAGTATTCTTGACCATAAACTTTTCCCATTCAGCACGTTGAATATATCATGCCATTCTCTTTGGCTTGCCAAGTTTCTATGGAGAGATATGCTCCTAACCTTATTTGTCTTGTTTTGTAAGTTAGGGACTTCTTTTGTCTTGCTGCTCTTAGTATTTTTCCTTTATCACTATATTTTGCAAATTTAATTACAGTATGTCTTGGTGTTGACCTGCTTTTGTTGATTTTGGTGGGAATTCTCTGTGCCTCCTGGGTTTCGATGTCTGTGTCCTTCTCCAGATTAGGAGAAATGTTCAGCTATTATTTCCTCAAATAAACCTACTTCCGCCTTTTCCCTTTCTTCTTCTGGGACTCCTATGATACATTTGATGGAGTCACTGAATTTCTTAAGTCTAATTTTGTGATCTAAGATTTTACTTTCCCTCATTTGTTAAGCTTCATTATTTTCCATAATTCTCTCTTGCATATAATTTATTAATTTCTCTGCTTCTTCTTGTGGTCATTACATTCTGTCAGTTTTGAATCTCAGTTATCACATATTTCATTTTGGGCCGATTGGTCTTAAGCTCTTTTATCTCTGTGGTATGGGTATCCCTGATATCTTCTATGTTTTTCTCAAGGCTGGCAAATATCCTTAGATTGTTGCCTTAAATTCTGGATCAGATCTATTACTTTTATCTTTTGATTAGATCCCTGGCTATCACTTCTTCTTGTTCTCTTGAGACAGCTTCCTCCATCTTGGCATTTTGTCTAGGTTTCTGTCAACTTTTCTGTGATAGGAAAGCCTGTTGCGTTTCCTGTTCCTGAGAAGAATGGCTTCATGAAGAAGAGGTCATATATTGTCCAGGGCTTGGAGCTTCAGGAAGTGTCTCTGTTGTGTGCTGCATGCAGTCTGCTGCTGTGTTTTGACTGCTCCTTCCCTCAGGTCAGTCCTTTGCAGAGTTTATCCTTGCCTGCAGTCAGGACTATTTGGACCTATATTCAGGGCTGTAGTAACTATATATTGCTATCAGAGCTATATGAACTTTTTCTTTACATTTTTTGTCAAATTTTACTCTTCAGTAAATCAAATAATTGCACTCTTAAATTTCATAAATAAACACACTTAATTTATTTTAATGCAACATCTCAGTTATTTGCAACACTTTTTAAATAATCTCTGCTAATAATTTATATTACATTGAAAACGTGCATTGCAGAGTAAATGATACCTGTTACCACCTCCAGAAAAAGCATCTACTGTGTGGAAAGACAGCAAAGAGCATACAGTGCCTACCACCAGGAGCAGCAGTCCCAGGATGTATCTCCCACTGTTTGGTTTATAGGGGTTGGAGTCACTAAGGAAGTCAAGAGTCACACATGCTCTGATGGAATGCTATATTCACCTAGGGAAGGCAGAGAAATAGTCAATTCCCCATGGCCAAATGATCTTCCTAGGAGCCAGTACAAGGAGGTAGTCTTCTTGTGCTGCAGGCAAAGGACCCAATTTTCTTCCCACTAGGAACATATATAGTTGTGGGGGGTGCCAAATGATGTACACACATTAAGCAGAACAAAGAAGTACATATCAAGTCCAGAAAGGGAAAGATGTTTCCAAAGAAGTTGATATGCTCAGTGTGGGGTGTGAGGGCGCTTTATCTCCTTGAAGGGAACTGTCCCAGGCCCAAAGCACATACTTATGCAACCATACCAGGGTGACTGTCTTTCCCAACATGTATCTAAAATTTATGTTAAAAATGGTTGTTTTACTTGAATTTTGTTGTGCATTGAAAAATTATAAATTTTAAAGATGCTAAATATTTCTTTCTCTAATTTTCTAACTAATTCTGAACATAGATAAATATCAAAAGACTGCATTGATAGTTTGACCTCAGTATTACCATCTTTGTATACTAAGAAGTTGAGTTTTCATAGTCTGGGGAAAAACAGGTTTATCTTAAATTAATAATCTCAGCTTTAGCATGTCCAAACATATATATATATACACATATATATATGTAATACTGTTAGATTTATATAAATCTATATAAATCTATATAAATCTATATAAATCTATATAAATAGTAATTATATAAATTAATAATCTCAGCTTTAGCATGTCCAAACATATATATACACATATATATATGTAATACTGTTAGATTTATATAAATCTATATAAATCTATACAAATCTATATAAATCTATATAAATATTAATTATATAAATTAATAATCTCAGCTTTAGCATGTCCAAACATATATATACACATATATATATATATGTATATATATATATATATATATATGTAACACTGTTAGATTTATATAATGTACTCTGCTTATGTGACTCTGCCCTTTCCTGATCTGAGATCAGAAGGAATGTTCTTTGGGGCTCAGTTTAATTCAGTTCACTTGTGTTAAAACAAGTATAATCAATTCTTGATTTACCATACAAAAGGGAACCAAGATTAGGAGAGAAAATTATTTAATATATAATATGGAAAATGTAATATTTCTCTTAGTATTTAATCTTATCTGTATCTAATACATAAAAGCATTTTTATAATTTTCCAGACATCATGCAAAAGTGTAAGGGCAATAGAAGTATAATGGAGTGATTCATTTGAACAAGAAATCTCCTGAGATTAAAAAGCAAGAGTGTGTTATTTTCTCCCCTCCCAAGAAGATATCCAGGCCATTGTGTCTGAGACATTTTATATGTCAGGCTTTCCTAATAGCCATAAGAAGTAAATAGATCTCCTCTTTTTGATCAGAGGGCTGGCTTGGTGCGTTATGAAGTACTTCCAAAAGTTCTAGCTCCAAGTGAGTGGGTTGGAAATGAGTAAGAAGACTAAATCTGGGGTGGAAGGGGGTGGTATAGAAACTCAAAAGGAAGAACTTAGGAAACAGGACAAAGACATGAACCCACTAGAATGAAACCTTCAAACTCGGCGTAATCACAGAGGAGATATAGCTGTGGGAATATTGGTTCTAGTTGGTCACACAGCTTAAAGACTCTGTAGGCTGTTACCATACTCAGGCTTGTTCAAAGGCCTGCCACACTTCCTGGAAGCAGAGCAGGACAGGAACTATCCTACAGAAAACAGTGCAAAATCACTTACTGGTGTTTTTCTTAGAATCCCATTAAATCTATAGGCCAGTTTAGGGATAATGGAAATCTCTATAATACTGATTCTTCCAATCATTGACATCTTACATCTTTCTTTTTACAAAGTTTTTCCTCATTTCTCTCATATTTTTGGAAACTTTAGAGATCTTACAAATATTTTATTCACTTTCTAAGTTGTTTTTAAGTTTTCTTTACTTTTTTTCTATTTTGATAAAATATATATAACATAAAATGTACCTTTTTAACCATTTTCAAGTGTACCATTCAGTGGCACTCAATACATTCAGACAGACACTATAATGGCCTCTGACAGTGGTCACCAATGGTAAGTGTGGATATGATACGCGTCTCCAGTAGAAGAACTATAAAAAGAGCTCTGTGCAAATTATTGTGTGTTGTGTATAGTGATAAAAACATGGAAGCCCATTTACCAGTCCTCAAAGGCAAGCTCAACACACATAAGGACACTAATTTCCACTCATAAAGTAAACGTTCAGGCCTTGGGATATATGTTTGTTGTTTGTTTTGGTTTAGTTTGGCGACATTAGGTTAGTTTGGTTTGGTTTTATTTTCTCAAATGGATTTTCAGCCCTGTAACGTGGTTGCTGTTTGTGGGGTTAATTTTGTGACTGTGACTCCCTCTTGTCCTGCCAGTGCCTGCACTCCATTCCTAACAATAGCAGTTAACTTGAGATGCCTCCCACACGAGCAGACTTCTGGTACTTCAAGCCCACACTTCGGTGACTCTCCAGTCATGCCCACCTCTTCCCAGACACATACAGCTCCGGATAAGAACAGGGTTGGTCTTTTGGACCAATTTAGAAGACCAAAAGTTTACTGCCCACAAGCATTTCAATGCCAAGACTACCTTTGGGTATTTTAAATACAAAAGTTAAAATTGCATAATAGGGGGTGCCTTGGCTCAGTCAGTTAAGCATCAGACCGGTTCAGGTCATGATTTTGCGATTTGTGAGTTTGTGAGTTTGAGCCCTACAGTCAGGCTTTTTGCTGACAGCTCCCTCCCCCTGCTTGCACTCTGTCTCTTTCTCTCTCTCAAAAATAAATAAACATTAAAAAAAAATTGCATAGTAGGGGCGCCTGGGTGGCGCAGTCGGTTGAGCGTCCGACTTCAGCCAGGTCACGATCTCGCGGTCCGTGAGCTCGAGCCCCGCGTCGGGCTCTGGGCTGATGGCCCAGAGCCTGGAGCCTGCTTCCGATTCTGTGTCTCCCTCTCTCTCTGCCCCTCCCCCGTTCATGCTCTGTCTCTCTCTGTCCCAAAAATAAATAAACGTTGAAAAAAAAATTAAAAAAAAAATTGCATAGTGATATTTGGTGTATCAAGACACACATCGGTAGCGATTTTTCACGTAGATGGCAATAATCATTCAATATTTTAGAAAAATGTGGACAGATTTGCAATTGGAAGTTGCTAAGCTCTTTTTATTAGCAAAGTGAAACTTTGAGATATGATGCCATGATTTATCATAAAATCCGTAAATTAAATCTTTGTTTTCAATTCATGGTATCACAAGAATAAAGTAGGATGATTCAGATATGTAAGCAAAAGACTCAGTACGCTTAAATGGAGAGAGAAGCATTGTTTCACATAATAAGCCACCCTGAAAATATAAAAACTACTAGCAAGATATTTTGGCTCTGGATCTTCTTCTCTGCAAAGTAGAACTGTCCTTTACACATGTCTTTATTTTCAGGGAGGTAGCAATAACATTTCCAGGGAGGATAGCCAAACGCTGTTATGTCCAGAATCATAAATTCAAACTTCCTAGTATTTTTTTTTTAAAGCAAGGAGGACACATTTCAGAAATGGCCTTCAGCTGACTAAACTTCACATTTTATTGAGATACAAATGTGTGCCATTTGCTATAGTACCCAGACTCTCAATACCACATTTCTGACACCTGGATAATTTGATTTGCTTCACTTTGTCTCACCTCAAGGATTTCTGAAGTGAAGAAATAGAAGGTTATTTACAATAATGCCTTTTATGGGGCTGCCTGGGTGGCTCAGTGAGTTAAGTGTCCAACCCCTAATTTCACGTCAGGTCATAACCCCACGTCAGATCGAGCCCCACGTTGAGCTCTGCACTGACAGCACAGAGACTGCTTGCTGTTCTCTCTCTCCTTCTCTCTCTCTCTCTCTCAGAATAAATAAATAAGTTTTTAAAAGATTGAAAATAATGCCTTTTACATTATTATTAAAAGCATGTACACATTGGTATGATTTTGTTAATTGTTGGAGAGGAAGAGGGTAAAGATCAGAAGAGAAAGGAGAGATTCTAGGTGACTGGGAAAGAGACAAAGGTAATTTTGACTGATGACTAATAATGACCCGTTCTGTTGTACCACGAAGAAGTAAAAATTGCAGAGGACATAACTGTATGATATAAGTAAGAAAGGCCATAAGCACAAGAATTTTCTGCTTTGGCAAAGCTAAGCATGGTACATATGTGGCTTAAGTGCAGAGAACCACCCAATTTCAGAAAATAATCTTGAATTACGCAATGAGTATTTCAATTTTCACCTTTGAATTGAGTTACGGATCAGCTCTATCATTGTAAGGCATCTGACATCATCAAAATTTCTTAATCTTATATAGCAATAGGTCACTTGTAAGGGAAGTGATTTATTTGAAGCAATACAGGCACAAATCCCAACTCTGATGCAATGTTTGCCTTCTCTAATATTATTTCTTGTTACGAAAAAATCCACACTACCTTTTGCATATTCAAGATGGGGTCAGTAATAAGGTGTTCATTTATTTATTTACCAATTATTATTTTTTTTAAATGTTTATTTTTGAGTGACAGAGACAGAGAGAGGAGGGGAAGAACAGAGAGGGAGGGAGAATGGAAGATGAGGCAGGCTGTAGGGTCTGAGCTGTCAGCACAGAGCCCCATGGGAGGCTCGAACTCACGAACCGCGAGATCATGACCTGAGCCAAAGTCAGTCGCTTAACCTACTGAGCCACCCAGCGCCCTTATTTACCAATTATTATTGAAATATATCCCGTCACAGTAATGTTCTAATGCTGGTGAACAAAACAAGCCTTTGTTCTTGTGACTTTCATTCTTGCGTGTGTGCTGGCGATGAGGTTTGAGGAAATAAATAAATAAAAATTAAATATATATCAAATGGTGAATAGGAGCTATAAAGAAAAAGAAAAGGTGTAAGAAGGCAGAGTGACAGCAGTAAGTGTTCTTTAGTGAAGTATGATCTGAAAGTTCACTTAAAAAAATTTTTTTTAGGGGCACCTGGGTGGCTTGGTCTGTTAAGCGTCTGACTTCGGCTCAGGCCATGATCTCGCGGTCCGTGAGTTCAAGCCCCGCATCGGGCTCTGAGCTGACAGCTCAGAGCCTGGAGCCTGTTTCAGATTCTGTGTTTCCCTCTCTCTGACCCTCCCCTGTTCATGCTCTGTCTCTGTCTCAAAAATAAATAAACGTTAAAAAAAAATTAAATAAAAAAAATTTTTTTAATGTTTATTTACTTATTTTTGAGAGAGCGACAGAGAGAGAGAGAGAGACAGAGAGAGAGGGAGACACGGACTCCAAACCAGGCCCCAGGCTCTGAGCTGTCAGCACGGAGACCAACGCAAGGCTTGAACTCACAAACTATGTGATCATGACCTGAGCTGAAGTTGGATTCTTACCCAACTGAGCCACCCAGGTGCCCCTGAAAGATCACTTTAATAAGGTGACATTTATTAGGAGTTTTATGGAAGTTCAAGACAGACTATTAAAGGCAGAGTGTTTAAAACGAACAGCAACAAGTTCAAAGTTTCTGAGGAGAAGAATTAATGGAATATAGATTTGAATATGCCATTGACAGATACTTCTCAATACAAAAAACAGTAAAACTTTTGTATTACTCCATGTTGAAGGATAAAAGCAAAGTTTTTAAAAATATGTAAGCATTTGATACCATTTTTGGTGACATTTTCTATCTTTTTAAACCCAACATAAACAAGTGTGTGTGTGTGTGTGTGTGTGTGTGTGTGTGTGTGTGTGTGTGTTTGTATGTGTGTAATATCATTAAGGTACTTTATGTGAAAAATGTATGTTTTATGCCTATGAACTAACAAAAATTTTCTGGACATTGGAATATTATAATAATTACATTACATAAAGGAACACTTTATGAGTTGTATCATTAATGGTTTTTGTAAGTAACCAACAGAAATCTACACTAGCTAATTTAAGTAAAATAAACATCTATTAGAAGTAGTCAGAAAGACCCAAACAAAAAGACATCTGCCAACCCACAGTGTTTGATTAGAATTATCATGCATCATGCCCAAGTGTCCTTGTTTGGGAGAAAAAAAAGCACTCAGGAAAACCACAATGAGAAAAAGAAAGTTTTGCAAAAAGCAATGAATGAAAACCCTTTTCATAAGAAGGGAAAGAAAACGGTGTCCCAACATGAAAATGTTCATTATTACTTCATAATAATCATGTATCATAGTATAATTTGGTATGATATTTATATTTTACATATAGACAACTTTTCAATAAAGATGAAATATATTAATACAAAAATACCCTTTCACACTCATTACAGGAACACTTGAGGTAAAGGGCATTGGTGAATAGGAATACAACAAGCTGGGAATATAACAAGCATTGTGGTTGGAATAGTATGGAACTACAATTTAATTTCAGATCAGCCAATTACTGTATTTGTGACCTTGAACAATTTACTTAATCCCTTTTTGCCTCATTTTTCTCATCTATAAAAGTAGGAGTGATATTGGCAGTGCTATAATGGCATAAGAGGTAAATTAAAGATAAGTGTGCATTACATGCTCAAATACTTAATTTTATTTACACAATAAAATGATATTAAAATATTTTACCATGACAGATAAGATATATAATAAGTATAAATAATGTAATTGTTATTTTTAAATTGTGGATAGGCTGCTTAATGGGGCTCTCTGTCTGACTTTCTTCATATCTTTATTAATAATAACATGGTACTTTCATGGAACACAGTTTCAAAGAAACAGTTTCAAAAGCACAGACTTCATCCCTTGTTAATTTACAAGTAAGTTTCTGGGTTCGAAAGACTATATACCTTAGTCCTATTCAAACAGCTAGTTAGTTAAAGATAAAACTAAAATTGGCTTCTTATTACACAGATTCTGTCCTTTTTTTCCTCCTATTTTCCATATTTTATCTTTTGTCTTTATGAGATGGAAATTTGAAAGTAGTATTGTATAGCATCATATTGCAAAGTCCAAAGTCCAAGGCTTTCATAAATCTTTTCCCTTAGAGAGTTATTTGTTCTATACAAAACCTAGTTTCTTGTGTAATTTACTCACTGTTCAAATTTGATGATGGGAACAAAGAACATTTGTGGGGGTCCTATGTACTTGAAGGAAATTTCTTACGTAGATTGTGTTTCAGTGATCATTCTATTCTTTGGATTTTGATCAAAAGCAAAACTTCACCTTTGAGCTTTGGAAAAGAAATTTGTTGAAATTTAAAATCTTTTTCTAAAGCAGAGAAAGAAAAGTTTAAGGTCCAAAGGATTTTTCAAAACTCCACAGTATTCAAAGCATTTAAAACAACATTTATGGAAATAAAATTTATATTATTCAACAAATATATAATATAATATAATATAATATATAATAATATATATAATTCAGAAAATTATTGATGATAAACTATAATAGTCTTTTAAACTGGTTTATAATTGCATCTTTAATTTGGGACACTGAAAGAAATTCTTTGTATATGTGTGTGTGTGTGTGTGTGTGTGTGTGTGTGTGTGTGTGTAGGTGTAATATCACAAGATTTCATTTCACAATTAATACCTCCTAAAACTTCTTATTCTGCTATATCCAGAGAGTGACAACTTGCATCAGATATAAAATGCATACATAATCTGAAATAGTGGCTACTCTTTCATTAAATTGACTATTTTGATCAGGAGTGAAGTGCTAAAGTAGCCATATGTGTTGCCATTGTGGGTAAAATCTATCAGCTACAGTTTTCTTAACTGTAAAGTAGTAAAGTAATAATATCTGTCTTTTCTATTTTAAGGAGTTACTGTGAGGATAAAAATAATTAAGCAAAGAATTAAAACAATCCAGGAGCTATTTACTTTATATATTTGAGGTGTTGTCTATCAAATTAGATTTAGGTCCCATATTACTTTATTTTTGTATATGTTCTTCTTTTTTCTTACATTCGGAGCATTTCTCTCACCAACACTTATATTAACTTCTCTCATTTTAATCCATTTTATATTTAAATAATATATATTCAGCTCTCTGTTACATCTCCTATGATTATATTTTCTATTCTACTTTATTTAATGGCATTTTTTATTTGTCTATCATGAATCACCATATTTGTTATGGATTTTCATTTAACAATATCTGTAATCAAATTGTTTTATAAGCCATTTAAATTCACATGTCCTATGTTATACCTACTGATATCAAGAAATACAAAATAATTAATCAGTAATATAATCTAATTGAGATTATATCTAAAGCATATAGTGTCAGAAGATGAACACCAGTACCCCTAACAGGAGGTCCTTTACCGTCTGGTAAACTATGACTCTTGAAATTTTTATCTAGTTTCCAACAATGTAATTTATTTAACTCTCATTTACTTATTACAAGTGTTTCAATAATTTTTGATGTTGTACATATTTCAGTATGTCCCTTTAAGTCATATTGGAACAAAAAATACATACCTGCCTAGGTACATAAGTTAGTAATGGGATTTTTTCTGACTTCTAGCTTTATATTATTAGTCACACAAACATGTCAAAATAAGAACAGAATTTCCCAACTAGTCAGAGAAAATAAAGTTAAAGACAAAGATCTAGGTTGTTGACAGAACAATAAATACATCTAATTCATGGTGTGTAGCCAAGGATAACTAAAATGTCTAGATGATGTAAGATATTTTCTGCGATATAGTCTCATATTGATAACTTGAAATTGGAACATATTATTAATTTTTATGTCATAGCTATTCTGTTCTTGATACTTTTCTGAGATTTATTAATCAGTGTTTTTGATACATGATATCACAATCATGACATATTTGGAAGAATGATTTACTCTTTATCTCATTGAGGAATTTTACCAAGAAAAGTAATTTATTTTTGTTTGTTTATGAAACATAATGTATAGTACATGAGGTATCCATATTCTATAGGAATCAGTTAATATAATTTATTGTCAAAATTTGAAGCTCTTATTTCTAATAAACATTATTAGACTATTTTCTCAAGAAAATGGTACAACTTCTGTAATGTTATATAAAAACACATTGTAGAAAGTAAAAGTTTCTACTCAAGTGTGTTTTGTCTTCTAGAGGAGAAATTCATTTCATGATTTTGTAACTTAAAGAAATATTTGATTAAAATTACCAAGGCATAAAACTTTCTTTACACAATGCTGAAAATATGTAGCACTTGGCAATGGTTAATAGTGTTTAAATATATATATATATGTGTGTGTATATATATATATATATATATATATATACACACACATATATATATGTATATATATATACATTTATATATATACATTTATATTTATACATTTATACATATATATATTTATACACACACATACACTATATATATAATTTTTAGCATTTAAATTTATTTATATATATTATCTGCAGAATAGACTACATTTTGGTTGGGTTGGATTCACATACTGATGGCCAGCTATTCCCTATATTCAATTTTAAATATAAAATGCCAGGGCATGTGTGGAAGATGTTCATAATAGCAACTGATGGTATTTAAATGTCTTTTAATTTTAGGACTGGAAAACATTTCTGATTGCTTATATATTTTGCTTATTTCACTTTTTACTGGAAAAAAGAACCCAGAATATTATTGTTTGAACTTGACATTGAGAAGTTCGCGCGGCAGCTGGAAGTATAATTTCTTCATGTGACACCACCAACTAGTTAGATTTGAACGGATAGTTTAGGGCTTTTAAAGAGCAATTAAAATTATGTGGCAGGTGATTACGTCTCAATGCTCCAGTTGCTTATATAAATGCATCAGTATAGTACTTCACAAGCAGAAAAACAATAGAAAATTTCTGCATATGCCCAATTACACTTGTAAACTATGTGTAGAAAATCAATGCCGTTTCATTTAATTTTACACAAACAGCAATTTGTAACTAACTTTGGAGTCTGAAAAATAATTTATTTCCATATGAATCTGTCTTGAAATTGTAACAATTAGGTTCACTGTTTTTCTTCAGGATTTCTGGCCTGCCAGTATTTGTATATGGAGAGAAATTATGCTGACCAATAAATTTTATACCTCTACAAATTTTGAGAAAGAATAATAGACTAAGGAAATAATGCATATCCATTCAGTATAATTTCATAGACCTAATTGTGAAATTAACATTTTTGTTTCATTTCACATTTGTTACATTTTACACCCAGAAATCTACAATATAATATCCTCTACAGAGTTCAGTTTAACAGGCGAAGAACTTTTCCTGATAAAGCTGTTTGATTCCCTAGTTACTTTTTATAAACTGTTCAACTTTACTATTTTTGGTTGCCTCTTCCAAGAAAAGAGTACCTCTTTGAACGTAACATCATTGTAAATGATTCGGTTCTATGGTTTCAGTGTTTGGGAAACATATATTAAAAATATTACACTATGTAAATATAGAAAAAAATGTACTTCTTTAGCATTGCTAGCCAAATAAATGACAACCAAATGAGTGGATTTATTTGACTTATATTTATATGGTGATTCTATGAATTGTTGTTCTTTTCCTTTTGTTCCTGCAATGGAACTTTTGGATTACCAGAAAAGTCAGGCACTTGCATGTCTGATGATGACAGTTACAATTGTATCTTTGTACTGTTTTCTCTCTTGGAAGATCATTTCTTTCTCATATGTTACAGTGTATGTTTCATTATTCTCATTTTTTAAGGAGATAAAGCATTTTTTTTTCTTTTCACATCCACAGAAAGTATTGTATTATCAATGCAGAATGACAGGGACACTATTTAATTTCCTGAATCTCACTCTGTTGAGAAACAAAGAGAATTTATTGACTTATTTTATTAGGAAGAGGTTCAAATGTGAACTTACCAGTAGATTTTGGAAAGATAGGAGACTTGTTTTTTGTCTTTTTCTCAGTAGTTTGTGGAAACAACATCCCCAGCTTCCAAACACACAATGATTACTCCTCTGCTCATGTTGTATTTGTGGATAAAGCATCCTATACAAGTAGTAATAATCACAGTTCACAGTTCACTGAGTAATAATCACATCCACTGAGGTGGGATTTGCACAAGCAGAAGTGTAAGTAAATAAAACTAAGTTTGTTTCGTATTCTTATATATTTTACTTTTTTATCAATTAACTCTTGCATACTTTTTCTAAACTTCAGATGCACAATAGGAATGGTAATTTATGCATTCTCTTTTAGTGTTGTGACAGGGAAAAAATCTCTTACATAGGAAAGACATTCCTATTATTACTATTAATAGGGCACATTGATTATTAAGTGTGTGAATAACTTCATGTAGAATTAAAAGTAAAATAATTCTATAAATGAAGAGACAAAATTATTCAGAAGCAATTTTATTTTAGGCATGTCTAACTTAGAAAACATTATTCTTTTTTTAAGTTTATTTAATGTTTATTTATTTTTGAAAGAGAGAGAGAGAGAGAGTGAGCGAGCGCACAAGGGAAGGAGGGGCAGAGAGGGAGACACAGAATCCAAAGCAGGCTCCAGGTTGCAAGCTGTAAGCTCAGAGCCCAACATGGGGCTTGAACCCATGAACTGTGAGATCATGACCTGAGTCTAAGTCAGACGCTTAACTGACTGAGCCATCCAGGTGCCCCGGTAAGCATTATTCTAATTCTTCCAGGGTTTGGCTTCGATATCTCAAATAAGGAGGCGCAAATGACTTAGTTACATATATACTTACATAAAGTCACCTAGATTAAGAATTCCATGGAACCAAAATAGTCTATATAGAAATGTTACTCTCCAACTCCTAAATATCTGTTTCAGTATTTGTTCTATTTATGCATTCAAAACTATTTCCATATCAATACCCTACTTACCTTTTTTTTTTCAAAGTTTATTTATTTATTTTTGAGCAAGAGAGAGGCAGAGAGACACACAGGGAAAGAGAGGAAGGGACAGAGAAAGTGGAGAGAAAGAATCCCAAGCAGGCTCGGCACTGTCCGTGCAGAGCCAGCACAGGGCTTGATCCCATGAACCATGAACGGAGCCAAAATCAAGAGTTGGACGCTTAAATGACTGAGCCACCCAAGTGCACCTCCCCTATTTACCTTTTGTGACATGACACATAGTATATTTGCCTTACTATAGGCTCTTGGAACACATAAAATGTTTTCTAGAGCCTACGTTAATGATGGGGTCATAACAGACAATGAAATGTGTATTTGGATTGGATTGCATAACATATATAGAAGATAACAGATGCAAAGACATACATCTGTATTTTATCTTGTAATCAATTCATGTACAGAATTTATGTCTTTATTCTCATGACTATGTAGTATTGCTATATAGATAAAGTAGCTTTGAATTTCATTAAATTATTGAAATCTGCATCAGTTTGCTTTACAGTATATTAGTTTTTGTGTTAGCTTGTAGCTTCAGATTTTGTCAATTCCAATGAAGCATTTTAATAGAAGAGTATTCAGTTCGTAAAGGTGTTTAATAAATGTCCATTTAATGTGTTTGAACTATGGAGAGCTTCTTGGGTTATAGGATTTTGGCAATGACATTTATGTTTCCTTTCTTCTTCCTTATTTTCTTTCTGACTGATTCCTTCCAGATTTCCTCTATGAAGCCTTCTCTGATCATCTGAATTAGAAATATTCCTGCTCTGGAAATTATATAGCAATTACTGATTATTCTATTCATGTGACAGATGCCACAGAATCCTTACTTTACTAATATTATCATTTTATGCAAGCATAAAATATCCATTAGGTTTCAAAGTTTAATTTACATCATAAGGAAAGACTAGGTCATTTTTATTTAACTCCCTGAGTAAATAATGCAGATGTGAAATTATTGCTGAAAATAATTTGAGAATCAAGAAAAAGTCCCTAATTTTATAGGTGAAATTAAAGACTCAGGAGGTTGAGGTCACTTGCCCAGCTTCACATAGCTAATTAGTCCTGAGTAAGTTTCTCAGTGTCCCAGGTACCAAGTAGTGATATTGTCATTATACTTCCAATCATGTAAATATTGGCAAAATTTTCCAAATTATAAATTGCAACAGTCTTTCCTTGGCCGTCTTCTTATAAATGTTTTTGTATGTGTCTGTGATTCGAATAGTGATGTCATTGGTGTACATAGTAGATTGAATAATAGCCACCCTCATATGTCTGCCCCTTAATCCTAGAACCTGTGAATATCATTGTATATAGTTAAAAAATGAGTACTACCTTACATACCAAAATATATGATTTAAAGATTTGGAGAGGAGGCACTTATTCTGCATTATCCACATGAACCTCAAATTCAATAGCAAGTATCCTTATAAGAATGAGACAAAGGAAGATTTGACAAAATAAGAGAAAGCCATGTGGCTGCAGAGGTGTATATAGGAGTGACGAGGTCACAAGTCAAACAGTGCCTACAGCCACGCACAGCTGGAAAAGGCAAAGAAGGGATTCTCCCCTAGAGCCTCTGGAGGGAGTCCAGCCATGCCAACATTTTGGTTTGAAAATTTTCTCCTCTAGAACTGTGAGAGAATAAATTTATACTCTTTTAGGCCACCTAGTTTGCAGTAATTTGTTACAGTAGCCACAGGAAACTAATAGAGCGTGCAATCCCAAACTGTACGTTACAATGCTGACTTGGATAAGTAGAGCACTTCATGGCAGAAGTTTGCCCAATGGAAAAATTAAATAGATTCAAATTTTTTTAAATTAATTTATTTATTTTGAGGAAGAGAGAGAGAGAGAGAGTGTGTGTGTGTGTGTGTGCGCACACGCGCAAGAGAGACAGAGAGAGAGAGAGAGAGAGAGAGAGAGAGAGAGAGAGAGAGAGAACCCCAAGCAGGCTCTGAGCTATCAGCAGGGAGCCTGATCTGGGACTCAAACCCATAAACCCTAAGATTATGAACTGAGCCCAAATCAAGAGTTGGTCACTTAACTGACTGAGCCACCTGGGTGCCCTAAATAGATATTTTAAAAAACACATATTTTGGGGGGCGCTTGGGTGTCTCAGTTGATTAAGTGTCTGACTCTTAATTTCAGCTCAGGTCATGATCTCACGGTTCATGGGTTTGAACCCCACATCAGGCTCCCTGCTGATAGCTGAGTGTTCTTGGGATTCTCTCGCTTTCTCTGCACCCCTCCTCTCTGCCCCACTCCCCCATTCTCTACCTCTATCTCTCTCAAACAAAAAACAAAAAACAAACAGAAACCATGTTTTTATACAACAGGAAATATCGCTTCTCGGCCTTTTGGTTAAGATCAAGTGTAGTATCTGTTCTTATCCATTTAATATACAGCAGGAAATATATATTGGATAATTAAAATATGTTAGGTAATATGGCAAGCACTGCAATATGGCATTTCTTTAATTCCTGGACAAAAAAAAAATCTTGAAGTATGTAATCCTCAGTGCAAATGAATGAGTTAAGTCAGAGAAGTTTACCAACATCGTGTAACCAGTAAGAGAATGGAGACCCACGGTGATTAATAAATTTGCCCAAGGTCAGTCAATAATTAAAGACTAAAACTTGAACCTATTAAAATTAACCATAACAGAAATAAACATGAAGCCACAATTTGTATTTAAATAGAGATAAGAAAGAAAGGTGAAATTAAGACATAAACTGAGCAATTTTTAATTATACCTTGTGGAGTTGCTTATTTATGAGGAGGGAAGGTTTTTTGTTGTTGTTTTCTTTTTTTTTTACATTAAAGTTGCCATACCAAGAAGTGGACCAGTGCAAGTATGATGCTCAAAATATGGTCAATGGTAATTTTTTTCATATATAATGAGGTATTATTTCTATTTCTGGGAATGGAAAATCTCTAATGATAATCTTCACAAAATTAATAATAAACAAAGTAACGAACAATATATAAAAATATTCTCTGAAGAAAGGGCATTTAACTGAAATGAGAAGAGCTCTATCCTTGTTTATGTTCAAATATGTGGTAATACCTCAAATGAAAGAGGAAATATATTGTCAGTGGCACAGAATCTGGACTAAGGGTAGAAACTGTAAGAAGATGGATATTAGTCATTAGAAAATTGCTAAGCCATGCACGAAAACCTCTCAGAAACTGTTTAAGACAGAATAATATATTAGAAAAGAGATCAAATCAACTGAGGGCAAGATGAAACTCTATTTTGATGAACTTGGACAGATAATATTAAATGAAGAGAACAATAATTGGAAAGGAGAGAAATTCCATATGACTAAATCAAATATAAATTCCAGATGTGAACAATCAAAACAAATATGAAAATCATATTTTAAGAAATATTTTAAGACTTTAAGCTCTACAGTGCATTTAGATAGAATTTCATGTTTTTTCCTACTTACTACAGTTCATACAAACTTTATTTTGTAAGCATAAGAATACTGTATCTTACAACTAAAGAAACATGTCAAGGGCACATTTACTGGCATGAATGTAACTCTAAACTCTTGGCAGAGAGTGAGAAAGCAAAACCCTTAAATAGGGAGGGCAATTTTGCTAACCATTTAGGATGAAATTGAAATGGAGGTTAAGATTCTGTTGCTCCATGAAGAAATCAGTTTTTAAGTGCCCTTCATAGTATGAACACTTCTCATGGCTATCATAATTCAACATAGGGATTTTTCCATTAATGTCCTCAAAAAAATTTTCTATGAAGCTTAATCAAAACAACAGTGAGGACAATATATGGAGTCAGGTTTATTGAGTTAAGTTAAACTAATTTCCAATAGTTAATATTAATAATTAGGTTAATTAATATTAACTAATATAAGGGTGGTTGTAATTTCAATTTTGCATTATCAGATACTCCTTATAATCATTCATAAGTCGTAGGACAGGCTGTGGAAAGGAATTTGCTTATGTCTTATGAAATCTATATTTAGCTGTGAAGCACTAAGTGTTGTTTTATTTTAATCAGCTTAGGTAACTGGGCAGTACATATACTTAACTGGAGGGCTAGACATCACCTTGGAAAGGAATGACCTATGTAGAGCTCCAGGACTTTCCTTAGCAGAAACTAAAGTCAAGGATCTACTTGAGCAACAATGGTCTAGTCAGGACATTTCCGTTTCTATTCTGAATGCCATGATCATCCTTACTGCTGTGATGTCAAGTCCTCCAAATGTCCCTGCTTCTTGTATCACATGCTCAAGTAAAAATGTCCCAGCTGGAGCATCAGATTGAACTAATTGTAGGTAACTTGCCTGCACTCTGGCTGCCAGGGTTTGAATGGAGAGGGATTTTTTTTTCCTTCCCATAGTAAGAGAGAGCAAAAGGTAGCACAAGATCATATACACAATGGGAAATTCTATCCAAATAGGAAAGATTAATGCTATAGGATCACAAATAAAACCAATAAGTGAACTAACCAGTCAAGTATTAAAATGATATATTAATCTTTTATTGTAAAACAATTAATATAGGAAAAATCACATGGTATCCTGAGTCCAGATGTTGAGAGCTCTTGATAAACAATACTCTGATAATGTAATGGGGTACTCTGGATGAATGAGTGAACCACATAGGTAGGAATTTTAAATTAGTCAATTACTAGATTTCTTCTAACATTTTTCTTTTTTTTTTTAGATTTTTCTCCTCTAATTGCAAAGGCATATTAGTATTTAAATTTACTTTCTTTGATCTCAGTACCACTTAATAAAATTACTGATGATTTCCTCTTTACTTTTACTCAGTATACTTCTTGAATTTACTGGGAAATAGCATAACACATAGAAAGAGAAATTGATTCAGCAGGCACCCCAAATCCACGAAATGTCAACTGAATTTACAAAAAGGAAGTGGATGAATTCCATAACCTCTAGTCCTTGGAACAGTCCCTGTAGGAAAGTGTTCAGAGAAGGTCAGGTAGTACAATATTCCTAATTGTATTTATTTAAAACAGCAGCATTTGTTGAGTGTAATAAAAGTTAAGTATGGTGAAACTCTTAATCAGCTGGCTCTAATAACAAATTTATCCAGAATCTAAGCCTCTACCTCCTTTGCCTCTTTATACTTTCTTGGCTTCTGCATACGTCTAACAATGTATCTACTGATGGAAACTTTAAAGTGTATATTTCCATTTTCTTCTCTTTTCCATGGCAGGGGGGATGATAGTAGGAAAGATTTGGTGTCTTACTATAGGGACCTTTAACATTTTTAGTCATATACTCTTAAAATAATTTTGTAATTTATGTGCCTTTATCACTTTCTTAGTTTGGCATGCACAGCTGTTAAGCTAAGTTTAAATATTCCCAAAGGATGTGATCTCCAATATATTGTAAATATATTTCTCCTAGAAACAAAAGCCTTAAGGCATTCAGTGAAGGGCAGAAAAACTTGTTGCCTTGGGCACAGGTAAAGGTGGACTCCAGCTGGTGGGGTAGGAGTGGGGTGAAGAAGGAGTGGAGAGATCTTCCTACTTACAGGAGAGTGGCAAAACAAATAAACAAACAAAACATTTTTGACCCACTGGAGGAAGGCAGAATCCCTAAATCCTCGTTGGACATATAATCAAGGACACCTTGCCTGACTAAGAGGGTAAATGGGAACAACAGAGAACAATCCAACCCCTTTCATACCTTAAACCAGAAACCTAGTAAGTCTCAAGTAACAGGTAACTAGGGCAGCAGTCTACGGCTAGAGAAGGGTCAAGCCTGTAGGGAATGAACCTCTCGAGGTACAGATGAGAGGAAAGATTTGAAGCCGACGGAGAAGTCACTGAGAAAACGCCTAAGAAAAAGGGAATGAAAACCTCCAGAAAGTCCAAGCCAGGCTAACCACAGAAGAATGTAGACAGCAGCAGAGGTAAATGCTGAGCGTGCTTTAGTAGGTCTGCATCACAGCTCAGGAATCCAGAACCCTAGGAAACTTTAGACCTTAAAAGAGGGCTAATGGTAAGTTTGGCCAAACTTTGCTTCAGAAGTTTTGTTTTTGTTTGGTTGGGTTTTGTGTCATTGTTGTTGTTTGTTTTTATGATCAGAAAACAAATCTATCTTCTGTCCTGATGGGAGACTCTAAAGCTATCTTTCAAGACTATTTGGTCTGTAGACATCCTTAAAAAATAGTTCAAAACGGAAGATTTTTCCTACTCACAAGTGAGGAACACAAGAAACCCATGAAGAATCATCTCCCAACATCCTATTGCATTAGGTTATTTCTACCAGCAATTTGTCTGTTAATCTATGTGGATGAAGGAATCAGTAGTTACTTTTATTGTGGAGTGGTATTTCGTTGTATCAATATGCCTCAATTTGTTTATTCATTCACCTTCTGGTTGACCCTTGTGTTGTTTTGCTTTTGGATATGATTTTTTTGTAATAGCTGCTATGAACATTCACGTACATATCTTCCTATAAGCATATGTTTTCATTATACCTCAATAAATACAGGGAGTGGAATTGCTCAGTCATATTATAAGTGTATGGTTAACATTATAGGAAACTTCCAACTTCTTTTCCAAAGAGGTGGCACCATTCTAAGCAGCAGTGTGTGATATTTCAAGTTGACCCGTATCTTCATTATCACTTGGAAATGCCAATGATGTGAATTCTAGCTATGGTAGTGATTGTGAAATGATATTCCATCACGGTTTTTAAAAATTTTTTTTTTTTCAACGTTTATTTATTTTTGGGACAGAGAGAGACAGAACATGAATGGGGGAGGGGCAGAGAGAGAGGGAGACACAGAATCGGAAACAGGCTCCAGGCTCTGAGCCATCAGCCCAGAGCCCGACGCGGGGCTCGAACTCACGGACCGCGAGATCGTGACCTGGCTGAAGTCAGACGCTTAACCGACTGCGCCACCCAGGCGCCCCTCCATCACGGTTTTAATTGGCTGTTCATATTGAGCAATTTTTCATGTGCTTATTTGCCATTCAGATAACTTCTTTTTTAATGTCTTTTGAAATCTCTTGCCTATTTAATATTGACTTGTCTTACTATTCTTTTGTAAGAGTTCTTTATAAAATTAAGAATACAAGTCATTTGTATGTTGTAAATATTTTCTCATAGACTGTATTTTGCCTTCTTCTTTTCTTGAGATCTCCTTTTGAATAGTGGTATCAGTTTTGAAGAAGTCCAGTTTATCATCATTTAATATTTATTGCTTTCTGAGTCCTGTCTACAAAATTTTCTCTTCTCTAATTGTTTACTTCTAGAAGTTTTTAGTTTCACCTTTTACACGTAAATCTATAATATATTTTAAACTAATTGTCATTATAATGGGAGAATGTATTCTCTTTCTCTATGTATGTATATGTGTCTATTTTTTTTTCCCCATTCAGATATCTAGCTGTCTTGGAATCAATTGTTGAAAGACAATCATTTCCATTTTGAATTACTTTGGTGAATCTTTTCGAAATCAATTGACCATCTATATACAAGTCGATTTTTGTACTTTCCATTCTGTCATATTGTTTTATGTCTAACTTTATGGCCAAACCAAACTGTACTATTTACTGTAGTTTAATATTACATTATAAAATGAAGTACCATATGTTCGTGAACTTTGTTTTTATTTTTAAATAAATTGTTTTGGTTATTTTGGGTCCTCTGTATTTCCATATAAATTCTAGAATTAGTTTCATGATTTTTAAAAAAGTAAAACAATGAAAAATCACTTACTGGTATTTTTATTAGAATCTCGTTAACTCTACAGATCAGTTTAGGTATAATGGACATTGCTACACTATTGATTTTTCTAATCAATGACATATCTCTTTCTATGACATTTTTCCTCATTTTTTTTCCAGAAGTTTTGGAGACATTAGAGGTCTTAAAAATATTTCATTCAATTTCGTTCTTAGTTGTTTTTAATTTTTCTTCATTTTTTACTTAGGTAAGATATATGTAAAACATAAAATGTACCATTTTAACTATCTTCAAGTGTACAATTCTGTGGCACTAAGTACATTCACACTGTTGTGCAACCATCATCGCCATCCATTTCCAGAATATTTTAAACATCCCAAGCTGAGACTCCATGCCCATTAACAATAATTCCCCATTTCCTCCTTTCCTCAGTCCATGCTAACGACGATTCTCCTTTGTGTTTCTCCTCTTTTCTATACTAAGTAATCCACATAAGTGGAATCATCCTCTAATCCATATAAGTGGAATCATCCACAATTTCAATATTTGTCCTAAGTCTGGATTATTTCACTTAGCATAATGCTTTCAGAGTCCATCCATATTGTAGCGTGTATTGGAATTTCCTTTTACTTAAGGCTGAATAATATCCCATTGTACACATATGTCACCTTTTCTTTATCCATTTATCTGGGCATTTGTGTGGTTTACATCTTTTGGCTATTGTGAATAATGCTATGAACATTGGTGTAAAAATGTATAACTAGTTCTTATTTACTTTTTTTCTTTTCTTTTCTTTCCTTTTCCGTTTCTTTTTATTTATTTTTTAAAATAATTTATTGTCAAGTTAGATAACATACAGTGTAGTCTTGGCTTCAGCAGTAGATTACCATGAATCATCACTTACACATGACACCCAGTGCTCATCCCAATAAGTGCCCTCTTCAATGCCCATCATTAATTTTACTCCACCAACCCTCAGTTTGTTCTTTGTATTTAAGAGTCTCGTATAGTTTGTCTCTCTCTCTGTTTGTAACTTACTTTTCCTTCCCTTCTCCTATTGTCTCCTATGTAAGTTTCTCAAATTCCTCATATGAGTGAAAACATATGATATCTGTCTTTCTCTGACTGACTTACTTCACTTAGCATAATACCCTCAAGTTCTATCCATGTTGTGGCAAATGGCAAGATTTCATCCTTTTAATCCCTGAGTAGTATTCCATTGTGTGTGTTTCTGTGTGTGTGTGTGTGTGTGTGTGTGTGTGTGTGTATATATATATATATATATATATATATATATATATATATATCACATCTTCTTTATCCATTCATCAGTTGATGGACACCTGAGGACCTAAATGTGAAACAGAAAACCATCAAAATCCTAGAGGAGAAAACAAGCAACAACCTTTTTGACTTCATTCTCAGCAACTTCTTACTTGACATGTCTCTGAAGGCAAGGGAAATAAAAGCAATAATGAACTATTGGGACCTCATCAAGATAAAAACTTCTATACAGCAAAGGAAGCAATCAACAAAGCTAAATGGCAACCAGCAAAATGGGAGAAAATTTTTGCAAATGACCTAGTGGATAAAGGGTTAGTATCAAAAATCTATAAAGAACTTACCAAACTCAACACCCAAAAAACAATAATCTAGTGAATAAATGGGCAGAAGACATGAATAGACACTTTTCCAAAGAAGACATCCAGATGGTAAACAGACACATGAAAAGATGCTCAACATCACTCATCATCAGGGAAATACAAATCAAAACCACATTAAGCTGTCACCTCACAATTGTCAGAGTGGCTAAAATTAACAACTCAGGAAACAACAGATGTTGATGAGGATGTGGAGAAAGGGGAACCCTCTTGCACTGTTGGTGAGAATGCAATCTGGTGCAGCCAGTCTGGAAAACAGTATGGAGGTTCTTCAAAAAATTAAAAATAGAATTACCTTATAACCCAGCAATGGTACTACTAGGAATTTGTCCAAAGGATACAGGAGTGCTGATTCATAGGAGTACATGTACCCCAATTTTTATAGCAGTGCTATCAACAATACCAAATTATGGACAGTTCTTGTTTTCATTTCTTCTGTGGAATTGCAGTATCATTTGGTAATTCTATGTGTAATATTTTGTGGAAATGTTACATTATTTTCCACAGCAGTGGTTCCATTTTACCTTCTCACTATCAATGCATATGGGTTTCAATTTCTCCACATCTTTGCCAACACTATATAGTTATGTGTTTGTTCATTCATTTATAGACATTCTAATGGGTGTGGTGTGAAGCATTATCTCATTGTGTATTCTTTTTAAGTGTTTATTTATTTATTTTTGAGAGAGATCAATAAAGAGAGAGGGAGAGCCCTTGTGCATGCAAGCAGCAGTGGAGGAGAGAGAGAGGGAGACAGAGAATCCCAAGCAACCTCTTCCATTCTGTCAGTGCAGAGCTAGATGCGGGGTTGGAATAGGCTGGAACTCATGAACCCGTCAGATCATGACCTGAGTCTAAATTAAGAATTGGATGCTTAACCAACTAAGTCACGCAGGTGCCCCTCATTGTGGTTTTGATTTGAATTTCCCTAATTACTATAATATTGCACAGTTATTTTTGCCTATTATCCATTTTTATATCTTCCTAAGAGAAACATCTTCTCGCATTCTTGTTCATTTTATAATTTTTTTTTTAATTTTTTTTTCAACGTTTATTTATTTTTGGGACAGAGAGAGACAGAGCATGAGCGGGGGAGGGGCAGAGAGAGAGGGAGACACAGAATCGGAAACAGGCTCCAGGCTCTGAGCCATCAGCCCAGAGCCTGACGCGGGGCTCGAACTCACGGACCGCGAGATCGTGACCTGGCTGAAGTCGGACGCTTAACCGACTGCGCCACCCAGGCGCCCTTCATTTTATAATTTGATTGTCTTTTTTTTGTTATTGAATAGTATGAGATTTCTTTTAA